>NC_081292.1:45339285-45961428 GCF_030435805.1 Mustela lutreola
AGAAGACAAGTGCCTGGGGTTCCTGCCACAATCCCCAGCCAGAGCATCTCTCCTTGTCTGTTCTACACAACAGACTGTTCACAGATACCAACTAAAGAAAGTTCTATGGCTAACAAAAACATAAGGGAACTCAGTGTCCAACTGAGTCTGACGGGGGACTGAAAAATATGGGATACTGGAAAGACTGGAAGTTTCTCGAACTGTACTTTCTCCAGCTTCTATGCTGGTTTATTAGTTCTTCATTCTACCGTTCTTTAAATGGGGTGGCTTCTCAGGACTCAGTCCTTTGTCCTCTGCTTCCCATTTTTACCCCTTCCCCATTGGAGAAGTAATCCAGTTTGATAGCTTTGAACTCATCTTCTCTCTATAGACAACCTACCTTTCATTTATAAGCATGTGTCAAAATTGGGGATTAGAGGAATTTGCTCAGTGGCAACCGTGGATACTTCATCACTTCCAAAGTTCACACTTTAACCCTGTGCATTTTTGCTCAGAGCCCTTTCTTACCTGAACCAAGTTACATGTTTCTACCTTTTTAGATATTTAATAATTAGAAATCTTGTCATCATGTTGAATTTGATATGTTTAAAAATGAATTAATTGTGGGGCCCCTGGGTGGCTCAGTCGTTAGGTGTCTGCCTTCGGCTCAGGTCATGATTCCAGGGTCCTGGGATCAAGCCCCGCATCGGGCTCCCTGCTCCGCAGAAGGCCTGCTTCTCCTTCTGCCTGCTGCTCCCCCTACTTGTGTGTGTGCTCTCTCTCTCTCTTTCTCACTATCAAACAAATAAATAAAATATTTAAAAAAATGAATTAATTGTTTTCCCCCAGAAAAAAATAATTCTTCCTGAATCCACTACTTACAGAGTGGCATATCCTCTAACAATCTTCCAAATTCAAACTTAACAAAATAAATGCTAAAAAATGCTATCAGTTCTTACCTTGAAATAGATTATACCTGTCTGTTTTTGTATCACTACTATCACCTTCATTTAGATCCTATTGCTTCAGGCTAGTCTGTGCAGGCTTCTCTTCACGTGTACCTATGTTTCCACACCACAGGCCCTCAACCCCAGAAAGCACGCTGAAATGCACATTTCTGGGTCCTACCCCCAAAAGCGTTAATTCTAATAAAATGGCCTAAGAAACACTGAAATACTGCTTTAGACTTTCCTCACAAGATTACCCCTATCTGAAATTGTCAAAACTACTCATCATCACTCTGAAACCCAATGTGGGGGATGTTTGTGGGAGTGGGCGTGAAGATAATGACTGAGGAACTATAAATAAACTGCTGGCTATCAGAGGGGAAAGGGTTGGGGGAGCAGCTAAATAGGTGACGGGAATGAAGGGGCACTTTTATAACTCCCAGTTATAAAATAAATAAGGCATAGTGAGGTAATGTACAGCATAGAGAAAAGGTTAATATACTATAATAATTTTGTGACAGATAGTAACTAGACTTGTCATAAGGATCACTTCATAGTGTATAAAAATATTAAATCACTATAATATACAATATCCTGGGATCCCAGGTGTACCTCAGTGATATTTCTATAACAAAATGACTCAAATTCATCTGAGGAAAAAAAGATAAATAGGAAAATCTAGCTATTTTCTTTTTCTTTTCTTTCTTTCTTTTTTTTTTTTTTTGTTAAGATTTTACTTATTTGTCAGAGGGAGAGAGAGAGAGAGAGAGAGAGCACAAGCAGGGGGGCAGCAGGTGGAAGGAGAAGCAGGCTCCCTACTGAGTGAGGAGCCCAATGCAGGGACTTGATCCCAGGACCCTGGGATTGTGACCTGAGTTGAAGGCAGACAACCAACTCAGCCAATCAGGCACCCCAAATCTAGCTATTTTCTAAGAATCGGCTGATAGTTCCCCCACCCTGAACAAAATAAACACTGACAGAGATTAATAAATCATAATTGGTACTATATAAAAATTAACCCTTGTATAAAATTACTCCTATTAACAGGGATGGAATAAATTCACCAATAAATAGAATTGGTAAATGCTTATTATAAAATAACGAAATGCATGCTTACATCATATTCCAAAAATCTTCCAGATGGATTAAAGAATTAAAATGAGAAGAACAAAGAAGATACTATAAAAAACTAAGGAAAAGTATAGGCAGCTTTTCTCTTGGATGGTAAGAGACTTTTCACCAAATAAAAATTGTGAAAGATATCACAAAAGAAAACTTAGATTTGACTACATATTTTTTTAAAAATGTAAGATGTCAAAAAGCACAAGAAAGTTACAAGGCAAATGATAAACTGAAAGCCTTTGCCTTGAAGAAATGGCCTTCTTTATCTCTAAAGGCTTCAATGGTTGGACTGGGTCTAGCCTGTGAGGGAGAAGAGCTTTTTGAATGTACTTCTTTGGCAGAATTCATTTTTCAAATAATAATGTAGGCATTACTCCAATTTAGGAAACATTTGGTGGAAGAGTTGCAGTAGTTAAAAAGGGCAGCAGGCTCTAAGCCTCCCCTGAACAGTCTCACCTCTTATGTGCAGCAGTCCATTAAGACATGGCTCAGGGACCCAGGAGTTCCGAGACCCCACCATGTAAACCATGACTGTAGGGCATTTACAAAAGCATACTACTTGGAGCTATGTGGGCAGTTCACGAGTGAACCTGTGTATTCCCACTGCCAGCACTTGGCCCCTGCATCTTGGTGCATGAAACAGCAGGAGATAATTTCATGGCCAGGATCTAGACTCAATTTTAACTTTGATGTATTCCATTTCAAACTGTACACAGAAAATGATCACGCACCCATAAGATATATCCATGAAAATAAAAGTAGGTAGATAATCAAAATGGTAGAGTCAGAACATTTTAAAAAAGATTTATTTATTTAACAGAGAGAGAGAGAGAGAAAGAAAGATCACAAGTAGGCAGAGAGGCAGGCAGAGGGAGAGGGAGAAGCAGGCTCCCTGCTGAGCAGAGACCTGGATGCAGGGCTCCATCCCAAGACCCTGAGATCATGACCTGAGCTGAAGGCAGAGGCTTAACTCACTGAGCCACCCAGGTGCTCCGAGACAGAACATTTTGAAATGGAAAGCAAAATAATTACAAGCTATCAATCATACACTATCTCAAACATTTTAGGTTGTCATGAGATCAATTTCAAACTTCTAAGCTGGGCATTTGAGCTACCCTCCACTGGTGTTCCAATAAAAGGACGTGCAAAGTGCAAAAACATCTCGAAATGAACACTGTTCCCCAAAGCCTGTGCCAGCCACCTGAGTCCCCTTCTTACTTTCTAAACACATATGCATTCCTTCTGCTCTACTTGGTTCATATCCTTCCCCTCATTTTCTCCTTATTTAAATTCTGTTCATGTTTCAACATTCAGTTCAAGCTTTCTTGTCCCCATGAACAATTTTCCGAGTTCTTCAGGACACAGCAAATTCTTCCCCTCTGAAATTGCAGCACTGACTTTCTCTACCAATCATCTGGAAAACTGGCCTTGTGATATCTCCCTTAAGTATTGTTATTTACCTTTAGCTGTCTCCTTAAGAGTCAAGAGTTCATATTATCTTTAATCCATTGTCCCTAACCTAGTTCCATGTTCACAATGTGTACATAGAATATGTTTGTCCAGAGATACGCAGTGAAAGAATCAGGCTGGATGTCAGATGGATTCGGGTGGGGTATAGTCCTAACTCTGCAATTCAATTTTCTCATTTGTAAAATAAGGTAAGACATATTCCTTAGGATTAAATGAAATGTGAAATACCATATACAAATGCATAGTGTTGTCTTTGGCAAAAAGAAGGAATTCAATAAATCCTAGCTATTACTTATTACCATCATCATCATCACCATTGTCACAGGGTCCTTCAGATTAGAGGTGATCTGGATGTGTGAGGTATACTCACATCATTATTTATTCAATAAATATTTATTATGGTGCCTGTTGCATGCCATTTTTTAGAGACACTGCAGTAAAAATGAAAAATTTAGTTCTTGTCCTCATTATACTTACAGTCTAGTGGGAATTGGGTATCATCACAGGAACCAAATCTTAAACAGTTAGGGCAAGAAATTGTCTATAATGATTTTTTTTTTTTTTTAAAGAGAGGGAGAGAAAGAGAGAGTGAGCATAAGCACAAGCTGGAGGAGGGGTGGAGAGAGAGGGAGAGAGAACTTCAAGCAGACTTCCCACTGAGGGTACAGCCCAACACAGGGCTCAACCCCACAACCCTGAGATCATGACCTGAGCTGAAATCAGAAATGCTGAATGGACTGAGCCACCCAGGTGCCCCACGTTTATAATAATTCTAAGTAAGGTACACTTTATTGCTTCACCAACTCATTTGTCTTCGTAAAAGCAAAAATAATAATAACAAAAACCAAACCAAAAAAACTGACCAAAAAACCTTCCTATCTTAACATATCCACTAATATCATTAGAATTCTTTATTTTGCATGTGATATGATTTTTGTTTTTTTTTTAAGGATTTATTTATTTATTTGACAGAGAGAGAGACACCACAAGAGAGGGAACACAGCAGAGGGAGTGGGAGAGAAAGAAGCAGGCCCCCCACGGAGCAGGGAGCCCCATGCACAGTTCTATCCCAGGACCCTGGAATCATGACCTGAGCTAAAGGCAGATGCTTAATGACTAAGCCACCCAGGCACCCTGATTTATGTTTTTATTACACCTCTGGTGTTCATCACCTAAGGAAGCAAATGCTCACTGGGATGGTAGAAAGGCAGATGGCTGAATCTTCTCTTTACCTACACACACACACACACACACACACACACAGGTATGGACTGTGTACAATGTTGCAATAGTGCCTACAATATCAAATATGCTGGCCTCACCATGAAACTGAATGTCTTCTTTTCCTCTCACTTCCCAAACCTCTGCTCACCACAACTTTCCCCAAAGTAGGCTCTTTGACTCCATTAACAGCTATTGTTGAAGTATCTCCTTACCATCATCTAAGTAAACATTTAAAATAATGATGATTTTTGCACACATCCTCTCTTAGACTAGTGCATAGTCTGACCTATAAATTTAGGGTCTTATTTTTTCATAGCACCTGTTAAAAAGGTTTCTTCTTCTGTAAGTGACTCATCCAATGGCTTAATATTTTTCATATGAAAAAATATTACATATGGACTGGTATGTGACCTTCTGCATAAGGGTGAGTCATGAAATGAATTGTGACTAGGAAAGAAATAGCAGTTATAGCATAGGAAAGGGATGAAGAAGGGAAATGCTTTATTTGCCCTCTTGCATTTGGACAAGAAACATACCAAAAAAAAAAAAAAAAAGACAAAAAAAAAAAAGAAAAAGAAACTTACTTTTGGCTAATTTATTATTTATATATTATATAATGTGAGAAACTGAGCATCCTCACTGACACACTTAGAGGGCTAATAGATGGCTGTGGATTTGGCTTGATGCTATTTTGTTTTGCTTTTGCCTAGCTAATTGTAATATGCAAGCACATTTGGAACTTCCTACAGGAAAGAAGGGGAAGAGAGTATCATTTTACTGGAAACACTGAAAGGATTTTTCCCGAAGAAAGAAAAGAGATATATGGATGCTTCCATGAAGGATGGAATCCCAGAGAAAGAAAGAAGTTCAAAGAGCATTTTAAAGAAGCTTTGCTATGTGCTATGTGTTTGAACTCTCCCCTCTGTTGGTGCTCTCCACAGACAAGTCCAGAGTTCTGTTTGTGTGTGAGAAAAGAAAGCTTCGGGAAGAGCCCTGGGTGAGTCTTATCAGTAGCTTAAGAATGATATTGTTCAAAAAGGGGATCATGCCATTCTTCTATTTAACTTTTCTTTTTTTTTTTTTTTTAAAGATTTTATTTATTTATTTGACAGACAGAGATCACAAGTAGGCAGAGAGGCAGGCAGAGAGAGAGGAGGAAGCAGGCTCCCCGCGGAGCAGAGAGCCTAATGTGGGGCTCGATCCCAGAACCCTGGGATCATGACCTGAGCCGAAGGCAGAGACTTTAACCCACTGAGCCACCCAGGCACCCCTATTTAACTTTTCAATATAATTTTTCTTCAGTGTGAAGAACAGCTGAGTCCTTAATAAAAAATCATAGGGTACCTTATGGTGTTCAAACCAGTTCCCTATCAAGTCATTCAATATTTACATAGCTCAGTTAAGTTACCTTAATTTGGGGACATATTCTCAAGCAAACAACTCTGTATTCATGATTTTATGTTTTCTAAATAATGCCTGTCCATTGTCAAAATTTCATAAGTTTAGAGAAGCATATATAGTTAATAGTTAGCCAAGGTAACAGGTAACCTATGTTAGAAATTTAATGTTGGGTCACCTAGATATTTTTCCTCTATATTTATGTATCAATATCTTCAGTCATTGTTACCTCCATACTTGCTGCAATGATTTTACAATTATTGCTTAATACTGAGCAATTTTAACCTTTGTTATTTTACATCTCTTGGGCTTAATTTATTTTCTGGAGTCACAGAAAATTCAAGGAGAATCTGTATTTGGAAGTACCCACTGATGGAATAGGGCTTCTAAATATCTTTAAAAATTATTTTTTTATTTACATAATTGTTAGGCACTTAATTCTCAGGTTTATTTTTCAAGGAAAGTTTTAAATCTCTACTTCATTTTTCTCTGAAAACTCAGCATTTCAGAAACTCTATTTCAGGCTATTTCTTGATTGTCTTGTGTTTTGTGAGAATGTGAACCTTCTTCACTATAATTTTAGCAAAATAAAATTAGAAAAAAAATTCTCTGTTCCCATGCACTCCAAAACACTGAAATGCAATTTTAAAGTAAAAAAAAAAAAAAAAAAAGTTTTGGTTTTGGACTTTCTGTGTTACTGTTTCCTAGATGGCATAATTTAGAATAACAATAGTTAAATTTTAAATTTCTTAGGCCTCATATTTATTGGGGAAAAATTAATTTGAATTTGACTAATAAAGAAAGGAAAAAAAGAACACGAGAATCTTAGAATTTGGGAAGAAAAATGAATTATGCTATATTCTTTTCATATTCGAAATTATTTTCTAATAAAGAAGATGTCTCCCCCCACTTTGCCCCCCAGTAACTCCTTCCGTGCTTCCTTCCGCATTCGGTCTATGGCCAATCATTTATCTAGGCTACAGATGAACGAAGCCTCCTCTGTTTTCCACTTCCTGCCCTTGGTCTCTCTATATCCTGATCAGTACAAAAGGCTGTAATCACTAAGAAAAACAAGGACCGCATTATCACCTGTCTCTGAGTTTAGATGATTCGTTATTGCTTTTTGCATACATTCAAATTACCTACCCAGACCATAGGTCACCAATCTCTTTCCATTTCCATGTGACACTTTGAATTCAATTAAAGGAATGTTTAGTTCTATTTTTCTTTCTCTTTTAATTTTCTTCACTATGACTTTTTCATGTTGCTCTTTATTTGCAGAATCATTTTCTCTTTTGTATCTTTTAGGTCAGTCCTCTTATTCCTACTCAGGACTGCACACAAAAATATTTGCATTTCTTCAGGAAGCTATCCTGAATAACTGAGTTAAGGTAAAGATGAGGATTAAAGTAAATAGTTCCTAAGCTTAACTCCTGTACGACATACCTCACTCAAGACATCACCTGGGAAATGTTCCATTCATTCATTATTATTCCACTAACTCATTTATGAAATATTTATTGACGTCTCTAGACCCCCAAAACTATGAGTAAAATTTATAGCAACATGTTTAAAACCACAGGCTCAGGGGTTAAATCCTAACTCTGCTATTTATTAGATATGTGACTGACTCTGGCAAGTTATAAAACAGTTTCCTCATTTGCAAAATAGGCATAATAATAGTTCCCAAGGGTTGTTGTGAAGATTACATAGAATAATCTATGTAGGGGTGCCTGGGTGACTCAGTGGGTTAAAGCCTCTGCCTTTGGCTTAGGTCATGATTTCAGGTCATGGGATCAAGCCCCACATTGGGCTCTCTGCTCAGCAGGGAGCCTGCTTTTCCCCCCACCCCCCCACCCCCACCTGCCTCTCTGCCTACTTGTGATCTCTGTCTGTCAAATAAATAAATAAAATCTTTAAAAAAAAATCTGTGTAAAATGCTTTGACCCACAATGGGCCTATATGAGCTAGTAATAATCTAGAGATAACATTACATTGGTTAACATGAACTGGACATAATACTGTTTTAACTTCTATGCTCCAGATTAATTTTATCTTTCAAATCAAGGGGAAAGAGCTGAGCCCCACCTGCTTCTCTGAGTCTTAGGAGTAATTAAGCTAATAGGAAATACGGCCATACTGTAGATATAATAGGAGCATGTCCTTCTAAGGAATAGGACCTCTTCTGATAGAAAGAATCCCATGCCTAAGGTCTGGGGCCAAGATGAGATAAGAGAAATTTATGATACTTGAGAGGATCTGCCAAGTCATTAAAGGCTCTCATGTATGCAGAGCTTACTTTCACCATTGGTGTGTTAAGATCCAACTCAACCCCTTGAGCATGCAGTGGAAATTCAAGGGACTTACCAGTATTTAAAAGTTGTCATTGTATGGCTACCATTGCCCCTCACAGTGTGCCAACAGAAAGTACCCATCTGTTACAACACCCTGCCTTGGGGCCAATGGAAGAAGGGTGAGAGTGAAGAATTAGAGCTTTCTTCTTTTCCAGCCACAAGACACCTGCCTAGATATAGCTGTGTGGTGAGTCAGAAAGGATTTTTAATACGCTCTTTTCCCCCTATGACTTCCAGGCTAATTCTGAATATCCATTTGTAGCCATATGAATAGATTTTTTTTAAAACCATTTTTCATACAATTAAATTACCTATTGTATAAAGCAAGCTGTAATAATAGTTCAAATAAATACCTTGAAAGGAAGGAAATGTGAATAAAGTTAGGACTTTAGTTAACACATGTCATTATTGGTTCATTAGTTGTGAGTGTCATACTAACCTAAGATGTTAACAAGAGGGGAAACTGGATGTAGGGTGTATGCGAATCTTGTACTATTTGTACAGCTCTTTTAAAATAAATCTAAAAGTATCCTGACATTGTTTAAACAAACAACAAAAATATATTGGTGCAGCCCTACTCTCAAATTTGGTTCTTTTTGTTTGTTTATTGGCTAAGGAGAATTCTGTTATTGTTCAAATGGAGAATCAAAGTTTTGTTTTCATTTTAGGAAGTCAACTGTTCTTTCACAGTCAACTGAATGTTGAGAATGGAAGTAAGCCAACCACCTGCAACCCCAGCCAGTTCAAGTTCAAAGAAAAATAAACTTAAGGGAAACAATTAAATACAAGCAAAAGATTATATATACTAGCTCTACAGTGGATTCCCACCCCTGTTTCTCAGCAAAAAAGAAAACAATATGCCTGTCATTAGGTGACGATTCTAACAAATTATGACACATAAATGTAATAGACTATTATGTACCACTTTGGAATAAAAGAACAACTGTAAGAATTTGAGAATTCTTAATTATGCAGTGGTTGGTGGGAATACAAAATATGTGAGAGTTCACAACCAAAATAAATGCAAAAATGTAAAGAAAAGTGTGTGCATATTGTGCATGTTGTACATCTTGGAAGAGTGAGATATGTTTGTATGTTCACTAATACATCAATATTATCTCTAATAAAAACAAATGATATCACAGTGAAGCAGTTAATCTTTTGGGGGGTTAAAGCTCTCTTAGTGAATTTGTTAAGTTAAAAAAGAAACAAATAAGCATGCCATTCTCTTCCACATCTTCTAATTCCTAATGAGTTGACCTAATGGCCCCAATTTCTGAACTAGCAGGACCCCTGCCTTTCTTCCTCTTTTCAAAGTTCCTATTCCTCAGTATAGATGACTTGGGAGGGGGGTTTAGGAAAGAAAGGAAGGGAGCTATCTGTCTTCCATGTGTATATGTCGTGTCATTTAGTTCCAGAATTAATTGTGCTTTCTACTCCATTTATTTTGCTGTTAATTTTGGGATCACAGTCCTCCACTGAGTTAAGTGACATCAAATGCAGGGAGAGGTTGCATTGCTCCATGCTGTTCTTTCCTTTATAATTTTGATCGATGCTTGTCAAAATTTAATCACTGGCATTACCATGCATAAATGTGCCTTTTTTTCTTTTTGGTCTATAACTGAACTTCCAAAGCTTCCATTTCTTCACAGTTGTAAATTTACTATCTTAGAGTCAATCTACTTTCATTAAACAAACGTACACATAAAATTCCATGTTCTAAATCCCTGATATTAAAAAGAAACTTTTGAAGTTTGACAATGTAAGCAACTGGGTCTTGCACTTGAAAATAAGGCTTTCAAAACTATTTCTACTGAGTTATTTCAAAATCTATTTAGAAACTCAATTGATTCCTCTGTTCTCTATGTCCCTTGGTCTCTGTTCTTTGGGGTAATAAGCCAAGGATATTCTGTGTAGTTTTAAGGCAAGAAGTCTTCAGTATAAGCAAGGAAAAAAAATAAATATTTTAAAATACTATCTTCAGTTTATCTGCCTAAGTTTCCTTCCAAGCTTTGGTTCTTCTTATTTCTGGAATGAAAGGGCTTAAATAAAACATACAAACCCTTTTCCCCAAAACAAGTGTTCCCTTGAACTTCACTCCAACAGAAAAGTCTACATCAATATTACAAGTAAAAAAGCAATTTGGCAGGGAGCCTGGGAATATGGTAGAGTAGAAGGATCCTAAGCTCACCTGGTCCCACAGATACACCTTAGTTAACAACCACATTAGTGAAACTAACCTAGAAAATGACCCAAAGACTGGCAGAACAGACTCTCCACAATTAAATGTAAAGAGGAAACCACATCAAAAAGGGTAGGAGGATCAGATATACAGTTGGGAAATAAACTCCCAGTGAAACTAACCACGAACTCAGAGGGTACCACAAGGACAGATAAGGGAGAGGAAGAGACCCCACACCAGGCACCCCAGACCAAGAGGATCTGCAATGGGAAGACAAGTCCCCATAACATTTGGCTTTGCAAACCAGGGGGGCTACACGTCACAACTCTGTACAACCAGTGGGGCTCAACTCTGGGTACTTTAGAAATCAGTGGGCTTAGCTCTGAGAGAGCCAGGAGGGTGTTAGGAAACCAGGCCCATGACTTTAAGGAGACATCATAACAAACAATCCTCTGACATACAGCATCGAAATAAGTAGCAGTCCGAAAGTGCCTGGCCTATATAGGAAGGATTTATTTACTAATCTCAGAAATGTGCTCACTGGAAGGACAAAGATCTTTAGAAGACTGATCCAGGAACAGAAGAGCTGGAAGGTGCCATCCACCATCCTTCCCAACCTAGATAGCAGGACACTTCCAGAACCAGCAAGAAAAATTTCCGTCCAGCTTGCTAACATCTGTGTCCTGCCCCCATCTTCTCCTACAGCAGTGAAACTGAATCAGAAAACAAAACACAACTCCAAATGAACAAAAGTCTAGGGTCAGATGGCTTCACAGGTAAATTCTACCAAACATTTAAAGAAGAGGTAATATCTACTCTTCTCAAACTATTCCAAAAAATAGAAGAGGAAAGAAAGCTTCTAAATTCATTCTTGAGGCCAGCATTATCCTGATACCAAAACCAGAAAAGGACAACTACAGAAAAAGAGAGCTACAGGCCAATATCTCTAATGACTATAGATGCAAAAATCCTCAATAAAATATAAGCAAACCAAATCCAACAATATATTTTAAAAAAATCCTTCATCATGATCAACTGGGATTTGTTCCAATGATGCAGGAGTGATTTGATAGTCACTAATAAATCTGTTATACACCACATTAACAAGAGTATAAAAGCCATGTGATCATCTCAGTAGAAGCAGGAAAAGAATTTGACAAAGTACCATATCCATTCATGATAATTACCCACAAAAAAAGTAGTTTTAGAGGGAATAGACCTTCCAACATAATAAAGGCCATATATGAAAAACCCACAAGTAATATCATACTCAATAGTGAAAAACCAAGAACTTCCCTCTTAAGATCAGGAATAAGACATGCATGTTTGCTCTCACTGCTTTTATTCATGATAGTACTGGAAGACCTAACCACAAAAATCAGACAAGAAATGATACATACAAATTGGTATGAAGAAGAAGTAAAAGAAGTAAAACTTTCACTATTTATAGATGGCATGATAGTATATTTAGAAAACTCTAAAACTCCACCAAAAAAAAATACTAGAATTGATAGAAATTCAGCAAAGTTACAGGATACAAAATCAATATACAGAAATCTGTTGAATTTCTACACAATAATGAAGTGGCAGAAGAGAAATTAAGAAAACGATCTGATTTACAGTTATAGGAAAATGAATAAAAATACCCAGAAAAGAGTTACACTCTGAAAATGCAAAACACTGATGAAAGAAATTGAAGATGACATAAGCAATTGGAAAGATATTCCACACTCAAGGATTGGGAGAACCAATATTGTTAAAATGGCCATGAAATTCAAAGCAGTCTGCAGATTTAATACTACCCCTATAAAAACACTAACAGCAATTTCACAGAACTTCTGAACAAATTATCCTAAAATCTGTAGGGAAACAAACACACACACACAAATCCCCAAATAGTGAGCAATCTTGAAAAAGAAGAACAAAACTGGTAGTATCACAATCCCAGATTTTAAGATACACTATAAAGCTGTAGTAATCAAAACAGTGGTACCGGCACAAAAAAAGACACACATCAATGGAACAGAATAGAGAGCCCCGAAATGAACCCACAATTATGTGGTCAATAATTCTTTGACAAAACAGGCAAGAATATATCATGAGAAAAAGACCTTCTCTTCAATAAATGATGTTAGGAAAACTGAACAGCTACATGCAAAAAATGAAACTGGACCACTTTCTTACATAATACACTAAATGGATTAAACTCAAAATGGATTAAAGACCTAAATGAAATCTGAAACCATAAAACTCCTGGAGGAAAACATAGTAATGTCTTTGACATGGGCTAGAGAAACATTTTGTAGGTATGTCCCCTGAGGCAAGGGTAACAAAAGCAAAATCAAACTACTGGGATGACACCAAAATTAAAAGCTTTTGCACAGTGAAGGAAACCAACAGCAAAATATAGAGGCAACCTACTGAATGGGAAAGGATATTTGCAAATGATCTATTAGATAAAGGATTAATATCCAATATATATAACTTATACAACTCAACACCAAAATAATGTAATATTAATAATAATAGATTTATTTATCTTAGAGAGTGAGATAGAGAGAGAGAGCACCAAGCAGGGGGGAGGAGCAGAAGGAGAGAGAAGCAGATTCCCCGTTGAGCAGGGAGCCCAATGTGGGGCTCGATCCCAGGACCCCGACATCATTACCTGAGCGAAAAGCAGATGTTTAACCAAATGAATCACCCAGGCACTCCTTCCTATCATCATCATCATCATCATCATTGTCATCATCACAATAATCTAATTTAAAATGGACAGAGGCCATGAATAGATATTTTCCCAATGAAGACATATAGATGGCCAAAAGATATAAGAAAAGATGCTCAACATTACTCATCATCAGGGAACTGCAAACTAAAGCAACAATAAGACATCACTTCACACCTGTCAGAATGTCTAACATCAAAAACCCAATAAGAAGTGTTGACAAGGATGTGGAGAAAAGGGAACCTTCATGCACTGTTGATGGGAATTCACACTGGTGCAGCCACTTTGGAAAACAGAATGGAGGTTCCTCAAAGCATTCAGTACAGAATTACCATATGATCTAGTAATTCCACTGTGGGGCATTCACCCAAAGAAAATGAAAACACTAATTCAAAAAAAATATATGCACCCCTGTGTTTACTGCAGCACTGTTAATAATCGCCAAGATATGGAAGCAGTTCAAGTATCCATCGATAGATGAATGTGTAAAGAAGATGTGGTACACACACACACACACACACACACACACACACACACACACGGAATATTTCTCAGCCATTAGGAAAGAATGAAATCTTGCCATTTACAACAACATGGATGGATCTAGAGGGTATAATGGTACATGAAATAAGTTCATCAGAGAAAGACAAATACCATATGATTCTACACATATGTGGAATTTAAGAAACAAACAAAGAAAAATAGACAAACAAAAAAGACTCTCAAATATGGAGAACGAACTAGTGGTTGCAGGGGGAAAAGTGAGTAGGGGGTGAGTGAATAGGTGGGGGGATTAATAGTAGATTTATCATGATGAACACTGAGTCATGTGGAGTCATGTTGTTGGATCCTATTGTACAGATGAAACAAATATAATCCTATAGCCAGTTATACTTGAATTAAAAAAATACAGATTGGCAACATATGCCCTCTCCTCACCCCAATTCTGATCTAGTAGGGCTGGAATGATAACATATTCTGTATTTTTTATAAGACTCTATGTGTAAAATAAATTAGATTTGGTGGGGAGAAAGCAACTTTTTTTTTTTTTAAGAAAATGTAATTTGCAAAATTTCAATCTTATCCTTCATAAAAGCAAGCAAGTTTTAACTTTTCCAGAGTCATTTATCCTGCGAAGCCCTTGAATCTTGAACTTTTCTATTTTAGAAAGATGTTGTTACCTGATAATCATGTAATTAAAGGTGTCGGGGAAAGGGATAGGTTCCAAGCATAAAATGAAGGTTGGAGAGGTAAAGTCAAGGCTCCATCTTTTATTATCAGAATACCTTCCCATTTAATCCTCTGAAATTATGTGGAATTTCTTTTTGTTTGGTTTGTTTTTGTGTTCTCTATTAGAAGGCTATTTTTCTTAAATGGCTGTAATATTCCAGAATGTTCTTGACAAAGAATGCAGCAAAGAACAATAACAAAAAGCCCTGGAAACAAAAACGGTTGGCGGGGGGTGGGGGGGGGACACAAGACTTCTTACATAAAAAGCATGGAGTGTGACTGGTGGCATGGCATAGATTCAAAATTGTTATAAGTACATTTTAGAAGAATGTAGAAGTGTATGTTCTTAGATAACACTGGCTAGGTACCTCTCAGGAAAGTATTCTTACAACCATATAGAGTATAGCAACTTCTGGTTTATTCATTTCATTATGTCTTTGAGTTAATGGAATCTCATAAGAAGATATTCCACTGAAGGTATAAAGCTGATTTGTTGAGATTATCACCTCCAGACATTTAGAGTTCTAAAATTTTATTTCAGCTGGGCCAAGATCCTTTGCTTCCTTTTTAAAAAAATCAGAAACAAAAATTATTTTTATCCTCACAAAAGCTTGAGCCTCAATTTTTAATTTGTTCCACTTTACCAAACTCAACCACCACACTACACTGTCCATTTAAAAGTATTCAACATAAACATGTTCTCATCTGACTACTTTACTAGCAGAGTTAATGAGATGTAGCAAGTCAAAGAAGAGCTTCTGAATAAGTGATAATCACCCAACTCTCAACTGTGTTCCTTTAACATGAGAAACAATGGACTCATATAAAAGAATGTGAGCTCTACTTTAAACCTCAGACTAAATCCCAACTCACCTGATATTTTCTCCACAGTGTCATTCTTACTTAAACATATTATAGATAGACCCAACTTACAATCTTTCAAGTTAATGATTTTTTTTTAACTTTACCATGATGGGAAAACAATTCCCATTAAGTAGAAACTGTACTTTGAATTTTGAATTTGCAAGGCCAGCCACAGTTTCTAATCAGCCAGGGGGATCATGAGGATGAACAACTGATACACTTACAATCATTGGGTATCAATAAATTACATGAGATATGTAATATTTTATGATAAATAGGCTTTGTGTTAGACAATTTTGCCCAACTATAGGCGAATATAAGTGTTCTGAGCACGTTTAAGAGATGCCAAGTTAAGCTATGATGTCTGGTAGGTTAGGTGTATTAAATGTTTTTCACTTATGATATTTTCAACTTATGATGGGTTTATCAGGATGTAGCCCCACCATAAGCCCCCCAAAATCTATATTTAAAAGATAAATATTGAAATACAAGTACAGGAGACTTCTTTAAAGGAGTGTCCATTTTGAGGATGACAAGAATTTTCTCATTCTTGCTTTAAGCTACTTTCTTGCTTTGTCTTTAAGGCTACGTTTCTCCCTCTATATTCTATCTCTTCTATTTAAGGGACAACTGCGCTACATGGAGCTCCTACTTCCATCATACAGTGATTATTTGGATAACAACAAAACCTGGCTCATCACCCAAATTGTTCAGGTGATGATGACCTTTAGAATCCATCTGACACAGATGACCCACAACTTAAGAATGAAAGACACTCAGGAGGTAACTGCCTGTCTTCTGTCTCCCCTTGATTACTCAGGGAGAAGATCCCACACAATCCCCTGGCATTCTAGTCTCTGACAATTTCCATAAGCAAGACATACTTTCCATTTACCCTTATTTTATCCCCATTATGTTCTCTCAATGTGCCTTTCATGGATATAGATGATTGCTCATTTCTTTCTTTGGGAGGTTGTGGTACATTGTAGCAGGCTGCTAACTAACATTAAAAAAAAAGATCCTTCAGATTCCATGGAGACTACTATTTGCTTTCTTTTATCAAATTTAGAACACCAATTAAAAAAAAATTTTTTTTAAAGATTTTATTTATTTATTTGACAGACAGAGATCACAAGTAGGCAGAGAGGCAGGCAGAGAGAGAGGAGGAAGCAGGCTCCCCGCTGAGCAGAGAGTCTAATGTGGGGCTCTATCCCAGAACCCTGGGACCATGACCTGAGCCGAAGGCAGAGGCTTTAACCCACTGAGCCACCCAGGCACCCTTAGGACACCAATTTTGAGTTTTATTTTAATATCTGTGTGTCAAAAGTTTATACACTTCCTTGGCTCTTTCTGAATAATTACTCAAATTTTTATATCCCAATTCACTCATAAGGTTCAGAGTTGCACAGAATATTCTAAAAATTATACATGCAACATTCTAGTACCTTTCTTTTCTAACTGCTGAATATACAGTATTTCACATGATGATGGTAACACTATTTCATAATTTATATTGTGTCAGGGTCCAGGCTGTGTGTTTCCTGACACATTATGGGTTGACACAAAATGTTAAGAAAAAGAGTAAGTCAACTAATGTGATTCACATTCCTAAGCTCATAAATTATCTGTGAATGGTCCCATGTTCAATAGTAATTTTCAAATCACAATTTTTGTTAACTATACTAATAGTTCCATCCAGTGATGATGGTACTGTGTAATGGTTACGCATGAGGGAGAAAGAGTTGGCCAGTGTTCCACGTGTGAATCCCAGTTCTCTCACTCAGTTATGTGTGACTCAGTGCAAGGAATGTAGTCTCCTTCATAAAACCCACATCACTGAGTTGTTGTGAATGCTTGCAAAAGTCTCTTAGCATTACCTTGGTCAAACAGTAAGCTTTCAATAAATGCTGGCATGGTGGAATGGGCTGAATGTTTGTGTTCCCCCAAAATCCAGATGTTAAGACTCTAAGCCCCAATATAATGATATGAGGAGGTGGGGTTTTGGGGAGATGGCAGAACCTATGAATGAGATTAGTGCCCTTATGAAAGGGACCCCAAGAAGCAGCCTAGGCCCTCTTATGTCATGTAAGGACACAGCAAATGGGCTCACAGACAGCAAATCTGCCAGCACCTTGATCTTGGACTGTCTAGCCTTTCAAAATTGTGAAAAATGAATTTGGTTGTTGATAAGCCACCCAATCTATTGTATTGTATGTTATCTCATCCTGAACTAAGACATAAAGTATCACCACTCTGGTGGTGGCAACATTTCAACTTTGTGATGTTTCAATAACTAAGAGGAGGAGAAAACCCTTTCAGAGGTTAGACTCTAGATAATGTTGTCTGAGTGAGTGAGAATGCATCCTTTGTTCAAGAGCTACTGTTCTGCTTTTGACCCCTCCCTCTTGTTCTCACTTCACTCCCTCTTTGTTTCCATGAATTCTACGAGAGAAATCACACTATGTACGTTGTTCCCTGATCTCATGTCCATCTCTATTCAGCCTATGCTGCCTTCTCCATTGCTCTAAACACACGGTCACCAGTCGCCACTGAACTCTGGCCTTTCCGCCCCACTGTCCTGAAAAACTTGCACCCATGCTCTCTACAACATCTGCCTTCTCTTCCTTTACTGCAAAGCAGCAGAATGCTGTTAGAAAAACCAAAAGTAGTGCAGATGACGCCTGTGTACGTGTGTGTCCTCTCACTTCACCCAGTGAACAATCCTTTCACATGTCTCAGTCAGCTTTCTCTCCAATTTGTCAGCTTTTCCTATCATCTACTATTATTCTTTCAATGTCCCAGACATTCCTCTCTTACCTCATTTTCAATGGGTAACTTTGCTTTCAGATACATACATACACACACACAGGGCCAAAAAAAGTTGAAAACTTGAAATTTTTAGTTCAGGTGTCATTTGAGAGAATGCCTAAACACAGATATAAGACAATTTTTCTTCAATATGGAGGTTATCTGAATTGATGTGTTGGTGGTGGGCCGTATCTGCTTCAGAATCATGGTTGACGGGCCTCTAGGTTGCTCCCTGCCTACCTCTGGTGCTGCTGGAACCCCCACAGTAGGAAGGGCTCCTGCATCTAAAGGAGTCAGTCAAGTCTGCATCAGATGTCAACGTTAGAGCAAGAGAACTAGCTCTGCAGGGAAAAAGAGACAATCTACCATTCATTTAAAGATGTTCCTTTAGGTTAGATTCATCTGTTCCAATTCCCTGGTCCTACATCTCTGTGCCAATCAGAAGGCACCCATTTCTTGCCGATTTTGTTATTTTCTTTCTTCCAGCACATCAGATCAACTAATATCAAAAGCTCTCCCATCTGTGAGCTGTCAATAGCTTTACCATCACAAGTCTCTCTAGGGCCAAGCAGCTGTAGAAGCCTCTTTAATAGCTCACAGTATTGACTGGACTTGGCAGCAACTTACTTTGGAAGTACTAAACCAAAAGGCTAGCTGGTGTTTCATTTGATTAACTGAAAATCTAGACATCCATTTTGCTGACCATGTTCCCAGAAGCAAGCATCTGTGGTCAAGAGCCCCTGTTTAGCGTTTCTGAGCTGAGCCAAGACATTCATTCCCTGACAACAAAGGCATGTGGGGAGCAGCCGGCAATAGTATCAGAGCTTGGGACTGAAGGAAAGTTCTGGCTGATGAGTGCTGGACAAACATCTTTGATATTTGTTTTCTTTAGTTCCAACTAAATATATTTATTCCTTTGCTGCTGATAAAGAGGTTTGTTGTGCTCAATATCCCCAAACTGTCCAGAAGATGCGATCCACTGTCCAATGGTTACTGTGACACCTCCTAGTTTCCCTGCTTCCTCCCTTGCACCCATTTTCTAGAGAACCAGATCTGTTCATGCCATTGAGGTGCTTAAAATATTCTAATGGTTTCTATCACATCTAAAATAAAATCCCTATTTCTTATCATGACTTTCAAGGATGTGCCAATCTGCCTAAACTCACTTCTTATGATTGTTCCTCACCAGGGTGCCAAGAACACTGTTCTTCCTAACCCTGAACATGCTGAGTTCTTTGGTGGCTTGGAAACTTTGTGCTTGCCCTTTATGCTCTCTGCCTGGAATGCCCCAGAACAATTTTTTCAGCTAAACTTTCTTAATGTCAGTGAAAACTAACTGGTACAAATAAACAGAATTGGAGTGAGTATAAGTTTATTTAGCTTCCTTTCTTATATATGCAAGCATAAACAGCTTTCTGTCTCACCTGCCATTCTTGGAACATGTTAATATTATATCCATGGTTGTTACATTTTATTTACATTAGAAATTATGCTATTCAAACCAGCTACCTCAGCCTGGTAAGCTGCAGCTCTGCTGGACTGCCATCTCCTCGCTCCTCCCCCAGCCTTCCACACACTCACGCTCTCGCTCTCTCACAAACACACACACACTCTCGCACAGCTCTGTCCACTGGGGCCTGTGGAGACTTCCCACCTCACCTACTCTGGTGGGCAGAGAAGGGCATCTGGGGTCTGGTGCTGGGAAGGAGCCCAATGGGCTGGCTCCAGGGCTACCTGAACGTGTCGCAGCATTTGGCCACTGTGTCTTTCTCAGGGGTTTGGTCGTGAAGGATGGATCTTCCCAGCTGGAGGATGCAGGGACAGCGTACTATTTCTGGTCATTGGATCCTCTCCCCTTCCCCAGGCAGCTTGAAAGCCCAAGAATGGGGATGCCAGCAGGTGTCCCAGGAGCAGGGACTCAGGCAAGAGAAGCTTTCCCTGAAGGCCACAGGGCAGGCTGTGGGTCAGGGCCTCTCTGGGCCCTCCCCTCCCTATCTACATGTACTCTGGCCAGGAAAATGTGTTAGCATATGGGTAGCCTAGGAAGTGATAAGTACCTCAGACGTCCTCTTGCAGCAAGTGTCTGTATATGTGGTGGTTGTTTTCTATCCTACGTGTTCTCGAATGTTTATATTTCAATAAACCTCTACCTCTTCACACACACACACACACACACAGAAATTATGCTATTCATTTATCTAAGAAACAACAGTATCTACACTCCAGTGGGCTAGTTCATACCTAAAGACTTAAGTAGGTCAAATTCCATCTACTTCTCGGGATCTTAAACTATTATTTAAGGCCCAAACTCAGTCCTGGCTTTTAAGGTAAAGCCTAAGCTGCTATCAGCCTAAACTGCCACCAAACACACGATGGCTTACATGAGATAAATATTTATTTCTCTGTCATGTAATAGTCCAGGGTAGCCTAGGGGCCCAAGTCTCTACATGGATATTCGGCAACTCAGATTCCCTCCATATTAATGCTCTGCTGATCCTTGGGGCTCATTCCTCCTCTATAAAGTCAAACTAGCTTAAAACCCTATCTAAGGTCTAAGATCTCAGTCGTATCTAAGCCTCCAGCCATATCTAATATATCAGACAGAATAGGGAAAATAACTTCCTTTTAATCACGTGAGGTGGAAGTTACACTCATCACTGCTGATCACTTTCCATTGCGGTACCAAGTCCTATGGCTACATTTAGTTGCAAAGGGGTCAAGAAATACAGACTCTGTCTGGGCAGCCATGTCCAATTAATAGTGGATGAACAGACTCTGGGGAGCCACTAGCTATCTTCCATATCCATGTAGGCACTGCTATTCTTTTTTTTTTTTTTTTTAAGATTTTATTTATTTATTTGACAGAGAGAGATCACAAGTAGGCAGAGAGGCAGGCAGAGAGAAAGAGGGGGAAGCAGGCTCCCCCCTGAGCAGAGAGCCTGATGTGGACTCGATCCCAGGACCCTGGGATCATGACCTGAGCCAAAGGCAGAGGCTTTAACCCACTGAGCCACCCAGGCGCCCCTGGCACTGCTATTCTTGATGAGTAAAAGCTTAACTAACACAAAGATAATACTCCTCTACACTGATCTAATTGAGAAATGAAAGAAAGGAATAACAAAGACAAAAAATATCATCTTTATTACTTAACAAAAGCCAGGTTGTAGGATATGGCTTTGTGTATGTTAATCACAGGAACTCTACAAAGCTGAGTGGTAGAATAAGGTATATAGAATCAACGTTAAGGCAGACTGGGCATAGGCAACTCTTGTGTGGTAGGGAAAAGTGTCCCCTTGAAGGAACAGGAGAACATATGCTCTCTGCAGGCAGACTGCTCCCCAGAGGAAGGGTGGCTGGAATTCAGCCAAGAATTTTAATGCTCAGTTGTTCTAGTCAGATTTACTGAGTATGTCATTAGTTCCACCTCTCCTAAGGTGGTGTGACTGAAGGAGTAGAGACGTCCTGGCATGCGTTCTCTCTAAAGAGGAAGAAAGAGGAAATCACCCATCTGAGTGCAACTAAACTAAACTAGGTATCAATGCATTTCTAAAACCCCCAATTCTCTACCACCCTCCAACCTCAAATAGGTCTTCTGTCTAAAGCCAATGCCTCCTCTAAGCCTCTGTGCTGTATCTCCACTCATACTAATTTCTGTGGCATCGATTTTATGTTCTTGCTTATCTCTTAAGATTCTTCTCCTACTGATTCTCCCTCCACCACTAAATGTAACCGTATCTTTCCCATCTTGAAGAAAAACCTCTTTTGATCTTGAATTCTCTTCTAGCTATACTTTAATCTCTGCTCTTACCTTCATAAATGAGCCTCTTGAAAGAATAATCTGAATTCATTTCTTCATTCTCTGTTCATTCCTCAACCCATAGGAATCTGATTTCTGCCAGTACCTCTAACTGAAACTGTTCTTACTAATTTCCAAATTAAGTGGATGCAAGCCAGTCTTTGTCTCACTGGACCCCTCACAGTGATTAAAACCCTTGACCACTATATTGTTTAAAAGTCTTTCTTCCCCAAGATTTCCATGACAGCCATTTGTTTCTCTTTATCTCCATAAGAAGAACTTCATCCCCTCCACCCTATAAATATTGGTATTTTCCTAGAATTTACCTTACTCTTCTCCTTCCTTACTATATACACTCTCCTTAGAATAACATCTAAATCACCAAAACACAATGACCAAAATTACAACACTAGCCTAGGTCTTTCTCCTGAGCATCATATCAAATATCCAATTATTTACTAGATATCTTTCCCACGGATGCCTCTCAATTTAGTATGTCCAAAGTTAAATTCATTAACTCCCACCTCAACCTGAATATTAACATCCACTAGTCAACCTGATCAAGAACCTGGGAATCATCTCCCATTTCTCCCACTTCTTCAAAAATCTAATTTTATATAAATTAATATATAAATTTTATTTATATTTTATATAAAATATAAAAATTTTATATAAATTATTTTATTAATTAATAAATTAAATTATTAATTTACTCTTCGTCTCTGCTATCATTATCTTGAGAGCTTGTTTGGAGGTTCTAACAGGGGAGCGCAGCTACTCATATACCCTTGACGGAAGAACGGTCCTCTCCTCCATCGGGGAAGGTCGTCCTCTTCGACCGAGCGCGCAGCTTCGGGAGGGACGCACATGGAGCGGTGAGGGAGGAAGGGGACCCCCGCCTAGCCAGCCAGATCAGCCGAATCAACCCTGGCGATCAATGGGGTGACAGATGTCGCAGCCAGATCGCCCTCACATCCTCTGCTATCATTATCTTATGTAAGTCCAGACGTCATATGTGTTTACCTGTCTCCTAGCAGACTCCAGGAGAAAGAGGAAACTTTCATACCACTATCTTTTGTTTCTAATAACTCTAGCCACACCTTTGTAGCAAAATCCTAATCTTTTGAAAATTTGCCTTCTCTTTCCTATTGAGGACTCCTGGAAAAAATCATGTAGCGAATGTCCTGACTTCCTTATGAATTCTTTTTGTTCCCTCCTCATCTTTAATCCACAACATCCACTCGGAATCTTTAATATTCTCCTAAAAATCCTGACATAATCACCTCTCACCTCACCTTTGACAGGTAACATGGCTTCATTCAGAGAAGGGGAGAGAACATCTTCTCAAATTGAGATTTTTTGTTTTAAAGCAGATAATGCTAACATATATTTAACAAGATAACTTAAGCAGCAGGACCGTGACTTAAACAGTCATCAGGACAGAAAATACTTTTAACTTCACAATAAAGTCTAAGCTCATTCACATGACACATGAGGTCTCTCAGACTTTACTCTTGCTTGTCTCTGGCTATCCCTGGGAACTCCCCTTCTGTAACCTCCCAAACAGCATCCTCCACTACTACTTGGGGTAGCCTTTGCACAGACTATTTCCTCATCCCAGTTTAGATAATGGAATGATGGCTTTGAATCTTCCAGAACTTTACCTAATTTTAGATCAAAGTAAACATCATGATCTATCCCATACACAAAAGTACCAAAATGGTGTTCAGTTCTCTACAGTAGCACTGCCCAACCCCCAAGCACCACACACATACCCAATACCCTAGACCCCAAAAGAGCTGGGGGCGGATGCAAAACCAGTTGCCATTTAAACATATTCTAACCATAACTCCATTCTATCTTAATTTTATTTTTTAAGCAAGCTTTATGCAGGGCTTGAACTCACTATGGCAAGACCAAGTCACATGCTCCACCGACTGAACCAATCAGGCACCCTACCTTAACCCTATTCTAAAGCAAGATGATAAATGCTAAATTCATTGTTTCTCAGTTTTCTTCTCCGTTTACTCTATGATGTCAGGAGTAGGCTGGTTGCATGGTTAGTTCTGGGAGAAGATAAAAGTTTTACAGTGACTTGAAATAGAATCTGACAAAAAACAGTATTAATTTTATTATAGAGGAAGCTAAAAAATAATTTTACATATCATTGCTATGGGATGCATATTTTAAGTGCAACTAACATCAGTTTTTTTTAAAAAATGGTTCCAAAATGCCATTTTAGGATCTGACATAGAAAAACCTGAGGAAGAGTTTTGGAACATTTTCCTAGTTTGCTTTTGCCACACATGAGAAAATAGCATTTCTAGTATTATAGTACATAATAAACCATTTTAGCTTCTCCTCATCACCTGTCTCCTCTGACTGTATATTCCTTGAAGGGAAAGCAGTCTCTGTATCTCCAGAGTAGAACAGTCTTAAGCCCCATTAATGAATAATGAATGAAAGCTCATGGAGCTTCCAGGTCAAAGTTAAGAGTACTTAATCATGTAATTAGCACTTCAAAAGGCATGGGATATTGCATCACATGCTGAATTTTACAGCCCAAGTGACTGGCAAGATATGACAAGAGTTCTTTACTCCTCTCAGTTGTTCACCCTCTGTTCCTTCAGGAAAGAACACAGAAAATATATTTCTGTGTGAAATATATTTCATACAGAAAAATAATATATATATATATATATACAGAAATATAGTATTTTTCTGTATGAAATATATTTTACACAGAAAAGTACTATATTTCTGTGTGAAATATATTATTTTGGGGTTTGTATTTTTCTCTTTCCTCTCTCCTGCCTGTCTTTCCTCCTCCATAAGCTGTGCCTTATGAAAATAAATGTTAAAAGTTTATTGAATAAACTTGAGTTTTCCTGGACTAAATATTAGTAATACGTTTACATTAACAACTTTTTCTCTAAAATAGAGTCTTTCCAGATTGCTTTGACTTCTGAGGGCTTTATTATTTTGACAGTGTTAGTTAAGAGGTACTTAACATGAAATATGGTAAGTCAACTTTTTAAAAGCACATAGTTTATAAATAAGATATTACTGCTATCTTCTGCTCTCTCCATTTTCCACCTTAGAGAAATAGAAAAATTTGTATGAAGCAGCATCAGGCTTTACAATGGACTTTGTAAGTTCTACTTCAGGATTAAACATAAGGTATACTATGTTGGAAATTCAATAACTCAAGAAATTAATAGTCATTTTGGTGTCTACATTTAAATACTGAAAAGAGCTTTGCATAAGGTGCCTTAAGGAAAGGGAACTATAAGCATTATCTGAAACAGAAATACCACTTTGAACCAGGAGTTACTTGGGACCACATGAAAACACAAAAATGGATTTTACCTATCATTAAAAAATTTAGTTACCCACAAACATTGATACAAATTTTTACGCAGTAAAAATTCCTATACTGCCAGATTTTATACAGATCTGTGCACTGCTTTACAATGTTGAAAGTTAGAGGTACATGTTTTAGAGCTGAATTTCAGGTATCTTTTATAATTTATTTCAGCTATAGTGATAGTTCTTTATCCTTTGTTTTTCTATTTCTTTAAGATTTTATTTATTTCTTTGATAGAGAGAGTGTGAGCGACAGTGAGACAGTGAGCAACAGAGCACAAGGTTGGGGGAGGGGAGCGGGAGAGGGAGAAGCAGGCTTCCTGCTGATCAGGGAGCCCAATGCAGGACTCAATCCCAGGGCCCGGGTATCATGACCTGAACTGAAGACAGATGCTTAGCCGAGCCACCCAGGTGCCCCTTCCTTTGTCTTTCTAATGAAATTAAGAATGGTTGAAGCATGAGTCTAAAACCATCCTGAGCAGGAATGGCTGCAGTAACTCCAGTAGTAGGTAGTGTACACATTAGTCTTTTCACGGTCTGTGACTGAAAACACAGAGGTGATCCAATGAGTAAAGTACAGTTAATGATCAGTGTCTAGAAAAGAGTGTCTAGAAAAGAGATTCCTGAATGTTTTGTTCATCCATTTAACAGATGCTTATTAAATATAGGCTAGGCCAGGTGATGGGTGCCAGGAATCCAGCAGTGACCAAACCGGATGATCTGCCCTCCTGTACTTCATAGTCTAGCTGAAATGCAGATTAGTACAGAGAAATTGTAGGAGATCTATGAAAGGAGGATGGTCATGGGGTTACAGACTCATAAAACCCAGTGTGAAGAGTTAGTGATGAACAAAACATATATTGGTATGAGATTTAATTTTCCCAATGTCCTCAGTTACGCAAATGATAATACTTCTAGAGTTAAGATTGGCTACATATTCTATGCTTTGGGGGAGATGAAGAAACCTTCACCTGAAATACCCTCCTTAATGATGCTCTGAATAAAAGTTATAGTCAAAGGTATAATGAAATATCATTCAATAAGGAAAAAAATGTCTACTGAGTGCCTACTCAGCACTAGAGAATAAGACAAATGTGTCTTGGCCCTTGAGAAGCTTTCAGTAGAAGAAAAGATGACTGCTGAAGAATAACAAAATTTGGTGAGCATCTCAAGAGGAGAAGCTGAGGGAACATACAATGAAGAAGCAAAGCCAGCCAACCATTAGCTAAAGGCTTCAAAGAGATTTGCAGGTAAATAAATTGCTCTGACTTGGCCATCTTTAGGGTTTTGAGGGTATTTCAATTTCACTACTCTTTGTCTCATACAGAGTGTGTCCTTTTAAATGATTTTTGTATTAAGATGCCCCCCAGGGGCGCCTGGGTGGCTCAGTGGGTTAAAGCCTCTGCCTTCGGCTGAGGTCATGATCCTGGGGTCCTGGGTTTGGGCCCCACATCAGGCTCTCTGCTCAGCAGGGAGCCTGCTTCCTCCTCTCTCTCTGCCTGCCTCTCTACTTGTGATCTCTGTCTGTCAAACATAAATAAAATCTTAAGAAAAAAAAAAAAGGATGCCCCCCAAAACACATATCTCAGTGTTGAGTGGTCTAGGACTTGGTAGTTCGGGAAGATCAGTTATAGGTGTAAAAGAAAAAGACTCTTTTACCCTTGGTGCTCCTTTAAAAAAAAAAAAAAAAAGCAACTTGTCTTTCCTCCCTTCTTACTATTAATAAAGTAGCAAGACTCTTAAAGCAAAAATTTGGGTGTAGGCCTGGGACAGAGAAGTCAAAGGGGCCTCTTTGCTTTCTTTTTATCTAGGCTTTAGGCCAAAGGGACAAAAAGAGTCCTTGTAGAGCTCTATGACTCAGCCTTGCTCACTAGGGCTCTGGGTTAATGCCAGAGACTTTGTGTAAAGAATGTGCGTGTGCATGCACGTGTGTGTGTGTGTGTGTGTGTGTGTGTGTGTTACACTGGTCCCCAAGGAATCAGAAGATGGGTGATTTATTTTTCCCGGACTTGGGGTTCCCAAAAGTGCCTCTTTTTATCAAAGATCTATCTAACAGAAAACAAGAAGGCAACAACACATTGCCTTTTCTAAGGAAATGTACTCAACTACTTGAAATAGTTTTGTTCTTCCTTCGGTATAGAACATCATTCCACATTCACATTCTTCATGCTACTTTAGAGAGAGAGGAGGAGGTTGATTGCATTAGCAAGATCAGAGGATGCTGATTAAGTTTTCCACGGGCTATAGGTTACGCAGGCCTCTGTTCCTCCATTGGCTTGCTGGCAGGACATAGCAGAGTGCTGTGAGAGGCAAAGAAAGATTATCCTCTCCCTAAGTGTGGGGCGCAATGAAAAGTTTACTTCAGCAACACACAGGAGAGCTAATAGGGTCCTCTTTGGGTTTCCCTCCATTTCCATTAGTGCTCACTGAAGTCTTAAGGCTGCCTTTGAAGCTAAAAAGTAAGAAGAGAGCAATCCCAAGAGCCTGCTATAGCCTGAGGCTATTTAGGCCAACCAGGCTCAAGAAAAAGAAACCTTTCATGTGTTCAGCCCAGTTTACTAGAGCTTCGTATGGTGGCTTGAAGCCAAATTTCCAACTAATAAAATTTTTTACTGTTGTTTGGTTATTTTTGCCCTTGAATTTTACTGTAAGCGAATACATACCTCTCAGAAGCACTGGGGAGGATATAACTATTTGAGGCAATTTCAGGGACACTCTTG
Source organism: Mustela lutreola (assembly GCF_030435805.1). Classification (NCBI taxonomy): domain Eukaryota; kingdom Metazoa; phylum Chordata; class Mammalia; order Carnivora; family Mustelidae; genus Mustela; species Mustela lutreola. The sequence goes on from NC_081292.1 coordinate 45,367,471, forward strand.
GTATTTTCTGGCAAAACATCATTAAATAGTATCCTGAACTCACTCAAATTTCTAAACAAGGTAAGCTAGAAAAATTGATTTAGAAGTAAAAAATGTTATTTTTGTTTGCAGAATACATTTTAGTGGTATTGCTGTCAGTAAAGGTCCCAACAAGAGGGTAGACAGAGTAATAAAACAAACAAGCCTATGGAATTCCACAAAATCTTTACGGTGAACCCAAGCCTGCTCACACTGAAAAAAGGCTACCCATGCTATGACCCACACCTGTTCATCTGCTTTGCTGGGTTTGGAATTTGAAAGCTATCAAACATCCAGAGAAACACAAATAATTTGAATACTGGTAATAAAATCACATCTACTGTGAGTCATGTTGCAGCCACATTGTTGAAATTATGCGATGAACACAACTACTAACACCGTAATATGCCATGCTCGAGCTTCCAAAAGCAAACGCTCAAGACTTCCCATTGCACATGTTTAGAAGCAATTATTATCTGCTGCTTGCAAGAGCATCCTGTAAGTTCTGACTTTTGTATACCGAGTCTCAAGGATCTCCACCCAAATGGTCTCATCTGCTGTTTCTAGCAAGCCTGGGAAGCAGATAGGAGCCACGGCCACCCCCTTGGTTGAGTCAGCATGCTCATCTAGCTGCTTTCCTTATTCATCAAGGGTTTTGCATGTATAATCTGAAAGTGCATATTAGATTTTACAGTAATTTGAAAATTATGCCAAAATATTAGTTTTATAATATAGATCACAAAAACCAAAGCTGGAACAATGGGGATATTTGAGGCCATGATACGCAATGAGGTTGGGAGGAAGGAAATGTGTTTATTCAGGATTTTGAACAACTGATAGAGATTGTTCTACTCCCTTTTCCTAGATGATCGCACCCACTTCCAAGGCTTTACTAACTATTAAAATGCTGGTGCCTCCTAAATTTTGCATCTCCAGGCTGTATTTCTCTTCTGTATTCTGATTGGTACATTGTTATGCTTGCTGAACAATTCTTTGGACAAAAAAAAAAAAAAAAAAAAAAAGCCAGCTTGATTCATATTGTTTTAAGTCATGATCAGGGCTGGTCTGGCATTGAGCTGAGGCTTTAAGGCATCATTTGCGGATAAGTAAGCTAAAGAAGGCAATAGATGCAGGCAACCAAAGCAGATGTCTCCATCAAATCTGATGAGCTAAAACTGCTTCAGTTTATTCTTTATAACACATTTCCTCTATTTGTGACACTATGGGTTGTTTTCAATTCTCAATTATTTTTGTTCTTTAACAGACCCCAAAAGTCAGGTAAGTCATTAGGTTAAAAAACAGAAGATTTCAAATAAGCACAGTTTACTAGTGGGTTGGTCCCTAACGGACAGATAAAATATCTCCCACAGATGAAATATTTGTACAGACATGACTAAAACATGACGAGGCTAGCTGGTGTTAGACTAACACATAAACAGTCACATAATATGCAGGCGGGTCTGCAAAAGAAAAGAGTATAGCTGATTGTTTACAACTGAAATAATGATAATCCCCTCATTTTTAGGAAATTGGTATTTTAAAATGTTAATTTGCAGAAAAGCTGAACATGGAAACAAGAACTCCTGCTTAAAGTAATTAAAACAAGAAATTATATAAACCTTTCTATCAGACTTCAGCAATCATTAAAAAACCATGTTCTAGCCAGAATTGTATGAAGACATGATTTCTGCTGACTTCAACAGATAACACCTTTCCACAAACTCAGCTGAAATATTTCTACTCAGGGAGGTATGTTTTTCCAAGTTTATTTCTGAGAACACTTGCACAATGAACTTGTCTACGCTTGCCCTTACTTCTCTTTTGATGTAACTATATATCCTATAACAGCAAATACTATTTCACCAGGGGAAATAGTTTTCTATTTGTCTGAGAATATCAGTGTTTTTATAAGTGAATGCTTTAAGTCTTAAAAACAGAGGACAACTTGGGCCACCTGGGTGGTTCAGTTGTTTAAGCATCTGCCTTCAGTTTAGGTCATGATCTCAAGGTCCTGGGATGGAGCCTCGTGTCTGTGGGGAGTCCGCTTCTCCCGCTCCCTCTGTCCCTTCCCCTGCTCATGCTGTTTCTCTCAAATAAGTTAGTAAAATCTTTACCAACAAAACAAAACCACAAGACAACTTAATTTGTTGTTTCATTTGGTTTTTTCTTTTTTGTGTTTTGAGGTTGACAGTGCATGCTCAGAAAGCAATATTACTGGTTTCATATTTTTTCACTTTTATTTTATTTGAAAACATCCATATGAAAACTTGGGTGAAAAAATATGAAAGAAGATTCACTCCAGGAAGTGAAATGGCTGTGAGTCCAAGAAAAATCTTATTCAGACAGAGTGAAGAAACAGCAATATCAACACAAAACTGATTTTGGTGTTTGCCCTTTACCTGAGTAGCTGTTTAAAATGAAAAAGTGCTCCTGGCCACTTTCATTTCATAGAACCAGGGATTTCATATTACCTTCTACCACCAGTTATCAGTTATCAGTTTATCAAACATATTACCAAAACCAATAATACTGAGATAAGCTGTATATAGAATTTAGCGGCAAAAAAAAGATAACTCATTAAAATTCTAGGCATCTACAAATATATACAAATATATTCCAAGTCTCAACCTAATAAATTAGTAACCACTATATGGCAGTCTAAGATTATAGTATATACCTAGGTACTTAAATGAGAATGTAAATTTATTACCTTTTTTAAAACTTAGGTTAAACTTGAATATATCAGCGATGCCATTTGTTTCTGTTTTCCTTTCGGACCACAGTTTCTCAATATCATTGTAAATATTTCTTTTTTAAAAAAACATTTTTATTTATTTATTTGATAGACAGAGATCACAAGTAGGCAGAGAGAGACAGAGAGAGAGAGAGGAGGAAGCAGGCTCCCCGCTGAGCAGAGAGCCCAATGTGGGGCTTGATCCCAGGACCCTGGGATCATGACCCAAGCTGAAGACAGAGGCTTTAACCCACTGATCCACCCAGGTGCCCCTTACATAGTTCTTAAAATGAATTTGGGGGGCCCCTGGGTAGCTCAGTAGGTTAAGCCTCTGCTTTCAGCTCAGGTCCTGATCCCAGGATCCTGGCATCGAGTCCCTCATCAGGCTCTCTGCTCAGCGGGCAGCCTGCTTCTTCCCCTCTCTCTCTGTCTATCTCTCTGCCTACTTGTGATCTCTCTCTCTCTGTCAAATAAATAAATAAAATCTTTAAAAAAAATGAATTTGGACTGTGTCAAATGTTTAGAAGGTTGGTTTCTGTTTACCTGTGTGCCTGGTGGATGGGTGAGAAAAGCTCAGCACTACTGTTGCCCTGCAGGCCTGCAGAGGCTGAGATTCCTTAGTAGTGACTCCTCAGAAGGGTTACTCCAGCTACTCCACAGGATCCTGGAAAATAACTTCGGGCCCAGCTGTGTTCACTTGAGCATGAGAAATTGAGACCCCACTGCAATCTCCTCCTACCTATTTCCATATGTAGAATAAGCTGGTATCTTATATTGCAAATAAACAAATATCAAAATCCATTAAATTTTTATTGTAGAAGCTTAGGATAAAAAGCACTAAGGAGATTTAAAAAACTCATTCATTGGGGCGACTGGGTGGCTTAGTCGTTATGTGTCTGCCTTCAACTCCGGTCGTGATTCCAGAGTCCTAGGATCAAGTCCTGCATCAGGCTCCATGCTCAGCAGGAAGCTTGCTTCTTTCTCTCCCACCCCTTGCTGTGTTCCCCCTCTTGCTGTGTCTCTCTCTGCCAAAAAGAAAAAATAAATAAAATCTTTAAAAAAAAAATACAAAAACCTCCCTCATTCATTAATTCAACACCCAAAGGAGAGCATTTTTGGTGTATTTCCTTCCAGTATTTTTATGCATACTTATTTTCAGTATATGTTTCCTATACAGTAAATCCTCATTTTGTGGGTCCAAGAGAAGACTGGCTAGTATAAAAGGAAATATTATACAAGTTCAGCACTGAGTGAAAATAAGAAATGAATCAAAATTTTAAAATGATACGAAACATTAAAATACCAGGGGAGAGGGTAGAATTTGATTTTCACATTATCTATGAATAGCCATGTTGAAGACAGTGGGAGTAATTAAGGAAGAAGTCCCTTCTAATAAAAGGATCTAGTAGGGATCTCTGGTTCCCAGATAAAATTAAGAGGTGACTTGAACTATAGACTCCATATTGTTTAGTAGTATCTATGTGTGGGAGAATCTTGCACTGCTCAAAGTCTAAAAGCATTCCAAGGAATAATACTCAATGCAGGGGCACCTGGGTGGCTCAGAGGATTAAGCCGCTGCCTCTGGCTCAGGTCATGGTCTCAGGGTCCTGGGATTAAGCCCCGCATCAGGCTCTCTGCTCAGCAGGGAACCTGCTTTCCCCTCTCTCTCTGCCTGACTTTCTGCCCACTTGTGATCTCTCTATCAAATAAGTAAATAAAATCTTTAAAAAAAATAATACTCAATGCATTCTTTCTATGTGATCATAACAGCAATTTTTGTTGTTTTGGACAAAATTTTGAAATAAATCCCTGATTTATGGGGTTGCCAAATACAAAAAAGTGTATTTCATAAGCTGGAGATAGGAGGAGAATCACAATTCTCTTTACTCTAAAATAAATTTCCTCACTCAGTAGATTTTTAGAGGTGCTTGGGTAGCTCAGTTATTTGAATTCTGACTCTTGATCTTGGCTCAGTTCTCAATCTCAGGGTCATGAGTTTGAGCCCCACATTGGGCTCCTTGTTGGGTGTGGAGGCTACATAATAAATAGTCAGACAGATAGGTAGATTTAAACCATTCTAAATTGGAGATGTTTACTGGTTAGAATGGTGTGTTATTTCATTAACTTACTTGCCAGTTCGCTGGCAACTTACTTCATTAATCTTACTTGTAAGATAATAAAGATACAAGACCAGGAGTCTAGATCCATAATAATCCTAACGTCTATACAGTGAAAGCTTTAGAAATACAAGGAAATATTTTTATTACAGTTTCTGTCCTATTTCCCAAATAAATGATCACTGCAACAAACTGAATATCTGATATTCTTAGATGGTCAAACTTATTTGTCCAACAAATTAATGGGAGGTTCTCTCATTGCCACGTAGCCTAAAATTGTGACATAGTTGTGTGTGTGTGTGTGTGTGTGTGTGTGTGTTTTTCCATTTAGCTCCTTTTTAAAATGAATCAAACAGTGCTGACCACATTCATATATCTTTTCCAAGGAGACTATGAACCTTTGAAGGTTGGGACCATGTCTCTCATTGTTATTATTATTATTATTTAAAGATTTTATTTTCCTTAGTTCCTTAGTAGGGACTCCTCAGAAGGGTTACTCCAGCTTCTCCATCTGATCCTGGAAAACAACTTCGGGCCCAGCTGCGTTCACTTGAGCATGAATGATTGAGACCCCACTGCAATCTCCTTCTACCTATTTCTATAGGTAAAATGAAGTTAATATCTTATATTGCAAATAAATTACTACTTTCCCACCCCATGCAGGATTCGATCCCATGATCCTGGGATCATGACCTGAGCCAAAGGCAGATGCTTAACTGACTGAGCCACCCAGGCGCCCACTTTTTTTTTTTTTTTTTAAGATTATTTATTTATTTATTTGACAGAGAATTCACAAGTAGGAGAGAGGCAGGCAGAGAGGTGGGTGGGTCAGGGGGCAGTCTCTCTGCTGAGCAGAAAGCCCAATGCGAGGCTTGATCCCAGCACCCTGAGATCATGATCTGAGCCGAAGGCAGAGGCTTAACCCACTGAGCCACCCAGGTGCCCTGATGTCTCTCTTGTTTTTATATACCCTGCACCTTTCAGAGGCTAACATACCTAAAGCAACCAGACGGTGTCTTTTTTTTTTTTTTAAGATTTTATTTATTTATTTATTTGAGAGAGAGAGAGAGAAAGAGGGAGCAAGGGTATGAGAGGGGAGAGGGACAGAGGGAGAACCAGAGACCCACTAAGCAAGGAGCCTAATTTGGGGCTCAGTCCTGGGACTCTGGGACCATGGTCCTAGTCAAGGCGGACGATTAACCAACTGAGGCACCCAGGAGTCCCTACTTTTTTTTTTTTTAAGTAGCCTCCATGCCCAGTGTGGAGCAACATGGGGCAAGAACTCAGGACCCTGAGATCAACACCTGAGCTGAGATCAAGAGCTGGATGCTTAACCAAGGGAGCCACCCATGTGCCCCAACGTGTCTTACAAATGAGTGAATGAACCCTCCATATTACTGTTCTATGCACCTTATAGTATTTCATAACAAAACAAGAAATGACTTTTTAATTTCTCCACGTCCTTCGTCATCTTCATTATCAAAATTTATTAGATAGCTGTGTTCGTTTCCTAGGGCTGCTGTAACAAACTATCACAAGCTGGGTGGCTTAGGAGCAAGATAAATTTATTCCTTCACAGGTATAGGCTGCGTCATCCCTGTGAAAGGAGAGAATCCTTCCTTGCCTTTTTCAGCTTCTGGCCGCTCCAGGAGTTCGCTGGCTTACAAATACATCCCTTGAATCCCCCCCTCTCTTCACATGGCCTCCCTCTCTTCTGTATTTTTCTCTTCTGTCTCTTATAAGGACATGTGTTGTCTGTTACATCTTCAAACACCCTTTTTTTGAAATAAGCCTACATTCATAGGTTCTGCATAGACCTATCTTTTGGGGGCCACTGTTGAACCCACTAAATAGCTAATTGTGCACATTTCTTCCTACTGAATATTTTAACAATGTCAGAAATAGGCATAAATATTTGTACTAGTTGGTACAAATGTTAAGCTGGCATTAAAAAGAGACTCAAAACACATAGTGGCCTAAAAAAGGCAGAATTTCATTTCTCTCTCATCTTATCGTCTGGCCAGTCTAGGCTAATAGAAAGGCTCAGGTTCATTAGGTCATTAAAGGTCCCTGATGCCACTGATCTCAGTGTCTTAGCCCAAGAAGGGGAAAGAAAGTGGAGAGCAAGACATTTCCTTTAAGCAAATGAGACTAGAGTTGCATGTATCGCTTCTTCTCTGCCGTTCTGTTGCTGAGAACTTATTTACTTGGCTACTCCTAGCTGCAAGGGAAGTTGAGTTACTCTAGTGGGATGGCCACATACCCAGATAGAATTTTTAATACTGGTGATAGGTGGAGGAATGGAGTAGGAATAACAGCATGTGACAACTTAAAAAAAAAAAAAAAACCCAAAACCAAAACCAAAAGTTTTAACTCTCCAAATCATCGGTTTTTAAATGAAATGATCGTTGGTGGAATTATCACAAGTTATACGTATAATTATGCCATTTGTCATCTTTATTCGTAGATGAGTAACTTCCCTGATTTTTTAAAAATACCTAATGTCTTTGGCATTAATTTTCTTAAAGGGAGAGATTATTTTGATACTGTTCAGAAGTCACTTATTAGACACTGTGTGGTTCGTCATTAATATTTTCTTAGAACTATCACTAAAACTTTATTAGAAAATATGCCAGTCTTGAGGAATTCAATCCCTGGTTTCCCTGGACTTTTTGCCCTCTACCCCTGTGCTTTTCCACATGGTAGCGGAAGGACTTACTGTGGGGAGGGTGATTGACAATGGGTTAGGTTAATGTGTCCGTGTAACAGATTCCAACTTTCCCTCTAGTGGGCTGTTCCGAAGACTCGACTGACAGCGGTTCATCATTATTGTCTTTCACTCTAAGACAGATGCCCCATCAGTCCTATCAATAATAGAGTTAAAGTTTTGATCTTCTTTTTCCTGACTCACATCTCTCGCAGTTTAGAATTAGGTGGTGAGGAGTAACATATAAATCCCTCTAATCTCAACAATGACTATGAAGCTTTTTTGTTTCCCCCATGATTTGTGAGCATTAAAGAGTCAATTAGAAAAGTTCCTGAAAGGCTACAGCTGAAGAGTATGTTTAATATTGTTAAAGAAAGGGTAACATTTGTGTCCAAGGGAGAGATCCGTTTTCAGTTTACACCCAATCTGAAAGTTATTCTTCTAGTTCAAAAGAAGAAAAATATGACACCTTACTTCCACCCCACTCCATTCTTTCCTTCCCCTCCTGCTCCTGCCTCATCACCAGCAAAGGGGGACAGCACACAGAGGCTGGAGTCCAGTGCAAAAGATATATTAGGTTAATGGGCTGCAAAGAACAAAGAGAAGCTAATGGGTTGTTATAAGTATTTGGCAATGAGAACTGAACAAAGCAACCTCTTTAGAAATGCCATTGGCAGAGATTACATTGATGGAAACATTTAGAAACTGCAAAAAGATTAAAAAAAAAAAAGGCTTTGTACAAGGAAGTGACCATTTCAACAGCCTTGTAAGAGGAAACAATAGCACAAAACACAAGAAAAGGGTCAGTAGCACCTGGCACCTTAAGAACAACAACAAAGAGAGAACAGAACAGAGATGGCTCCTCAGGCACACTTGGCTAAGGACTCAGTTGCAAAGAGAATCTTGAAGCTAAAATCGAAATTTCACCGAGTGTTATTACGGGTTCAATTTAGGATCAAGTTACTCATCTATATTTCTCTTTCTATTTAATGGTTTCAGCCAGTTGCAATTTATCCTCCATGTTGTATCTACGAAGTCTTAACGTATTTGGGGGAACCCCTATAGTTATTAAGAGTATATTGAGGTTGGAAAGACCACGACTAATACTTGCAGCTAAAGTTGTGATGTTCTGAATGGGCACAGTAGGTGAACAGCACCCCTAGATGATGCTGCCTTAGGAAGGTCTGACTATACATGAGTGGCCTTCACGCCACACATTTTGCGGAGTGACTGACTGCAGAATGACCACGAACCAAGTCTTCTCTCTCTCTTTAGCTATAAAGGCGTGACACTGGCAAGAAAGTCTTCTGAAATTCTGTATGATTTATTAGACCCTATTTTAAAGATTTTGGTAGCATGAAATTCTTTGAGTACATAAATGTTATAGTATTTTGGTTATATTTTGGAAGATCATTTTAACATTCTCAATCATTCCAAGTAATCTTGATTATGCCTCTAGACATTCTCAAGTGTATTTCATCTTCCCATAAATGCATTGAGGCCCATTTACTTTGTCCCTTGGACATGAGATATAATCTACCCAGTGGTTTCCCTCCCTCATTCTCCTTACAACTGCCAGTAACTCCTCTAAATCCAAATCTGATTCTTTCTTTCTTAAGCTTCACAAATTTCAGGTCCCAAATGATATATAGGATAAAACCCAAACTCTTAAGAAATGGATCTGAAAGTGTGGTCCTAGTACCAGCTGCATCAACATCAGTAGGAAATTTGTAACAAATGTAAATTTTTGCCCTCTCACTCTAAATCTGCAGACTCAAAAATCTCTGGGGATGGGGTCCGGGGATCTGGGCTTTTAAAAGCCTCCAGGGAATTCAGATGCATGCTCAAGTTTGCAAACCACTGCTAGAGATTGATACAATGGTTATGCTATCTGTCTCCCTTCCCCCAGGTTCACCCACGTTTACTCTGTGCATCATCTGCCCTCAGATCTTCCCACGACTTCCCAAGCATATCGTTCCCTTTCACACTTCGGTGCTTCGGCACTTCCCCTGTCTGAAATGCTATTCCACTCCTCGATGATCTGGTCCCTTAAATCCTTTTGGAATAAGAGGATATAAATAAGTGTATACTCATCCTTCAACAACCAGCTCAAATATCACCTCTGCTGCAGAACTTTCTCTGATACTCAGACAGATTTAGCCACTCCTTCCTCTGGGCTGTCCTTGTACCTAACATTCCATGCTACAATTGCTTATGCCTCTCCCGCTGCAAGATGGATCTGTGGGGGCTGAGTCCTACCCTCAGCATGCCCTTTAAGATGCTGGAATCACAGATGTTCCCAATAAGTAATTACTGAATAAGACTTTATTTGGTGATTTAACAAGCAAGCTTGTCTACACCTTCTGTTTGTTTGTTTGTTGTTTTAATTCCTTTCTTTTAACTGAAGAAGAATCCTCTTCCAAGGGAGACTGTTCTCTTCTTACTCTTGAAATGGGAGGACAGATTTGAGAGAGAATGATGTGAAGAGATGAGGCAAAAGAAAATCAGCCAGATGGGTCACTTTCTGCCTAGAGGTCAACAGAGTAGGCCTTTCCTCCTGAACTCATACTTAATAGATGAAACAAATGATCTTGATACAAATCCAAATCTTAGAAATAGTCTCTAATCATATTTTCTTCATCAGTCTTCACTTACAAGAACAACTGAAAAGCCACAAGTATTTAATAAATCATAAAATTCTGTGTATGTCTGCCTAAAAATATTTAGTCTACAGAAATAATATAAGTCTCTTAACATATTTTATATACTGGGAAATAAGGATCATTGGCAATAGAATATTCTGAATTTTCCTTTTTCTTTCTTTCTTTTTTGTTGCCATTATTTTTATTTATTTATTTATTTATTAAAATATGTATTATTTGTTTCAGGGGTACAGGTCTGCAAAACTTTAAACATAATATTTTATACTCATTTGTATCCCTAATATCCTAGATGGTGTTAATTAATATAGTGGCTAGACTGTGTAAAACTTTGTGTGTACATCTACTTGTATAGTAACAGAATCATAATAATGGCAAAGCTTGGCATTTCCCCCCACCATCACGAATGAAAAACAGTTTTCTGACTGAGCCTTGATAAACTGTTTTCACAGAATTGAAAATACTTGAAATTAGAAACACCAAATCTTCTGATTGTTCTGGACTGGAAGTTGTAACTGTAAGATCAGCCTGTGATTTCCTATTTTCTTACTCTAAGTGATAATTAGCTAAACAATTATTTAGCTGATATGAATGGGTGCTTCCCCACTTTCTGCTAATTTTTACCTGCTACCTCCATCAAGACTCACTTCTTCTGAATCAAATATATTGAAGAGCATTGTTAGAGGAGAGGGAGGCTGGAGATATACTCCTCATGAAAATGTATACTTGGTAAAGGATGGACAGGTATGTGAGCAAAATTATGGCAGATCAAGCTAGAAAAGATTATAGCATTTCCCATCACAACTGTAATGACAGACAGAAGGAATTATAGAAGAAGACTGGTTACATTCACAGTTAGCTCCAGGGATTAAGGAAAGCCCAGAACAGAATGACAAATACTTGTTGGACATGGCCAGCCATCAGGAATCATCTACCTTACCCTTGCCATCTCAAACCTCTAGACACCACTCTGATGTACCCATTACCCATGCTAATTGAGTTAATGTTCTCTTCCTCACAATTAGACTGTACTTCCTTGAAGGCAGGAAATGAATGTCCTTCATCTTATATTCTCAAGGCAGCTAGCGAAGATATATATCCCCACTATGCTTCTGTTGAACAAATAAGTTAAATAGATATCATTCAGAAAGAATTAGTTGCTAACACTGAAACAGCAACTTCACAGAGGGTCCAGACACTCATTTAAATTATATATCTTAAGCAAGTCTGGAAAAAAGAAGGCACTCGTCTTTTGTGAAGTGCTCTAAAAGTAGTGTTCAAGGTATTTGCCTTGTTAGCTGGAGAGCTTCTTGAAGAACAGCACTGTTCTGATTCCACTATTCCATGCACTGCTTACACTTTCATATCCTTTGGCTGCAGGAGTCGTCACTGAAGGATGCCTGGCGTGTGTGTTCATTTGGCACAGAGATCATGAAGTGAATTCAAGCCTTCTGAAACTCTATTACAAAATTCTAAAATTCTATTTTAAACTCGGTATTTAAACTCTATTACAAAATCTATTCTAATTTTGATCCCAGAACCCTAAAATCTCCCCCAAACCTACCACTCAAAGATGTAAATAGGAGGTAGAGAAAGGTAAAGACAGTACATTCGTGTAAAGACTTGTAATTGTGGATGAGAAACAATTTGCATGAATAACAATAAATCTCAGCAAATTAATTTTAACTATTAATTTCAATACCCACATATCAAAATGTCCTTATCATTATGGATGTACTTAAGTTTAAGTGAAGGTAATACTGTGAAATATTGTGAAATCTGCAATTATAAAATAATTTAGAGTTTTAGAGTAATCTACCATTGAATTACTTTTTAATAGCATCTTACCATTTTGCTTTTAAATGTTATTAATAATGTTTGATTGGATTCCCTCTTCTACCTTCCTTCCTCTCCTCACAGATATTAACAAAGTAAGGAATTCAAATGACTAACACCGTGGCAAGGAGCCTCCATACCAAGGAGGCTAGAAAAATGTACCCACTATATGAATGGCACCTAAAAAGCTGAGAAGATAAATCAGGGAAATTATTTGTGATCATGGAAATCATGCCATAGGCTATCAAAGGGGAAGAGAAAAACTATCTGCATCTCTCCCAATAAACCCCCAATGACAGACTCCATTACAATTAGAAATCAGCACTGGCAAATTTGTATTCATTCCTCATCATTCCTTTAAACCTCAGAGAAAGCATTGCCTCCCTGCATCTAATCCTTTCCCTAGATCTTAATCCCCCCGCCCATCTCATTGGGAACCTGGCTTCATCACTTCTTTTTCTGTTTCTCAATCCTTTTTTCTCCCTAAGGCTTCCTTATCTCAACTTATGAACATGCTAGAACATCACACAATCTCCCCATCTTCCTCACTTGCCATTACCTCCTAGCTGTCACCCTTTTCTTCTGTTCAGGAATATCAAAAGAGCTATTTAGACTCTGCTATACTCACCTTTCATTTACTCGCAAACCTCTACAATTTGCCTTTCATTGAAAGTACCTTTCCTAATGCCTTAGCAGCTATTTTTTTTTTTTTTTTTAGATTTTATTTTCTTATTTGAAAGAGAGAGAGACGGAAAGAGGGAGACACAGTGTGTGTGGGAGGGGGGGAATGGAGCAGAGCAGAGAGAGAGAAGGACAAGCAGACTTAGCACTGAGTGGGGAGCTGGAAATGAGACTGGATCCCAAGACTCTGAGATCATGTCCTGAGCCGAAATCAAGAGTGGGATGCTTTACTGACTGAGCCACCCAGAAGTCCCCATGGTGGCTACTTTTAAAACATTATCTAAGAGACCCTTATTGGTCCTTCTTTTACCTTGAACCCTTTGCAACATTGGGCACTGGTGACCCTTTCTTCCTTCTTAATATTCTCTGTTCCTTGGACTTCCAGTATAATAATTTCTCCTGATCTTTCATAAAACCTGAACTTCAATTTTTTAAAAAAATATTTATTTATTTGACAGAGAGAGATCACAAGTAGGCAGTGAGGCAGGCAGAGAGAGAGGGGGAAGCAGGCTCCCTGCTGAGCAGAAAAACGGATGCAGGGCTCAATCCCAGGACCCCGAGATCATGGCTCAATCCCACGACCCCGAGATCATGACCTGAGCGGAAGGCAGAGGCCCAACCCACTGAGCCACCCAGGTGCCCTCTGAACTTTGATTTTAAAACCTGGTTCCATCACTTTCTCTGTGCAGCCTTGGCTAAGCTGCGTTAATTCAGGTGTTAGTTGTACTGAACTGATCAGCCTTTGACCCTTTCAGCTATCAGTCAGGGCCCCAGTGGGCAACAGAAGCCATAGTAAAGAGTCTAACCAAAGGAGGATTATAAGGGTAGTGAAGCGTCAGGAAACCATTACCAGAGCCAGGATGGACCTGGAAACTTGATAAAGGAACTTTGGTCATGGAAGAATTCAGTTACTCCCGAAACCACAGTGAAGCTGGGTTGGGCAGAGGTAAATGCCCTACTTCTTGCTCGTACTATTCTGTCATCTTCTGCTGCTTTTCATTGGCCAAACCTAACTGGAAAGCCAGAGGATAGAGGAGGCTAGGAAATGCAAACTCTAAAGCTCAGCCTCCTGAGACACACAGCAGGGCAGGGAAAAGCAGAGAATGAACCCAGACAGAGGACTAGCCCAAAACAACCAGTATGAGCACACTACACTACCTAGCACCCCCTTTATTCACTTAAAAAATTTAATGTGCTAGGAACTACTTAGGAACTACAGAGGATCCTAAGACAGAAAAGATGACCATTTTCATGGTGCTTTTGGTCTCCTTAGGGAAGACAGTAAAGCAATAACTTTACAAATTTCAGACTGTAGATCCAAATTAAGAAAAGGAGTACCATGACTTCAGTGTAGACTCTATCTCTGAGATGACAGTAAAATTTGAAATTAATAAGAAGGAAGGAAAGAATAATACACTTTCTAAAAGCTAAGGGAAGAGTATTCAGACAAGAGAGATTAGCAAGGGCGGAGTGCAGACATCCTGAGGGAGAAACCAGTTTGGCTTATCCAAGGGAGAGACAGGAGGCCAGTGTCGCTGGAGGGAGGGTGATAGGAGATGAGGTAGGACTGGTTGGCAGAAGCTAGATCATAAAGGGCTTTGTAGACTTGGCAAGGAGCTGGGATGTTTTTGCTAACGCAACAGAAAGGTTTTAGGCTAGAGGTGGCAGGTTGGAGTCTTTGTAAGTTAAGACATACCTAATTTCCATTTGTAAAACATAGCTTCAGCGATTCTGTGAAAAATAAATTGTAGCAGGCGGGGGAATGGAAATGTCTTGGTATAGTCTGCATTGCCCTGACCAGAGCTCCCATGTTCAAGAGAACTGGGTGGTGTTCTGTGCAGGGCAGCCCTGTTTGTGTCAGGATAGGTGCCTGACACACAAGCCGCATGACTACAGACTGACTGGCAGCCAATGATAAGGCTGAGATAAGGGGTCTTGCAACTGGACTGTGATCCTCTGAAATGCGGATGAAAGTAAGAGAAGAGAATTAATTACTAGTCAGTAGTGTGAGGACAGACCAAAGAGGTAGAGAAAAAAATGGAGATCTAAGAGGAAAGAAATAAGAGGACAGCTTCTAGAGGGGCCTTGGTTCCTAATAACTACTCATATATCCATATAAACACTTTTGCTTTCACCCTTTTAATGGAGGTGGTCTCTGGGTCTTTCTTACATGCAAAATTGTCTAATGAACACATTAATGTTCTCAAGATTTGATTCTTCTCATTTCCATCAGTCAGAAATGACAAAGATCTGTTCTGGTAACAAATAAACTCCTCAAATCTCAGTTGCCTAAAACAACCAGTGTTGACTTCTCATTCGGTTTAAATATCCATCATGAGGTGAATGCGACTCTTTTCTGCATCATCCTCCCTCTAAGACCAAGAATTACAGAGCATATATTCTCTGGAACATTGTTGATTGCCATGGCAAAGAGCAAAAAGAGTTCTGGAAGGTCTTGCATCAGCAATTAAGTGCTATGCTCACAATTCATGACAGAATGTGTCAGGAGGCTCATCCCAACTACAAGGAAGCCAGGAAATGCAATCCTATTTGTATCTGAGAAAGAACAGAAAGTATTTGATACACTCACCACCATTCACTCACCCATAACCATGGCTTTAACTGCTGCCTATACACCAATATCCAAATTTCTAACAGATGTCCCATTGTCACTTTTTATCCATATTTTCAACTACCTGCTGGAATGCCACAATTGGATTATATCATAGCTATTTCAAATCTCAAGTTATAAGACAGAATCCTTTATCTTTCCCAGAAACTTTCTCTGTTCTTTCTCTTGGTCAGTGGTCCCATAATTGAGCCATTGTACCAAATAAGAAACCAAGGGCACCTGGGTGGCTCAGTGGGTTAAGCCTCTGCCTTCAGCTCAGGTCATGATCTCAGGGTCCTGGGATCAAGCCCGGAATCAGGTTCTCTGCTCAGCAGGGAGCCCAGTTCACTTCCTCTCTCTCTGCCTGCCTCTCTGCCTACTTGTGATCTCTGTCAAATAAATAAAATCTTAAAAAAAAAAAAAAAAAGAAACCCAGTTATTATCTTTGACTCTTCCTTCTCTTCCAACATTCAGTTAGTTGCCCAGCTTATAGCTGTTCCCCTTTAATTTATTCTCATCCTACTAACCTTATGACCATTACCTACTTCAGCCCTTCATAGATTCTTGCCCAAACAATTGTGTTGGCCCCATCTGGTGTTTTTGCCTTAGTATCTTTTCTTATAAACTGTGATAAGTTATTCATTCCTCAAACATTTATAAAGTGCTTATACCGTCTTAGTGCTTAAGTAATGAGCCCACCTTGAAGAAATTCAGTCTAAAGACAGAGACAGTGATGTAGACTAAAAATTTCAACACAGTGGACAAACGTAATAATAATTATGTAGCAAACAGTGGAAAAATAGAAAAGAAACATCAAATTGAGTGTGGTGCTGATGGGAAGGTAGTTTCGAAAGTTTCTAGAAAGGAAGTAAAACTTTAGCTAAATGAGGATGCATTACAAGCTGCTCCTCCACGTGGGCCACAGCAGTTGGAAAAGATGAAGGAAGAAGCATGTGTCTGACATCACTGAGGTACTTTTCCTGACTCAGCCAAACCAAGGTGGATTAAGAGGAATGGCATGAAGCAGCAGGAACCTGATCAGTAAGGACCCAAAGTGTCCTGGTCAGTTATTGTGCAGGCAAGTGGTAGAAGGTCATCCATTGAAATAAGAAACTCAAAAGGAAGAGCAGGTCTTGTGGGGAAGATACTTTTAATTATAGATACCTCCACATAGTTGAACACTGATTCCAGGCATACAGACAAGCATCTTACTTTATTACAGCTGACCCTTGAAAAATGAGGGGATCTGATCCCTACACAGTCAAAAATCCCTATATAACTTTTGACTGCCTCCCAAACTGCTGACTGGAAGCCTTACCAATGAAGAGTTGTTGGTTAACACACTTTGTATATGTATTACGCAGTATATACTGATAATAAAATAAGCTACAGAAAAGAGGTTATTAAGCACATCTTAAGGTAGAGAAAACTCATTTACAGTACTGTAGTATATAGAAAAAAATCTGAGTGTAAGTGGACTCACAGTTCAAACCACTGTTGTTCAAGGATCAGTTGTATTTTATTTAATCTTCACAAGTTTATGTCAAGTTGTTCTTTTATCTTCATATCTTCATATCTTGCGATTTAAACGCAAACCCTGAGATTCAGAGGCTAATGACTTGACCACTCCCACACTAAATGTTTTGCACTGGAGCCCAAGCTGCCATGGAGCAAGCCATGCTAAGTTTAAGGCGCCTACAGGAACTGCACCCGCATGTGTCCACAGGCTGGACAAAGGAAGGACGGGCTTGGGGGTCATCAGAACAAGGGAAATATGGTGGGATCAAAGTTATGGGTGTGGATGAGATGGTCTAACCAACCCTAAAAAAGAAGGAAAGAGGACCCGGGTTACAGTAAACTCAGAAAGAGGAAAGGTGGATAAGAAACCAGCAAGAGAGTCCGAGAAGCCTTTTGACAGCCTTTCCATGAATCTATTTGAGAAGTCCCTAGTCCAAGTGTCTAGCACTTGGTAAAGGACCTCTGGGTCAGAAAGGGCATTCTGTCAAGGGTGGGCCTTTCTACTTAATTACTCCATCTCCAGAAGGATCTCCAGAAGGATACCCGCATGGGGACTGGGGAGGTAACAATTAGCAAATTCTCCTCAAAGCAAATGAAGAACTCTTCTTCCTCCAGTGTCGCCTAAAGAGCTGTGGATGTGAGCGTCCCACAAGCTGTTCGCTTGAATCTGAGGTTACTGCAGAAACGACCAATGGGCAAGGATCCAAGCAGCCTGGCGGACTGGGACTGGGTCCGAGGATCGTGCGGCGGGAGAGCGCGCGCCCTGACACGCAGGCAAGCGCGCGCCCGCCAGGAAAGGTCGGGAGCGCGCCTGGTCCCAGCCCCTCACCGCACTCTCTACTTCTTCGCTGACACCTCTTTCCCTCTCCCGTACCTGCGTCCCCTCGGATCCTTCTCTCCTCCCACCAACTCCCCTCAGCAGCCCCAGCGCGAGACCGCCCCCGCGGCCGCCACCGGCCCCCTCCTCACCATCCCCGCCGCTTGCCCGACTGTGCGTCGGGGGGGCGGGGCCAGAATGCCGCTCACGCTAGGCCCCGCCTCCGCGCCGAGGCCCCCACCCTCTCTGGCCGAAAAGGGGCGGGCCCGGCCGATGCTGGGTCCAGAGTTTTCTCACTCTCGGTCTGACCCGTCCCTCCGCCTCTGAGTCCTCGCCCTTACCCCGGGCCCTCTCCTGCCCCCCGAGCGGACGCAGGGAGTCGAGGCAGGGCGTACCGGGCGCCATGAAGGGCCGCTGCCTGATAGGCGCCGCGGCGGAGGGGCTGGCTGGCTGAGGGCCCGCGCCGGCCGAGGCATGTGGAGTCCTGGCGGGAGCCTGCTCCAGGCACTCCCCCGGCTCCTGCAGCACGCCGCCCTCCAGGGCCGAACCGAGCCGCCGGCCCGCTGGGCCCTGCCGCGGGCAGCGGGCGGGGACGACGCGGCCGATCGCCTCCCCCGCGGAGGCGGGGCGAGCGCGGCGGCGGCGGCGGCTGCTGCCTCGGGCGCCCTGCTCGGCGCCTATCTGGAGCGCCACGGTCCGCCAGCGGCCTCGGAGCTGCCGGCGCCGGGCGGGGCCTTGGCGGGCTGCCCCGGGAGCGGCGGCGGCGGCAGCGTGGTGGTCGGCGTGGCGGAGGTGAGAAACTGGCGCTGCTGCTGCCTCGGCAGCACCTGTTGGTGCCGGAGCCTCGTGCTGGTGTGTGTGCTGGCCGCGCTGTGCTTCGCTTCCCTGGCCCTGGTCCGCCGCTACCTACAGCACCTCCTGCTCTGGGTGGAGAGCCTCGACTCGCTGCTGGGAGTCCTGCTCTTCGTCGTGGGCTTCATCGTGGTTTCGTTCCCCTGCGGTTGGGGCTACATCGTGCTCAACGTGGCCGCCGGCTACCTGTACGGCTTCGTGCTGGGCATGGGACTGATGGTGGTGGGCGTCCTCATCGGCACCTTCATCGCCCATGTGGTCTGCAAGCGGCTGCTCACTGCCTGGGTGGCCGCCAGGATCCAGAGCAGCGAGAAACTGAGCGCCGTTATTCGCGTCGTGGAGGGAGGAAGCGGCCTGAAAGTGGTGGCGCTGGCCAGACTGACCCCCATACCTTTTGGGCTTCAGAATGCAGTGTTCTCGGTGAGTGGTGTCCCGCTGTCCCCCATCCCTTTCCAAGACTGTTTCTAGCGGTCTTGTGACGGCCCTGGGAGGGCGCTCCATCAGATAAATGCCAGCAGAGAAGTGACATTGACAACAGGAGTTAGAATCACTTTGTGTCGCACGCTGAGAAATCTCATACAAATAAAACAAATCTTAAATCGGGGCCTCAGACGTGGTAGAGAAAGAACTACTCTTTTTTGGCATATGAGTGTGACTAAAAATGAAGAGCCCTTTTAACTTCGAGGGGAGATGGATGAAAATGTCCGTTTTAAACATTTGTCATCTTATTTCTGTAGCAGCTTTGGCAACAGTCAGGGAGTGAAGGCTTCACATTCCTAGCTCTCTCGCCTGCAAAAATGCATCCAAGGTTTTAACTCAAGTTTTTAACGACGTGGGGCTGAAGGAAGTGTTTGGGTAAACAGTGGGAGGGGTAGCTTCCGACTCCATATTATAGTCTCCTAAAACTTTAATAGGCCTGTTCTTCACAAAGTAATTTGCTTTAATACAGTGCAAAAGGGGGAAATCCTCCTGTTTATTTTTCTTTGGAGGAACTGCAATTTGAAATCATTAGGTAGGGAATAAAACAAAATAGGACAGATAATCTTTTGCTTAGTAAGCATATATTTTTCTTTATACACACCTTCTACACTCTTTTTTGCCTTGTATTATTTATTTATTTAATTTTCTCTAGCTCGTTGCAACTGATTGAGGAGTAGAAATACTGCTAGTGGAAGAGACCATCTGCCTGGAAGAAGGGAATGAGGTCTTTACAAACTTCTTGTCTTGGACCACATCATTAACCCTATGTGTCCTTGCTTTCCTCTTTTCTAAGGCGAAGGCATTGAACTAGATGACTGAGTTCCCCAGAGTCAATGATTGTAAACTACAAAGGGTTCATACAGCGATTTTCAGGAACTCAGCCCTTCAGCTTGACTTAAATAAAACTGTGATATGGAAGTAAAAAGATGCAGCGCTCAAAACCATAGGTATAGGTATATAGGTATGTACATCTATATATGTATGTACATATACATATATAGGTGTATAAACATTTCATAATAGGTATGTTATGTTAGTGATTCTGATACATTGTATTGTTTTCAAAATATTGTTAGTCTTTAGAAACTTTCTCGTTTTGTTTTGTATTAAGAATAATTCCAACCACTGATTCCTAAAAGGTAAAGATTGGTATTTTTAGGAGTGTGGTATCCTTTTAAAGCCCAAATATCTCCTTATTCATTAGTTTGAATAATTTTTATCACCACGAATTGCTTTCAAACCAATATATAACTCTAACAAGCCGTAACCACCAGGATAAACAATTTGAATAAACTAGCAGTTTATCTAAAAAAAATAATAATAATTCTACCAACTTAACCATTTTTGTGATGAAATTAAGAATTTTTAATTTTTCTCTTTCTTTTAAGTGCCTTTTGCAAGTCTCATGTTGATATTAATCAACAGCAGCAACGACTAGAATGAGGCTTATGGAGGCATGGAAATAGGTAACTGTCTTTTTAGGTAGAGAGAAGTTTTGGTGTTTATGGTGGTTTGGTAGTTTTTTGCCTTAAATTTTTCCGTTTCACAACAACTTATAGTATTAAGTATAAACATGAACTTTGATCCAGCCTTGGGTAAAATAGATCAAGTTTTCTAAGACTTTGGAAGAGAGTTGGGACTAAGGAACCTGAATATTTGCTTTGTTCTCCAGTATAGCTTGTATCCTTGTGCCTTTTCTTGTTCACTTACTGTGTGCTTACTACCCTAAGCTCTTTCCAAATATTATTTCTAATCTTTAAACCAGCTCTGCAGAATGTATTTATGCATATAGTGTAGACTTGTTTAACAGCTTGGAGCATAGGACTAGTGCTCTACTCTCTGCATCGAATCTATTGACCTTGGTCAGGTTGCTTGTCCTCTCTGGTCAGCTCCTTATTTGCAAAATGGGAAGAGAAATGGTTCCTACTTCATAGGATCATTCAGACAATTTCATAAGATAAATACCTGCAGTAGAGCCTGGCTTAGCAAATATGTGTTCTTTTTGGTCACCATTACCGTTGTTATTACCCAGGGTCACCTGGGTACTAAATAAATGATAAAGTAGAAGTCTGCACTATGGCTTGAGGATAGGGTCTCAACCCATGGCTCTATTTCTTCATTGTATATTTAAAGAAAAAAAATTTTTTTAAATAAACATATAATGTATTTTTATCCCCAGGGGTACAGGTCTGTGAATCGCCAGGTTTTCACACAGTTCGCAGCACTCACTATGGTCCACTGTATATTTAATAGCTGCTGTAGTCCTGGGTATATAGTAAGGACTCATTATATATGTTTAATTAAAAATAAGACAGTTTTGGAGAGCCTGGGTGGCTCATTCAGTTAAGTGTTCAGTTTTTGGGTTTTGGCTCAGGTCCTGATCTCAGGATCCTGGCCCCGAGCTCCATGTCCTGTTCCGTACTCAGCAGGGAATCTGCTTGATTCTTGCTCCCTCACCCTCTTCCCCTCCTCTCTCTCTAAAATCAGTGAATAAAATCATGAAAAATAAGTGAGACAGTTTTTAAAAAATGTTTTTAACATATTAAATATGTGAATTAGAAGTTTTACTTTGTGCTTGGAAATAACTTAAGGTAATTATATAGTTGAAACCGCACTTGACAAGAGGCAACTCAAGTTGGTGCTATGGGGTCAAGAGTAAAGAAGGAAAAAAAAAAAAGGAAAATGGTCTCATTATTAGTTAATTTTACTGAGGAAGAAACAGAGGCTTAGCCTTCCAGGGACTTGTTCGGGGTCACTTACCTAGCAAATGGAAGCTGCGGTTTGACCTGCAGTGATAATATGTGTCACACTAATACTCCTATTCATAGCTGTAAGTAGAGTGGCTTGTAGAGCCAGTAAACAGAGTCTGTTACATTTTATTTTTTTCTTCTTAACAATCTGCTTATTAGCTCTTTCAACCAAAACAGTTTACTAAATTCACCCAGGGTATGTGGGTGAAAAGAAAGTTTAGTTTCGTCTGATTTTTGTTTTAGTCTGACTTTCTTTTTTCTGCTCTAAAACTTCATTCTACCTCCACCCTTTCTATCCCCATACCCCTCTGACTGCCCACAGCTACTCACTTTCCAGGCATATTTATGTTTTCTTCTTTTCTTCCCATCTTTTAAAAGATCTCCCCGCCACCCCACTTCTATTCCATTAAGGAAATCATTTTCGGGGGCGCCTGGGTGGCTCAGTGGGTTAATCCTCTGCCTTCAGCTCAGGTCATGATCTCAGGGTCCTGGGATGGAGCCCCGCATCGGGCTCTCTGCTCGGCAGGGGGCCTGCTTCCTCCTCTCTGCCTACTCTCTGCCTACTTGTGATCTCTTGTCTGTCAAATGAATGAATGAAATATTTAAAAAAAAAAAAAAGAAAAGAAAAAAAAGAAAATCATTTTCGTAATGCCCTTGATTAAAGAAGTTTATCTGAGTTACCTTAAAGAGGAAGTGAGGTGTAGTGATCATGAGAGGCATAGGCTTTAGAAATAGTCCTTGATTAGTCCATGCTGAGTTATGAGAGTTAAATAAGCTGGTGTAGGGGCACCTGGGTGGCTCAGTGGGTTAAAGCCTCTGCTTTAGGCTGGGTCATGGGGATCGAGCCCCGCATTGGGCTCTCTGCTCAGCAGGGAGCCTGCTTCCCTTCCTCTCTCTGCCTGCCTCTCTGCCTACTTGTGATATCTCTCTCTCTGTCAAATAAATAAATAAAATCTTAAAAAAACCTGGTGTAGTGAAGACTTCAAGTATTGCCTGGCACATAGTCAATTCTGCCATTGTTAGCAGTCATTATCATTATTAGTGGTGCATGTAGTGGTATTTACATTTTAGAGACAGGAGATGACTGTAAAGGTTAAAATATAGAAGGAAAGGGGCTCTCCTTTGCTTTGTGTCTTTTATTAACCATATTTCTTTGCTTTTTCCATGTGCTCTAAAAAGGGATAGGCAAATGGACACTACCCAATTTTGAAACTGTTGAAATAAGAAAAAAGTCCATACATCTCATAGTATCAATTATTAGATCATAAGAAATATAATTTCCCCCAAGTACATATTTAAATTTTTTCCTTTAAAAAAAATGCACCTGTTTTTTTGGGCTGGGAAGTAGTTAAAGCTCGCTGTTTTTAATGTAATCTTGTACCTGTAGCTGCCTGTGAAGACAACTGCCTATGAAGACATCTGCTGATGAAGACAGATTTACAGACTTACAGTTTGTGCGTTTTTCTCAGTATTGTTCTTATCTGGACACTCGTCTAGGATGAGCATTTCTTACAGCTCCAGTCAGGACAGGTTAAGTTATGCTGTAGTAGAAACCCCTAAATCTCAGTGAGCTGGGAAGTAGAGGTTTGCTTACCTGTTGACACAGATTCAGGTCAGCGTGGTTTGGGGAAGGGGCAGGGAACCTTTGCGTTAGATCCCTTTTACCCTGGGATCCAGGCTGACAGAGCCACTGTCTTTTACTTGGTTACTGGGATGTGGTGAATTTTAAAGCTTTCATCTGGAAATCATCTCACTTTTTACTGGCCTGAACGAGTTACCTGGCCAGTGGTAACTTAAAAAGAGTCACGCAGATGCCTGGAAGGAGCTAGAACTGGGCTGTCTGGTAGCAGTCTTCATGACACTGTCATTTGATTACCTCCTTTCTCTCTCATCCCCCACAAGGAATCATCCACACCCTATGGATCCTGACTCCCGAACACGTCTGTTTGACCCCCTACCATCACTCTGGTTCAGGTGTCTTGGCCAGCCTCCCACCTGGTCTCCTTGCCTCTGAGCCAAGGAGTTCCATTTTTTTCTCTCTCCAGAAAGTTCTTTCTGATATGTAAATCTGATCTTGTTATTCCCCTGCAGGAAACTCTCAAATGGGTTTTCTTTTCCCCTCAGGATAAATTCCAAACCCTCACAGCATAGATACTTCTGTACCCTGCCTCTTGCCATTCCTCAATTACTAAATGCTCTTTGATGTGTTCACTTTAATCCTCAGCATTCTAGGAAACAGACACGATATTTCTGATTCAAACAGCAAATCTTGTCTGTAGCTTTGAAAATTCAGGTTTCCCTTTTTCCTTTCCTTTTTCAGAAACCCCATGGGCTGCAAAACTTAGGCTATGTCTTGCCTGGTACTATAGGAAAAGTTTGCATTAGGACTTCAGCAGTGACTCTAATAAAACAGCCATTAAGCCTAAAGCTGCTAAGCTCTCCTGTATAGCTTACTTACCTTTGTATTTAACAAAATTATCTTTTTGAAAACAAAAGCAGTAAGTACATGGGTACTGTGAGTAGAATGTACACAAAATAGAAATGAGTAAATTTGAAAGTGCAAGGCCTGTCCCTATTACCCTGGCTCTCTTTTCAGTGGAACCATTTTAAAGAATTATGTGTTAGCAAACTATTAATTACTTTAGCTATTTTTATGAGCCCACAATAGGTTAAAAAAAGCAACTGAAAGATTTTCTGTTGGTTTGGGGAGGGGCAGGGAGCTGTGAAACTGATATACTAACTAAATGACAGCAAAATGTGATTAAAGACGAACTTGGAGCTTATTTAAGGAATGAATTTTCCTCAGGTTTGCACTGAGTAATCAAGAGAAAGAAAAGTTTTAGTAGTTTAGTTCACAAACTGAAATTGATTTTACAGTTAAAGTTTTTGACAGGCTGGTGATCATAAGACCACAAGTATGGTAAAGCCTTAGCCTCATGGACTCGTTGGGGGCCTGTAGTTCTGTCTCCGCTCCTGTGTGACTTTGATGAAGTCATTTAATGATCTGCCCCCTCAGTCATCTTATTTGTAAGGGGAGAGACAAGGTCTCATAGTTTGCTTTTCAGAAGGCAAATGTTCTGAGCAACAATTTAACATCCTCCCCCCCTTTTTTTAACAGTGATTGTATGTTTTATAAAAATGTTTTCTCATCCTAAACTCTTATTCTGTATTATAGCTCTAGACATCGAGTCAGACATAGTTGATGGGTCATGGTGCTTATCACTGTGACAGCATACCTGACGGTCCTTCCTTCTCACTCTTAAGTGTACTGATCCACTGCCACTGGTACGGTTTGGAGAGAATAGCAAGACAGAGATCAGTGTGTGTTTTGAAGGACCTTGGAGTCTTATCTCTGAAGGAGCAGATGTGATGGCCAAGTTAACAAATGTGATGCCACCTCAGCCCACACCCTTAGGCCTCACAGTGCCACTGAGTCCAACTGGCCATGACTTCTTCAAAACTTTACCCTTCTTTATGCACCTTCAGTTATCTCATTAGTTTCTGTGTTTTTCATGCCTCATCTGTGGGCTTACGATTCACAGATCAGTATTTTTAGCCTACTGTATCTTAATAATACATACAGTATGTCTTATTGTCCTTTATCCAGATTTTTAAAAAATTCTTTAAGAGCAAATCGGTTTTATTAAAACTTATTTCAACAGTATTTGTTTAGCAGTGCTCATTGTAAAAATGGAAAAATACAGTTAAGCACAAAGAAAAAACTATCATTAACATTTTAATGTTTATTTTTGTAGTCTTTACATTAATGAATTCTTGTGTTTTCCTTATATAACATTGTGAGTAAATGTTATAAATGTTTCTTGTCACGTTTTACTGGCTGTAATGGGCATTTTGGTCATTACAAATGGTATAGAATGACATAAAACGGACACAGTCAACTATGGTTTTTCTGGTTTTTTATCTTTTTCCCTGCTGACAGCTGGGTCTATGTATAGAAGGCATTTGATAAATTCTTGGGGGGGTGAGTAAAAGTAATTAGCCTATAGTTTTTCAACTCTACAAATAAAATCTTTTTAATTTATGTTCCAGAAAGTATATTCAGTGAAGTGTATGTGTGTGTGTGTGTTTTCTGGGGAAAAGGGTTAGTGTGTGTGTGTGTATTAATCAGATTCTCAGATGGATCAGTGACCCCCTAAATATTAACCATCAAAAGCAGTTCCTAATTTAGGTACACTGAACTAATGAAAAGGTCTGTATATAAGAAAATGGCCTCTACTTTGTAGGTAGACTTACTGACCTAACCATCTTTGTCTGTAGAAGCCTATACATCGCAGGCATCTTCGGCTGTTGGAGTGGGTCTCTTCTCTCCGAGCCTCTGCCTTGTCTGCTCTCCCCAGTAGCAAGACTTTTCCTAGTACTTTCACAGTCGCCCCTTAGCCAGAGGGTCTCAACCTTGACATTAGGTTGACCTTAGAGGTTACTGGAAATGCTTTTAGTCTTCATTCAGTATTCACTTAGTAAGTAACTGGTAGTTACCGAATTTGTGCCCACTGGTGTTCTAAATGCTAGAGTTATAACCATGAACAAGGCAAAGTTCATCCCAGATTCTTTAAGGAGCTTACAGTCTAGTGGAAATAACATTCTAGGTATAGTATGGCATAAATTTTGCTGGTAATTTTCATTTCTAAGATTTTTTCCTTCTGGGGGGTGGGTGAAGGTGTTCTCAATATCTGAACAACTGATTACAAGTGGACTTGGCATCCTCACCTGTTTATAAACTGACAATTATTATAAGTCTCAACATTCATAAACAATTTTGTTGTTTATATCGTCAACATCCAATGAGCATGTATTTAGAACGTAATATATAGTAAGCATCATGCTAAAGACAATAAAGAACAAGAGAGGTCCTTTTCTTCACAGAATTTTTAGTCTGGGAAAGAGGTGAAGGGCAAACAGGTGGTGAAATCTTTAGTTACTCTCTAGAGTGAAGGGGATGGGGACGGCCTAGTGTCCTCTCAGACAACCTGAAAGCTATTCTTAATGCAGACCTGGGAGCTCAGGGAAGCTTTGCTAGAGATGTCCATGACTGAGTAGTCAAAGAAAGTTTAGGACTTTTGCCCAAGGAAGAGGAGTGGGAGGAAGGATATGAGTTTCCTTGCCAGAAGGAACATTGTGCAAAGGCCCAGAAGGAAGAGAGCAAGGAGTGTTCTAAGAACAAGAGAATTTTGATGTGCCTGGAATGTAATGTGACATGAAGCATGAGGAAATCAGAGTTGGGGTCACGAAGCGCATTGCCTGTGGAAGTGAACCTGAACCGTATTCTGATGGCAGAAGTAAGAGTGAAGCAGGATTAGATCTAGATTTTTAAAAGATTTCTCCAGGATTTAGCATAGGTGGTGAGTGCAGGTAGGTCTCCTGTCCGTGTCCAGACTAGAGAGGAGAGACTGACTGGGAACAGAATAGACAGTAGGTAGATTTCTTAGGTATTAGAAAGTGGCATTGAAAGACAGGGCAGATGAGTAGACGTGGGAATGAGGGAAGAATGAGCTGTGTGACTGACTTCTGAGGTGTCTAACTAGGGAAACTGAGATTGGGGACATGGGGAGAGGTATTTTGGGGAGGGAAGGAGAAGGAAGGGCAAATGGGCAGTTAATGTCTTTTCTTATACTGGTTTTGAAATTTTTGTATTTCTGGAAGTGACAACTATAGTTGACCCTCAGAACAATGCAGGGGTTGGGTACTGACCCCCCACCATACCCCTGCTCAGTCAGAAATCTACTCCCCAAAAAACTTTAGCCTAGTGTTGACCAGAAGCCTTACTGATAGCATAAGCAGTCAATACACAAATATTTTGTATGTTATTGTATACAAATAACATTACCTACTGTTTTCTTACAATAAACTAAGCTAGAGAAAAGACAATGCCATTAAGAAAATCGTAAGAGAAATACATGTGCAGAGTGTACTGTCCATGTGTAAGTGGAATTGCATAGTTCAAACCCGTGGTGTTCAAGGGTCAGCTCTAGTTGCCATTTGCAACTGTTTCTGAAATATCAATAGTATTTTGAGGATATGTATATACACAGTTTATCAATAAGTAGTAATTAGATGAAAAGATTGAACTGTACTCATTTTCATTTCCTTTTGCCATTCCTTTCTTAAAAATTATTTTGGGGATTCATGATTTTTTTCTATATAATATTATTAAATATATTTTTAATTGGAATTTACCTTAATTGCAACTTTGTCAATAAAACAGCATTGTTTTTGTATAAGCCAAGAAAATTTAGGAAAGTATAATTTGCTGAAACTAATATTAGATTCATAAAACTGTGGATAAAATCCGAGTTCTTTGTGTGTGTGTGTGTGTGTGTTTTGTTTTTTTTTGTTTGTTTGTTTTTTGTTTTTTTAATCTGAGTTCTTTTAAACACAGATAGATCCTCTTTATATTCTTCATTAGGTCTATGTCAAGGTATTCTGTGTAAAAATTACATAGTTTCTTAGTGGATTAAATTAAATCCAGAAAATCCAGTAAAGCCATTATATAAGCAGCTGGAAACTCAGAAAGTGGAGGGGTTGCCTGGTGAGCTGAATTTTGTGCTGTGCAGTAGAGGACAACAGGCCTCGGGTTTCGGGAGCATCTGAGTGATCCGTCTGAAGATAGAAGTTCTCTTACTGTCTGCCCCAAAGATCAGTCAGCTCTAGGTCTTCTGAGTTAAGCATTTTTCCTGTTCTTTTTCTCTTCGTCTTCTTCTTCGTCTTCTTTTGTCGCCCCCCCCCCCCCAGCCCCTTGAATGGGCTCTTTGTTTTCAGGATTTATTTGGTATAAGGTCATGTCCTACATTAACCCATACAAGCCCAGAGAAATGAATTCCATCTCCAAGGAAAGCACAGTACGTCTAGGACTGAGAATGTATATGCCTCTATGGTGCTTCTAGAGTATTAACAGCATGGGAGGATGGCAATCAAGGTAACACCATCCCTGAAACTCTTTCTCGAGTTCTATGATCACAGAGACTGAGCAACAAGACAGCAATGACATCGTAGGCTGAGATTTCTAGGAGTTCTTTGGAGTAGGAAAACAATCTTGAGCCAAGATCCCAGGACGTTGTAGGCAGAAACTCCAATGATAATATTCTACGCTCACATTTAATGTCTTTGCAGCAAGAAGGACAAGCAGACAGATTTTTAAGAAGTTGATGGGTGAGAACTTATTGGGAAGAGAAGCTTGGATAGGTCTTTTGGGAATAAGTATTCTAAATTTATTACGTTTTTCAAAGAATGGAGCCAGGTACAGTTTCTGAATAGGACCTTAGCATGCAGGAAGTGGTGTATTGGAATAATTTGGAACTGTTTATCTTAATAAAGTTAGTACTAGCTGAAAAATGTGTGTGTATGTGATTGTGTTGCTGTACTGGTTAAATTACTGGACACTCCAGTGTAAGTGTTTAAAACAGTTAGCCAAAATTAGTTTTTTACTTTCTTTTGATACACAGCTTTTCAGAAAGGGTATATGTATAAACAGTAACACTTGCTTTTTCCCTAGGATGAGGTTCTGTCATAAAAGGTTTGGCGATATTTGATTTCTCCTTTGGACAAAGGTCTTGTTAAAGAGTTGAGTTGTAGAGTTATTTCACATTTATGAGATCAGTTCTTAATATCGCCATTTGGATATTCCTGATTTCCATGTGAATGTCAATTTTATGTTTTACTTGGAGAAATTTCATTACATTTAAAGACTATGGACTAAAGCTTTGCATTCTGACATTTTGGAAATGAAATATTTACTTTAAAGATTAACAGCCTCCAAAACCTGTAATGTTTTATTATTAACTGCAGTAATTTTTATAATTCATTTTTTGTCATATGTACTCATTTTATACTTTTGACATATTTATTCTAAAGAGTGGCCCCTTCTATAACTACCCCAAACTGACAGAGGAGCCTTTCTTCCTCTCATTGACCTCATTTCTTGACTAGACTCTCTAGTGCTTTTCTACTAGGTACAGACTTGTTTCCCTTTTCATCCCAGGCCCCTAACAAGTATCACCCTAAGGCCTTGTCCTGTATAGGATTCCCTTGCGTGTGCTCTAAACAATCCAGACCCCATTGCCAACCTCACTGGTACATCCTGTGCCCTATTGTCCCTGTTCAGTCTCTCCCTTCTTAGAACACCTTAGCTTCCTCATCCCACCTGTCTCTGCTTGCCAAACCCGTATTTGGCTTTCAGAGTCCATTTCAAATGCCTCTTTTTCCACATGGTTGCCCTTTGGCCCCTATTCCTGCAGCTAATATTAATCCCTGATTACTCTTTAACACTCTACACGTAGTCCTTCTCAAGAATCCCTTACTGCCTGTTTTTGAGGTAGTTGATGTGTCTTTGTCAGAGTGTAAACCCTTTGAGGTAGGAGTTGTATCTTACCTTCCGTCTCTTGCAGGCACCAACCAGAACATCTTGCATGGGCAGTCTGGAGCCAACAGTTGCTGAGTTAAACTGTTAACCAGTCGCAGTAGTATTCTTTCCAAACCAGCAGTGCTGTATCTCGAGTTAATCATCTGTGAGTGGAGATGAATGTAGCTTTACTGAAAATAGGGCTTACATGATTAGATTAGAGTGTAGTTAGAATAACTGTAGGTTACTCTTAAAATACCAGATCTTAACATCAGCCCCTCCAAAAAGTTCAATAAAGTGTCCAATAATTTTCTTGCATACTAGTAAACCTAGATGGGGATATATAGAAAAGTTATTTTCCAAAATTAATAGCACTAGCAACAACAAAACCACAAATGCTTAAAGGTACATGAATAAGAAATGTATTATATAAATAAAACCATCAAACTTAGTAAGAGATGTAAAGATTTTGAGTAATTACAGATACATTCTGGATAAGAATATTGAATATTGTGGGGATTTCAGTTCTATCCAGATTAATTTATAAATTTACCATAGTCCCAATATAAAATGTACTGATTTTTTCTTTTGAGTGACAGAATGATCCTAAAACTTATCTCTAAAAACAAATAGGTATGAATAGTTATGGCAGTTTTATAAGAAGAGTAATGAAAGGATTTGCAGGATAGGGAATTCTTTGTTAGATATTAACTGATAGTCTTTGCAACAATTTGGTTTCAATACAAGATTTAAGATGTCAGTGGAGATTATTAGAGCCCCAGATAGACTCTTTATATATAATTACTTTATTTGTAACAAGTAAACATCGCAAATCATAGGAGAAGTTATTGATTATTCAGTAAGTATTGCTAGGGAAATTGGCTCTTGGAGAAGGGGAGGAATAGGCTATATCCTTACCTTTAATTCCAGAAGGGATAAGTGGTAAATGTTAAAAAGGAAAATAGAATCAGAAAAGAAATACACGTTAAAAAAAAAAAAAGGATCTGGGACACCTGGGTGGCTCAGTCGATCAAGTGGCTCCCTTCAGCTCCAGTTGTGATCCCAGGTCTTAGGTTTGAGTCCCACATCAGGGTTCCTTGCTCAGCAGGGAGCCCTTCTTCCTCTACCTCCACTCTGCCTGTTTGTGCTCTCTCTCTTTGTGACAAATAAATAAAATCTTAAAAAAAAAAAAAAAAAACCTAAAAAGACCTAAAGCTAAAGAAAAAAAAAAGGAAAAGAATCAGAGGAAAAGATTGATAATATTTGATTATATAAAAATTTTGAAATGTGTATGTCAAAACATAAAATATAAGGGACATTAGTGGAAAATATTTGGAAAATATTTTAGTGGAATATATTTATACTATACTATAATATTATATTATATATTATATATATTATATTATTATTATTAGAGTAAATAGTGGGAAATATTTGCCAAGTATAATAGACAAAGGTTGCCCTTACTATTTATAGAACTCTTACGAATAAATTAAAAAATTTAACATTCCAATAAAAATGGACAAACATGAACAAGGAAAGCCATAAAGAAATGCAAATAAGAAAATGTATATTTAAAAGTAATATAAAAAATTAAAATGTGTAAGATAAACAATCATGAAATACCAATTTTGCTCCATCAGACTAGGAAAGATTGAAATTTAATACTTAGAGTTGGTAAGAGTATGACGAAACACACATTCATGGATTATGTATTGATAGATACATAAATCAGTGTGAACTTTTTGGAAAAACAGGCTTTACTATTGGATCCAATAATTCTATTCCTAGTGATCTGTCCTAAAATAATGGAGATACATATTGCATTAGTCATTTCTTCCTGTGTTACACTCCAAAACTTGAGTGACTTTAAAAAATAAAATAAATAAATAAAATAAAAGCAAGCATTTATTAGCTCCCAGTTTCTGTGGGTTGGGAATTCTGTGCAGCATAGCCAGGTGCTTCTGACTTAGGTTTTCTCAAAACCCTGCAATCAAATGGTGGCCAGGACTATAGACAAGATGTGGATGAGGGATTATCTGCCTCCAGGTTTACTCACATGGCCACAGGTCTTGGCTAGCTGTAGGCTAAGACATTAGTTCCTTGCCACACGGCATTCTCCATCAAGCTACTTTAGGATATGGCTTGTCTGCTGTAGGGAAAGATGGAGTTCTACTCTTTTTGTAACCTGATACTGAAGGTAACATCTCCTCACTTCTGCTAGAGGCTGTTTGCTATTAAGTAAGCACCAGATCCAAACCACATTCTAGGGGAAAAGATCACATAAGGATATGAATAACAGAGGAGGAGTTTTGTTGGAATATTTTAGACACCCGTACACAGGTTAATATACAAAGGTTTTCATCAGTTTTTTAAAAATTTATAATAAAAATATAAATAAATAATCACAGATAGACAAACAATAAGCAATTTAAATATTCTATAGCGGAAGAATGGTTATATTGAGCTAGATCCACACAGTGGTAGTATAATTACATAATAATGATAATGTCTATCCTTTCTGAGTGTCAGTCATGTGCTATTCATTTGCTACACATTGTACAAATATTTCTGATCTCGACAACAACAGTGTAAGGTTGGTTATTACCCTCATTTTACAGATGAAAAAACTGATGCTCGGATGCACAGTAGTTCACTGAATTCTCAGAACTCACATGCCATCATGGGGTTATTTGGCTTCAAAGCCCGGTAACCACACTGCCACTGAAGTATGTTTATGAAGATTTATTAAATAACATAAGGAAGACTTACAAAACTGTTTTTACAAAATGATCTGTGTGTACACATTTTATTTACATTGAAGAAAAAAGATAGTCACAAATATTGTCTTTCAGTGGGAGAATCATAGAATATTAAATTTTTTCTTTACACTCGAATTTCATTCTAAATCTACATTGTGCATGTATTCCCTTTATAATCATTTAAGAAAATTGGAATGCTTTGTAAATGTTTCAGCTCCCTTGGAAAAACTACTAACAAGACTTGTACACACAGTTTTATGTAAAATTGAAATTTTACTTGATAATGAATCAGTTCCTTTAATCTGCTCTTCTAGATTACTGATCTCTCCTTACCCAACTATCTGATGGCATCTTCGGTTGGACTGCTTCCTACCCAGCTTCTGAATTCTTACTTGGGTACCACCCTGCGGACAATGGAAGATGTCATTGCAGAACAGAGTGTTAGTGGATATTTTGTTTTTTGTTTACAGGTGAGTTTAAGGCCAAGGGTTGTCTTTTTTTCTTTTTTTTTTTTTTTTAATTTCCTTTTTCTATGGCATTACTGATTTAAAACAGATTTCACTGAAAATAATTTAGGAAGATTTTTCCTTTTTATGTCTTTCCTTGTTCTTTTGATTATACTTCGTATTTTGACATTTACATTTTAATTGTGTAGATATATGGAAGTTTATAGAACTGAATTGGTACTTCCTGAAAATTCTCTTTAAAAAGGGAATGACAAAAATAAGGTTCTTTTTGCAGTGATTTTCAAAGTCATCACTCTATTTTGGGTTTTGTGAAGTATTGTTAATACTATGCTTCTGAATATAATTTTAGTGAGATTTGATAGAGTTGGGTTTTTGTCTTATCTTCAGGTTATTAAACTCTCCAATTGGTATTTTTTAAGAGTATTATGCTGGCAATGTAAATTTTTTCCAGTACAATTTTATGTAGAACAAAATAATTTTTAGAAAGTATTGCTTTATAAAAATCATCTGAAGTATTCCATTACAAATTTACAAATTTGATTATTACAAATAAGATTACAAATTAATCTCATTACAGATAAGATTAGCGTAATGAATTGTTATTGCCATGCGAATTGTAATATAGTTTAGGGTACATATGATTACATATAAAAAAATGTTGATAAGAGAGAAAAATCCAGCTGTGTAGACATATTTATTCAATTCCTTTAAGTTGTAACAGGAAGAGTTAAAAAAACTCATTTATTTGGTTGTGCTACATGTCCTTCCTGAGATTTACCAATATATAAAATCACCATAATTTTTGATGGCTTAGTAAGATGCTGATAATAACTTAGAGATCTTTATATGCCATATATTTAAGCACCTTTAATCCCTACCAAAGGGCTAGAAGGTATGTATTTTTATTATCTCCAGCCTATTGTGTATACATCTCTTCCCAACTTCGTGTTCAGTGACATCAGCAGTGGTAACTTGAAATTGATCGTGGCAAGGGTATTTATACCATGGAAAATGGCAGATGCTCCAAATCAAGATTCCTACCTCTGATCTCTGCGAGCTAGTTTATCAGCACACTAGTGGAGGGCGATTTGTGTAAAGTCATAGCTACAAGGGGTAGAACCATGATATAAACAACCAGAGTTGGCTCTGTGAACTATGCTCAAAACTAGGACCATAGTTTACTGAGCAGATAACACTGAGATAGCCGACATCTTATTGATCCCTTAACTTGTTAGTTTTAAGTTATGTTATTAAATATATGATACCATATTAGAAATTTAGTGTATCATTCTCCACTTTTAAGGTACTATATTGTATTAAAAATATTATGATAAATAAAGCCAGAGTTGATTTTCTCTGTGCTTATGTAGTACAAGTTCAGTAAACAGAGTGAGCCCAGGAGTATTTATATTGAACTGTAAATAAAGCTATCAATTAAATGGCTTGCTTTATGAAAAATTTTGTAATATTTTTGATATTCAGGGAATTTTTTTTTTTTTACTTTTTTTCTACAAAGTTATATACACACACACAGACATATTCTAAAGAACCCTAGGTTTAGGGTTTTTATTATAATTGGTTTATTTTTATTGATGTAGTATGTTAATCACATATTAAACTTTTTATACATTATGGTTACGTGATAATGTATGTTTTTAATTACCTTGCGGTACTATAAGATTCTAACATACCCTGCATTCTCAGATTTTTTTAAGTATAAATTTAAGTATATTTTATGTTTTTCTAGTTTCCTGAAAATGAATAATCCATTTGAAATATATTTCTCCCCCCTTATATTATGCTTGAATCATTAGAATTTATCATTATTAGTAGGTTTCCTAATATTTTCACTATTTGATACTTTATATTTCTGAGCATCTTAGTAAATCATTGAACTATAATTGGTAGAGTTATAATAGAACAAAATAGTTCATGTATTTGTCAGTTGTGCTTCTAAAAATGTAGGATCTTCTTTTTAATCCAGTGATTTCATACCCCTTTGTTTGAGCTGACAAATTTAAGTTTAGCATACAAGACAGGAGAAAAGGGCAAATAGTTCTTAACCCAGACATTTATGAAAACAAGAATAACCATCACAACAAAGAAAGTAAAGACATATTTATGCCTCAGTTTTATTTACTGATGTTACTTTATAGCGTAGTATATTTCAGAAAGGATTTAATTCAGCTTGCAGAAGATTTACAGGAGAATAAAACAAGAGGAAAAAGAAGTCATCCTGAAGGGGGAAGTCCGTAGGAAAAAAGGATGAAGCTTAAGTGAAAGTAGAGTAAGTGTGTTCACGAGACTTCTCATATTTGCTAGAAATAAGCCATGAATCTGCGTCTGAACTTTATAGCCACCTAAATAGAACCCAGTGTCTATACAATTAAAACAATACAAAATAGATGTTCAGAGGAAGGCACAACTATTTCTTGTACAAAAATCCAACTTGGATTCTGTGGATTCGCAATTCAGTTACTCTTTTCCATGCCCTGTATTTTTCTGTGTACCCAGTAACCAAAACCCTGGATGAGTCCAAGTTTTGATATGCTTTGCACCTGTTGTTTTCAGGAAGTCATACAGCCAGATTGGTAATATTTAATTCATCGTTGCAAACCTTCTGCTGGTTTCTCAACATTGCCCCGTAGCCCAACTGTTTCCTTTGTCTTCCTACTCCCCCGTTGCCTCAATGTCTATTGCAAACCTATCTCAGCTCCTCACAATTTTGATTCCTAACCCCATGTTCCTCTTCAGTGTCAACAGATTATCTCTTTTGCTTAACAGAAAAATCAGAAGCCTTCAAATGGGAACCCCTCAATTTCCATCTAAGAAATCGACTAAACACTCTGTTCAGCTCACACTCTCAGCTTGTTGTCCAGTGGATAGTGGAAGAGATGCCTTTTGTCTTTGATTCTTTTTTTTAATAGGGAAACTTTCTAAAACAGGTTTTTGTTTTTTTTGTTGTTGTTGTTTGTTTTGTTTTTTGTTTTTACATTTACACCAAGGTGGTGTGTTGGAAAAAGACTCTGTACAAATTGCCAGGCCCTGGGTCTAGAAGGGCCTCTGGGGAAAGTCCCATGTAGAGATGTAGCTAGTTCACCCTCAGTGGGAACCTGAGAAGTTTTTCTGCTAGATCTAAGCCTACTTTCTATGACTGTCATCACCAACTTTGTTGAAATCAGATGCACCTTCCAGTTCTCATCTAGCTCGATTTCTTAGCAACTTAAGATTCTGCTAACCATGCCTTTTTAAAACATTTTTTTCCCTTACCATTTTGATTTTTTTTTTTTTTTTTTTCTGCTTGCCTGGTTCATTTATCAGTATCTCTTCCTCTTTTCACCCCAGAATTGATGTTCCTCATGATTCTAGCCTAAGCTTTCTGGTCTTACTCTGAAAACTTTTCTCCTTAGCAAATCCTATTCCTGAGTTGGCTGCTGTTAGGTTTATTTGTGTAAGGACTCCCTGATACACATCTTGAGCCCAGCCTTCTTTCCATAGCTTTGGACCTATTCCCTGCATTGCTTTGGATCTCTGTTCGGCACCTCAAATTCAACATGTCTGAGGCAGAGTTTAGCATCTCATCCAAGTTAGTTCTAAGGTACTTTCCATGACTTCACATGGTGTCATCACAACACTGATAAGTATCAGACTGAGAGTTTTCAGTGAGTAGATCTTGTTTGTTTGGTTGTTTCTTAAAGAGAGCTCACATAGTTATAGAACCAACACAAGATTTGAAGGCCCACCTTTAAAATACCTAATTTGTTCAGAATTCTATGGCATAATGAATACCCATTTACTAGTGCCTCCCTTTCACAAGTTCCAAATTCCCCTCTCTAATCCACCCCCGGCACGACATGTCTGCCTCTGCCCTTCCCCCACTACCCTCAATGCTTATATTTAGAATATTTTTCCCACAAAACTGCTAAAATTATGCATAGGCTTAATTGAAACAGTATTATATCTTAGGGTCACTGTGGATAGATCAGCCTTTGAAACTTACTGAGACATTAAAGGTCACCTGTTCTAACCTTGTTGCACTGAGACTATTTGCTCCAAACTCTGAAGAACTGATTTACAAATGAAGTTAGAAGATGTGTACCGCCTAGACATTTTAATGAACTGTATATAGAATGTTAAAGCATCTTAACACATAAAGAGGGGCCACAGCTTCCTATTGGAGAGTAGCAGAAGCCCCACATAACAATGTGAAATCACATGACTAGTTGAGTGGCTAAACCAAGACTAGCACCTGACTTTCATGTCAGTGCTTTTTCTAGCATCTCTTTGATGGGCATTTTTTTTCTCAATCACCATGTTTTCCTTTGTTTTGTTTTTCCCTAAGCACAAACAATTTCATGTTCATGGTCTCTTGTTAATTTATTTTGAAGTTTATTGGCATTTCATTTTTTAAGTGGTTCTTGATATTTTACATTTTAGCTGCACCAGATAGTTCATTTGCAAATGGTAGTGCTTCTCTCTAAGCGGACTTAGGAATACCTATAGACATTTATGGTCATGCAAAGATATACTACATTAATTAAATTAAGATTTAGTTGTCAGACCTCTGTTGTAGACTTTTTTTTTTTTTTTTAAATCCTTGAAGGAAGCTTTTCGGTACAGAGACAAGTTTGACTTGTATCAAGTAAACATCATGTTTATGGACTAAAAGGGATGTATGCTTGCCTTGTGTTAACCTGATATCCTGTGTTGATGACTTACAGATTTTAGCCCTCTACTCTCAATAGACGAAGCCAAGGAAAGAATGGATGGCAACTGTGTATAATCTATTTAAAATTCTTATCTGACCATATCTGAGAAACATCCTATTTGAGATATTTCTAAGCTAAATATTTACCGGGTTTATTTCTCCCTTTTTCCCCCATGTAAAATATTGTTAACTGTAATGTTTTATTTTTATTCACAGATTATTATAAGTATAGGCCTCATGTTTTATGTAGTTCATCGAGCTCAAGTGGAATTGAATGCAGCTATTGTAGCTTGTGAAATGGAACTGAAAACCTCTCTGGTTAAAGGCAATCAACCAAATACCAGTGGCTCTTCATTCTACAACAAGAGGACCCTAACGTTTTCTGGAGGTGGAATCAATATTGTATGACTGATGAAATGTATGATTGTCAAGAGCTAGTGTGCTGTCCAAGGTCTAGTGGTCACCTTACCAGTGGGCAGAGACAAGTTCTAATTGTATACGGCACAAACAAAACTGACTAGTTTTTAAATTGCACAATTTTTTTAAAGGAAGAATTGTTTTCTGGATATGTAAGTGTACATGTAGATGCAAATTTGGGCTGCACCTCTTTATCATTTACTATGCTCTCTGTGGCCTATAGGTCTGCACTTTAGTGTTTTTTAATTGTTTTCTTTCTGGGTACTTATGAACAGAGAAATAACCCAAATATTTTTCTGCTTAGTGTCTTTATTTATAAAGTCCATGAAAAGTTGTAAGCATCTTCCCTACTTATAATGATGAGTAAGAGTATGTAATTTTAAATGTATGATATTATTTAGATGTTCTTTATCCTTTTCAGAAAAGATAGTGTTTCTTTGTTTTTTAAGTAGGACCACTTTGCTTCCCTTTTCCTTATGAGTTAAAATATAGACATTAACTTTCAGTTGAATGTATTTTTGCAAGCATCATTGCAGGGCCATTTACACCTGTTCACACAAGCTTAAATCCTACATTGTGGGACTGAAGTGCTCTTAAGATACCTTTTTATTTTCACTGTGGAATATGCAAAGTAAAAGGGAAATTATTGGGCAGTGGCTCAAATTAGAACCCATGCTCTAATTCCATTACATTGGCTTTACTCTCCTCAGATCTTTCATCAAAGGGCTGTCCCATTGCAGTCTTACTAAAAAGTTTTAGTAAAATAAACTTCTTTTTCCTTTTATATTCATCATTAGGCTTTGAGATAAAAGATCTAATCCTTTAAAATGATGGATTTACCATCATTGAAGATGTCACTCAGGTGGCCTTGTTTGATCAAATCGCCTTTTAAAAAAACTAAGCTTTAAAATCATGTTTATCAGTCCACTGAGTTACAAATATATTTGTCCCCATAGTCTTCAGCTTTAAAACTAGAAATACACTGTTAATGCCCAAATTTGTATTATTTACCCTACTATAAAGTGGGTTTATTTTGTTTGTTTTTTGGTACTTGTTTTTCTCTGATAAGACTCAGGAATTCTGAAATGTGAAATTAAGTCTCAATTCTTTCTCTTGTAGCATGAATTGAGTATATTTATTAATAGCACTTAGGAGTATATCATACAATAATTTGGCATATGATTCATATGACATATGTATTATGCATCTATCACCTTATGATTTTTAAAATGGTTTAGTTGTGAACTTGATGACTAATTTTTTTTTACAACCCAGATTATAGATACGAATGCAAATTTTCTGGTTGGTATCTCTTTTTTGGCTATGAAGATTCCACCTTATCAGAGAACTCCCATTTGCCCTTTCATGAGGGTAAAACCTTTGCCCTGATTCACTAAAGTGCAAAAGAATTCTTTGGGAGCAGATTATTCTAGTCCTATGTTAAAGACACATTGCATTTGATTTTAATGCATAAGTTTTTTCCCTTATTGGAGTTATAATCGATTTCCTTACCTTTATCATGTCTGTTTTCTCACCTTTGGATAATAGAAAAGTTCATTTACATGTCTATACCAAGACTTCAGTGCAAATGATCCAAGAAGCAGCTGGGTCTGCAGTACTTAATTGGCCTCCAAATCCTTCTTTCTTTCCTTGGTAGAAAAAAAATACAGTACTAGAATATTCTTATTCTTTTTTTTATCCTAATTACTTGTTTTTATTTTTAAAATAATTTTAATTTAATAATCCCAATGAACAATATGCTTGATTTATTCTTTTCTATCTAACTTGACAATATTTTTCTTGTGTTTCTTGTTTTTGATAAGTTTTTGTTAAAGGAATCATTTAAGATCACTACTTTCAGACTTGTGTTACACTTCATGTCTATTGAAGTGCATTTATTTACTTAGCATTTTGTAACTTGAATAATTTCACCAAATGAATAAATACCTTTTAGTAGTTTGTAATGAGTTCTTCCAATTGTTGCATTTTACTTCATACTTAAAATAAATATGTAAAGGTAGAAGAGAAATAATTTTTCTGTATTCTGCCAA
Source organism: Mustela lutreola (assembly GCF_030435805.1). Classification (NCBI taxonomy): domain Eukaryota; kingdom Metazoa; phylum Chordata; class Mammalia; order Carnivora; family Mustelidae; genus Mustela; species Mustela lutreola. The sequence goes on from NC_081292.1 coordinate 45,408,013, forward strand.
TCATAATTTTATATAATAAAATCATCCATTTTTACTTAAAATAGTATGGGTTTGCTATTTCTAAAATACTAATCTAAAGCTGCAATTTTTCTTTGCTTCATTATTTCCCAGCCTCCCAAGTAAACAACAATCCATTATATTCATGCTGTTTGATAGCTGAATTTGGTTACTGGATTTTGGATGTGTTCTCTATAAACTGTATGAAGCATTGCCATGCCTTATTCACTCCATCTTTAAGCTTGCATCCCAGATTTATGGCAGCAGCAAATTTAACAAGATCCTTGTATGTTGCCCAAATAATGCCTCCAGTTCTAGAGTGTATATTTTTAAAATAAAATGTTTTGATTTTTCAAACAGCAGTATAAAGTTGCTTTATGAACATTTTAAAAATCATACAACGTACCTAATTTCTCAATATGATGAAAGATTCTGTTTTTAATTCTTTGGGCCTTTCTTTTAGTTTTCCGTACTTTTTTGGTTTATTGTTAATGATTTGTTTACTCTTTGCCAAATTTTATCATGTAAATTATTTTTAAACAGCACATCGTTTTAAAAATGTGTACATAATAATTTACTAAGTGCTTTCACGTCCATTTTCATTTGATCATCTGATTTGTGAAATAACTTGAAATCTGTACTCGTTGGTTTATGAAAATAATAGAACCAAATCTCTGTCATTAGAACACGTGTTTTTACTTTGTGTTCAAAAGGGACTGGGTAGATTTGTTCCGAGCCTGCCATAGTCTTGTTTTATGTACTTTATAACCAACTGCAAACCTGTCTAAGATGACTTTCCTTTGGTAGGGTCAAATGTATGACTCCTTAAGACATTTCCCTCCTTGAGAAGTTCAGTTCAGTAGTTACTCTTACTTACCTTGCTGTAACTGAGCTCAGTGGTCTCACCACCAGCATGTCCCAGCATTTCTGTGTGTGTTAATGTGCAATGCTGATTTGGACTGTTCTTGGGGAAGGTGCTATGGCTTACTTACGTCCCTATTTGTGGGACTAGCTTGAGAAAGGGGATAGGTATGTGTTAGGATGATACAGGTCAGTCCTTAAATGCATGGTAAATGCACGTTATTCAAATCCAAGTGGTGTTTGCAGAGAAAAAGAAAGGTTCAGGAGGACCTCAGGGACAGTGAGACCGATCTGGGTTGATGACTTTGGTGATAAATTTTGTTTCAGAACAATGGTCAAAATAACAGGATTTGGTGTTTAGGTTGGACATTGCTGATTTCTGTTGTAATCAGCTATTTAGGATATATTTTTTTAAAGGTCATCTCTTTAAGTTTAAAAGCCTTTAAAGAAGGGAGAGGAATCACCCGTTCCACAGGATATTTGAAACTCAGGAGTTCTGGTAACTGTGCATATTGAACATTAACTGTTAATTTATTTCACAACTAAATTATAACTTGGTACTTTGGAATTGCTAAGTGATTGCTGCAAACTATTTTCTATGGTAGCTGAAGATTTAAAATAGATAACTCAAAGGGTGAATCAGTAAAATCTCTTGATATTTGACATCCCAGATCACTTGTGTGCCTGAGAAAATAAAAGGTGATATTTTATTTTCCTTCTTTCTTCTCTTTCTTTCCCTCTATAATTTGAGGGATATAGAGACGTGTGACATGGGAGGGAGCATAGGAGGAAGGGAAGACATGCTTCTAAGATGGAATGGGGGTGACACCAGATGAGGGTGATCGTGGTTACGGTTATAGCAGAGGCCCTCTGGAGAGATGATTCTGATGTCTAACATTGCCACTTCCCCTTCCATTTTTTTTCCCCCCTTATACCGCTAAATCATGAAATGCCACCTATCTGTCAAAAAATCTTGTCATTTGCCCCAGGCTGCAGTAATGTTTACAATGCCTTCATAATAATGAAAGTCTTTCACCAATGTGATTTCCTGTTGATCTCTACCCTTGTTCCATGACTGTTGCTTTGAGGACATACTCTGCTGTCATACACTTTCATCTCAGCACCTAAAATAATGCTTGTCCTTGTTTATTTGTAGCAGTTACCATACTGTCAATGTACATCTTTTTTGGTCAGAATTGCTTGCTGGAACATAACATAGGCCAAAAGGGGGATACCCCATGTTGACAGACTGCTCTAAGTAGAGAGGTGCAGTGGAGTGCCCATTGGATAAGCGCCTGGCAGCGCATGTGCTCATTACCCAAGATGGCACAGTACTCTCTGCCATGCTCACCGTCCCTGGTTGAGGGGCCTGTCAGCACCCATTGTGAATACACAGTAGTAGTATCCTGTATTATGAGATCAATATTGAACATTTTTAGGGATAGCATTAAATGTACAGTGGTATTAAAATAGCATATGTGTATATGGTAAATTTGACCATTCTGCTGTGTTTCAACAAAGTTGGTTAACTAAAGAGTAATGACTAACTGATATTACCGTCCTAAAAATGACTAGTGTTCTGTAGGGTAATCTGCTGGGTGAAAGGCTTAAAAATCACAAAATATGCAGAGAAGTGGCATAGAAAAGAAAGAGTAGAATATGCATTATTAAAAGAATAATTTGAAAATTACAAAATTCTTACAGTAGGTATACAATTAGAGTGGCATTTTTTTTTTAATATTTTATTTATTCGCTATAGAGATAGATGGAGAGAGAGAGTGTGAGCAGGGGGAGGAGCAGAGGAAGAGGGACAAGCAGACTCCATGCTGAGCACAGAGCCCCATGCAGGGCTCCATCTGAGGACCCTAAGATCATGACCTGAGCTGAAACCAAGAGTTGGACACTTAACTGACTGCGCCACTCAGGTGCCCCTAGAGTGGTATGTTTTAATGTGTTGTTTATCCTAGGATGCCTAAAATTCGTGACCACCATATAGTAGAAGCCGCTAAGGGGTAATTCTTTGATTCTGTCCTTATTAGTTACAAAGCGCTTCTCAGTTGAAATGTTTGGAAGCACAGCCCGTTTCATACTCATTTTCTCTCCCAGCCCTGCACTAAGTTGACCTCAGTAAGGAAGGCAGGGAGCTGAATGGTTTTCCATTAAGTTTTTTCAGTTCATTACACCAGATTTTAAGTTAATTTGGTTTTGTGTCAGTTTTTAACTGGTTTTGTGTCATCACATTTCTACTTTAAATTGACAAAAGAACAGTTTTGCTTGGAATCTACATTCTAGGTAGTTTTCCTAGGAGTGCATTACGTTATTAGATGGACTTGGAACAGATTCTGGAAACATGGAGCCTGAGATTGTCTTTCCTCCACTTGGCCGCTAGGATCTACAGACTGCTGGGCACAGGTGAGGTTTGCTTTCTGTGGGGTCTTCGCGGAGAAAGCCCTCCATTGGTTTTCTCTGGTTTCCCAGAGAGCAGGGCTTTCTCTTTTGGGAGATAAGACTGGAGAACTGCAGATCGTGGGGAGGTTCTTACTTTGAGATTCCTGAGCCTCTCAGTGGAGGTTTGGTATGGGCCCCACCAAAATATGTCCGCTCTCCCTGGCCTCCAGTGGGCTGAGAGCAGCTGAGTGGCCTGAATGTTTCCTGCTCCTAGAGAAGGAGAAAATTCAGGAAGACCACATACAAAGAAGCTTCCTGCAAACTTCCTCCAAGGAATTCACAGCCTGCCTGCTTCACATTCCATCCTTGGCATTTCTGATGTCTCCTATTAATTGCAGCATTGTTCTTAGTGTCAAACAACTGGAAGCAAAGTGAACGTAGCTTGGAGGGGGATGGCTGCACAAATTATGGCACATCCACACCCTGGGAGATGAGCAGCCACTTCAGGGAAAGGAAGAACTAGGTGCATGTCCGTGAGTGCTGACACCCACTCTCCTAGGCCAGTCACTGGGCAAGGTGGGGGTGCTTGAGCTTGTCCATTCCTGCCTGATGTGGGAGTCCTCTAACAGGAAACATTACCTTAGGGACACTCCATCAGTTGAACTGAGGTTTTCTCAGGATTGAACTGCAATCTGAGGTTCATCTTTCGTTCTTCTCACAGTTATTAGTCCCAAGTCTTGGTCAAAAGGCCCTCTCTGCAAACGCCTGCTTCTTTACCTTTATTCTTCACAGGCATTTCCCCCAGTGAGTCTCTTGTGTTTAGTTCAACTTGCATCTGTTTCTTGGAGGACCTGAACTGATAAAATCTGCTGTGATGCAATGAGGGGGAAAAATCACTTCTATGATATTTCTGCCAAAAAATACATGATCTGAATCTCTTCATGAGGAAACACCAGACAAATCCAACCGAGGTACCTTGTAAAAACAAATGGCCTCTAGTCCCCAAAACTGTCAAGATATGATTTAAAAAAGACTGAAAACTGTTCCAGGTTGAAGGAGATGAGATAGCTAAATGCATATGTGATCCTGTATTGAATTGTTACAAAGGACATCATTAAGATAAGTGGAAAACTGGTTCTTTTTATTAGATGGTGATCACCATCTTGATGGCACAAGACGAAATGCTCACCGGGGAATTCGGGGATAATGAATGGATCATCACGTTTGAGACTGGGTTCAGAAGATAAAGGTCTTTGCACTATTTCTGCAACTTGCCTATAGATTTGAAATTCTTATCTTTCAAGAAATAAATGTGGAATATGGAGAATGGACTCAGGAGCTAAGAAGGAAAGTCACAAATTGGAAGGCTGTTGAAGATGTCCAGCTAACCATGAGTGGGCCAGCAGGTTTGGTAAGCAAAGAGAGACTCAAGGTAGATTTAAATGATCAAATTCACCAAAATTCACCAGACTCACTGATGAATTGGATATGGAGGGTAAGAAAAAGGGTTATTGAAGATAATTTTTTTGTTTCTGGCTTTAGCAACTGAGTGGAGGCTAGCCACTCAGTGTAGCAAGGAAGATGGAGGGGATAATAGGTTTGGGAAGAATTTCAAGAGTTATAATTGAGTAGGGAGTTGGTTATATGGAACTCAACCTTAGAGTAGAAGTCTGGGATAGAGGTGTAAATTTAAGAATTAATAGCATATAGAGCCACTGAAATAGATGGGAACCCCTGCCAGGAAAAAGTAGACATTAAAAGAAGTCCCTCAATTAAACCCTGATGACCTCCACCATTTATGGGTCAGTTAGAAGAGATACAGCTAAGGAGACCAAATTTGATGGAACAATTTACTAATTACTCATCTGTCCCAGACTTTTAAAATGGAATGTAGGCAGGATACTGCTTGCTTACCCAAGAGGAAGCCATGCCACTGTGCTGGATTTGTGAGCTCCTGCCTCAGAAAACATTTCTCCATTGTAATTTTCCCTCGGCTGCAAAGGGCTGAACCATTGCTGCTTCCAGCATCACCCCCTATTGTGATAGTGACTGAAAACAGGATGAACTCTAAATATGCTTTTAAATTTGCACTTGCATTAGGCTGACTCCTCATAAGAACTTTGGGAATTACTTTCTCTCCTGGGGCTCATTAGAAGCTTCCTCAGTTTTACAAACAGGTAACTAGGTGCCTTATTACATATGTAATAGGGGGAAGACTACTCTCATTTTCAATTCACTGTCATTGTTACCATCAAAGGGAATTGTAAATGAGAGCTTTCTTAAATACAATTAGCTTAAGGCTACTTAAGTATTCTTTCAGAAAACATTCTTACTTAAAAATGTTTAACTCTGGTCTGTGTCTGAAAGATATACAACACATCTAGACTGATTTTATTTATTTTATACGTTTGCTGTTATAAAATTTGATAAAGATAGTCCACATTCTTTAGATAAAGATGGGTGGTAATTCTTTTTGGGATGCCCCAGTAACAGGTGAGTAGGAAAAGCAAAAACAAAACTAAGTATGCAGGAAAACAATTCTTCAGGAGTGAAAAAAGTTGGGGAGGTCAGTCATCGCAACATTTCAGTGAGGGGATTTCTGGGAAGATGTCGCAAATATACATATGGACCAAGAAATCTGTTCCAGTGTCCCATAAGATGTGTATTTTGTACGACCCCTACTCCAGATTGTCTCAAGAGGTCTTGAGAAAGCTGATGTTGAAAGACTGAAAGCGTTTTACTTATCTGTCAGTTCAACAGTAAGACTTCTGTCTCAACTCTGCCATTCATTAGGGAAAAGCTTCACCAAATGGAGTTTGGCTCTGCCTTTTCCCCAGGTTCCTGTTCTCTGCCCTCATATTAATAAACAATCGAGCTAGAGTTCTTGGCTTCTAACCCTCCAAAATGTTAATAGTGAAATCAGTGGTAGTTTATTGAATTATTTGAGTGGTTGCAGAGAGCAAAAGGAGAAACCAGCTGAACAGGCTGTCTTCGGTATCACCAGTCAGCACACAATTGCTTTTCTTCTTTTCCCCAGAGTTTACCAAAGACCCTTAATAGGGCTCAGCTGAAGTGTACACATGGAAATAATGTATTTCATGGAGCCTTAGAGATGCCTACTAATGTGCACTATTCTCTTACTTCACCCTTGCTCTCTCAGAGGCGTTTTGTCTTGTTCTCTCTCTTGTTCATCACTGCCTTGCCGGCGCACAGAATAGTGCCCAGCACCTAGGAGATGCATTTGAATATTTGTTGACTTACTGGATAGTAAAATTAGCATAACCTTTTAGACATGAGATATGGCTTGCTTACATTACTGGATCTAACAAATATTCCAAAAATACTGGCTCTAAATCATTTGTCAATTTTTCATACTTTATATGTCCTATAAAACCAGGGGATATAATTTAATACAATTTTGCTACACCAGAGGATCTTTGTTTTTTTGGACTACTGCAAACATGTTCCCTTTTCTCAATTTCTCCCACTGGTAGCATCTTATGGAAATATAGAACAGTATCCCAACTGGGGTAGTCACATGGATATAGTCAGGTAGACTAGTCCTATCACAAGGGCTCCTCATTTTGCCCTTTTACAGCAACACGTACTCTCTTGCCCCTACCCTGTTCCCAGCCCTGGCAAGCATTAATCTGGTCTCCAATACTACAACTTTGTCATTGCCAAAATACTAACATAAATATATAGTATGTAATCTCTTGGAACTGGTTTTTTTTCCCTCAGCATAATTCCCCGACGATTAATCCAGATTGCCAATAATTAGAAAGAATTCAGCTTTACTGGTAATTAAGGAAACATAAATGAAGATGATGATGATGATACTGTTCTGTTAAACCAACAAAGCTTAAAAAGCACAAAAAGAAAAACATCCAATGTATGCAAAATTGGAAGAAAATGGATGCTTTCATAAAAACAGTAACAGCTAATATTGATTGCCTATTACGTGCTTTGCAAGATTCTAAGCATTTTACCTATGTCAATTTAAGCACAACTCTGTGAGGTAAGTGGTACTATTATCTCCATTTTATAGATGAGCAAGCCAAGCTTTGAGAGGTTAAAGTAATTTGTCCAGTCATAGAATACGAGTAAATGGCAGGGATAAGACTCAAAGGTTTATTTCCTAGTTTGTTTTTTAATAACAGACATGCATTATTTGTAACATCAAAAATCCATTCGTCCACAATTAAAATGATGCTCCCCTAAGGTAGCAACCAAATATTCTGGCATCATAATTATCTCAATACTCCCATGTCATCTCCCAACCAATCCAAATTGGTGTTATAGCTACTTAAAATTGTGTGTAAGTTATTTCTATATTATCTATAATTAAAAAAAATTTTCCTTTTGATCATGTCCAAAGCCCTGAAAACATGACTATCAATATCTAATAAAATTTATAAAGTAAAATATATTATCATCTTACTGTATTTCCTAAGTTCCATGCTATCTGAGGCATCTTACAGTAAAACCAAGTTTATAAAACTTATTTTTTGAAAAGCAGTCGTTTATTTTAGATCTATAGATTCAGATTTTTTTAAGTGAGAAAATAAGTCAACTGTCCTGAAGGTATCATCCTCCCAAAAGTGTTTTGAAATGGCAGCGTTTTTTGTGGAACCAGAATCCGTATTAACTACAAATAGTTTCTAAACTATTAAAAGTATTACAATTATCTACATGATTTCTGAGGATGGCAAATGACAGATAGATTATGTTAATGAACTAAATATCTGCCTACATTTGAAATAAAATTGCTATTAAATTTGTTATTTTCCTCCGATAACAGAAATTAGTGAAAGACTACGTTCTTCACTGAGCTTCTGCCGTTACGGTTCATTTGTTTCATTCTAAAAGCGTTATTTTCTTTCCAGTTTTAAAACTTTTAGGTATATATATTTATCAGGGGAGGAAGAAAATTACATACATGAATGACTTAACATTACTCAGTTAAAAAGAAATTCTTAAAAAAAAAAAAAGAAAAATTCCTTATTTTCCTAAACTTAAAAATACTATTTCATGATTATTGTGGCTTGTCTTTAAGTTGTGATTAAAATTATGACAAAACATTTTGTTTCCAGGTAAAAGTGTTGCAGATACGAGCTGAATATTACTGTCATCATTAACCATATAACTGGGCAGTTATACTGACAATGCAGCCCATATGAACCCATCAAAAAAAAAAAAAAAAGCCACTGAAATGTTTGTGACTCAGAGCACATTTGAACAATTCCTATTTAACATGTCATGTGACACACCTCTTCAGAGAGTAACTTATTACTGTTACTCAAAATAATGACAATAAATGTATCCTAGTATTTTGACCCTAGTGCCATTATGAATTAATGTTGAATATCTGTTCATCTTGGATTTTCTTTTTTGTGCTTCTTGGGATTTTGATTATCCCACAGTAGAATCCTTATGTAATTTTGTAGAAAGATTTCTTTGTAGCAAATTCTTCATAGAGAAAATACAGAGGACTCAAAATAATTCTCAACAGATTTCAGATATGGATTATATGTTCTAATTTTACCTAGTGGGAAATAGAGTACTAACTAAATTTGCCCTTCACCCACAGAACATATGAATTGACTAAATGAGATGCTAATTACATGAATAAGGTAGAGACAAAGTCTGAGAATAAATTCCTATTTAAGTACTATATTGACAAGTATCTGTTCATATATTACAGCCCTTTTCAAGATAAGTAAATTTACTTCTCGACTTCATTAAATTCACATTCGAATTTATAAATTTCTCACATTATTATATTGCAAAGCCCAAATTATCTTAGATTCTTAATAAGAAAATAGGGGTATGGCGAAAAGAACTAATTTAAATGATTATTTGCTTTTATGTAGTGAATAGATTCAATTCTGAAATAGGGACCTGTGCTGTAAATCCTATAAATTAAATCCTGTTTGCTCATTGAACTCTAGTCTGTATGTGGAATTATTCTTTGGGAAAATGTATGCCACAATCTAGTTTAGCTCTGATACTGCTCTTTGGAGCAGAGCAGGGACATTTTCATAATAACAATGTAGCCTTTTCTCCAGTGACCCACCCAGCTCCTGGGAAGTTCCTGTACTTTATTCGTGTGACCTGGCTTCCTCCTATTTGGATAGTCCAAGGGTCTGAGTAGAAAATAACGGCTGACAGGTTTTGAGCTCCTACTGTCAGGCATGATTCTAATAAGCACTTTACAGGGATAATGGAAACCTGTGAGGTAGAATTTATTAGCTCTTTTGTAGATGGTGAAACTGACGAACACAGAGCTCTTCCGAGGAAGGGCTTGAGAACATGGTTTGATTCCAGAGCTGTGATTAGGGCCAACAATATACTATATTGCCTTCTTATTTTCTAGACTAGAGCTTCTCAGTCATGGATGGGTTCTAGGTGAGCTCAGGCATGGATCCTCTCAGCCCATGGGCTTGCCAGATGGGAGCAGTAGCCCAACTCACCTGTCTCTTCCCATGGTTGTGAGCAGCTTCATTCACTTAGAAGTGGAGGGTCTCCACCAAGATGATTGTTTTCTTTATATGCCATGGTGTGAAAGTATCTGACAAACACATTGCCCTAGAACAAAGTACACATTTAGAGGTAAATATATGAACTGTGTTTCCTAACTTGCAACTGACTTTAAAATAAATGTTCAGATTCTGTTATCTTTTGACAGGAAATAACATGTATACCTTACATAATTCTACTTTATGTTACTTCTTAATCAACTATTACAAATGAAAAAAGGATTGAGAACAAAAGCTGATCATTTTTCTCATTGATATTTTGTTACAATTCATATTAATTGTTCTTCCCTGTACATTAGGCAACATTGACCCTGACTAGTTACCATGAAGTCTTAACATCATTAGAACTGCCATTATTTAATTATTATTGGTAAATCATTTTTGACTGTTTATTTGGGCTGCCTGCTTCCCAATTAATTGAATTGGCAAATATTTCACCTTGAATTTCAATGTACCACAAAGCACATCAGAGTACATAAGGTTAATAAGGGAGTGCTCTCTGAAGAGGGACATCTGCAGGTTTAAAATATATATATATGATGGAGGAACTAGGTATACTCTTGAATATCAGCTCTTGTGCAGCACTGAAGTGACTTTGGAGACTTCACATCTTCAGTACCAGAACGAAATAAAGACAAAACAGTTGAGAGTTCCTGGGCATCTTAGAAAGAGCTCAGAATGAACCCACTGGTAACCCAGCTGGCTTCAATAAAAGTGTAGACACAAACACTTGCACTCATATGCGTTCATTGTGTTTAAAGTGATTTGTTCACAATCCATTAATCATGGAAGCTCATCTGAAAGTATGGTTTGTAGACCAGAAACCCGATTTTACCTCAATAGAAGTTTTCAGGTAAAGATAAACATGTTGCAGATAAGTCAAAGAGGGGAAAAAAATAATCTTTTTTTGACTGCAATAAGCCAGAGAATGATGGCCCACTTATAACACATCCAGTCCTGTTTAGTATCTTGGTGGGGTCCATCTTTGGATCTTGGACCATTTGCATCTGGTCTGGATAACAGATTCCATATGAAATACCAGGGAGGAAAAAGCAAAGGTGACTTTGAAGTTCTAAGCCTCACTAACTCAGTGACAATGGGTCACTGGAAAGTATCACCAAGAAGAGGAGCTGGTTGGGTGTGTATGGGCTGGAGAAGATGATGAATTCTTTGGAGCACGTAGATCTGAAGGAACCAGGAGGAGATTCAAGTGGCAATTTCATGAAAGCAATTGAAAATGTTTGCCTGGGATCATGTGGAAAGATTAGGAGTAGAACTTTTGAGCTGGGAGACATCTACTCATAATCTTAGGGGTGAAAGAGACCTTTTCTCCAAGAAAGAAAGGATAATGAGCTAAAGAGCTTCATCCCATTGCTGGGATAACCAGTTTCTCAGGAGGAGAAAGGCTGAAGGCGAAGGCTGACAAGGCCACACTGGCCGCCTTGATTTTCCCCACCCCACCAAACGTAGGCCCCTTTCAACCTCAGCCTGGAACGCTCTTTGTTCCCACAGAGTTAGAAGTGCTTTCTTTGTGCTCCCAGAATACTCTGTTTCTGATGCTACATTCAACCACAGACTATGACAGTTAACTGTTCAGCTTCCTGTCTCACCTGTGACACAGGAAATATTCATTGAATGAATGAACCGGTTATATGGAATGGAGACTGGGCTCAGGCCACATTTCAGTACTCGAGATCTTGGCATTCTCATAAATTGGTCAGATGGTGTGTTATTTCAAGGAAAATAAAACTGAATGCTCATTGTGTGTCAGCCATTCCCAAAATAAAGGCCAGACATTTAAAAACAACATCAAACAGGACTCTCCATTTCTTGGCTCTGGTTTTTTAGGTACTTATCCTCAGTCAGGCTTTCCCTAAGTAACAGCAAAGTCAATATTCACTCCTCTGAAATCACTCTGGCCCTCCTGAGGTCACTTGCATACCCCTGTGAGTCTAGAGCAAGTGGAGCCCTTGATGGACCTCCCAGGGGAGGGGTGGGGCAGTTTTGAAAGCAGGGTCTGATATGGGGGCAGAAACAATACAACGTAACAGAAGTCCGTGGTAGAAACCATACAAAGGCCATCAAGTGAAACAACAATAGGGGAGCAGAAGGGAAAGGAAGTAAATACATTCTCCTCCCTTCCTCTGTCTTACTGTCAAAATTACAGTCTGTCAGGAGAAGGACCCTGAGCCCCCAGGACTGCCTTTGCCTTGTAGATGAAGGAGAGTTAGAAAAGCACCAGCTGTCAATAAAGCCACTTGTTGGCATTAGAACATTGAGCCTTAGTGTTTGTTTTTATTTAAATCTTGCCTTTGGTTTGATGTGAAAAATATAAATATGAAAATCTCACATAAACTTTAAAACGACCTCTCAAGTTCTAAATATATATTATATAAAAACTAATATATTTATAATGTTAGAGAAGGATGATGTAAACTTTTGTATTTCATTCTCTTTGGTACTTTCCTTAGAGGTTAAATGGGAGAATGCACATGAAAAACACTGAGCACTTGCCCAGCACAAGTCAAAACTGGTAGGTATTCTTGACATGATTGTTGTGGCTTAAGGATTTTTTTTTTTTTTTTTTTTGATGGTAAAACATGTATAACACGAAATGTGCCACTTTACCCACTTTCTAAGCACGCAGTTAAGTGGCAGTAAATATAGTCACTCTGCTGGGCAACTGTTATCACCCTCCATCTTGAAACCTTCTTAATCTTCCCACACTGAAATTGTACCCATTAAACAATAACTTCCCGTTTCTCTCTCTCCTCCAGACTTTGATCACCACCGCCCTCCTCCCTCTCCAAATTTGCCTATCCTACGTACATCATGTAAATGGAATCATGCATCTGTCCTTCTGTGTCTGGCTTATTAAAAAAAATAGTAAAAGCTAAATCCACACTTTTTAGTCATTGATTCCTGGGGTTCCTGTACTCTACAGGTCACATTCAAAAGGCCTCAATTCCATCACCCTCCTGCTAGTATTTACTAATTACTGGCATCATCTCAGTAGGAGAAAAACAATCTCTACAGTGCATTGTTAATGTCCCATCTATTCCCCCCAGCATCACAGAAGCAGGGCTTGCTTCAGGAATCTGGAACTATCTCTGGCAGGGAGCTCTAATGCTTTGGTGCCTTAATTGTAGCTGAGCTGAAAAGTTTCCAGCCTACGTATTGCAGCTTCCTCGCCATCAACCTCCTGGCTCCTCTCCCGAAGTGACTGTGATTTTGCAGTCAGTAAGCAAAGTCGATGGTAATGAGACATAAATATTCATTACTAAAAAATGAGGGCCTAAATCAAGAGATAAGATTAATTATTCAGAAAAAGCTCTATTTTAAAAGTTTCTCTCACAGATGTGTAGCAATTATGCAACCTGTTTCTTTTTTATCATGCATATGAGTTCGTGGAGCATTTCCCAGCCTGGCAAGTCTGCATTCCTTACTGCACGATGATGCCAGTTCCTAATTCCTGGACAAAAAATAAGAACTGCTAAGCCTGTAACCGTCAAATACCAAGCGGGCTGCTTCTGTAGCGACCAGTTACCCACGTGAAATCTCTTAGGGTACACTCTTTACTCCAAGGACTTGTCCATGCAAATGTGGTTTTATCAGTCAGTGGAACTTGCTAAAACTGCTCTCCGCTCCGGGAGCAGACCGTTTCTCCGTACCTCCGTGCCTTCACGCTGGGTCTTTCCGATGCCCGTGACCCAGATTACCACAACCACTACTACAAACAACAAATGACACCTCGGAATGCAATTTCTGCCCAGTGATCCTGGGCAAGGAATTATCTCTGGACATTGGCTGTTTCCTCTGTAAAATAAGTGAATATAGCCTGTGAGGCCCGAGAGCCCAGTGGCCGGTAATCAGGAATGCAGGTAAATACTGGATTTAGGAAAGATGCACGCACGTCTGTGTTGTACTTTTCCAGCACTCTTTCTCCTTGAGACTGTTCCTCATTTCTCTGCCAACAACCATCTCACAGCTTCTCACTCCTGTATTTGGGAACTGAAATTTCCACCCCATTTGCCCTTTGGCTAGCAAGGCCTGTCCAACCTCAGGCTCTCTGCCTAGCATAAGCTAAGACTGCAGGCTGGAAATCAGCACCCTTGTGATTTAATTACCTTTATCTCATCCGTACCCTTGGCAATCAGGACTCCCAATTGCGGCTTTGCAGAGCAAATTTGACAGCCTCCTATCTCTAGCTTTTAATCTAAACAAAATGCCAGTGACTCAGACAGACATATGAAAGGACACCGTGATAATCAAGAGAGAGGAAAATTCTATAAGAACAACAACAACAAACCCCCCCCCAAAAAACCAAACAAACAAAAAAACCCGTGTTCTTATTTTATGTTAACTCTAGGCTCTGTTAGGAAAGGTGACGCTATGTTTGGCATATAATTCTGCACTTTGAACAAATATGCTGGTATTTATTAGGTGCTCACTATAGCCTAGGCACTGGGCTACAGAACTCCCGTATATTATTTCATTTAAACCACCCAGTAATCCTAGAAGGTAGGTGCCATGCATACCCATTCATAGGTATGAAAACACAAAGGCTTAGGTTAAGTACCTTGCCTAAGTTCAGACAGTAAGTGGCGAGGCTGGATCAAACCAGGCCAACCTCAGAACCAATGGTCTGGCCACTAGGCTAGAATATTCAGTGATACGTTCAAGGGCAGGTCCTCACTCCGGATAAGGTAATACTGAGTTACTCCTTTAAATCCAGAAGCCTCTGGAAGGCTTAAATGATGGATTACTGTATCTAAATAATTTACTCCACTTTCTCCCCACCCCTTATCTGTTTTTTTTCTATTGAGGTCCTTAGGTTTAATTTTTTTTTTTTTTTAAACTAAAAGCCATCTGTTCTCTGTTCCTTGCAGTAGGAAACATAAAGCTTCAAGAGGGCCATACAACCATACATGTTTGAAATTCCTTGTCGATATAACATGCTGAATTCATCCAATGGTACATTGTGACCTCAGGGACTCTTGTGGCTGGAATTTTTCTTTTTTAATCAAAATAGTAAGAACATTTGAATACTTTCCGGTGAAGGTGTCCCTGTAAACTAAGAATTAGGAATACTCTTTATCCAAGTAGGAAATAAATAGTCCCACTTATAGAATTTATTGTCTATATAAAAAAATATTACTTAGAAATATAGGTAAAAAATTAATTAGGAGATTTTATGTGGGTGAGTTATAACGTTGTCCCCAGAGTGGGTCCAGAAGATAGTCCCTTAGGAAGGTTCTATTTCTTCTATTAGAATTTCTACTTTTATTCTTTCTTTTTTGTTTATTATTTTTTAGTTTCTATTTTTGTATATATTTTATAATGTATAATATATACTTATATGCAATCATGTATTATTATGTACATTATAATATATTCAAATATATCCATATATTTTTATTATATATACGTGTGTGTGTGTGTGTGTGTGTGTGTATGTTCCATATCTATCTTCCAACCCTGAATTTGTGAGACTCACCTCACATTTATGTCAGACTGGACTATCTAGTCTCATTTCCCTGGGCCCATTGTCTACGTGGAGAAATAACGGGGCGCAACGGAAGCCTTCGTCCTTGCCCGACACAGTAGTTTTTCCTGCCCTGAAGGGGCCCTGCACATACTCCCTCATCAGCCCCCTTGTACTTTGTGGGTGCTTTATTAGATCTTTGATCTCATCACTTAGTTATTTCCCACTCTTTTTTTCTTTTCTCCTTCTTGTCCTTTCTTCTTTCTTCTTCTTCTTCTTTTTTTCTTTTGTCCTTTCTTCTTTCTTAACCTGTTAGACTGACAGATCCATCTGCTGATATTTCTGTTCATACACTTACAGTCTATAGGAAATTAACCGTGGTCTTTCAGGTAGTTCAGCAAAAACTTGGGCGCTGATCCAAATAGTGGTCAGCTGGGAAATGCGGCCAAACAGGGGTGAGAGGATGCACTAGCAGCATAGGGAAGGATCAGACTGATTTTAGAGGAGACTAGATTTAGTATGCCATGTGACCCTTCATCCACAATCAGTCTCTTAATGCAAAATATACCTAATATGGAAAAAGAAGTTATATGTTTCTTTCTCAGTTCCTAGTCTTCTTTTTTTTTTTTTAATCAAGAAATGCTTTTTCTTTATCTTTAAGTCCACTTGTCTCTAGGACAAGGATGTTAGAAATTATGCTGTCAGCAAAACTGTGTTTGATTATGAAAGCAAAAACATTGCTGAATTACTTGATATTCTGTATTGTTTATGTCCTAATTCAAATATGACATTGACACTATTTAACTGTAATAGATGGTGTGTTATAACCATCCCTCAGCTGTTTTTCTGGATCATGAGTTCAGATTTATGTTATATGTCCGTTAGTTGATTTGAAAAGTATTTTACTTAAGTTTTCATTGTGTTGAATATTTCTTTTGTGGATCCGAATTACGGATTTGCTCAACAACCCCCTCTCTCCCAAGGCTAACTTAAGCAAAATAGACAGATGGTCCTCAAACAGCCCCCATTCTCAAGACTGATTTCTACAGTAATTTTTTGTTGCCTCTAGTGATATTGTTTACTTTAATGTCTTCTCAAGATTGTGCCTTACAAAGAACAGCAAATTAATTTGTCAGTTGCTTAGTGTACAAAGCTTTCTTTTCGCTCTCCAATAAATGGGGAAAATTATTTTAAGTAGCTAGAAGTTAAAGTGTGAAATTCTTGTTTCAGGATATTATTTGCCTTTTCAGGGTTGACTACATGATGAAGTAAACACCCTAAGACTCCCAGTATTATAGTTATCACAGTAATTATCAATCATATTAACGTACTGTTATGTTCATTAAGCCATCTTTTATCTTTGTTAAAGACCTTATACCTTAAAAAGAGGACATATAAGAATGAGTTAAGTGACCAAGCTTAGGGCACATGGCATGCTGAATTCTGCTTTGCAAATTTTGCCACCAGCATAACCCTAAAGTGGAGGAACATGACGACTATGTGGGGGAAGGGGCCCAAGCCCAAACTCTGAAGCAGTCTATCGCTCATGAAATTTCATGTTCTATCATAAAAATGGAAGCTGAATTTTGCATTCCCCATAATAAAACTGTTTCAATGTAAAAAAAAAAAAAAAAGTACAACTAAAAGTACAAATGATTGATGAGGAGACCATGTATATGTAGAAACATGGTCTGTTACTAATCATAAACTAAGAACAGCCTGAACTGGATTTATGTGTCAGGTTTATCTTTTCAAAAATATAGTGACTTAGTTATCTGGTTTGTTTGAGGAGTGAGGTCACAAAATCATTTAAAAAAAAAAATTAAACTAGTTCCTTTTTAAAAATATTATACTCTTAAAGATCTTTTTTTCTTGAGGCAAGATTTAGAGAATCGAGAAAATTCAGATAAGAGCATAATTACCCATAATCCTACTACCCAGAGATAACTACTGTTGATGTTTTAATATTAATCCCTTTTGTCATTTTTTATTTTAATTTAAAACTTTGCATAAACTTAAGTGAAGATAATAGTGTAAAAATAGAATATATAGAATGCTTATCTGTGAAGAATGATAGAAAAAGGCAGGCAAAGTTTCCTTAGTTCATGGTTGTTATGGTGGTTGTTTTTGTTTTTGTTTTTTTGATAGAATACATCTTGATTTTAGGCATCTTACTAAAAAGTATATATCTCAATACAACACCTCTTAGCCATTTTTTTTTTTTTTAAGATTTTGTTTATTTATTTGACACACAGAGAAAGACCACAAGTAGGTGGAGAGGCAGGCAGAGAGAGAGGGAAAGCAGGCTCCCTGCTGAGCAGAGAGCCCGATGCGGGGCTCGATCCCAGGACCCTGAGATCATGACCTGAGTCAAAGGCAGAAGCTCAACCCACTGAGCTACCCAGGTGCCGCTAGCCACTTTTTAATAGAGAAAAAAATTATTTATGTCCACTACACTTAATACAACATTTTGAACAAAATGATGCTTGGAAAGACCTCCAATAATAGTCCAGGCACAATTGGTAGGTTGCAAATCAAATGTACACTTTTTGGGGAGCTCACAGGTTTAACAAAGGTCATCTACTTTCCTGGGGTTGGTGCCTAAAGATGCCCTATTCATCTATACAAGGAAAAGTTTGTTGATAATTCTGTTAATTGGTGATTAGGAAGCAAAGCTTAAAGCGATTTATATTTTTATATGATAGTTTGCTATATAACTAAGCATTCTACTGTGGTTAATATATGGTTTGGGAAATTGGAGGTTGGGAGTTGACATGATAATATAATTCATGCACTAGAATGATAAAACTGTTTATTAGCATTTTCCTGCATATTTTCAGTACTGTGTTATTAGTGTTAATATATTACAGGTGTTACCATTAATTCTGCAGGCACGTGAGGTGCCTACATATGTCACTGTGAGTCCATAAATAATTTCTGGAGGCATATACAAGAAATAGTTATTATTGTTTGCTTCGTGGCTGGGGACAGGAATGCCAATTTTGAACCATGTGTATATGTTAGCTATCAAAAATGGAATTATAAAAACACAATGAAATCTAATGTGAAAAATATACTGGTAGGTCCTTAAACATGGCCAGTTTTATCTATTTATAGGAAAAGCAAACATGATTTTATCTCAGTGACTCAAGGTCTCCTTCAGTATTAATCATGTAATAATTTACTCAGAGGCTACAGAGACAAAAGGAGCTTTTTACCTCTGTGGTGGACTCAGACTGGTGGTGCTGGAGTTCCAGTCAGGAGTCCAGTGGTCCTTTTAAGGAGCCACTGGGCAGGAGATGGCATGCTCTTTATTGGGTGTCTCCTTAGGGAAGAGGAGACAGAGAGAGAGGGTGGGGGAGAGACAGAGACAGAGACAGAGACAAAGACAGAGGGATAGAGAAAGAGAAAGAGAGAAGAAGGAGGTGGAGGAGGAGAGGGAGAGAGAGGAGCGAGGGAGAAAGAGAAAAGAAAATGGCCCTCAGAGCTTCCCATATTTCTGCTTCTTATTTGCTGGCTCTTTCTGATTCATAATCCATTGCTAGCAACTAGCTTTCCCCCATCAGCTCTAGGCATTTCTTAATGACCTCCCAAATGTTGCTTAAGCTGCCAAGTGAAATCCTATCTCTGGAAGCAAAGATTGAACTTCTTTCGTGTTCAATGACTTTTGGAAGTGCCCTAGTAACCCTAGTCCTGGCTTTTTCCACCTCCAGCTCAATGGAGGGCCAGGATCTTACTTTGCTACCGAAGGGTGGAAAGTCTCAGAGTCCCTCTCCATCTGTAGATTGTTGCAGGCGTGTGTTCTAATTGCTCTGACTTGTTTCAGAGAAGTCCAAAGTCAGACTTCTATTCTCATGCGGGAGAAGAGTAATGACTAATAGGACTCCTGGCTGCCTTTCATCCCGCTCACTCTACCACTGCCAACCTTTCATCCTCCAAACTTTTCCACCGATGCCTAGTTGAACTTTTTTTTTCTTTTGAGTTTTTATTCATTTGTCAGAGAGTGAGACTTCAAGCAAGGAAACACAAGCAGAGGGACTGGGAGAGGGAGAAGCAAGCCTCCTACTGAGCAGGGAGCCTGATGCAGGGCTTGATCCCAGGACCCCGGGACCCTGACCTGAACCGAAGACAGACGCCCAATGATTGAGCCACCCAGACGTCCCTATTTGAATTTTTCCCTTTTGCTTTAAAATACCCTCTTGAGCTTTGGTAAGCAGGCACCCACTTTTTGCCACATGCCATATGTACTGGTCTATTCCGGAAATCTAGTAGTAACTGAAATAAACTACATGCCTTAGTAGATGGGTTTGACCTAGTTTCATACAGGAAATTTAGCTACCTGATCTACACATCTGTCACAGCCATGAGAAGTTCTGATGACTACGTACTTTTATCAAGTCTTGGTGTCCTTTCCTCTTGAGGACTCATGACAGTCAAGGCTGATTACTTCCACATAATTCATTGCCAAGCCACCAGCAGCTCTTTGAATGACAGTTGTTGCCCGACACTGTCCTGGAAGATTTACCTGACTTTCCTGGGAACACTATCTCTTAAGCAATTCTCCACTTGAGAGTTTTGAAGCAAGCCACTCCCAGGCCACACCAAAGCAGCTTGTCCCAGATCCTTCGTTGACATCAGCTGGAACATCTGTTTTTTACTGGGAAGAGGTTCCATTCTCGCCATCATGTCAAGGAAGTATCAGGCTCATGTGTTACAAGTGCAATGACACACGCCTCTCATCATCACAGAGGCTCTCTGATGCCACCTGAATTCCTAGGAATCATCCGTACCAGGTCTGCTAGATTACCTCCCCCAACACTGTTACCTTTGTTGTATTTCTGCCTGACATCAGCTTGCACATCTCTTGACTTTTCAACTGGGCTTTATTTTGAGCATGTTAGAGAAATTCAGCATTATTAACCATCAAATGGCCTTTCTAGTCTTTAACACTATGCAAAGCTCCATGCTTGCAGACTATAATCTTTGCTCTTAAGGAACTTACATCTAGAAGGAGAGAAAAGACATATGCCTAAATTACCACGATGCAAATCAGTTGATAGTGTACTCTATTAGGAATCCTAGCAAACCATGACAGTCATTTACAGGAATAGGTCTCTGAAGGGAGTGGAGGAAAATTTCCTGCAGGAGCTAGCATTCTGTGCTAAGGGTTTGGAACTGCAAGTAGAAGGTGGAGTTGGCATTCCAGGTGGAAGAAATAGTCAAGCAAATGCAAGAAGGTCTGAAATTACATTGTTTAGAAAGCAACCAGCAGTTCAGTTTTGACTGAAAAAGAGAGGACATGAAAAACAGTACATGCAAGTCAAGTCTGAAAAGACATTTTGGGGTCAAATTGTGGCATGCTTTGATTTTTCTAAAGTAAGGAATTTAATTAATTATAGTAATTAATTGAAGTAAAATTACTTTTAAAAATAATAAAATTATAATTAAAGTATTAATTGAAGTAATAAAGGGGACATGAGAGGATTAGAGCTTTAGAGATCAACGTGATAGTGGGATGCAGAATTGATTAGTCAGGAAAGATGGAAAAATAGTAAAAAGGTTATTGAAATAGTAGTAAATCTCTTATAGTGTTATAACTGGGGAGGTAAACAAGTGAGTGTAAAAGTAGAGTATAAGTTCTATGAGGAATACAAAGAAAAATTATTTTTTTAAGATTTTTAAAATTTTGGACAGACAGAGATCACAAGTAGGCAGAGAGGCAGGCAGAGATATCAGAAGGGGAAGCAGGCTCCCTGCCCAGCAGAGAGCCCAATGCGGGGCTTGATCCCAGACCCCTATATCATGACCTGAGCCAAAGGCAGAGGCTTTAACCCACTGAGCCACCCAGGCACCCCATATGAAAAAATATTTTAACGCAGAGCAACCAGCTAGATGTTAATAAATTTGACAGTGACTTAGAAGGAAAAGAAATCGTGTCTTACTCCTTTTTTGTATCCTGTGTGGCCTCTATTTTGCTTTGCACATGGAAGAATTTGATGAATGTGGAACCAAGAGGCTCTAAATGATAGGCCAAGAGCTGTACCTTTCGTCCCTGCACCTGTGAATATCTGATTTCACTATTTAGGGTGTTTCTGGGTTAGCTAGACTCAACTTTTTTGCAGCTAATTGAAAATACTGGGTTTATAGCTCCTGGGAATTGACCTGTACTGCAATGCTCTTGATACGTTATCACTGATTCTTCTGTACTTCATTCCACACAGAGTATGCCATCAATATTTGCAATCTATTTCTTATTTACAAAAGTAAAGCTTACTTATAAGAAATTCATAGACTCCAAGAGCATATGGAAGAAGGAAACAAATTATAATGGCCCTGGAAAGTTGGCAGGTGACATCACAAGTCAAGCTTGACACTGAGAGAGGGCACATACCTTTTAAAAGGGACAGCATTCCTCAGGTTTAGCTGGTAGTTGCCAAGCAGGAATACAAGGCCTGGGGTTTTAAATCTTCTCATTTTTGGTTTTGTTTTTGTTGTTTTGTTGTTGTTGTTGTTGTTGTTGTTGTTGTTTTTAATGAGATCAGGAAATCCAGATTTTCTCAGGAATTCTTTTGATTTTTAAAACATTGGCTTTCGATCTCCCTCAGTCTCTCTCTTTGTGTGTGTGTGTACAAAATATATCTGCTGGTTAAATCTAGATTGATAAGTCACTAGTTTGTAGTCTCTGATAAGAAGTTAAAAAAGTGAAAATCCTTCTGCCCTCAAATGTCATTTCCTAAAGATGTATATGGCTAACAATATGATATATGTCTCCAGTAATTTTACATCTATTTTCTGGAAATTGCTTTTTAAAGTTAACAATAGTTTGCATGTATATCATGTGCTAGCACATGTAGACATTCTTCTCCTGCATCTCTTCCTTCATCATCATCATCTTCAGGTTCAGAGTTTTTCATTGTTAGGATTACATCATCAAATTACCTATTCATCTCCTCTTAAGATAAATGTATATTATTTCCCCCTTTTCCCATTTCAATTGCCAATAAATGGATATTCTCACAGATGTATATTTTATCTCTTGTGCTAACATAAATTTTATGATGTGATGTTGCTGGGCAGGTAAAAGGCATGGCATTCGAAGTTTTTAATAGGTAATTCTAAATGGTATTCCAAAAAGGTATATTATGTTAGAGAGTGCTAGATTGCTCATTTTCTTCTTCTTCTTCTTTTTTTAAGATTTTATTTGCTTATTTGAGACAGAGAGAGAGAGATTGAGCACAAGCAGGGGGAATAGCAGGCAGAAGGAGAGAGAGAAGCAGACTCAGCACTGAGCAGGGAGCCCTATGCCGGACTCTATCCCAGGACCCTGGGATCATGACCCAAGCCAAAGGCAGACGCCTAACTGACTGAGCCACCCAGGTGCCCCTAGATCTCTCAACTTTTTAAAATACCAGATATAATCATAAATCTTTTTTTCAGATTACAAATGTATTTGATTATTTTGTTGTTTTAGATTTTTTTTTTGGGGGGGGTGAGGTTGAACATCTTTCCCTATGTTAGTTGGCCGCTGTATTCATCAATAAATTGCCTGCTCATGGCTTTTTGTCTTTTGCCTACTAGATTGTTTTGTTATTGATTTGTAGGAGCTTAATATTTTCTCCCTTACTGTTTGCTTTTGGCTATAGTTCATGTAGTTTACTTGTGTGCTGTCTTTTCACTGCATGGAAATATTAATTTTTTGGGTGTTCAGATGGGCAAATCACCAAACATTTCCTATGCGGCTTCTGAGTTTGGGGTCCCCCTTGGAGAAGACATTTTCTCTTCAGGATTATAAAAGTACTGGCCCATATATTTTTTTTTTCTGGTACAGTTTTATATCGAGAGCTATATAGATATTCAATCCATATGAAATTGATTTTTCTAAATGATTGGAGTGGGGATCTACTGATGTCAGACTATCTGTTTGTCCAAATAAATGCCATTTGGACAACTGGACCACTGTTTTGAAGTGTCATCTTTGCTGTGTATGATAATTGGGGTTGCAGATGAGACCTTTTAACTCATTTTATTACTTGGGTACATTTGTCATATAGGAAAGCTATTATTATCTATACTGTTTCATCTAACAATTATTTCTAAGCAGATGATTTTAGTTCCCTGTTGCGGAGGAAGCAAGCAGCAGGCTGAGCTGCTACAGAAGGTTCTTGAGGTTTGGGCAGCCTCGTGTGTGTCTCTGAAAGTTTGCTCTGAGAAGGCTGTGGTTTTGTGTGACCTAGTAATGCCTCACAAAAGGGAAATGAGGTGGGTTCCCAATACTCTGGAACTCTCAGGACTAGGCAGTGTTGATAACTTACATTTTAAAGCAAATTAACTACTAATTGAAAATAAATTAGGATGTTGGCATGCATTCTCCAAGGGCCAGCAGCACTCAATTTAAAGTTCTGAAGAAATGGTTATGAATGATTGTATTAGGAGGCCTCGGATGGAAATGTTTGTGATGATTCAGCACTTTGTTGAGGTAGCGTTTTTAAAAATTAATTGACCACATATGTTTTATATGTGGCAACGGGATTACACTGAAGGGTGAAAAACACCGAGTCCTTTACACCTGAACTGTATCAAATATTTCCTGTAGCAATTGTAACCATTACAATTCTACAGAGCTGTACAGTTTACATTGTTCTTTTATATATTAGAGGCATTTAATCTTCGTAAAAGCCTGTGAGATGGAAAACAAGGCTCTGGCCTTATCCTTATTTTCCCCGTGAAGTAAGTGAGATTTAATGAGGTTAAAGGAGCTCTCCAAATTCCTACCACTTTAAAGTGGTAAGGTCAGGGTTTAGATGCATGTCCTCTAGGGCTTCTGCCAAAGTGCCCCGCAGTCCACGTTGCTGCCTCCCAAAGGATCTTGTGTATTGTAAAAGCGAGATGAAATCTCCTGACTGTTTTATCTCAGATCTTTGGTTTCAGGGTTGCGTGCCATGTCTGCCATTAACGTGGCTCGCGGACACGAACCTGCTCCACGTCAGAATATGGCTTTTCTGCCGTGGCCAGTGGAAGATGTCATTAAATTCCTCCAACATATTTAGTTTATTTTCAATACTGACATTATGCTAAACTATTGTGTGTCCTCTTTGATCAATTGCAACATAATTCCAAAAGAGAAAGTTCAGTTTTTCCTCCTCTCAATGAGCTCTCTACCCTGCTACTGGAATGGCTATTCAAAGCTCATAAATATTTGACATTTTTGTGAGTCTTAGAATCTAGAATATTTTAAAAAGCCTTTCTTAACTTTTCATAACAATCATTTTTTAAAAACTGTGAGGCTGTAGATCTCTTTGACTATTATCTTTCCTGTCCCAAATACCCCTTTTCTGGTAGAGAGAGGTGAGGATAAAAGAGGGTAGATAATAATGGATTAAGTGTATCTAAAATAGTACTTTTTTTTTTTCTCCTCTCAAAGTCTCTAATGGAGGTATTATTGATGGCTAGAGAACATACTTAAAAAAAAAAATTAGGTCAATCTTTTCTTCCAAATTCTTAAAATCTTCTGAGTAGGACAGTCCTGACTTTTCCTGTATGCATTTATTTAGTTAATTATATATTGACCCTTTCCAAAAATATCCAGGATCTTGGTATGATCCTTCCTTCTAAAGCACTCATTTCCTGCCTTCTTTTCCACTCTTATTTTGCCCCGCTCTTGTCTTATCACTTCTTTCCCAAATTCTTCACCAGATCCACAAAGCTAACTCATTCCTTCTAAGCCATCTCCTACCCAGCCAAAGTGCTGGATTATAGGTATGAGGAAACAAGTGTAATCTTTCAAGTTGAGGAATAGCATAGAGGATGGAAGAAGACCTCATCAAGATTACCTTTAGGGTTCTGTTTTGTGCTGGCTGCTGTCAAACTTCAGGAATCTGAACTGTGAATAAGGAGAGCATATGACCTAAAAATTAGTAATCAAAGTGTACTAAAAAAAATACTCTTTCTGTGAAACTCTCAAAGTTTTACTTACATAAGGAAAGTCAAAATGCCATACACTGTGTTCATCACCCGACTACATGGGTCTAACATGGGTTTGGCAGAGCCAGCTGTCGATCCAAATTATGGATGAGAAACCTCTGTCTAGACCAGCAACTGTAGGAAAGACAAGGAATGAATGTCACACTGAAACGTTTTCTTTTAAATAAAGGAAATCCATGCATTGAGTCTCCTAACCAAAGCCATCTTTGTTTCCAGCTTACGTCTGAACTTCTTATAAAATGGGGGATACATTTTCATGGCATTACATCCCAAACACCTCAAGGAAGATAGTGTCTTAATGTACTAAGCTTCCTACTGGGAATATATGATATAGCCACAAGTCTTCTTATGCAATATTGTAGCATCTGTGGAATTTTTTCCTTATTTCTGTGAGTTGTTTACTATTTACTTGGCTAAAGAGCATGATATTACCATAAGGAGTCTGAATGGTGTATTCCCTTGTTACCAAGAGAGAATCCTCTAAAGATTCTGGTTTCTTAGCATTGCTTTTTGCCTGGTAATTAATGTTAGCAAGGATGCTGTGGGGTGCTTGAGTATGAGTGATGTTAGAAATGTACCATCACAGGCTTCAGTTAAACATTACTTTTGATCTGAACACATACCTCGTTTATTTCTCCACCAATAAAATATGGCAAGCAGCCTCTATATCAATTAGTATTGAATTACAAGATTGCCTTTACTTTACAAAAGAGGAGGATGCTCAAAATAATTATTCCTAAACTATATTGGAACTTACTATGTAGCAGGAACCATACTAAAAATCGAATGGGATAGAAAGTGGTTATTTATGACCATTTTTCAGCTAAGAAGACAATAGTTGTGCAAGGTCACAAAACTAGTAAACAATGGGGACAGGATTCAGTCCAGGTCTATTTTAATCTAGAACTTGATGTTTAGCCAGGCATATAGCTACAGAGGAGGAAAGGGAATGTTTGGCTTCCTCTGAACACATCCTTCAAAAGATGCATTTTTTAACAAGAAAATTAGCAGCAGTGTGAAAATAATGTTCAAGCCTGGCAATAACCCTTTGTGTGATCACCACCCTGTTGTGCTTCTCAGGACCCTGAGTACTTCATCATGAAGAGTTTCTGTTTGTTCATCTTTCTATCTTCCCATTATCTGGTGATTCGTTTATTATTTGATATTGATTATGTATTACCCAGTTATACATATGTTTTATATTTGTTTTATAGTTTTAGAAGTGTCACAGAAGTCAGACATTACTTTTTTTTTTTAATCTTCTCACATTCAGAGAAGGAATATGTGGTCTTCCTCCAATCTCTGGAAGGACTAGATACCTCCCCACCCAATAATAATCCTGCCTTCATATGAAGATAATGTCAGGAGGTCACAGCATGGGGTTACTTTTCCTACTAGTGATGGTGACTGTGCCTAGATACAGTCCTACTCTTATTCACCCTAGTGAAAGATATTCTTAGGTCACCTGGTAAGATCCTGCAAATGGTCTTGGAGTTTTGAATTACAGCTTTAATGGAAAGAGTCTGGATATAGCCACACAATCAACAGTGTTGGAAAAAGACTGCAGAGTGTTCCTCATACTTAGAATCTCATTCATTTGGTTATCAATAGCAAGGATTTTCCGCAAACAAGCAGATGATTAAGAGCTTGGTCAGGAATTACATACAATGTCTTACTGAAGCTTTTGTCAAGTCCTAAGTTGTATGGTCCAATTCAAAGACGTGCCCCTGAATTTGTGTTGGGGCAGCTCATTTGTAGCTAAAAGATTTATCCCATATCATCTTGGTCTATTATGGGTTGAGTTGTGTCCCCCCACAATTTCATATATTGAAATTCTAACCTTAGAATGTAACCTTATTTGGAAGTAGAGTTACTGCAAATGTAAAAGATGTAAAAAAGATGAGGTCTTGTTGTAGGAAGGTAGGTTCTTAATCCAGTATGAGGATTGTTTCTATAAAAGGGAGCACCTGGGGCGCCTGGGTGGCTCAGTGGGTTAAGCCTCTGCCTTTGGCTCAGGTAATGATCTCAGGGTCCTGGGATTGAGCTCCGTATCAGGCTCTCTGCTCAGAAGGGAACCTGCTTCCCCCTCTCTCTCTCTGCCTGCCTCTCTGCCTACTTGTGATCTCTGTCTATCAAATAAATAAATAAAATCTTAAAAAAAAAAAAAGGTTGGGGGGAACCTAGGCACAGAAATATGTACACAGAGAGACTGCCGTGTGGACATAAAGGCAGAGATAGAGGTAATGCATGCATAAACCAAGAAATGCCAGATTTCCAGCAAATCACCAGATGCTAGGAGAGGAACCTGGAGCAGATTATCTCTCACAGCCTTCAGAAGTAATCAATCCTGCTGACACCTTGATCTCAGACTTCTGACAATAAATTTCTGTGGTTTGAATAACCTAGTTTGTGATACTTTGTTATGGCAATTCTAGCAAACTAATACATGATCTTCGCAGGAAGATCTTTATTGATATAGGATGAAATACATTTATTTTTGCCTTCAGATTGATCCAAATAGTGTTCTGTTTATAGAAATAATCCTTTATAGTGTATAAAGCTATTATTAAAGATGTCAAAATGCTATGATAAAGACCATTACAAGAAATTCCCATGTGAGTTTAGTTGTGAGAAAAGTCTTGTCTTAGTATGCTAATATTTATGCTTTCCTTCTTAAAAGCTTATCTTAAGGTGCTTTTTAGTCAGGCACCCAGCAACCAAGTGCATCACCCAAAAACTATAACTCAAGTGTATAGTCCAGAAGCTGAACTTGTGTACCTCAAAACATCTACTCTGCTTACTTCTTTTAGATGTTTTCTCTTGTATCCTTATTTACCTCATCTTGATTTAATTAATAAGTAGTTTAAAGCCTTTGAGAAGTGAAAGAAACAGCCATTTCATGTTTAAACAAACAATAATACATGTCCTCTAGAAATTAGTCATGATTTGTGATAATTCCAGAGAAATCAGAATCATTAGCTGGAGAACCTTGAATGCTGGACTGCTATTAGTTCAGGGGGAAAAAATGGAGGAAGGAATCATGCCTTTGGGATCCAGGAAAACTCTTGGGCAAGCACTAATAAAAAGCGTGAAAGACCGAAGATTTTTCCCATGTGGTATTTGGTCAGTTCACCAATAGTATCCCCATATATGATTGGCACATGGTATCTATGCAAGGTTCATCTTTTTTTGTGTTAATTTTGAAATGAGTAGAGAGAGCATGAGCTAAAGTCTCTACGAGGAAACAAGAAGCAAGCTGTCCGAGAGGAGGGGTCATGTGGGCCAAAGCTTAAGCAAGGGGAGCTCAGCGGCAATTCTGGTAGTGGCGCCGCCAGTAAGCAAACATCTTGAGGTCAAAATCAAGTGAGTCAATGAGTTCATACTGAGTATCAGTGAGGTCTTCAGTCTGGTGATACAAACTGTAGCTCTCATCCTTGCGCCAAAGCCCATTAAGCCAGAGACTAAAGAATTCCAGAAATATAGAGCTTTGGTACTCATGCCATGGAGCATTTGTGCCGGGAGGATATAACGGGATTCAAGAACCATGTGAACCTTAGCAACTCTCCCGATGACCACTGGCCCATACGCAGCAATGTACAGAGTCCATCAGCCAGTACAACCCAGCATCTGTCAGTGGAAGGGGAGGTTTCTCGCCACTGCCTACAGTTTCATGTCCTTACACTGCACCACAGTCTTTCTCAGACCCTCCCCGCCCTTCAGCTGTTACTGCACCTGCATTTAAGGCTATATGAACAGGCATGAGTTCCAGGCACTCAGGTCATATATAATCTCATGTAACCCTCATAATAACCCTGTAAAATGCATTTTATTTAACCTTACTCTAAAGGTAAGGAAACAGGCTCAGAATAGTTAATTGCTTTATCTAAGGTGAGTGGCAGAGCTGGAATTCAAATTTAGATCTGTTAGAATTTAAAGTATTCCCATCCAGGGGCACCTGGGTGGCTCAGTTTGGTTAAGTGTCCGCCTTCTGCTGGGGTCATGATCCTGGGGCCCTGGGGCTCCAGGGTCCTGGGATTGAGCTCCTGCATCATGTTCTCTCTTCAGCGGGGATCCTGATTTTTCCCTCTCCCTCTGCCACTCCCCTTGCTTGTGCTCTCTTGCACACTCTCCCTCTGTCAAATAAATAGATAAAATCTTAAAGAAATAAATAAAGTATTCCCATCCAGACCTTCCAGGGAAGGATCATTGCTATTCACAATGCTAACTCAGTCATTGTCATTACCCAATTTGGAAATGTCCAGATTCAATATTGCCTAATACATTTTTATTCTTCAGAAATAAAAGCTATTTACAGCTTTCCAGAACATTTCCTGCCCTTCCCCATCCCCCTTTCCAGCCATCCTTGTCATTTCGTTAATGTTGCTTATTCTGTCTCTCCATACTGCTGCTGACTGTAGGTTGGATCTGGGTACAAGGGCTTTTAGAAAGGTCAGATAATTATGTCTACTTGGAATCAGCAGTAAGTGTGCCTTTTGATTTCTACGCGGTGTCTCAGGATGATTGGTTTTGTCTCCACTGTGACCTAGTTGCCTTGCCCTTTTGCAAAACTGGGGATCTGGAATCACAGCTATTTCGGTCTGAATTTGTTTTATGCAGGAACTTCAACAACTCTAGGCTCACACAAAGGCCAATGACAAGATGGGTCTTAGCGTCCCAGGGTGTGTGGATCTAGCCACCACACTGTTCCTGCTTTCTTTTACTTTACGTTATAACATTTAAGTGAACTGTGTTGACACTCACGCTGGCAGCTTGATTAATGGCCAATATATCCACGTCCTAATCTATGTATGTCACCTTGTATTGCAAAAGGGACTTTGTAGTTGTGATTAAATTATAAATTTTGAGATGGAGAGATTCTCTTGGATTGTCTGGGTGGGCCCAAAATGTAATGACAAATGTCTTTACAGGAGGAGGATTAGGAATATTTGATGGCAGAGGAAAGGTGATGTGACGGAAGCAGAGAGATTCGAAGATACTATGCTGTTGGCTTTGAAGGTGGAGGAAGGGACCACGAGCCAAGGAATGCCGGGAATCTAGCTCTAGACGCTGGAGAAGGCGAAGCGAGGGATTTTCCCTAAGAGCCTCCAAGAGGGGTGCAGCCTTGCCAACACCTTAACAACAGCCTAATATCAGACTTTTGACCCCCAGACTTGTAAGAAAATGAATTTATTGTGTTAAGTCCCAAGTTGTTGATAGCAGCCATAGGAAACGAATGCACTCATATTTCGATTTTTAAATAGAATAGGCCTCGTGTCTTTGAAACGTTACCATTTTTTTTTTTTTTATCAAGAACTTTTCAGAAAACAATAACCACCTTTAGAACATTCCACTCCGTTTTGCTAATAAGGGGCTGGAAGTTCAGGAATGGAATTTGAAAAATATGCAGTGCCCCTTTCCAGGAAATGTGTTAGTTAATGCGGGTCACAAACTTGGCTTTTTTTTTTTTTTTTTAAATACTCTTTGCTCATTTGGCACCAGATAGCTTGGTTTTGTTTGGCTGTGTTTACAAGGAATAGCAGTGAGGACTCCAGAGTAGCCTTGACTCTATCCCCTCACTGATCTTTTAGCGCTGAGGAATGGAAATTTATTCCTTTTGCACATTTCATCTTTTTCTCTTCAGTATGCCAGGTCTGTACTAGCCACTTATTTCTGGCATCTGTGTGAAATTGTAGATCTGGAAAAAGGCCCTGTTGCCCTGTGCAAAGGTGAAACAGATGAAAGGTTATTAAAGAATGCCAGATCAATATGCAAACTTGCCATAGCATCTTTGTGTTTTCCAGGTAAAACAGAACATTACTGCTCTTTCCCCAGTGCCTTCTCTATAGGAGTTTATATTCAAAACCCCTTATTTCAATTAGACTTCACAAAAGACCTTTGGATTCAGCTTCTTTCCTTTTCAAATTCCACTCTCAAGAGAGTGCGACTGATGATAGTGGGCTGGTGTGGTGAATATTTGAGAGAGGTTCTTAGGCTCCTGACCCACTTCTGCTGCTCGGATTTCTGAATGCTGCTTGGATCTCTGCCAAAGCACCTTGAAGCCGCTTTCCAC
Organism: Mustela lutreola; assembly: GCF_030435805.1. NCBI lineage: Eukaryota > Metazoa > Chordata > Mammalia > Carnivora > Mustelidae > Mustela > Mustela lutreola. Next base: position 45,439,334 of record NC_081292.1, read on the forward strand.
TTAGCTGTGGTGATTTCAGGGCTCCGTGGCACGGGCTCATCTCAGCTTGTAACTTACCAAAGAATATACTCAGAAAAAGGAAATGTGAAGATGATTCTGGCTTTATTGAAAATGACTTAGAACAAGATGCCACTTTGTTCTCGGTGGTAATGTCCCTGGTTTAAAAAACACTGGCAGCCTTCCAGTTTTGACCAGGAGCTGCTTCTTGTGATTCAGAAATTAAGGACTGAGAAATCCTTTAAAGCGTTTTTTCTCAGTAAAGACTCAGGGAAGATTTGCTGTTATCTGAAAACTTCCTAACAGAAACAATGGAGTCAGATGGAATTTGGGTCATATTTAGAAATGAGGAAGCTGCTTTATAGTTCTTCTACACTTGGATGCTGTTTTTATTCTGTGAATTGAAAAACAATTACTCACCATAGACAGGAAGTTGCATACTCTGGGTGGCCAATGAGTCCTCTTCATAATTCACTGTACACACCTCAACTCTCACTGGAAATCTAAAAAACACTACCTAATAACAGGAAGATAAGAGGCTTGGATAGTGGGCAGTTTTTGGAAAAATTGGGGCACATGCTTTTGGTTCAGAGGGAAAGGTATAACTCAGAGAAGAGACTGAAAAAACAAAAAGGGATAAAAACACAAGGTCAGAAGAGGCACGAGGCAGGTTGGTCATGGACTTAGAAGAAAAAAGGGAGGGGTGAGAATAAGTGTTCGTTTGTTAAATTTAGGGATGGACATTGAGGGATGTCACAATGATTTCAGTGAGTAAGGTACAAGTGACACCAGAGTTTGAAGTCCAGAAACGTTCATGATAATATCTATGAATATTGTGATAGAAAGTCAATGAAATGAGTGAAAAAACTTTTGAGTAGGATGAGAGCTGGGGTAGAGTTGTCACAAGTCTAGAACAGAACAATCAGCGATGCTCTGCTTTCTGAATTCAGGGATCTGTACGCTGGGCTCTGTCAGCCGTGTGCCCAGGAAGCACATGGTACAGGAACACAGCACGTCTTCCTCTAGTGTCAATTTTACTCAAAACATTTTGGAACAAAATTTTAATTGCTTCACTGACTATTTAAAAAATAATTTTCATATAGATAGAATGAAAATCAGGGTCCATAGTTTTAAGGTATATGAGAAATTTCAAATAAAATAAATGCTTGTGGTAAGCAGCTCTTGATTACAATCCCCAAACACGCCCAAGAACCTGCAGGTTTCTGCTCATTTTCGACCACCATTAGAGCAATGTCTGCGGACAGGTTTGAGACAGGAGGGTGCTGATCTACCTGAAGGGTAGACAACATGAGTAGGTAGAAAGCAAGGAAAGAATAGGTTTCTCCTGGGGATTGTCAAAGGCTGTAGGTTGACAAGGTGAGGGATTCCAGGGTGCTATAGGTGGCCTTTCGCTCTGGAAGATAAAATGATTCTCATGACCTTCTGGCCTAGATGTTCTATTATCCCTGTTTTAGAGATTTAGCTGAACCTCAGAGTGGTCAACCATTTGCCTGAGACACACAGTGGATCAGGAACAAGGTGAGCTTGGAAAGGCTCTGTTGGTTTATGACACCAAGAGGGAGTGGAGGCACTCCCGGCCTAGATGAAGGCAAAGGCAAGGCCAGCAGGGGGCAGGGTGCAGGCAACAGAAAGATAGCAAAGGGAGGCACTGTGATTTATTGGTTATGTGATACTCTCAAGTCATGGCTTAGAATAACAAGATTCTGTAAGCACCATTCCCAAATGTCAAATTGGGCCTTAGACCTACACCGGGCTGTTCATGGTGGTCTATCCTCTGCCTTGCCATTCTTCTCTCCCAATGACCGAAGCCATGACAAGGCTGAGATTCCCGTCCTTGTAGGCACATGGATCACGAGTTCTACAGATTCAAGTAGTAGAGGAATCTACTTTGGAATAGTTCTAAGGTGCTCAGTTTTTTCCCCATACCATCTATTTGAAGAAAAGAATGAACTCTAGTAGATTGTATCATCCTGCTTCTCCTTAATAACATAGAGTGTGCCAAAGACCTGGAGACTGATGAGAGCTTCTGTTCCTCCCAGTTACACATCATTGAGCTCAGGCTTCTTTGCTACTTTAAAAGACTTTCCATGTCAATGTTAAGAACAAACTTTTTGATCTCTTTGGGATTTACAGTTACTATTGTTGTTCATTTAATACCTATTTCTTGAGCTCAAACTACATTTTCAACATTTTTTTTTTTTGAAAGTCACCAAGAGACTTACTTTCAACCCAGGGGTCATCTTTAGCAGCTACCTGATTTTCCTTTGATCATTCCCGAACCCATTTGTTTCCTGATCGATGAGAATTCTAAATTGTTAAGGTGAAAGACAGGAGGAGCTTGTAGTAAGCATGGTTGGTCGAGTTTAGAACCTGGTGTTTTGAGAGAAACATGATCCAGGTGAGTGTGGGAGTCTGGCAGAGAATTTGGGACCCTAGGTACAAGGTGAAATCATGTTGTGCAGCAGAGCTGGGAGGCCACAGGAAGACTCACAAATTAGGGAGGTCAAAGATACAAGGGGCAGGCTGTAAAATACATTCATGGGGTGCATGCTGAACAGGTAGAAATCTGCCAGGGCAACTCCATCCTTACACAGGATTCTCTACCACAGTCCAACCCATCAGCAGGAGCAGCTGTAGATTGAAAACAGCCATATTAGCTCTGAGTCCTACCCTATCTGCCCCAGCCCAAAGAGGCCACTGTGTTTAATGTATTGAATGCTTTTGTCAACAATGTCCCTCTTCCATGATGTAAAGGGAGAGGCAAATGCTAGCTGGTAGACTTGACTTTCATGAGGTCAGTAGATTTCTTAAGAATAAGGTACAATCTTAGTGCTTTGTGTGGGAACAAATATCTCTAGATTCTTTTGACATCTTTTGTCCAAACAGCAGAAGCTGATTAATGATGCTGATTTTCAGATAGGCAAGTTAATTGTTAACCTAATACAGAATTCACTGACCTAATACTTGTGCATTTGAGTTGACCAAGAGAAACTTACCCCATACAAATCGGTTTCCAAATCAAAAGAATTTTTGATATATCACTTTGTTAAAGGCACATGGACTGGCTTTTAATGGACAACCCTAAAAGCCTAAATAAGGTTAAGACACATGAACAACCCATGACTGTATTTTGAATGTCAAGTCGGTAAAAATCTGAATGTTATTTCGGCATTCAAAAGCAATAAAGCAGAAATGTCATGAAAAACATAAATGTTGAATTGATAAAGTACCATCTGACAGACATTTCAGGGGAATGATAGCACTATGATTTCAACAATAAAAACAGTAATAAAACCTAGAGGGTCCTCCTGTCTTTTCCATTAGACATCTATGGGACAAGTCTGAGAATGTCTTGACAGGGAATTTGGAGGTTTTATCAGGATGACTTTCTCCTTCATGGATTCTAAGGAACGAGACAGGTACAAGTGTGTGCCATTAATTGAGATTAAATGTCCTCCATAAAGGTTTGTAACATTTCAGCATGTAAACGGGGTTTCAAGCCCTGGGCCAACTCTGAAAAATCTACTTATGCTATTTTTTAATCATTAAATGGAAAGAAGGGGTCTGGAGAGAGAGGCAGGGTGAAAACAGCTCGAAGAGGGATATGCTGAGAACGTAGTAGAAAATCAAAAGGTTTCCTAACACCTGGGCAAATGTAAGTATGTTTAGGAGAAGCAATTTAGAAATCTTGAGTATAACATGGCCTGAAAATTAGAAATCAGAATTCACGTTTTTTTTTAAGATTTTTTTTTTTTTTTTGATAGAGATCACAAGTAGGCAGAGAGGCAGGCAGAGAGAAGAGGAAGCAGGCTCCCTGCTGAGCAGAGAGCCCATATGGGGCTCCATCCCAGGACTCTGGGATCATGACCTGAGCCGAAGGCAGCGGCTTAACCCGCTGAGCCACCTAGGCGCCCCCAGAATTCACTTTTAAGGCTTTTAAGAGAAATAAGTGGGATTTAATATTTGAACTTGTGTTCATACTTTTTACTAAGCAAAACCAAGAACATCATGTTTTTATTAAAAGAAAAAAACACGGAGAATGATCTTCACTTGTTGAGGGAGTCTTGTTTGAGTAATTACTTTCCTTAATCCCAGAGTGTTTGAACAGTGGCTGTGTCACAAATGGTTTTTTGAAAGGTGAATTCACAGGGCCCTGGTTTTTGTCTTTTTCTTTTGGAGAGGACCACATGGTAGAATACTTAGGGAGAGCAACATTTGATTGAAAGGCAATGGGTAACGGAAAGTCAGGGGTAAGGGAAGTGTCACTGAGCCCTCACAGACTCCTCCGGAAGGCCTCCTGCAGCCCGGTGAAAACCACAAGCACCAAGAATCATGGACACAGGGTGCCTCTTAAATCAATCCCTATTCGGATCCTGCCCCACTTTAAAGCAAAAAGCAATGCATCCCTTGTCCTCACTGAGGAACTGACCTTTAATGTAACAATTTACTCTAAATTTAGACTCCTGCCAACTTTACACTGGAGACCAGAGATTGTGTTATAATAGCAACTATTTAACTTGTGTTACTCTCTGGCCATTCGAAAAGAGAGGTCACCTCCCCCGAGCAATTTGTCATCTGAAACCAAAAAGGGGAATTTAAATGGGAAGGGCATTTCAACATTTCTACTAAAAAAATATTTTTAAATGGATAACATTTACTTATAATGATGATGATAATGAGAAGGAGGAGGAGGAAAAGAAGGAGGTGCTGACCCTATCTTCTTGCTGTGAGCCAGATGCTATAGAAGGCACTTTCAGGGGTCGTGATTTTTCATCTTAAAAATTAACCTCATGAGGTTTGTCCTGCTGTTTTAACTTATAGATGGGGAACCCGAGATTTAGGATGACATCCTTGCCCAAAGTCACACAGCAAGGATGAGGCTCCGGCCCAGGTGCACTCAACTGTAGATTTCACTGTTCCTGCTTTTCACTTCACTCTTTGGGGGTGAACAGAAAAGGGAGGCCTGGGTATTGTCGTGATAAATATAGAAAAAGTATCTAGAAACAGGAAAAAAGTCAAGAGATGACAGGAAGAAAGACAGACTAAGGAACAAATCGAGTTGACAGAAAAACAAGAGGAGGGGTCTATTGCCAGAAGGGGAAACTGAGGCCGTAAGTCTTTGGACAGTGTGTGTATATTCTGGGGTGCTGCTGGAACAACAGGGAGGTCAAGGTTCAGATCCTAGACCCTCTCTGACAAGTGTTTGCCTGAGTTTGTTTCCTCCTGGGCAGGGAGATGAGCTGAGTGAGGCTCGGGTGGCTATTTGGGGCCACAAACACAGGCTCTATAGCAAGTTCTCTAACCTTCCTCACTAGTGCAGTTTTCTCATTCATAAGATGGGCCTAAAAGCAGTGCTTAGCTCACAAGGCTACATGTAAAATGCCCAGAACACACATGGTATGTTTCAATAAATATTCATGTTCTTATATGAGAAATTGGAGCCTCATTAACCCTGATCATCATTTAGGAGGATTAGATGCTAAGTACAGAGTATCAAGACAAGACTCAATCAACTATTGTCATTTCTATACTGAGGTTTAATTCCTTTCTTTTCTTTCTTTGTCTCTCTTGCCTCCCTTCCTTCCCTCCTTTCCTTTCTTCCTTTTCTTTCTCTCTTTCTCTTTTTTAAAGATTTTATCTACTTGACAGAGAGAGAGAGAGCACACGCAGGGGAGTGGCAGGCAGAGGGAGTGAGAGAAGCAGACTCCTCACTAAGCAGGCAGCCTGACGTGGGACTCCATCCCAGAACCCTGGGATCATGACCAGAGCCCAAGGCAGATGCTTAACTGACACCCAGTGCCCTCCCTTTCTTGTCTTGTCTTGTCTTTTCTTTTCTTTTTTCTTTCCTTTTGTTTTCTTTTCCTTTCTTTTTCTCTTCTCTTCTCTCCTCTCCTCTTCCTTTTTTATTTCTCTTTCTTCCCTCTCTCCTCTCCTTTCTTGCACTTGAGAGCTTTCTATTTCCAACCCTAAATCAATGTTAGCAGCCTTTCTGAGTTGAATACTTTTTTTTTTTAAGGTTTTATTTATTTATTTGACAGAGAGAGATCACAGGTAGACAGAGAGGCAGGCAGAGAGAGAGAGGGAAGCAGACTCCCTGCTGAGCAGAGAGCCCGATGCGGGACTCGATCCCAGGACCCCGACCGAGATCATGACCTGAGCAGAAAGCAGCAGCTTAACCCACTGAGCCACCCAGGCGCCTCTGAGTTGAATACTTTTAAAATCTGGCTTTACCAGCATTCATTCTAATCTCTGGACATGATTCTTCCCAAGGCTCTTGCCCTCAGTAAACCAGTTTAACAATGTAGCTTCAAAAATTCGGATCAACCCCAACTAGCTTGTTCCTACCATAGAACCAATATTGAGGGAAACAGATTGAAGATCTGAGCTGGTTTCTGCAAACGTGTGGTGAATTTAACCATGCCTCACACTGGGATCTTTCATTTATATTTTATGAACAGTATGTCCTACAAGGGGGCAACTGAGAGAAACAGCTCCAACCAAAAGCAGGGAGGGAAGAAGAGTTAGAGAGCTATGAAATGGATACACAATCTGGGATAAGAGTAAATGGACACAGAAGGAAATCAGAAAAGCTATCTTTTTTAAGTCTTACAATGTGCGTATTGGCACATGATGGCTTGCTTACAGCTGGGTCAGAGCAAACTGCTGTAATCTCTTGAGATATTTCCAAACATCCAATGTTTGACTTGTAAGAACCTAGTGCTGAGATTTTTCACTGAGTCATTGCTTCTTAAACATCGCAGGTGAGAACACAAAGATTATTGTAGAGGTAGGTTCTGGTTCTTGGTCCATCATTGGCAATGGGCCATTTTAGTTGCTTGGCCCCGAAGGCAGCTTATTACTGTATTTGAGGAAGGTGTGGGGAGTGAAATAGTATTAAGTACAATTTAGAAAAGCCATCCTGGTCCTTCAGTCTTTTACAGACACTTTATTTATGAGGTATAACGAAATGTGGGATCCTTGCATGAAATTTGTATTCTAAAAATAAAAATCTGCTGTGTGCATCTAGACTAAGTCAGGCAGAGGAAGAGGTGGAGGACTAATGAGCAACTCTCCTTCCCTTTAAACTCAAGAGCTACTCCCAGAAATTTCCAGATTCAGCTAAAACATCAAACTCATCTTTTTAGTTAAAAGTCAGTGCTATCCTTAGAATAGGAAAACTAGAACTGTTTTATCTTTTATCTAATAAGACATTTCTGTTTATTACAATGGAAAATGTTTAGCCTATTAAGACATCACTCTTAGAGTCTAATGACTGAAGAAGTATCTGTCAAAAAATTTAAACCAATACATAGTGTATGTGTAGGGACAACACTGGCTTTTCAGGGGCCTACCTCAGTTGGAAGTTTTTATTTTAGGGTCATGTGAATTTGTAGATCCCTTAGAAGAATTCCCTATGTTCTGAGAGCTTTTAAAAGTTACTTCATTCGTTTGTTCTACTTAGCAGTAGGACTTGATATTTTCGACTTTGGAGGAACTGAGAGATAAATAAACTGTGGGATTTTTTTTTCTTGTTTTTTAAAAAAAAGTTCCTTCATTAATGTTGACTGTCTTTCTGATACTTTGGGGGATACTCATACAGATAGTCCAAGTTAGATAACACTGTAGTACTGATCACAACCACAGGATGGCAGGATGCTAACACTTTTGACTGTATTTCAGAAAAACTTCCTTTACCTTCGGAAGTTCTCTTCACAATCTTTTTTGGATGGGGCAGAAGAGTGTTTAAACAACCAGTGTTCTCTCTCTCTCTCTCTCTCTCCCTCTCTCTTTCTTTCTGTATGTGTGTAATTTTACTTTATTTTATATATTTGTGTGTGATAAGTGGGTAAGTGTGATGTCAATCAAATATTTCATTTGCAAGAATCAACATAAACAATAATTATGTTTGTCATAAAATAATTGTGCTTTTCTGGACCAAATAGACCCTCATTCTAAAACTCTAACTACTGGCTTATTGGAAATCATTAGTGTGTCAGTTAATTAGTGGAGGATATAATTCCATTTCTCAGGTAAGCTAGAAGAAACAATAAACCTATTTCTGGATTCTCAATTTTAGTGTTTCCCTAAGGAAGAGAGTCAGAATTTGCACTACTTTCATTTCCAAGTAGGTGTAGAGAGGTGTAGAGAAAGAATATGACTGATTCTATGCTCCTGAGTGATTGAGGATCACCATATCAATTTCAGAAATAAGTATCTCAACTGGGCTTTTCAAAGTTCAGGATGAAAAGCTTAGATAAACTTAAACAGGACATTAAAATATGCTGGGTAAGACTAGCATTAAGTTGGGTCAGTTTTAGGAAACATCTCCTTTATACTGAGAGTTTTTGCACTTTTCTGGGTTTTTATACTTAGCACAATTAAATACTTTTATAATTTTAATTATGATTAAGTACTTGAAAAAAGAAGGCTTAGTTTAGGAAAAAAAAAAAAAAGGAATGAAATTTTAGAGTGTAAAGACCTAAATTGCCTGGACATGGTAACATTAGAAGACTTTCTTTTTGTCACTGAATTTTTTTAAAGTGAACTTCGAAGTTTTAATTTGAATTTGATTGTTTCTGTTTAGTGGTCTTTCTTTACATAAATAAGTGTTGTTTTTAGCTATTTAAATAATTTGTTTTCTCTCTGAAAGACATATTATCTAACTAATGTGAATCTAACTTCTTTATTTATAGACTTTTAGGTCAGGGAAATTAAAGTGTATTATTACATTCTCTAAAGCTACCAAACAGAGACCAAAAAAAAAAAAAAAAAAAGAATCCGTTTATTAAATTCATGTGAATGGATGAAATAGGTGATAACTATTTTTACAATTAGTGTACATTTATATTTATGTAATTAGATAGTAAATATATGATTTGATAGTGTCTTGTATATGTTATATGTATTGAATGTTGGAAATTCGTCATGTATAGCGAATCTGGGGTTTTGTGGTTATGTCTTTTCATATAACAAATATAACACATATTTCACTCATTTATTCATTTTTAAAAGGAAGTGTTTAAAGGGGGGAAAATTGACTTCTGGAAATGATTATGTGGTATTTTCAAGATATTACTCTTTAAAAAATGAAACACTCTTCCTTTTATAATAACTAATAAGTTTTGAACTATGGAGTAAGTTTCATTCTCTTACTCTTATCACACGATTGGCATTATGTATAATTGGCAATGATTTGAAAATATGAGAGACTTTTTATATTTCCTACTTCTTCCTCTTTAGTTTTGAGTATTTTCTGTGTCTATCCTAGGATATAGAACTACTTCACCAAAGTGTGGGAAAGAGTGAGTGTATCTACCTGATATATACCCTCAGATACCTACAACTATTCAGTCACTCCATACTATGTAATAATAGTTTTGCCTGTGTGGTCTGTCTGTCTCCCTTACTTAGTTGTAAGCTCCATGAGGCCAAGACCACATCTGCTTTGCTCACCGTTGCATGCTCAGTGCCTAAAATAGTACCTGGAACGTTATGAATGTCTTGTGGCTATTGGCTTGTGACTAGTTAGTGTTGCGTGAGACTGATGTGACACAGTCAGAACCCAGAGATCTGGGCAGTCCTTGCTGTCTGTTCACTACTTCACTGATTCCATTCAAAAATCTCTCCCAGGTACATCCCTCCATGAGAAGAACAAGTGGGTTATTGGTCTTTTCACTGGGCAAGAAAGTGTTCTCCAGGAAATGAAAAATCACTTGCTTGGTCCAACTCAGTGCCCACAATTTGATAACAGCTTGGGGTGATCAGCCTTTCCCTAGGACACTTTTCCTTGGAGAAGGCATAAGGGATATGAGAAAAGTGGAAGGAGAAATAAAGAGAAGGTATATGCTTCTGCTTCCACCTTGTCTATTCTGTTTCCCTTCTCACTGGACCGTCTGGACACTGCCCCTGTGAACGCCTGACCGTGGGCTCGCTCTTGAGCCCTCTCTCTGCTTCACATCCCACATTCGATCCATCAGCACATTATGTAGGCTCCTCCATTGCAACAATCCTGGTTGAAGCCACCGCTGTCTCACACTTAAATTACTGTAATAACCTCTTGATTGATCCTCCAGATTCTGTCATTGGTCTTTTCACTCTGTTATCAACACACTGGTCAGAGTGATACTTTAAAACTAAAAACAGAGCATGTCAGTTTTCTGCTCAAAAACTTCTGCTGGCTTCCCATTTTACATGCAAAGCCCAAATCCTTACAACCACCTATCAGATCTGGTCCCCTGTATTTCTCTGTAATCAACATCTATGGCTCTTCCCCTAAGATAATTCACTTCAGCCACACACACCTTCCCACCAATCCTGAATCCACAAGACTCACTCTTGTTTCAGGGCCTTTGAACTACCTAGGCCTACAGCCAGGAATCATTTTCTCCCAAGATATCCTCATTCCCTTACCTCCTCTAAGTCCTGGCCCGAATATTTCACTCCAGTGAGAGCTTTTCTGAGCACTGCACTTAAAATCACCACCCACCGTCTTCCTGCCCCCAACAATCCTTAATTTCTCCCTAAAGCAAGTAATACCATCTGATGGCTTATTTATTTGTTCACTATCTGCCCTGGCATCTTAACACGTGAATCCACTCACCAGCCAAGTACTACAGGTGCTTGCCAAGGTCCCTGGGGTAAGGAATTTTGTTTGCTTGTCTCACTGCCTATCACGACTATCTGTTAGAGTCCATGACACATGTAGGTACTAAATAAACACCGTTGAATAAACTACTCACTGAAGGACAAATCCAAATCCTCTGGTAAAGCTTCATGTGTCACTGACTAGGCAGCAGCCTTGGTAGGAGGGCTTGAATTTCCGCTGTGGTCAATGTTTTGAAGGTCAAAAGAAAGATACTTGCTGCCTGAACTTTACCCTCCCTTTGGTTCCAGAAGTGCATCCCCTGTCCGCCTCAAGCTGTGTGGGGTGAGGTGCCAGGTCATGAGGGTGGGGGCATTAGTAGGAACCTGAGAATTTGTATCAGGATTTCAGAAGGGAAGCTGGGGAGTCATGTGCTTTATACCCAGTGAAAAGTAACAATATAAGACAGAATAAATGTATACCTTGGGAACCAGAGGAGAGACATCGTTTCTGGCTGATGTGAGATCATTAACTCAGGGTGAATGGGACAATTTTGTTAGCGGAGAATAGGAAAGAGAGTTCTCATGAATGTGTGCTCTGGGAGTGAATGGCGTAAGACACAGATTGAGTCAGTAAAGTGCATGGAATTTTGAGGGTAAAAAGCAAACATATGTTGTCAAGTAAACCTACAAGCCTAGTGAAGGGAAAAGGGTTCTAGTCCTAGTTTTGCTAAGCATCCCAAGTAGCATCATAAGTTGTGTAGAACCCTCAGAATTCTCATTTGGGAATCAGGAGAGGCAAGTGTGTGTTCTAGTCCTTAAAAAGACACAGAAGACAGGATCAGATCCTGGAGAATTTTTGACTTTCAAATGTTCAGGTTCAAGTTCTTCTCCAAATTAACTTGACCTGGAATCTCAAGAAAGGAACCCACTTGCTAACAAAACATTATAGATGACAGTGGTTCAGACAAGAAATCTAAGTGATAAGGGTAAATAAGTAATCAAGGAATTGACCAGGCCTACACTGACCATGCTGTCCTTCTCTAACAAGGTCACATAGGGCTGGTGACTAACAGAGAGCGCATGATATCAGATGCCTGTAATTGGAAGATTTACCTTCAGGAGAAACACACCCATGTTCATCGTTAACATCGGACGCATTACTAATGGCTAGTTCAGGCCCAGGGAAATAAAAAGGGTATTCCAGAGGAAGGAAAAGTGGCAACATCACCAACTGACCCTTCTAAACACTACCTATAGTTACCATAGTTTGTCACAAGAAATAGGTACATTCTTTCGTGTTTGATTGAGGAGGATGACCTAAAGAGCAAAGGAAAGTTCTGAACATCCAGGTGTGCGTGAGATGTGCAGAAGAGGGTAAAACTCCCAGTGACCAGGAAGGAAAAGACAAACTTAGGCACAGCTTCACGATTTCACCACACAGGGTCCCATGGAATGTCACAGGGATTAGATCATCTGGTTCACACAGGCTTCATTAATTTTTCATAGCTTCCTGGAGCACAGTCTGGAAGAAATAAAGGCCTTAGCCACGTGGGTGAGAAAGAGTCTAGACCACCTGTAATGTCTTCCTGGGAGGGGAGAAGGAAGATTGATGCATTTGCCAACCGTTGGTGGAGATTTATTGTCATAAATGAATTTGAAGTTCAATTTACAAAGTTTTTTTTTTTTTAAGTATTGTACACAGACAACTTATTTTTTTTTCCTCAGAGATATCACTGCCCATTGTGCATGAAATCCCAAAGTCTTGGCAAAGCAAATACAACATGCTTGCTTTTGCCCTCTGAATTGATAAGGTCAAAGAAGTAGGAAACCCTGCAAAAATGTCCTCGGTGAAAGAGGGAATTTTGTGCATAGAACTGACTGAAGTAATGAATGCATTTTTTTTTTTTTCAACACACAAGGGAAACCCACTATTTGGTGGGAACTGTGATGGGCATATGCCTGAAAGCTAGGATGTGCCAATGGGCCAACAAGGTTAGGACCTTCAGCACCAGTAGGGGATGTGCTGATCCTCTGGTTTCCTGTGAAGGTCCCCGTATGGAGCCTTCTCTCAACTCCTCCTACTCTAGTTTAGAAGTTTCTGATCACGCCCACTCTCCTTCTGGTATTGCCCCTTCACTTCCTCACTCCACACTCCCGGTACCAGCACTATCATGGAACCCCAACTCTCTTTGCTTCCTCGGCGTGCCTTGTCCAGTCTGCTCCCATTCCTGTCAGTACCCTCTTTCAGAACTACCCACAAAGAGAGACTTCCAATACACATACTCACTCCAAGGCATAGAGATTTAAAATGATGCAATAAAATAAGCCCAGTCAAGTCTCAGTATGACTTCATATATTAAAAAATAATTTTAGAGAAAATAAATATTCAGAATATCCATAACTTGCTTTTCTTTGGATGTCTCCCTTCCTTTTCCTTCTTCCTTTCACTTCTTTTCACAATATACAGAAAACAACTTAAACTGACATTCCTTCATCCTAACAGGGAAACCAAGAGTTAGACAGTGCCTGGCCCAATGTCAAGTGATGGAAGGAGGGATATTTGTGCTGAGAGTGTGCTGACAAGGCCTCCACTGATGCATAAAAACAGCCCTTCCTACAGTTCGTACTGATGGTTCAGGATCCTAAGTTCTTACAGCCAAACATTGATGAGCAAAATGTTCTATTTTTTTTGTTTGTTTGTTTGTTGTTGTTTTTATTTCTTAGAACGATGTGTCAATATAAGCTGGAAGTAGAAACAAAATCTCTTTGATGATTTTTTTATTTTCCTTTTTTATATTTTCTTTTGCGTTATAGCAGGAAACTTTTATAAGCTACTGACACATAAATTTTAAAGCTTTCCCTGTGTCTTGGTTCCCTTACTACAGAAAAATCTTTAAAACCTTTCGGAAAAAAGGCAAGTTGCCTATGAAGAAAGAATTTTAAAAAACTAAAGGTGTATAAAGAAGCCATGTTCGAAGGATGGAAAGAGAATACCAGTGGAAGAAATGGGAAGACTTGATTTGGAAAGCAAAGTAAAAAATACATGTAAACAACTAGAAAATATGAGAATAAGGAAGTTGAACATTAAGGTACTTCTTCTGAAGAACCGAAATAAAGTGCAAATCTGTATATTGTGAAAAGAAGTGAAAGGAAGAAGGAAAAGGAAGGGAGACATCCAAAGAAAAGCAAGTTATGGATATTCTGAATATTTATTTTCTCTAAAATTATTTTTTAATATATGAAGTCATACTGAGACTTGACTGGGCTTATTTTATTGCATCATTTTAAATCTCTATTGAAAAGTCAAGGCAGTTTCTGCTTAAAGCACCCTTCATGAAGAGAAAGCAGCCCTAGGAGAGAAATGATTAAATGGAGACAAATAGAAAACAAGGACAGTGAAAAAAAGGAAAAAAAGAACACAATGCCATAGTTATAAAGGTTGGTTTACAAACTCTGAGAGGAAGCATGGGGTAGTAGCTAGCCTGCTTGTAGTTAGATCTGGATTTAAGTTCTGACACTGGGCAAGTTGCCTATGAAGAAAGACTTCGCTGACTTTGATGGTGGTGTGGATGGACCTTGGCCGGTTTTCTTAAGCTCATCTGTGTCATTCAGCTCCAAACCCTTGAGCCTGCAACAGGGCTTGGCACACAGAAGGGATACACTTAGTGTCTGTTGAATGAATGGTTGAATGACTCCCCCAACATGAATAATAATTCTTATCCAATGGGGTTGTGGTAAGATTCAAGTTAGATTGTATCTATTCTCTTAGTATTAGAATATTGTCCGTATTGAAAGTGGAATGTATTTTGGGTAATGTGGAATTACACATGCAAGGGCCAGCTTTTCACAAGCTCCTGACACATCATTTAGGATCCAAATTTGTGCTTAGGTATATGTGGTCCCAGAGTATCTGCTGTGTCATCATGTTACAGACAAGGCTCTTCTATGTCCCACAACCTCTAATACCCCTGTGCTATACGTTATTATATACCTGCCCCATAAGACAGTACACAGGTAAAGAGTATATAGTTCTACACACAGTACATGTATTAGCTGAACATATTAAGCATTTGGTAAATGATTTCTAAATGAATGAATGAATGAGAGAAAGTTGTCAGACAGTGTAAGAGCTTTAGGCACCACTGCCAAAGATCCCCTTGCACACATACAGTATTCACCACCACATCCTTTTGTGGCCAGATTCGCACAGTGGAGGCAGGCTGCCAGTCACTGGACTCCTCAGTATGCCTCTCCACACTCAAAACACACATCAGTTAATGTCTAAGCCCCAGTTCCCTTGTACTTAGTTATTCCCTAAGATAAAACCAAGATGGTAAAACGGTGGGATATGGATAAGGAAAAATACACGAATTCAAGCAAGTTTGTGGTTAAGGAAAAAAAAATACTGAATCATTTTAGAACACTGAAAAAAATAAAATAAATTTAAAAAAATACTGAATCAGATAAAGAGGGAGATCCTTGTAGTTGGGGTAGACATGGAGTTAGTATTGTACCTTATTTTTTCCTCCCTTCCTCTGTGTTCATCTGTTTTGTTTCTTAATTACACATATGAGTGAAATCATATGGTATTTTTCTTTCTTGGACTGACTTATTTCACTTAGCATAATACCTTCTAGTTCTGTCTTTGCAAATGACAAGATTTCATTATTTTTGATGGCTGAGTAATATTTCTCTCTCTCTCTCTCTCTGTGTGTGTGTGTGTGTGTGTGTGTGTGTGTGTGTTAATCTACTCATCTGTCAGTGGACATCTGGGCTTTTTCCATATTTGGGCTATTATGGACATTGTTGTTATAAACATTGGGGTGCAGGTGCCCCTTTGGATTGCTATGTTTGTATCCTTTGGATAAATACCCAGTAGTGCAATTTCTGGGTTGTAGGTTAGTTCTGTTTTTAATATTAACTGTTATATTAAAAACTTCACTTATTTCCAGAGAGGTGGGGTAACAATTTCCAAAGTTGAAAGTTCAACATCTTTTCAAGGTTTATCCATGATGAATAGCTCTGAGTAACCAGTTGTAACAAAACAAGTACAAAATATAGCAAGTACAGTGAAATATTTAATGCTGACTTGGCACCTGACATCTTACATTATTGTAAATAATGCTGCTCTGAACATGGGGGTGCAGATATCTTTTTGAGTTAGTGACTTTGTTTCCTTTAGATATATTACCAAAAGTGGAATTTCTAGCCTATATGGTAGTTCTGTTTTTAATCTTTTGAGGATCCTCCATACTGTTTCCCATACTGGTTGTACAAATTAACAACCTTACCAACAGTACACAAATGCTCCCCTTTCTCCATGACCATGTCAGCATTTGTTATTTCTTGTCTTTTTGATGATAGTCATTCCAACAAGTATGAGGTAGTATCTCACTGTGGTTTTAATTTGCATTTCCCTAGTGATAGTGAGCATCTTTTTATGTACCTGTTGGCCTTTGTATATCTTCTTTGGAGAAATGTCTATTTAGGTTCTTTGTCCATTTAAAAAACTGGGTTATTTGTTTTTGTTTTTGCTTTGTTACTGAGTTGTATGAGTTCTTTACATAACTTGTTTATTAACTTCTTATCAAATATAAGTTTTGCAAATATTTTTTCACTTTCCATAGGTTATCTTTTCATTTTGTTGATTTTTTGGTTGTTGTTGTACAGTTAGTTTGATATAGTCCCACTAGTTTATTTTTGATTCTGTGGCTTTTGCTTTAAGTGTTATATCAAAAAATCATTACCAAGACCCATGTCAAGGAGAATTATTCCTATGTTTTCTTCTAGAACTTGCATGGTTTTAGGTCTCACATTTAAGTCTTTAACCCATTTTGTTCATGTTCTGAGATATGGGTGCGGTTTCATTCTTTTACATGTGAATATCCAATTATCCCAGCACTATTTATTGAAGAGACTGTCTTCTTACATGAATATTCTTGGCTCCCTTGTCAAATATTAGTTGGCCATATATACTTGGGTTTATTTCTGGGCTTTCTATTTTATTCCATTGGTTTATTTATCTGTTTTTTATGATAATACCAAACCATTTTTATGACTTTATATCTTTTTTTAAAGATTTTATTTATTTATTTGACAGACAGAGATCACAAGTAGGCAGAGAGGCAAGCAGAGAGAGAGAAAGGAGGAAGCAGGCTCCCCACTAAGCAGAGAATCCAATGTGGGGCTCAATCCCAGGACCCTGGGATTATGACCTGAGCCGAAGGCAGAGGCTTTAACCCACTGAGCCACCCAGGCACCCCTTGATGACTTTAGTTTTAAAATACAGCTTGAAATCTGGAAATGTGATGCATCTTGCTTTGTTCTTCTTTCTTAGGATTTCTTTGGCTATTTTATATCATTTGTGGTTTCATATAAATCTTATGAGTGTTTTTTCTACTTCTGTAAAAAAAATGCTTTTGGAATCTCGACAGTGATTGCATTGAATATATAGATGCCTTTTGGTAGTATTGACATCCTAATAACATTAATTATTCTAATCCATGAATATAGGATACTTTCTATTTATTTGTATCTTCTTGAATTTCTTTCATCAGCATCTTGTAGTTTTCAGAGATCTTTCACCTCCATAGTTAAATTAATTTATATGTATTTTATTGTTTTTAATGCTCTTGCAAATGGAATAGATTTCTTTATTTTTTGGAAAATTCATTGTGCACAGACATGCTACTGATTTTTGAATGTTGATTTTGTATCCTGCAGCTTCATTGAATTCACTGATTAGTTGTATCAGTATTTGTTTTTTAAGTAGGTTCCATGTCTAGTGTGAAGCCCAGCACAGGACTTGAACTCATGCCCTTGAGATCAAAAACTGAGCTGAGGGGTGTCTGGGTGGCTCAGTGGGTTAAGCATCCTATTCTTGGTTTCAGCTCTGGTCACAATCTCATAGGTCCTGCGATCAGCCCCACATCAGGCTCTGCGTTTAGCCTGGAGTCTGAAAGATTTTCTCCTTCTACCCTTCCCCCTACTCACGTGTGCTCTCTCTCTTTCTTAAATAAATTAATAAATCTTTTTTTTTTTTTTTTTTAAAAGAACTGAGCTGAGATCAAGCCTGACACTTAACCAACTGAGCCTCCCAGGAATCTGTAACAGTATTTTTTTAAATTGAGATTTTATTTTTAAGTAATATCTACACCCAATTTGGGGCTCAAACCCACAACTCTGAGATCAAAAGTTTCACACTCACTGACTGAGCCAGCCAGCCAGGTGCCCCAGATCTTAACAGTTTTTTGAGTGAGTCTTTAGGATTTTCTATATATAGAATCATGTCATCTGCAAAATAGAGGCAATTTTACTTCTTCAGTTTCAGTTCTGATACCTTTTATTTCTTTTTCTTGTCTGCTCTAGTTAGGACTTCCAGTACAATGTTGATAAAAGTGGTGAGAGTGAACACCCTTATTTTGTTCCTGATCTTAGAGGAAAAGCTTTCATCCTTTTACCATTGAGTATGATATGAGCTATGGGTTTATTATATACAGCTTTAATTATGTTGGAATATATTTTTTATACAGCCTTTATTATGTTAGGATGTATTTTTCCATGCCTAATTTGTTAAGAGTTTTTATCATGAATGGATGTTAAATTTTATTAAATGTTTTTTTCCCCCCTGTGTCTATTGAGATGATATAATTTTCTTTAATTGTATAATTGTGATGTATCACATTGAATGATTTGTATATGTTGAACCATCCTTGCTTTGCAGGGATAAATCCCACTGGATCATAGCGAATCATTTTAATGTGCTACTGAATTTGTTTTTTGAGTATTTTACTGAGAATTTTTGTATCTGTAATTATTAGAGAAATTAGTCTACAGTTTTCTTTTCTAGGGTTTCTGCATCAGGATAATGCTGACCTTTTAAAAGGTGTGTTTCTATTTTTTGTTCTTTTGTAAGAGTTTGAGAGGGACTGGCGTTAATTATTCTTTAAGTGTTTCCTAAAATTTACTTATGAAGCCATTTAGTCCTGGACTTTTCTTTCGTGGGAAATTTTTTTTTAAAAGATTTTATTTATTTATTTGACAGACAGAGATCACAAGTAGGCAGAGAGGCAGGCAGAGAGAGAGAGAGAGAGGAGGAAGCAGGCTCCCTGGGATCATGACCTGAGCTGAAGGCAGAGGCTTTAACCCACTGAGCCATCCAGGTGCCCCTCTTGGGAGATTTTTGATTACTGTTTCAGTCTCCTTATTAGCACCTGGTCTATTCAGATTTTCTATTTTTTCCTGATTCAGTCTTGGTAAGTTGCATGTTTCTAAGAGTTGTTCTATTTCTTCTAGGTTGACCAGGTTATTAGTGTACAGCTGTTCAAGTAATCTCTTATGATGCTTTAAGTTTTTGTAGTATCTGATCAATGTCTCCTTTTTCAGTTATAATTATATTGATTTATGTCCTTTCTTTTTTTCCTTGGTTAGTCTAGCTAAGGGTTTGTCAACTTTGCTTATCTTTTCAAGAGCAAACTCTTAGTTCTGGTTAATTTTTTTCTATAATTTTTCTGTTCTGTATTTTATTTATTTATGGTTTAATATTTATTATTTCCTCTACTCTGCTAACTTCGGGCTTAGCTTATGCTTTTCCTCATTCCTTAAGGCCTAGAGTTAAGTTGTATATTGGTGAGCTTTTTTGCTTCTTAATGCAGCATTTATTGCTATAAACTTGTCCCTTAGAACTTCTTTTGCTAAATCTCACAAGTTCTGATATATTATGTTTCCATTTTCATTTGTCTCAAGAAATTTTTTAATTTCCCCTTAATTTCTTCTTTGATCAATTGGTTGTTTAGGAGAATGTTAATAGTCTATATGTGAATTTTCCACTTTTCCTCATGTTATCAATTTCTAGTTTCATGTCATTCTTCTCAGAGAAGACACTTGCTTTGATTTTAGTTCTCCTGAATTTGATAATACTTGTTTTGTGGCCTAATACATGGTCTATCCTAGAAAACATTTCATGTGTGCTTGGGAAGAATGTGTATTCTGTTGGTCTTGGACAGAACATTCTGGATAGTTCTGTTAGGTCTATTTGATCCACAGGTTGTTCAAACCTGCCATTTCCTTGGGTGATTCTCCTATCCGTTGTGGGGAGTGTGGCATTAAAGTTTCCAACTATAATTATGTCAGTATTTATTTCTCCTTTAACCTCTGTTAGTTTTTGCTATATATATTTAGGTGGTCCAATGTTGGCTGCATAAATACTTATAACTTTAATATTTTCCTGATGTATCTATTTAGCCCCTTTGTTATATAATGACCTCTTTGTCTTTTTTTTTTTAACTTTTTATTTTTTATAAACATATATTTTTATCCCCAGGGGTACAGGTCTGTGAATCACCAGGTTTACACACTTCACAGCACTCACCAAAGCACATACCCTCCCCAATGTCCATAATCCCACTCCCTTCTCCCAAACCCCCTCCCCCCAGCAACCCTCAGTTTGTTTTGTGAAATTAAGAGTCACTTATGGTTTGTCTCCCTCCCAATCCCATCTTGTTTCATTTATTCTTCTCCTACCCACTTAAGCCCCCATGTTGCATCACCACTTCCTCATATCAGGGAGATCATATGATAGTTGTCTTTCTCTGCTTGACTTATTTCGCTAAGCATGATACGCTCTAGTTCCATCCATGTTGTCGCAAATGGCAAGATTTCATTTCTTTTGATGGCTGCATAGTATTCCATTGTGTATATATACCACTTCTTCTTGATCCATTCATCTGTTGATGGACATCTAGGTTCTTTCCATAGTTTGGCTATTGTGGACATTGCTGCTATAAACATTCGGGTGCACGTGCCCCTTTGGATCACTACGTTTGTATCTTTAGGGTAAATACCCAATAGTGCAATTGCTGGGTTATAGGGCAGTTCTATTTTCAACATTTTGAGGAACCTCCATGCTGTTTTCCAGAGTGGCTGCACCAGCTTGCATTCCCACCAACACTATAGAAGGGTTCCCCTTTCTCCTCATCCTCGCCAGCATCTGTCATTTCCTGACTTGTTGATTTTAGCCATTCTGACTGGTGTGAGGTGATATCTCATTGTGGTTTTGATTTGTATTTCCCTGATGCCGAGTGATATGGAGCACTTTTTCATGTGTCTGTTGGCCATCTGGATGTCTTCTTTGCAGAAATGTCTGTTCATGTCCTCTGCCCATTTCTTGATTGGATTATTTGTTCTTTGGGTGTTGAGTTTGCTAAGTTCTTTATAGATTCTGGACACTAGTCCTTTATCTGATATGTCGTTTGCAAATATCTTCTCCCATTCTGTCAGTTGTCTTTTGATTTTGTTAACTGTTTCCTTTGCTGTGCAAAAGCTTTTGATCTTGATGAAATCCCAATAGTTCATTTTTTACCTTGCTTCCCTTGCCTTTTGAGTTGTTCCTAGGAAGATGTTGCTGGTGCTGAGGTCGAAGAGGTTGCTGCCTGTGTTCTCCTCAAGGATTTTGATGGATTCCTTTTGCACATTGAGGTCCTTCATCCATTTGGAGTCTATTTTTGTGTGTGGTGTAAGGAAATGGTCCAATTTCATTTTTCTGCATGTGGCTGTCCAATTTTCCCAGCATCATTTATTGAACAGGCTGTCTTTTTTCCATTGGACATTCTTTCCTGCTTTGTCGAAGATTAGTTGACTGTAGAGTTGAGGGTCTATTTCTGGGCTCTCTAATCTGTTCCATTGATGTATGTGTCTGTTTTTGTGCCAGTACCATGCTGTCTTGATGATGACAGCTTTGTAATAGAGCTTGAAGTCTGGAATTGTGATGCCACCAACGTTGGCTTTCTTTTTCAATATCCCTTTGGCTATTCGAGGTCTTTTCTGGTTCCATATAAATTTTAGAATTATTTGTTCCATTTCTTTGAAAAAGATGGATGGTACTTTGATAGGAATTGCATTAAATGTGTAGATTGCTTTAGGTAGCATAGACATTTTCACAATATTTATTCTTCCAATCCAGGAGCATGGAACATTTTTCCATTTCTTTGTGTCTTCCTCAAATTCTTTCATGAGTACTTTATAGTTTTCTGAGTATAGATGCTGTGTCTCTTTGGTTAGTTTTATTCCTAGGTATCTTATGGTTTTGGGTGCAATTGTAAATGGGATTGACTCCTTAATTTCTCTTTCTTCTGTCTTGCTGTTGGTGTAGAGAAATGCAACTGATTTCTGTGTATTGATTTTATATCCTGACACTTTACTGAATTCCTGTATAAGTTCTAGCAGTTTTGGAGTGGAGTCTTTTGGGTTTTCCACATATAGTATCATATCATCTGCGAAGAGTGATAATTTGACTTCTTCTTTGCCGATTTGGATGCCTTTAATTTCCTTTTGTTGTCTGATTGCTGAGGGTAGGACCTCTAGTACTATGTTGAATAGCAGTGGTGATAATGGACATCTCTGCCGTGTTCCTGACCTTAGCGGAAAAGCTTTCAGTTTTTCTCCATTGAGAATGATATTTGCGGTGGGTTTTTCATAGATGGCTTTGATGATATTGAGGTATGTGCCCTCTATCCCTACACTCTGAAGAGTTTTGATCAGGAAGGGATGCTGTACTTTGTCAAATTCTTTTTCAGCATCTATTGAGAGTATCATATGGTTCTTGTTCTTTCTTTTATTGATGTGTTGTATCACATTGACTGATTTGCGGATGTTGAACCAACCTTGTAGCCCTGGAATAAATCCCACTTGGTCGTGGTGAATAATCCTTTTAATGTACTGTTGAATCCTATTGGCTAGTATTTTGTTGAGTATTTTCGCATCTGTGGTCATCAAGGATATTGGTCTATAGCTCTCTTTTTTGGTGGGATCCTTGTCTGGTTTTGGGATCAAGGTGATGCTGGCCTCATAAAATGAGTTTGGAAGTTTTCCTTCCATTTCTATTTTTTGGAACAGTTTCAGGAGAATAGGAATTAGTTCTTCTTTAAATGTTTGGTAGAATTCCCCGGGAAGCCGTCTGGCCCTGGGCTTTTGTTTGTTTGGAGATTTTTAATGACTGTTTCAATCTCCTTACTGGTTATGGGTCTGTTCAGGCTTTCTATTTCTTCCTGGTTCAGTTGTGGTAGTTTATATGTTTCTAGGAATGCATCCATTTCTTCCAGATTGTCAAATTTATTGGCGTAGAGTTGCTCATAGTATGTTCTTATAATAGTTTGTATTTCTTTGGTGTTAGTTGTGATCTCTCCTCTTTCATTCATGATTTTATTTATTTGGGTCCTTTCTCTTTTCTTTTTGATAAGTCTGGCCAGGGGTTTATCAATTTTATTAATTCTTTCAAAGAACCAGCTCCTATATTCGTTGATTTGTTCTATTGTTTTTTTGGTTTCTATTTCATTGATTTCTGCTCTGATCTTTATGATTTCTCTTCTCCTGCTGGGTTTAGGGTTTCTTTCTTGTTCTTTCTCCAGCTCCTTTAGGTGTAGGGTTAGGTTGTGTACCTGAGACCTTTCTTATTTCTTGAGAAAGGCTTGTACCGCTATATATTTTCCTCTCAGGACTGCCTTTGTTGTGTCCCACAGATTTTGAACCGTTGTATTTTCATTATCATTTGTTTCCATGATTTTTTTCAATTCTTCTTTAATTTCCCGGTTGACCCATTCATTCTTTAGAAGGGTGCTGTTTAGTCACCATGTATTTGGGTTCTTTTCAAACTTCCTTTTGTGGTTGAGTTCTTGCTTTAGAGCATTGTGGTCTGAAAATATGCAGGGAATGATCCCAATCTTTTGATACCGGTTGAGTCCTGATTTAGGACCGAGGATGTGATCTACTCTGGAGAATGTTCCATGTGCATTAGAGAAGAATGTGTATTCTGTTGCTTTGGGATGAAATGTTCTGAATATATCTGTGATGTCCATCTGGTCCAGTGTGTCGTTTAAGGCCTTTATTTCCTTGCTGATCTTTTGCTTGGATGATCTGTCCATTTCAGTGAGGGGAGTGTTAAAGTCCCCTATTATTATTGTATTATTGTTGATGTGTTTCTTTGATTTTGTTATTAATTGGTTTATATAGTTGGCTGCTCCCACGTTGGGGGCATAGATATTTAAAATTGTTAAATCTTCTTGTTGGACAGACCCTTTGAGTATGATATAGTGTCCTTCCTCATCTCTTATTATAGTCTTTGGCTTAAAATCTAATTGATCTGATATAAGGATTGCCACTCCTGCTTTCTTCTGATGTCCATTAGCATGGTAAATTTTTTCCCACTCCCTCCCTTTAAATCTGGAGGTGTCTTCAGGCTTAAAATGAGTTTCTTGGAGGCAGCATATAGATGGGTTTTGGTTTTTTATCCATTCTGATGCCCTGTGTCTTTTGACAGGGGCATTTAGCCCATTAACATTCAGGGTAACTATTGAGAGATATGAATTTAGTGCCATTGTATTGCCTGTAAGGTGACTGTTCCTGTATATGGTCTCTGTTCCTTTCTGATCTACCACTTGTAGGCTCTCTCTTTGCTTAGAGGACCCCTTTCAATATTTCCTGTAGAGCTAGTTTGGTGTTTGCAAATTCTTTCAGTTTTTGTTTGTCCTGGAAGCTTTAAATCTCTCCTTCTATTTTCAATGATAGCCTAGCTGGATATAGTATTCTTGGCTGCATGTTTTTCTCGTTTAGTGCTCTGAAAATATCCTGCCAGCTCTTTCTGGCCTGCCAGGTCTCTGTGGATAAGTCAGCTGCCAATCTAATATTTTTACCATTGTATGTTACAGACTTCTTTTCCCGGGCTGCTTTCAGGATTTTCTCTTTGTCACTGAGACTTGTAAATTTTACTATTAGGTGATGGGGTGTGGGCCTATTTTTATTGATTTTGAGAGGTTTTCTCTGAACCTCCTGAATTTTGATGCTCGTTCCCTTTGCCATACTGGGGAAATTCTCCCCAATAATTCTCTCCAGTATACCCTCTGCTCCCCTCTCTCTTTTTTCTTCTTCTGGAATCCCAATTATTCTAATGTTGTTTCGTCTTATGGTGTCACTTATCTCTTGAATTCTCCCCTCGTGGTCCAGTAGCTGTTTCTCCCTCTTTTGCTCAGCTTCTTTATTCTCTGTCATTTGGTCTTCTATATCACTAATTCTTTCTTCTGCCTCATTTATCCTAGCAGTGAGAGCCTCCATTTTTGATTGCACCTCATTAATAGCTTTTTTGATTTCAACTTGGTTAGATTTTAGTTCTTTTATTTCTCCAGAAAGGGCTTTTATATCTCTCAAGAGGGTTTCTCTAATATCTTCCATGCCTTTTTCGAGCCCGGCTAGAACCTTGAGAATCGTCATTCTGAACTCTAGATCTGACATATTACCGATGTCTGTATTGATTAGGTCCCTAGCCTTCGGTACTGCCTCTTGTTCTTTTTTTTGTGTTGAATTTTTCCGTCTTGTCATTTTGTCCAGATAAGAGTATATGAATGGGCAAGTAAAATACTAAAAGGGTGGCAACAACCCCAGGAAAATATGCTTTAACCAAATTAGAAGAGATCCAAAATCGTGAGGGGGGAGAAAGGGGATAAAAAGACGTTCAAAAAGGAAGAAAGAAAAAAAAAAAGAAAAAAGAAAAAAAAAGAAAAGAAAAGAATTAAAAAAAGAAAACACCTAAGAAAAATATAAAAAAGAAAAAATACATATATTAGATAAACTAGTAAAAAATCGTTAAAAAAGAAAAAGGTAACAGTTAAAAAAAAATTTTTACCCGAAGGTGAGAAAAAAAAAAACAAAAAATGAAAAAGAAAAAAGTTAAATTAACTGCAAGACTAAAAAAAATCACAGGGAAAAAGCCATGAGTTCCGTGCTTGGCTTTCTCCTCCTCTGGAATTCTGCTGCTCTCCTTGGTATTGAAACCGCACTCCTTGGTAGTTGAACTTGGTCTCGGCTGGATTTCTTGTTGATCTTCTGGGGGAGGGGCCTGTTGTAGTGATTCTCAAGTGTCTTTGCCCCAGGCGGAATTACACCGCCCTAACCCGGGGCCGGGGTGAGTAATCCGCTCAGGTTTGCTTTCAGGAGCTTTTGTTCCCTGAGCGCTTTCCTTAGAGTTCCGGAGGACGGGAATACAAATGGCGGCCTCCTGGTCTCCGGCCCGGAGTCGCCGAGAGCCCAGGTCCCCACTCCTCAGTGCGCCCTCAGAGAACAGCGCCCAGTTACTCCCGTCTGCCTGACCTCCGGCCGCGCTCCGAGCTCACCGAGCCTGCGACCGGTTCAAGGTAACACCGAGCTGCGAGCTTACTGTCGGTTCTGTCTCTGTAGCCGGCTTTCCCGTTCCAATACCCGCAAGCTCTGCGACACTCAGACACCCCCGATCCTTCTGTGACCCTGCGGGACCTGAGGCCACACTGACCCCGCGTGGGCTTCTCCCCGGTTTAGCCTCTGGAGCGATGTCCCTCAGCGGAACAGACTTTTAAAAGTCCTGATTTTGTGCGCCGTTGCTCCGCCGCTTGCCGGGAGCCGGCCCCTCCCCCCGGGGTCTATCTTCCCATCGCTTTGGATTCACTTCTCCGCCCGTCCTATCTTTCAGAAAGTGGTTGTTTTTCTGTTTCCAGAATTGCTGTTCTTCTTCTCTTCGATCTGCCGATGGATTTTCAGGTGTTTGCAATCTTTAGATAAGCTATCTAGCTGATCTCCGGCTAGCTGAAGTCTCAGCCTGCTACTTCTCCGCCATCTTGACTCCTCCCCCCTTTGTCTTTTTTTTTTTTTTAAACCATTTTAGTTTAAAGCCTCATTTGTCTGATAAAAGTATAGTTTCCCTTTCTTTTTTTTGTTGTTGTTACCATTTGCTTGAAGTATCTTTTTCCACACATTCACTTTCTATGTGTCTTTAAGGCTAAAGTGTCTTGTAGGCAGCATGTTGTTGGATCTTGTTTTTTTATTTCTTTAATCTGCTCAGTCATTCTATGTCTCTTAATTGGAGAATTTAACTGTTTACATTTAAAGTAATTATTGAAATGTAAGGACTTAGTATTGCTATTTTGTTAATTGTTTTTTGATTCTTTTGTGGATCCACTGTTCCTTACTTCTCATCCTACTTTTGTGTGTGTGTGTGTGTGTGTGTGTGTGTGTGTTAATGGCTATTGATACCAGTGTGCTTTGACCTCTTTATCTTGTTCTTTAATTACATTACTACAGGATTTTTCCCTCGTGGTTATTTTGAGGCTTACATAAAATATCTTAAACACCCTATTTTAAACTGATAACACCCAAATTCAATATAATTCATATGCTTTAGGGTTTTACATCTTCCCCTCACATTTTAGGTTATTATTAGGTTAGGTTATCATTAGGATGAGCAGGTTGACCTACAAGTCCAAAGTCCTTCCTCTTAGAAACTTTTTGGACTCTTCAAGATGGAATGCTGTTAGCAGAAATAAATAAATATCATGATTATGTGGGAACAGACACTTCACCCTGGAGGCTGATGGTCACAGAAGAAATTTTCCAGTTTGGGGGCATTACTATATACCAATGTATTATAGAGGAAAGGAAAAATGGATGCTAGGATAAGTAATAATAAGAGCTAACACTCATCTAGTGTTTTCTACCAGTTATTGTGCTAAATTCTCAAATATATTCATTCATTTGTGTGTCAAAACAGCCTTTGATATAGTTACTATCACTATCCATTTTATTTTCAGAAACTTGAGGCTTAGAGAGATTAAATTTTTAAGACAGCTAGTAAGTGGGGGAGCAGGCATTTCATCTATAGTTTCTTTATTTTGTAATATGAGCACTGAATCATTATACATTAGCATGTAGTAAGCAAAATGATTTTCAATAGTTCATACATCTGGTGTTTTATATAGTGGGGATGTAAGTACATCCACTCTTAGGGAGAACTAAACCAAGAAGCACTGATAGTTTAATCAGATAGGGCATGTTAGGGTAGCCATGTAAGTGTTGAAGTTCCAGACTTCAAAATTTCAGGCCCTGAACCAACAGTATTCTAGAGGTTACATTAAAAGGTTTTTGTGTACTGGTTATAGAACTGGAGATTTTAATTCAATGTGGTAGTACTCCTAAGCCCTAACTCTGGATCGTATCTATTTAACTATCTATTTAAAATTTTCTCCCTCTTACAACATTGTTTATAAGAAGAGACTAAGTCATGGATTGGCATTCCTGGAGAGATCTTCAAGAAAGCACTAAAGATTGATCATAAGTGATTTTTAAAATTTTTATTATTTTCTTAATTTATTTTTTATAACTTTTAATTTTTTAATAAACATATAATGTATTATTAGCTCCAGGGGTACAGGACTGTGAATCGCCAGGTTTATACACTTCACAGCACTCACCATAGCACATGCCCTATCCAATGCCAATAACCCCACCACCCTCTCCCTACCCCCCTCCCCGCGGGATCATAAGTAATTTTGCAAGTATTTGTAGCTTATGTAAAAGGATTAAGTGTATAACTCTGTTTGCAGTCTCACAGTGGCTACTAAATGTTAACTAATTGTTGCTAGTCAGACAGTAAAAAGTTACTGTATGAGAGCCCTGGAAGAAAGAAATGGCACTCTCCAACAAGAAACTTCAGTAAAGGTGACTTGTTAGTGGTTAAGGGACTATTTACTGGGTTAAAGGAAACTAATGAGAGGATGATGAAGCACTATAATGCTAATAACTGCAGGAAACCAACATCCACCAAGAGAAGAAACAATTGATGGAAACTTCTAAGAGTAACTCTACTTCTAGAGGTCAACATACAGGACCTTT
The DNA here is from genome assembly GCF_030435805.1 of Mustela lutreola. NCBI lineage: Eukaryota > Metazoa > Chordata > Mammalia > Carnivora > Mustelidae > Mustela > Mustela lutreola. The sequence goes on from NC_081292.1 coordinate 45,467,621, forward strand.
GGCCTTGTGTGAAGAGCCTCGGCTTACCAATGGTAATTTGTATGGAGGGAGCCGGAGGATAAATGCACTGAACTTCCTCCTTCCCACCCTCTAAGTCACTGCTCATGCCATCCATGACAAAATCTAGTTAGAAGAGGACAGGAAACTTGTTGGTATAGTCAAGTAAGGTCAGCTCCCAGGTTGCAGAACAGGATGGAGAGCGTAGGGGATAGACCTATAGAGGTAAATGGAAATATTCTAGAAATATATATTTTATGTAGTCACAAGTTAACTTTCATCTTTCTATCCCCATCACACCCCATTAAGATTGTGGAGGAAAATGGGAAAGGACTTGGCATTCTCTCCCTGATAAAAGTCCCTGAGCTTTTCTTATGCTGATAAGTCAAACAAGGACAGAAAACTAGACATTGTATATTTATAATACAATGGTGCACAACAGATTTCCACTATAAGAGGATCACTTTGCCTTGTGCTGCTACTAGGTAGTTGATAAGCTGCACTAGGTGAGTCCTAATGAAGGCCATAAGACCTCTGTATTCACAGTTATATGATCCCAACGGCTGTCCAAAGGCAAAAACAATAAAAGTCGGGATTTATTTTCTGCGACTGTACTTACCTATTAATTGGGCCTCATTTAAATGTCCTTATGCAGGGCACCCGGGTGGCTCAGTGGGTTAAGCCTCTGCCTTCAACTCAGGTCATATCTCAGGGTCCTGGGATGGAGCCCCACATCAGGCTCTCTGCTCAGCAGGGAGCCTGCTTCCCTGCCTCTCTCTGCCTGCCTCTCTGCCTACTTGTGATCTCTATCTCTCTCTGCCAAATAAATAAATAATAAATAAATAAATAAATAAATGTCCTATGCTATCCCTGACCCCCAGATTGTGCACAGTCTAGGTCTACATTTATAAAATAGTCCATGATCTAGATTAAAAAAATTAAGATTTTATTTATTTATTTGACAGGCAGAGATCACAAGTAGGCAGAGAGGCAGCCAGAGAGAGATGAAGGGAAGCAGGCTCCCCGCTGAGCAGAGAGCTGGATGCAGGGCTCAATCCCAGGACCCTGGGATCATGACCCAAGCTGAAGGCAGAGGCTTTAACCCACTGAGCCACCCAGGCTCCCCCAATTTTTTTTTTTAAAGATTTCATTCATCCATTAGACAGACAGAGATCACAAGTAGGCAGAGAGGCAGGCAAAGAGAGGGAGAGGAGGAAGCAGGCTCCCCTCTGAGCAGAGAGCCCAATGTGGGGTTTGATTCCAGGACCCTGGGATCATGATCCCAGCTGAAGGCAGAGTCTTTAACCTACTAAGCCTCCCAGGTGCTCCAGATTTTTATATTTTTTAGCATTTAGTGTCTCGGCTTTTACTAAAACTCACTTCTCCTGGGTTCTTTTCTGATGGAGCCTGCATAGCCTTTGGATATACAAACTGAGAAACCAATTCAAGAAGAAATGTGCTTAATGGTAAATAAATTTTTGATCTATTGCCTCATTTATAATAGGAAAGGGATCTTCAATGGCTCATTACACAGAAGTTTCTAAAGTAGGGGATTCTTTGTTTACCTGTCAAATCACAATGGGAACCATCTTGACTACTCAGTGGTATAAAGTTAATGTTGTTTATTGTCTTTAAGATGTCATTCCTTTATTCAGACATGCATTTACTCAATATCTGCTATGTGCTAGGCATCAGGTTAGTGCTGGGACTGTTGACAATAAAGCACTCTGGTCATCGGTAAGACGCTCACAGTTAAAACGCTCTGAAACATGTCAAAGAGACATAGTGAGATGAGGTCTACAGGTGCACGATCTCAGGGACTACTGGATTAGAGAGGGGAAGAAACTATTACAAATTGGGAAGCAGAAGGGGATGGAAGGACGGGAAAGGCTTTTCTTTGAGCCAAGCTCTGAGAAACTATTAGGAAGGAGCTAAACGAAGAATGGAAAACTTTCTAGACTTCCAAAATGGCATGACAGCATGGGATATTTGAGAAACAGTAAAATGGAAAGAGGGACTGTCGTAAGGAGTAGCTAGAGATGATACTGGGAAATGAGATAAGTTCTTACGGTTGTTATAGGTCAAGCATAGGATTTTGGACTTATACATTATACAATGGACTTCATTTCATCACCCAAAAAGGATGAAAACCCAAGAGATTAAACACAGTACATTTGTACATTTTTTTGATAAGAGATGTGGCAGAGACAATGCTATTCACTGTGCCATTTAATTTTTTTTTTCTAGGCACATTTTCCAGACTCCTGTCATCTCTCTGGGGCCATAAGACTTGTTCTGATCAATGGAATATGTGCCAAAGTAATGAACACCATCACTCTAAAGGGTCCAGCCTCAAATATCCTGCATCATGTTCCACATTCTGTCGATTCACTTGTCAAGCAATCAAAATGTAGGTGATCTAGGAGAGGAGTCCAAGGAAGCCCTAGGAGATAGTGGATCTATGGGAGGATCTTTTGTCATCACTTGAAGAATTGTCCAGGAGAGCAGCCATTAAACTATGGCACGAGGAAGGAATAAACTTTGTTGAGGTAAGCTGCTGGGATTTGGTGTCTGTTCTTTTAGAGTAGGAAACGTGAATTACATTGACTAATCCAAGAGAGTCCATTGGATCCTCAGCAAGGGAATAATATAATTAAGTTTATATTTTAGTAAGATTAGCAGCATAGAGAGGATAAAGTGGGGATGGTATGGAAAACTTGGAAGTGGGGAGACCAACCCTATGATTAGTGCAATAATCCAAGCAGGAAAGGAAGATGTCTTGATTTACAGTAATGGCAGCAAAAATGGCAAGAAGATACATTTACAGGGTATTAACAGGCTAGAATCATAGTACCCTGGGATTAGTTTCAGGGATCTTAGCCTTGCCTCCACTCTAGAATCACCTGAGGAGATTTTAACAAGGTCAATAACCATGCTGCACCTGAGATCAAGTAGGTCAGAGTCAACATATTCATAAACTCCCCAGGTTATTTCAATGTGCAGTCAAGCATGAAAACCACTGTTTTAGAGCCATGGTCTCAGAATATTGTCCCTGGACAAGAGGTATCCATGTCACCTGGGAACTTGTTAGGAATGCAAATTCTCATGCCCTTCCTAGGCTGACCAATTGCTTGTATTTACCTGGGACTGAAGGGCTTACTCATAAAGGACTCTTAATAATAAAATTTGATAGTCCCCTATATCAGACCTACTAAACTTAAATTCAAGGGGTGGGGCCCACCAATCTGCATTTATATCATCAATCCATAACATCCTATTTGCCATATAATAAGCTATTGCCATTTTGTTGAATGAGTAAATGAAGAATCTAAAATATCTTCCCTATACTCTTCATACAAAGCCAGGCTCCTTTAGCTCAGATTACACGATTTTACGGCTTGGAAGTACCCAGGTTAGTGCTTCAGTTTCAGAAGACTTAAAATTAATTCCAGTTAGGAGCTAAATTAATTCTTTGTTTCTAATCAGCAATCTTTTGGGGGCATTGTTTTTGTCTTGTATTTTGCCTAGTGTTGATTTTTCTGGGCATTAAGCCCAGTTGGAACTAATTTGTGTTTGTTTTTCTTTCTACTAATGCTTCCAATTTAATATAGAAATGGTCAATTTCCTCATTATTATTATTACTCACTTCATTTAGTAGAATAAAGATGTCCCAATGCCTAGGCACAGGGTCAAAAGTCAGACCTCGGGTTTTTCTTCTGCCTCTTACTGAGTGACCCCAGTGCATGTGGATAAATAGCCAAGTGAACACAAACACGCCCTCTACAGCCGGAGTGGGATTCAGGGATGAGCCAGTGCAGCCTTGTTTTCACACATAAGGAGAGCAACCCCACACCATGGTTTGTCAGGAAATATTATCCTGGAGTGATTATTACTGTGGCCCCCCCTCCTTGTTAAGAGTGTCCCCGTTTGGACTATGGTCTCCCGACATATGAGGAATTTGAGAGTTAATATGAGCTAAGACATGCAATAGGTTAGTGACAGAACTGGACATATGGAAAAAATGTTCTGCCTTTTCATAAATCAATTTGCTTTTCCAACAATTCAGGATGGTATGGTTTCTAGTTTCAAGTTTTATTATAAATACCACTGTAATAATTTGACAAAAATATATATGTCACCATGTCCCGTCTGGAGTCCTAGAGGAGCCCACTAGGATTAGTCTAGCATAGCACTTTAGTCTAAAGTTTCTGATTGTATTTTATTTTACTCCATTTTAATATTATCTATCTACCTTTTATTATTTATCTATCTGTCATCTATTATCTATCATCTATAACCTATCAATCATCTATTATCTATCACCTATTGCCTATCTATCTATCTATCTATCTATCAAGTTTCTGACTTGAAGATACATCTTACATAAAAAGATCTCATGCCAGCAATAAAGTACTGTCTAAGCACACAAATCTGTGACCAGATGCGTGCCTGGATCTTAGATTCATCAATAGTCAGTTCTGGCTTTACTCTCTCCATCTCTCAGTTTCCTCCATTGTAAAACAAGGATGATGACAGTAACAATATTACCCACCTCCTAGGGATTTGGGGGAACTAAATAACGAATCATGTGTGTATCATACATAAAGTGCTTAGACATTGCCCGACACCTAGCAAGCATCATGCGATGATTATTGCTTTTACCATCATCCCATCTGCTACTAAGCACTCTTCCCTCACTGGCACATCACAGTCCAGCAGTAATAAACCTTGGCACAGACTTCTGTGGCTTTATGAATCTGCATGTCCTTAAAAGTGTGTGTGGCAAAGGCAAAAACCATGGCTTCCTGATTGCTGCATCAGTAACCAGTAAGGAAATGGCAATAAGAGAGGCACTTAACACATGCTTCTCCGATAAGTGAAGGAAAGGATGAATAAAATAATGGAGGTACTTGTAAGACAGACATCTGTGCTCCAACTTCCTCTTAGAACTTTATCTTTTGAAGCGAGTACACTTAAAATAAATCCCACAGGACCCTGAATCTTTTAGAGGGTTCTTGATTCAGAATTGCAGGGAGAAATATGCTGAATGAAGAGGGAAGTATAGGTACTGACAATAGGGATAGTATCCCAGAGGGAATTTTCCTGTTTTTCCTGATGGTTTGTTACACACATATCTCTGAACTTTTAAAATTTAATTTCCTACATTGCCTATAATTCTGTCATTTGGCAATAACTGAGATTCATAAGTATCTTCTTTGAAAGAGTGGGCATTCCTATAGAGAGGGTATAGTGTTATTAGTAAAAAAAAAGAGTCATACATTTTAGCCCGTTCCAATTTCATTTTTACTGACACCAGGTAAGATCGCCTCCACTGCATTTAATGGAGATATTGACTGCAGAAGTGAGAAGATAAAAGGAGTATTAAACAACTTTGGAGCATGGGGTACTTCATGGATAGAATGAGGCCTGGAAGTATGCTTCAGAAAGGTTTAGAGCCTGGGAAGCAGGACAGCATGAGAGGAGAAAGAGATGTAAAAGGAGAAGAATATTAAAATAATGTTTTTCTGGTTTCTGGATTTTTTTTTTTTTTAAATCCAGGGTCATGCCTAAACACAAGAAAGGTAAGAAAACTTCCTTTTTCTGTCTTCTTTTTTTCTTGTAACTGTATGGATACTGCTCTCCTCAGTTTATGATAGATGTTAGGAATAGCATAGAAACTAATTATAGGCATGGGTATAAAAGACAAGAATGAGTCATTTATTTAAAAATTCATCCTGATATAATAAGAGAGAGACATATAATCTAAATGATATGGTCAACTTATCTGTATTAATCAAAAGAGACAGAAGGATATCAAATTTAAAATAAAAATAAGTCAAATATTACTAGACCTTCAGCTTCTTGAGCACAGGGGCTGGGCCTTACTCACCACATGATCCCTAGAACTCAGCCCACAGACAACCACATAGACTCAATGGAATGAAGGAACAGATGATCTGGAGTTAGAATCAAGTTAGGGACAAATTTTTCCTCTTTTTGCTTTACTCTTCTCTTCCCTTTTTCATCTTTCTCTCAGCCTACCTCCGGGCTCTTTGTGACTTAGCTCTAATGTCTGAGGTAAGAATTATTGAAAACCCTTCAAGCTACTTTCTGTCAAGGACACAGATTACCTGGAATCCAAAAAAGAGGTGAACTAAACCCAGAAAAGGGTCTTCAGAGGCAGGATCTACTCTAGGGTTGTGCCATTAAAGACAGCTTCCTACTTTCCCAGCCTGGCCCACTGGTTGAGATTTTTGAGAGACTTTTTGGCTTCTGCACGGTCAATGGTTTGCTTCATTGGATTAGTGGACTTGGGCTGGTCTACTTCCTTGGCCCAATCAGTCATGGGAAGGGAGAATAGAATCAAGTCCCTTTGGGCTGATGGAAGAGAGTTTTATTGGTTTGCTTGGGCTGCCACAACAACGCACCACACACTGGGTGGCTTAAACAGCAGAAATTGATTTTTTTCACATTTCTGAAGCCAAAAGTCTAAGGTCAAAGTGTCGTTAGTACTGTTTCCTTCTGAGGACTGTGAAGGAAAGATCTATACCAGTCCTCTCTCCCTGGCTTGTAGATGGCTCTTTTCTCTTTGTGATTCACATTGTCTGACTTTTGTGTGTGCATGACTATATCCAAATTTTCTCTTCTTATTCATAGGACACCAATCATATTAGAGCCCACTCTAATACTCTCATTTAACCTTGCTTACCTTTGTGAAGATCTTATCTCTAAATATGATCACATTCTGAGATACTGAAGGATAGAACTTTAACCTATGAATTTTTTTTTGGTGGGGTGGGGACAAAATTCAGCCCATAACAGGTACATTCCTTAAACGGTAGTAAGAAAGCGCGAGCATTTCTTGTATTCCTGCTATTGAAAACGCTACTCTGGTCTATTATTTAGGGATAATAACTCCAGATGAATGCTCAGATAACCAACAGTAGATAAGGTCAAACACGATACTCCTATTATGTCCTATTGGACAAAATTACACTTCCTTTTAAAATAGAAATACTTGTTTTCAAAATACCAGAAAAGACTTTTTTTTTTTTTTTACAAAAAAGAGGACCATAAAATTTTTTTTATTATAATTCTTGATATTTATTAAGAAATCTAAATTACTTCTAACTTGATGTAAGAGTTCATCTACATTCCAGTTCATTTTCGAGGCATGTGTTGCATCTGGGGTATAGTAATTATTCCTGACACTGGAGCCTGGCCCTTGATGTTTCAGACCATGCTAACCCAAATCAGCATAAAAAGCTTCTTATGAAGCATACCAAATTAAGCTCATGTTCCGTTTTCAATTATTCATCATCCGCAGGGTAGTGGGAGTTGATGCCAGAGTCAACACAATGGAAACAAGGAGTCTAGGAGGACTCAGTGGCATGGAGCTGTGCAGTGGGCAGCAGAGAGAAGAGGTTACGACAGAATGAATATGCACTTCCAGCAGTCACTGTTGTTGCCTTTAAATCCTACTGGGCAGCCGCAGCCCTCCCCACCCCCGGTCAGTGGAGTCACAGTCCTCATAAACTATGCATCCACAGAGCAAATGACGGAGAAATATGAAAACAGAATGGGGAAAGATAGATGCAAGTGAACCATTTTGGAATGCTGCCTATATATGAATGGAAGGGTAGGGAAAGAACTTTATGGGAAGCTCACTATTCTAGGACAGCCCAAAAGCTTACATACCTTCCTCTGTACCCTGATGCCCTTATTTTTAATTAGAAGGAAGAAACTAATTCCAAGGTAAAGTTTTATATGCATATATAGACTTTATATGCATAAATATACACACACGTGTATGTGTATATATGTGTCTGTGCATTTACATACGCACACAGATACACATGTATATATGGATTCACTATTTCTATTTCACATTAACTGCTATTTCATTTAATCCTAAATTAGGAAAAGAAGGGTGTCTATGTAATAGAAAAGATCAGCTCAGATGGAGCACCAGCAGGTGACGGTACCTGGCATTACTCTTTTCTCAGGGCAACAGTGACACATATCCACCCCAGAGTGGGTCTTGCAAACTCCGCTGCCTCACTTGGCAGGAAACAAATAAACCTGTTGGTGATAAGACTGACCCACAAGGCTTTTCCACTGAAAAATAAAAGGGCAGTACTTTTTTTTTGCGCTGAAATTTGATAAACTATTTTTGTTTCTATTGAATTTAGTAAAAGCATTGCCGTGGACTGAATTGTGTGCCCCCCCAAAACTCATATATTGAAGCCCTAACTCCTAATATGATAGTATTTGGGGATGGGGTCTTTGGGAGATAATTAGATCTAGATGAGGTTATAGGGGTGAGACCCTCAGGATGGGATTAGTACCCTTATAAGAAGGGACACCAGAGAGCATGCTGTTTCTTCCTATCCTACATGCACATATACACATGTGCACGCATGTGCATACACATGCATAGCTCCTCCAGGAAAAGTCATGTGAATACACAATGAGACAAGGAGATGTCTGCAAGCCCTCATCAGAACCTGACCATGCTGGCCCTCTGACCTTGGGTTCCTGTCTCCCAAAACTCTAAGAAAATACATTTCTGCTCAAGCTACTCAGTCTATGGTATTTGCTTATTGCAGTTGAACAGAATAAGACAAATACAGTAAGCATATGGGTTGGGTTTTGAAAATCCAGAAGAGAGAAAATGTCAAAAAATCTTGGAATGGACTAGGTACTCTATGTTTTATCAATACACAGATAATAAGACCTCATTTCTTAATGAATGTGTAGGAGGGAGAAAGGAGTTTATTTATTACCTGAAAGTCTGAATGTGTTCCAGAAAAATGCATTTTCCCATTAAATTCATAATTATTCTACAAAGTACATTGTCTTTATGGCAGAAGATAAGCATAATTGGTTAAGTATGAAAACTTAGTCCTGTTTTGCTTTTCTTTCATTTCTTTTTTACAGTGGAAAGATGGAATGCAGATATTCCCTCCCCATTCATGACCCATCTTCCACATCCTGGGAGGGTTTATGGACTAAGTCCTTCTAGTCCTTAATGAAAAAGCAAACTTTTTGGTGTTGATTTTCCTTCTAATTAGGGTCAATTAGGAAATTAAACAAGAAAAGAGTGAAGAGATTTTCCTAAGCAGAGTGACTTGGAAGAAGAGAGGATTGAAACCCACCCACCCCTTGCTTCCCAGCCCATAAAGAAAGAGGGTCCCTTGGCTGGGGTGGGAGGGAGAGAGGACTGAGGTACTGGAGCAGGGTGCTTGGAACACTATGCCTTGGCAATATTCCTGCAGAGCTGACAGACCCAGAGACCCGTGGCTTGTTACATGGCTAGGGCCAGGAATCCTACCTCCAAAAATTCTCCACATTGATCAAGATGGCCTTAACATTCCCCTCAGCTGGTCTTAACTTTAAATAGGTTTCTTCTTAACTATTGGCCTCTAACCTCCTTTTTTTTTGTAGTAGCTACTTCAGAAAACTTGAAAAATTTTAAACTCTCTCTGCCTCTTTGAGATGTAAATCATCTCCCAGCTTCTTGCCAGTTTTACACTCAGGAATTTGTTTCTTAGAGACCTGCCTGCTACCCACTTGAAATGTAATCATCATGAAAGATAAGGCACCAATCTCCCAATCTTTGTGAGAGTGTAGGAGTCTTAGATAAGCACCATTTAGCAAACAGAGAAATCCTAATCACATTGACAAATTCTCTAAGCTAAAATCATTCTCCAGTACTTTTCCACTACCTCATCCCACACTTTAAAACTCTGGTTTTTTTGTTTCAACTAAGTTGAGTTCAATCTCTCTTTCCAATTGCAACAGTCCTGAGTGAAGTATTCCTTGCTTGGTTAACTTCTTCTGGTATAATTTTACTCTAAGAATATCCCAAGGCTAGAAGAAAAGAACAGGAGAAAGGACAGTGTAGACATCAACACGAACACATCAGCGGTGACCTGTGTGGAGACATGACTGGAGAAAGTCTCTTCTAACTCTTTGACATCACATGAAATACAACAGTGGAACAGAATGAGGGAAACTACGTGGTTAAGTTTCCTACCAGTCCAGCAGAATGGTTAAGATATCTAAGATAAATATGTATCTTATTTATTTTTTTGTTGCTGTTGCTATGGCCATGGTGCTTTGTTAGTGGAGAAATAAGAAAAGGAGGCTCAGATTCAGATAACGGATCAAGAGACATGAGGACAGTGTGGAGCCTAGGACATTTGAAATGCAGATGCCAAGAGAAGTCAAGGAGGTTAAGTGACAAGCTAGTTGATGAGAAGTAATAGCTTAGGAACATGGAGCAAGAGCTGATAAGAGATTGCAGGTAAAATAGATGATATACTAGGTCTGTTTGCATAGGGCATAGAACAATAGGGCACAGGAAATCCTGCTTAATTCTGGAAAATGGGAAAGACTTGAGCTAGAATTATTTTTAACATTACTCCTGTGCCACAATATCTTCATCTTAATAATGATGCTAATACCTAACAATTACGCAAGACTTTCTATAGTCCAAGACTGTGATTTACACTCCTATTTTCAGAATAATAAGAACTTCAGATAACGTAAGACTTAGAGCCTTCCTGAGACCACTACTGACTCAGTAGCTTTGAATCCTCTCTTTGCCTCTCCCTTCTCATCATATACTAATAAGTCCTGACAACCTCTAAAATAGTGGATTCCAGACACTTTTTTCCCATCTCTCACAGCCATCATCACCTCCCGAGTCACCTTCATCACTCCCTGAGGCGATTGCAAATTTTCCTTCCAGCCTTCCTATTCCCATACTTGTCTTTCCATGACCTGTTCTCCAAGGAGAAACATGAATAATTCTTTTTTTAAAAAAAATGTGTATTATATCATATTACTCAACGATTTAAAATCCTCCTGCGGCTTCCCATCACCCTTAGACTAAAATCATAATTCCTCACTGTGACACCATCTGCCTTCCGGCCATGTCTACAATTCCATTTCAGGTCTCTACCTCAGGAGAGTCTCATTTGCCATGTCCTCTGCACAGAATGCATTTTCATGAGCCTCTTTTTTATTTTCTTTTTTGGCCTCCTCACCATTCAGCCCTCAGCTTAAATGTCCTCTTGAGACCAGCCTTTCCTAACAATCTTAGCCAAAGAACCCAGTCGCTCTTTATTTCATGGCTCTTTCATTAGTACACTTCTGTCTGAAATTCTTATTATTTGTTTAATTATTTATTTTCTCTCCTCCCCATCAGAGAGCCCCATGAATACAGGGATTCTCGTTGTCTCTTGTTCACTGATACAAATACATCCCGAGGACCAGAGGGGAGCCCAAGCCACTCAACTGAGACTATTTTCACCGAGAAAACAAAAGCTATGGAAGTCAAGCCAAGTTTCGAATGACTGCCAAGTTTGTGCTATTGAAATCATGCTTTAATCCTTTATAATAGATCCCTATTTTATATATTTCATTTCCAAATTTGTGAGCATGGGATTTGAGGCTAACTCTGACCTTGCTCCTGCTGGCGCCGCCTCGCTTCATTGCTCAGCAATCGTCACTGGTTTCTCTCCTGCTCCAATACGTCGGCCATATGCATACAGAACTTGTGTTTCCTCGAAAGGGCTGCGGACACTTTCTGCTTGGGTTAACCCTCACACTTGGCTTGCCCCACAGGCTATTTTTCTCTTTCTTAACCTCGGTAAGTTTTATGCATTTTACAATCTCATCCTCAGTCTCCTCACTTCTTCCCTTTTCCCTGTCCAGGTTAGTTGTGACTCTGACACTTCTGTAACTGATGTCCCTATGCCCTCAAACCTTCCCATTCCAGGGCACACCAGCCCAACCTCCCTTTGTCGGAAGGCTTCTCCTGCTTCTCACACAGCAGGTGAACAAGGCTGGGAAATGAATGGTCTAGCCCCCCTGGTCTGAGGTGTGTGATCCATACTGTTTGCCTGTGTTCCCCGACAGGCGTAATCCCAGTGGCTCACGGTGGCGCCTTGCTTTTTCGCGCGTCCTTCCTTTCTCGCTTCCTCATTTCCGTGCTGGAAATGTCCATTTCCACTCCCCCAATAAATTCTTTTTCCTCAAATCCTTATGTTAGGTTTGCGTTTTGGGGAAACAAGACTAGGAGAGGATCTTAGAGTACTCATCACACTGTATTACAATTATCTACTTGCTTTCGACCTTGCTGGAGTGCTTTTGAGAGCTGGGACTGCATTTTTATCTGTATTCTCTGCACTTAGCAGAAAGGACGCACCTAGTAAGCATGCAGTAAGTGTTCAGCAAATCAGTGAATGGTGCTTAATAGATACCTGATGAGCTGAACTAGAAAATAGGATTTCCTACTCTAGGAAGGAAGGAGACAGATATTTCTCACATGGCTTGGTTTCGAGGATTCTTTTCAGTTTCTTGAAGTTTCTGCCATATACTTCTGTTAGTAGAGATTTGTAGAATAATTTTTTCCCGGCTCTGATTTTGTTCATTCCTTTGTACTGATTATTCATAATATAAAATTTAGCAGCTCCCAGTGTCCTGGGCTGGTCTTCAGCAATGAACAAATATGCTGAGATTAATGTCAGAAATTCCATTTCCTAGAATGTACAGCATAGCCATTGCTTCAGGGTTGTGCATTTTGCGTTTCCTTTTAATTCTCAGAAATCGTCTCTCTTCTTTATTTTAATTTCGGCTATTGTAATGTAATTAATTCAGAAAAAATTTTAGAGAAAAACCATGTTCTTTTTTATGGTAGCCATTTTGGACTTTATTCTTGTTAGGTATCACCAGGCCCTATGCATGGAGATTAGTTATTATAGCATCAACATAGCATCTCTTAAAAAAAAAATTAAAAAAAAAACTAAAATAAAAAGTACAAGAAAATGGGGGTGCCTGGGTGGCTCAGTTGGCTGAGTGTCCGACTCTTGATTTCAGCTCAAGTCATGATCCTGGGATCCTGGGATGCAGCCCAGCATTGGGCTCCCACTCCGGGGGGAGTCTGCTTGTCTCTGCTCCCTCTGCCCCTTCCCCTGCTTGTTCATGTGTACTAGCAGTCTCTCTCTCTCTCTCTCTCTCAAGTAAAATAAATAAATAAATCTTGAAAAAAAAATCCAAGAAAATGGTATCCTCAATTGTCCATTGGAACAGAAATATTTTTTAAATATCTATTTGTTCTCTTCTTGTGATAGACTGCATTCTATAGGGATTAAAACTAGATCTGTGCTAGAAGAGATTAGCCTGATTCCCTCCTTGTTTCAACACTTACGTTCCCTTTCCCTGGTGTTCTGTTCTTTGATTATGCCAGTCTTATGATTCCATATTTAAACTATTTTTGAAATTTCCGAATAAAATTTCTCTTCTGTATTCCTAACTCCACTTTAGACTTTGCAACTATTGTTTAGGAAATACTTACTGTTCCCCTTGCCCAGCACAAAGAGTGAACATTCTTGTTCTATCAATATTGGACTTGACTAAGTGCTTCGCAGCGGGTTATCAGTGAATGTGATCCATCCCTTACCCAATCAGAGGCTTTGCATGGGCTTGGTGGTTTGGCTCAGTCAGTCTCTTTAACTACTGTCTTTGCCCTGAGAAAGTGAGAAGGTAGTGCCCCAGGGCTTGCTGCCCTTTGACCTGGGATCTGGAATGGGAGACAAAGGAAGCCAACCTAGACTTGTTCTTTAGTCTAAAATGGAGCCACCACAGCCCACCCCTAGGATCTGTGAATGAGACATCAGTTTATGTTGGCAGCCACTGAAATATTTGTGGGATTGCTTATTATACAGCATCATCACTCCAAATCAGACAAATGCGGCAAATGTCCATGCAAATAAGTTAAACAGTGAAAATTTTCATACTCCAAGGTTGGTTTGATATTTAGCAAGTTTATTATCTATTTTCACTATGACTCAGAATTCAAAAATTAATGTCCTAAAACAACACTAATAAACATAAAGGCAGCACTTCAAAAGAGACCAAGTGAGATTTCACTTTGTATTTCTTCTTAAAGTCTGAGCTATTCTATTTATCTATTTATGCATTCTCATACTTGAAAATGGAGCTAAATAATTTTCCCAAAAGTATCATAACTTCTTAAAACAATTAGCTCTTTGGTTATTTTTACCAGAGTGCTTATGAGACTAAAGTGGGCACTCAAGTCATATAGACTACAAGCTGTGGGAGGGACTAGAAAATTTACCTTTCCTTGTATTCATGGCTTTTGCACTGTGATGAACACATTGTAGGTGATGTGTAAGCATGTAATTAAATTTAACTGAAGCACCTTGACACAATTCTACTCTGAATGCTCCGTTAACCCCTGGGGTTGCAAAAACCTCATGGTAGAACAACTTGACTATAGGCCTTCCAGATAACAGTTCTATGATTCAGCTGTGCCTTCCTTTTAAAGCATCGAAAATGATTATTAAGGCTTTTATTTATTCAAAAAATAAATATATTTCAATCATCAACCTAGCCTGGGTATCAGTGTCCCTAACCCCAAGGAGTCCATGGTCCAGTTAAATAGATAATATTAACATGAATCAGGAGAAAGGTAAGAGATGTTTTGTTGCCCATCATTGAGGACAGTGTGTTTTATTTCCTTTCCATGCCAGGAGAGAGAATCAATAGCATGGTAATTATGCTCATTATTGTGAAAAAAGAGTTTTCAACACATAGCTTGATTCTGCTCAAGCTAATTCTGATGATAATTTTTCTTGACCATTCATCGCCATTTTAGCTTCTAGCAATGGTGCCAGTAATGTTAACATCTGTTTGAAGAAAGGATATGAAAATGTTCTATTGAATTATGGAATATTAGACCATTTCCCCAAGAAATTCAGTTTCAGAATACATGCCTGCATTGCTTATTTCTCATTGAACGACATCACACTTTGCTTGTTTCAGGCCTTAATTCAATAGACTTGATCAGGGAAATAACCCTTATAGCTAATTCAAGAATAAATTTTGTATTTTCCTGCTGACAAAAGGCCTTCAAACTTGAATTCTAACATTCCTGAGACCCTGTTAATTCTAACAGGGAAGTCCTTATGAGACTTATTCTATTACAGAACTCAGCAAACTATGATTTCTTGGCAAAATACACCTACAGCAGGCTTTTTTTTTTTTTTTAGGTATAATTAACACATATCATTATATTTGTTCCAAGTATACAACATAATGATCTGATATTTGTATATATTGCAAAATGATCACCACAGTTAGTCTAGTTAACATCTGGCCATTGTTTGTTTTTGTAAGTAAAGTTTTATTGGAATATGACTATGTTTTTTAGTTTATGTTTTGCCTAACACAGAAACAATATGGCCTGCAAACCTAAAATTATTTCTGTGTGCCTCATTATAGAAAAATGTTCTGACTCCTCTCTAAGTTATATCGTGATCAATGACAGGCTATGATTTTTTTGTATTATTATCTGAAATCTGAGTTAGGCATATCCCCTACCCCCCATATTCCCTGATTTGGATCTGAATTACTAAAGCTTTAGAGGTAAAATAATACATTTATTTGAAAGGCCTTTTGTTAAGAGATGAGGGGGACTTTTGTCATGTTGTTTATTTATTCCTTCAGCAGGCCAGAAAGTGTCAGGTCTTTTATTTCCACTCTGGAAATGTTTTTTTGTTCATTTGTTTGTTTATTAAAGAGAGAGAGAATGCAGGATTGGGGGGGTAGAGAGGGACAGGGAGTCGGAGGAGAAAATAATCTCAAGCCGACTGTGCTAAGCCTGGAGCCCCAAGGGTGGCTCATTCTCATCACCCTGAGATGGTGACCTGAGCTGAAACCAAGAGTGGGCGCTTAACTGACAGAGCCACTGGGGTGTCCCCCTGGAAATCTTGATGGAAAATGTGTATTTACATATTAAAGAAAAATGTTAGTATATGTTGGGTAGTTGGAGGATGGAAAAAATTTTCAAATAATGGTGAGTCTCTTATATCCCCTTTAAATATTTTCAGGACATCCTTTTTAAAAATATGGTAACTGTGGATAAACAAGGAAGGAAGAAGAATACTGAATTAAAAAAAGAAAGAAAGAAAGAAACCGCTACAACTTATTCTGTTACTCTTCCAAAATAGTTTTCCTGCACATTCTGATTTTAATGGGTTTCTATAGTATCTACTGATGCCTTCTATCTCTGAACTAAAGCATGTATTATCTTTACAAGGACAACTAGTAATTGTCCAGATTATTGATGTTACTTAGCCTGAAAAGAGAGTAAGAGTGAATTTTGACTCGCTGTTTGTTCATGTTCTTTTATTTATAAGATGCTGTCATGATTATTTGAAAAATACAAAAAGTGAACCACATCTGTTAGTTTTGAGTGGGCACAGCTGGAAGTTCCTTAGTTTATGTACCAAACTTTTTATATGGGAATGATTTTTAGTTGCCTATTCCGTCTGTATTTATGCAAATTACAGTGTTATTTATAAGTAAGTAAATAATCATTTCTAAGACAACATCTGCACTACTGTCTGATTATTAAACACCTGCAAAGTCAGCTTGCTCTGAATGGAAGTCCATATACTGCTTGAATCAGACCACAGCTTGAAATAAATTTCAACCATTTGTGTGCTTATTGATCTCGATCTTAATTTGAGACATTTATTTATTGGTGATCAGTCTTAGATATGCCTTTTATTTAAGAGTATTTTCGGATCTCCCAAATATAAAAATCTGATGTGATGAGAACTAAAGAAAGAGAAATTTTAATTCCCAAATCCCACATCTCTTACCAAGTTTGTGACCTTGTGACCATGTGACTTAACTTCTTAGCTCCTCTTCCTTCATCTGTGAAGTAGGGATCACAAGCGCTGATCTTGCATGGATTTTCTGAGGGGGAAGTAAGAAAATGTGTGGTAAGTCACGAACACTGTCCGATGCACAGTTAGGTATGTGATCATTAGTGCTTCTCTTTCTTTACATTTCTGTGACACATTCTGAAGCGTAACTGCCCTTTCCTCCAGCCATCCAAAAATACTAGAAAATGGCTTATTTAGAGACAGAAAAAGAATGCTTGAGGAGGTTTGAAGCTATGTCTAGAACTACTAGAATTAACTTTTTCAAACTCACAATAATTCTTTTTGGAAAACAATGAAAATTGGAAGAAAAATAGTAGTGGAGGTAGAAGTTACACATTTCAATATTTGACTGCCCTGTAGGTAAAAGGAAGAAGCTGTGAATAAATTATTTTGGAGACTACTCATGCCACAAATATAATGCCATACACTAACATACCATATATCTAAAGATTTTGTCAGACATTAAAACACAACTTAAAAATTATACTAATTTTAGTTTTATCTCTAGCATTAGTATTTCTGCCCGCCAAATAAGTTGTAAACATGGTGATGACAGGAAATTGGATGAAAGTGAATTTATAATACATTAAAAGTTATTTCCGTTCAGTATCTGTAGGGTTTAATGAGATCGATTTTACTTAATCCATCTCCTATATTTACTTCTTAAACAACCCACTAGCCAATTATGGTGAAATCTTTATTGCTGTTTTTCTAACTCCTCTATTGATCATTCTTCTATCTGTGGTGCTACCACATCTATCTCATTTATTAATTTTTTCCACTCCAGTCAATGCTGGCCTCTGTTCATTAGCAGCAATGTCTGTGGACTTGAAAGCAAAAAAGCTGGGTTCTCATCTTTTCTTTGCCACCAATTAGTCATATAGCTGGAGAAATCTCTGATACTCTCCAGGCCTCCAATTCCCTCTTTTGTTGGGCCCTTAGGGATTCAGAGAGTTGTGGATTAGTTGAAGAAATAGTGGACCACAAGTCAGCTGTTGTGAAATGTAGCTCTGTGTGACCTTAGGCAATTTAATTAATCCAGCTGGACTTCAGTTTTCTCATTTGCAAACTTTCATGAAAACATTTCTCACAGTTACTGGTGCCATGCCTAACAACTGAGTATCGGGTCTATAAATGATCCATGCCGAATAGGTAGACTGCCCTGACTGATAGTTTCCTTTATTTAAAGGGTTATACATCATTTGGTCTGCCTCGTCTGGGCATCATACTTAAACAATTTTTTAAAATTTAAGTATAATCAATGCAATGTTCATTAGTTTCAGGCGTACAACATATGTTATAGGATGCTGACCACAAGTGTAGCTACCTTCTGTCACCATGTAATGCTATTACAGTATCATTGACTGTATTCCCCATGCTGTGACTTTTGTTCCATAACTTATACATTCTATAACTGGAAGCCTCTATTGCCCTTCACCCATATAAACATTTCCATATTTTTTCTAACGCATATTATTTTTAAATTGTTCTATTAGTATTTACTATTAATTTTCCCTATCACTTAGTTCTCTCATTCTATTTATATCTATCTATCTATCTATCTATCTATATATATATATAGAGAGAGAGAGAGAGAGAGAAAGAGGAGAGAGAGAATCTCAGGCAAGCTCCATGCCCAGTGAGGTACCCAACATGGGGCTCCATCTCACGACCCTGAGAATATGACCTGGGCCAAAATCAAGAGTCAGATGCCTGAGTTAGCCACCCAGGCACCCCTTTATTGTTTTATTTGAATATAGTTGACACACACTGTTAGATTAGTTTCAGGTATACAACATACTTATTGAACAAACTTCTACTTATGCTCTGCTCACCACAAGTGAAACTACCATCAGTCCCCATGCAATGCTACTACAATATCATTGACTATGTTCCTTATGCTGTATCTTTTATTCCCATGACTTACTCATTCTATAACTGGAAGCCTGTGTCTCCCTTGTCCCTTCACCCATTTTGCCCAACCCCCCCCCCCCCCATCCCTCTACTCTGGGCAACCAATAGAATAAACTAAGAGTTTATTTATTTATAGGTCTGATTCTGCTTTTTGTTATTTTTTCAAGATTCCACTTATGAGTGAAATCATATAGTATTCGTCTCTCTCAGTGTGACTTATTTCATTTAGTGTAATACCCTCTAGGTCCATCCATGTTTTCACAAATGTCATGATCTCATCTTTCTTGTGGCTGCATCATATTCCATTGTACATAAGTCACATAATTTTTAGAATGGCAAGATAAGAAATTGACAATAATCAAACCACACTCTGAAATGAGAGTTATATGCATTTGCTATACAAGGAACAAAATACTTCATATTGAAGCAAGTGGTTACAAGTACATTTAATGAGATTCTGTCATAAAATTCTTGACCTCTCTAAGGAAGTGTGTTTGCTATTGAGTATGGAGCTGTATTTTCCTCTGTCTGCCACACTACCCTTTCCCATGCCAGTCCATGTTGCAGTGCTTCTTCCCATTGTGCTAAATTTCTAAATATCACTTGTAGAGAAGTTCTTGGTTTTTCTGTTAGCAATTGCTCAGTGGTTAGATTTTTTTTTTTTTAAAGATTTTATTTATTTATCAGAGAGAGAGGGGGAGAGAGCGAGCACAGGCAGACAGAATGGCAGGCAGAGGCAGAGGGAGAAGCAGGCTCCCTGCTGAGCAAGGAGCCCGATGTGGGACTCGATCCCAGGACACTGGGATCATGACCTGAGCCGAAGGCAGCTGCTCAACCAACTGAGCCACCCAGGCGTCCCAGTGGTTAGATTTTAATAAGAAATTTCATACCAAATGACTCACTAAAGATGTTTGCTTTTGCCTATATTCTGTAAAAGATTTTGTATTTCTGAGAATTTTGCTGATGTTTTCATGATGTTTCCTACTATAAGTTGCCTCATGTATCAACTTATAGTAGGATTTGGGGAGCATACCATCACACCATCTATTTGGTTGCAAGAGAACTTAAGAGATGGAGACCTATCTGAAAGTACTCCTTCATTGGTAGAGTAATGATCTCATGGTCATCCCTAGGAGATATCCTTCCCGGATTGTAGTGGCCTGAGGCTTTTTAAATTTACTTTCATGTTATATTTGCTGTTGTATAGGTGTAATTTAGTTTCCATAAATGCTGGTCATGTCTACTGCTTGGGCAGAGATTAAGTCCACATCCCCCGAGAGCTCCCATCCTGGTCTCTTACACTCTGGGTCATTATATATCTGCCAACTTATACCTATAGCTATAAATCTAACTGCCTGAGGAGTAAGTACCAGACTACCAGGGAAAGCCTGCTAAAATTACCCAGGGCCTGCTAAAATTACCCGAACCAGCCAACCCAAAGCCTGATTATTCTGCCTCACTTGTTTCTTCCCATAGAAACCACTATAAAAGTGCTTGCATATAGTTCCCCTCTCTTCCTCTACCTCTTGACTAAACCCCAGTGGTCTTGCATGGTGTGTTGTGCTCTCCTCAGGGAACTGTGAGTATAACAAAACTCTAAGACATTTTCTGGTTTCTCTCTCTGAGCTGCATCTGGCCTCACCATACTTCATCCAAGGTAATATGGTTAAAACAATTGGTCATATATGTTTCAAGTTTTCTCAAAGATTATACTTCTTATCAGTCACCCCAATAAGTATTGAGAAAGGGAAGAAAAAGGAAATGATGCAATAGCAAGGAAATTTGCCATATCTTAACAGATCCTCAGAAGTTTCCAGGTAAATATCTGGAACAATTTTATGTAAACATAGTTTGTGCTGGAGCAGACTATTAGAGATTACATTGGATTTGCTGGACATTTTTCAAAAGGTTTGTTTTTATTTCATCATTTCTAGCATTTGAAGATTCATTCTGTTGACATTATTTAAGGTCCCTAAACTTATTCACTACCAACTATTCTCTTGAAAAACTACTCCGAGGTAGAAAAATCTAAACCTTCATTAAATTGTAGAGATGAGATGATTAGCTTTGGTTACTTTGAACTCACCTGGGTTCCCAGCTCAGGAGCCTGTGGCTATATCTTGTAACTCATTTCAGATAGCTGGAGAGTTCATTTCATCCCTGGTGTTTGTGTAGCATTTCAAGGACCCGATCATTTTCTCTAGTGTTATTATAATCTGAAGTAGGATTGGGCACAATTTTTCCGTAAATATGTCATATACACTAGCTGTTCTCTAAACTCAAGAATGAGGTAATGTTGGGAAAAACAAAAAGAAGAAAAAAGGGAGGCAAGAAATAGGAAGAAGGAATTCCTGTTTGTTGCAGTATATTTTTAATAGTGAGAAATAGTGTCCCCTGGTTATATAATTCTGATTACATAAAAATGGCACTTTGTTGGTCTTGAGCAGTATCTACACACATACTTGAAATAAAATTAAGAATTCAAATACATTCTTTGACTTATTTATCTCATTCTATGTCCTCTCCCCTTAATTTTCTCCCCAAGAGATTTGGTTCTATTCTCCATTTTCCTTCATTTATATATATAGCAACTGGTATATAATTTTTAAAACAAGTTAATGCGAGACAAATGGTGTCACTAAACTTACTACTGACCAAAATTTCACGGTACAGTTAAAAAAACTAACCCTCAGAGGAAAAAAAATAACACTACTCTAAAATCTTTGTAATACAATCGATAATTTAGAGTTACCATAAATGAAGCACTTTTGAATTTATTCAAGACAAATCTTGTCACTGTAGTCTATGAGCACCTGATGGGCCATTCATCAATAATTAATCCAAAAAAAAAAAAAAGATTCCAGTTGGTGAATTCAAACTGAAATTTTCTCTCTAATTAGTGTACTATAGAAATGGGTATTTCCTACTCTCATTGTATATTCTTGAATATGCATAAAAAGATACTAATGAAAATTACTTAAATGGCTTAACAATACTGAATGGTGCTAATTGGACTAAATTTTACATGCCTGGATTCATTTAATAAAATATTTCCTGTGCATATAAAATAAGAATCAGTTTCCCAAACCCATATCTACTGCATAGCTCATACCTCAAGAATCTTGTTTTAAGTAGTGGGTCATGTTAGCAAGAACCGAAAAGACCACTTATTAGCCGACAGATTTTATGACTGGCTTTTTTTACTTTCTTTGAATCTTCCAGGTCCATCCAAAGGATAGTATCTTGTGTTTCTCCCTTTGGGCCCATGGGTGGAGATGCAGGCTGTGACAAGATCCTGGAGAAGTAGCTTGCTCTTATCTTCTGACTCTCAGTCACTGTTTCCATCTCGTGGGTCTGAGAGGGCTAGCCTTCTTTGCTTCACATCCACAGTTTCTGTGATTGTATGTCAAAAGTTCCATCACACATATAGACCAGTTTCTACAAGTATGAAGCTGACCCAGTTTTATTTAGGTGTCTACCTGTGGGCCAAACGACCATTTCTAAGGAGTTAGTGGCATAGGGTGTCAACTTGATGCTGGGTCATATCCTAAGGTCTGGGTGGGGGGACGCTCCCAGAGATAGAAGTGCAAAACAAATTAAATTCACAACCTAAAGTTGTCCATAATAAAATATCCATTTCTCATTTCCCAGTATTCTGCCTATAGCATTTACTTCCAGGTGAAGAAGAAGGCAGTAGCTCTAAAGCAGATATTTTATTTAGATATTATTATAAACATCAAATATTTTGTTCCAGAGCTGGTTTGTGTTGAGAGAAAGCAGCCTATTTTTCTGATGTACAAAGTACTAATTAAGTGGTGAATCATCTGACTATTTGCCATCTCTTTCCAAAACCAGTCCCTGTAGGATCAATAATGTTGCATTGACTGTAATTTCTTAGATTGTTCCTAGGACAAGTGTTTGTCTTAAAACTTAAAAACTGCAGAAAAGAAACGGACTGGATTGTACCTGGCTGGATCCCATCTTTTGATATTTTTAAATATCAGGAGGAAAACCTTCTGTTTTTAAAGTTGGTTGCACTAATCCGTATCTTTATCTAGAGTAAGGCCAAATAAATGTAGTGATCATGTCATAAAATTTTTAGATACAGAGAAGGAATATTTGATTTTTCAGAGAATTTTGGAGTGGGTCAGTAAGCACAGAGCTAGTGGTCAATTTTTTTTTTTTCCCAGAATAAATTGACTGAAGGTACCTGGAGTTAGCTTGGGAATCTCACCTTAAAGAAAATATAGTAGGCCCCATAGCAGAATAACTTAAATTCTTACTTAATATACGAAGAACGTAGAAATTTCTCTTTGTACCATTACCAGCATCCCACACATGTTGCAGGAAAGCACAGGTGCTCAGAGCTTGGACTTGGCATCACATAGACCTGAGCTGGAGTCCTGTTTCTATGTCTTTCTGTTCATCATCAACACTTAATCACTCGGTGGCTAGTCCCATGCTGGCCAATAACTTGGACTCTTTGAACCTCAATCTTCTCATCTATAAAATGTAAAAGGCTTACACTGTGGATTATATTAATGTTGATAAAAGACTTATTATAGGGATCTTGGATTGGATTGGATTAACACTCAACTGAAAAGACTAACATTTACTGAGTACTTCCGATAGGCCAGACACCATTCTGTGAACCTTACGTAGTAGTCATCTAATCCTCACAACAATCCTAGGAGGGAGGTACTACTACTATTCCTGTTTTAAGATGAGGAAATTGAGGCATAGAGAGGTTCAGGATAACCTGGTTGGCAGTGACGAAGGATTTGAATGCAGGCAGACTGACCAACATCTGTGATCTTAACATGATGCCAGGCAACCTTCTCAGTGAATATTAGCTATTACTGTCAGTATTTTTCTTGTTCTTGTTGCTTCTATTGCCTGAAAATCAGAGCACAAAGTAACATGCACTCACACACTAAAGCATAGTTAGTTAATTTGAGAAAGAGGCAAACCAAGGGCAACTAAGTTTGATATATCCAGAAAAGGGCATCTCGTTATATTAGTGTATCTGTAAGGATATTTAATGTGAGTATAGGTTGAACTTTCCTCTGCTTTCATTCTGCTTTTAAAATATCCTAGAGGGGCTCCTGTGTGGCTCAGTCAGTTAAGTGTGCAACTTTTGATTTTGGCTCAGGTCATGATCCCAGGATTATGAGATTGAGTCCTGAGCTGAGTGCAGAGTCTGCTTGAGATTCTCTCTCCCTTTACCTATGCCCCTCCCCCTGCTCACACACATACTCTTTCTCAAATAAATAAGTGAAATCTCTGAAAAAATGTCCTAGAACCTTCAGAACTGCCTTTGATTGTTCCAAATGCCAGTGATGGCTGTGCTGCTCAACTGCCTCTTGCCCCTTAATTACTTCTAATCTCTGTTCATCATCAACACTCTTAATCCCTTGGTGACATACGTATCAACCATATACTGGAGTGAAAGATAGCTAGTTGACTAGTTAAGCCACTAAGGTAGATTAGCTGATAGACTCCCAAAGAACTGACATTTTGAAATATGAGCTCATTAGCACCAATGAGGCTTTAATCCTACACACTGTGTTAAAGAAATGACTTTCGGGAAGTATGGAGGTTAGGGTTGGGAGGAAGGTTTGGGTAGGGGTGAGGGAGGAAATGATTTCCTAACAGTTAAAATCACACTCCAGAGTTTTATCCTGCTATTAAGTTATCCAGACTATAAGGTTATTCCTGGATAATTAGATAACCTCTGGACCATGAATTATAATGGTCTTTAAACATTATTTTGAGTAGTTCTCATTTGACCAACTGATGAGATGAGTTTGGCTTTTCTCATTGAGATCGTAAGTTTTAAAGTTAGCTCTTTTCTGTGAGAATTAACACTGTAAGCTCATATTAGGAGGCCGTGGTGAGACATAGGAGTTATCCCTGACCTCTCAGTCCACGTCAGTTTATAGGAAACTGAATCATAGTGCAATCAGGGAGGAGCTTAATCAAACCAGTACTTAAACTCTGTTTTGGGCAGAGAGGCAATTTTTATAATTGTGTATTTAAACAAATAGTACTTAAAAAATCTAAGTTTCCCAGCTTAGCATTATGGTTTACAAGATGTACATTTGTGGACTTTTATTAAATATAGATACACTTTTAGGAATTGATATCAGTAACTAACTGATGCTAACTTAAGAACCATGTTGGGCAATATTTATAAGATTTGTGAGAAAGAGCATGCAGGCATTGATATTAAATCTATTTTTCAAAATGAGAAAAGTAAGGCTCAGAGACATAAGGTGCTCAAGTCATCTGACAAGAAAGATAGAGCTCTCCTCATGGTATCTTGTGAAGTAGAGGCCAGATTGTCGTGGTCTCTCTCATACCTCCTCTCACTTCTCCACTCATGTAGTAATTGCTCATTCTCTGTCTATGCTTCAGAGTCTCACTACATGCACATTTCCATTGTCCTTTCTTGATGTATTCTTTCTGCCTCTTTGTTCTACAAGAGCACCACACTAATTCAAAGCACAATCGTCATTTTTCCTCTCCTTTAAGCTTTTGTTCACATTGTATTCCCCACTTGGAATATCTTCATAGGCCTGACAACCCGCCTTCTCTTCTCTTCTCTCCTTTGGAATAGGTGGATTCTAACCATCGTCTAAGGTCAATCTCAGTTGCCACCCCCTTCAGGAAATCTTACCTGATTTCCTGTGAATATGCTAAAAATAATTATGCTTATTTATTTAATAAAATGCATGTACTACTCTGTTAATATGTAGTGTAGCACCCACAAAAACAGGAATTATAAAAGGATGAAATAAATGAATAGAAATCAAATTTCCTCTCTTTTCTTTCCGTATGCCACTAAACTGTCATGTGTATTCCATTTTGAGATCACTGGTATAGTGATCTCATGTATAGCCATGGTTCTCAAGGAAGACTCACCAGAAGTTCTTATGAAAATGCATTTTCATAGGTTCCCCTTCAGGCAATGAATTTGGTGGTGATTAAATGGGTTCAGGAATCTGTCATCTTATTTTTTTTTTAAAGATTTTATTTATTTGAAAGAGAGAGAGAGTGCACAGGCATGTGTAAGTGCACCAGCGTGGGTGGGGTGGTAGATGGTGTGTGTGGGAAGGTCAGAGAGAGAGGGTGAAGCAGACACCCAGCTGAGCAGGGAGCTGCATGTGTGGCTCGATCCCAGGACCGTGAGGTCATGACCTGAGCCAAAGGCAGATGCTTAACTGACTGAGCTACCCAGGGTCCCCAAACAAGGATTCATTTTTATGTAAACCATTAACAATATTTAACCAATTATTAGTAAGCAATGGCTAATAGTACTTTAAAAACAAATGTTTTCTAAAAATAACTGAGAACTATTATATGAATATTACACTCCTAGCAGCCTCTGTTTCAAATAGACAAAATATGGAGATGAGAAAAAAAATGTGACTATGACATAGATCAGGAAAGTCTTCCACATCGGAGTTTGTTTATGGATTAAAGAAGTAAAAGGTAAGTCATCCCTACTTCAGATTCTCCTCAACATCAGCTCTTAGGTTTGCATGGAGCCCGCAATAGGGTAATGAGGCTCCTATACCTGGGTCAGACAAGATCAAACACCAAAGGCCAAAGAAGTAGTTTATAGCATTCTACGGGTACAGCTGGCCAAGGTGGATACCTGGGTAGAGAAATGGTAAGAGGAAATGAGAATCATGTGACAGAAGCTTGTAAGGATGTTTGAGCTGATAGTATATTTGTAGGAGTCAGGGAAATAAAGGCTTTATGTTAGTCAGTTATAAACATCTTAAGATTTTTAAAATGAAAATTCTACCAAACAAAATCAAGTGATAAATGGATTATGGAGTAACATAAGGGAAATTTAAGTCATATTAACCAGTGTAAGAAAGCACTGGAGTTTTCTTCCACATGTGTTGATTTCATCTAGAAACTGGTTAATGTAAATTTGAACCTCCATTTAATAAACTGATACTTATGTCATAAGTACCTCTATATGTAAAGCACTGATGATGTTGAATATGATATTCAAATTTACAATATAGTAAAAAGCTGACAGTTTGGTTACCCAAAGGTAAATCATCTCAATTCTTGCTTTTTACATTATTTCTAACAGGGAAAGAGAATACGTTAGAAATTGGTGGGAATGATTCATTTAATTTTGGCTCTGAATTTTCTACTTTGCATTTTACCTTTTTGCTCTTTTGGCTCATTTGAAGTGCGGAGTCACAGTTTGTAAATCTCTATTTATGGTCCAAAGTTAACAATATTTGTTAAGAGAAAGAAAGCTCTTTAATTTGTTTCCATCAAACACATGTATTTAATCAGGTATCTAAACATTGCAAGTGTATCTATTGTAAAAAGCTATATTTTTTTTTAACTTTCCACATCTCCCTTCCATTTTGCCAGTTTCTATTAGGTTCAAAGTATTTTGTATAAAATGAAAAACTTCTTAGTCAATACCTAATTTTTTTGATCTGCATAGACAGCTGGACCAGAACATCTTGGTTCAGAGAAGGACTATTTCTTCCCTTTTAAGTGATGGGAGCATGGACTCAAAGCTCAGTGTGGTACTATAGAGGTCATCTCAAAGTCAAGAAACAGGGCACACAAAACAAACACAAGATGAAGGGGTTATTGTCTCAGCTGATGGGCCTCAGTCAAGGGCTTTCTCAAGACAGCTCCCCTTTTAGCATACTCAGATATAACCCTCTGCCACATTCCCTTGGGGGATTCTGTCTCCCTTCATCCTCCAATCTCTGCCTTAGCTCCTCCTCTTTGCCACTGAAATCAGTTCGTCCATGATCACTCACATTATGAATGGGCACAAGGCACGTGTATTCTAATGTTGCTCAGCACTGTGTCTGCAACATACACTGACAGAGGGCCAGGCGTATTTTCAGATGCTGGGGATACAGCTGTGAAGCATTATGAAGTCTTTGCCCTCAAGCGACTAACATTCTCTTGGGAGAGATGGATAATGTAGAATATGATAAACTGGTGAATGCTTTACATAAAATAGAAACTAGAGTTAGGGTCATCCTCTCCCTGGTTTTACCCTTTCATCCCTATGTGAAAAAGGTAGGTGGCAAGTGAGAGAAACCATCAGAAATTTTAGAAATCAAGGGACAGAACTGGGAAGAACAAGTGAAGAGTCTCCTGGAAGCTTTCAGAAAAGCTGGTTTTGTTATTGAAGCTTTCACCAGTTTACCATACCTGTGTGAAGGCGACATGTATAATGACTACTACGTTCTGGACGACGCTGTCTTTGTTCTCAAACCAGTATAGACACGTGGAGGCCAGAGTCTTCAGAGCCCACCCCAAGAACATACACTCCAGAAGAGGGTCTGCGTTTGCGATTATGTGAAGGGAGGACCTTTGGGGACTGCCATTCTAAATATCATGTAGGAATTTAAAAAGCCAAAACACTAATTATTCCTTTGTAGTGTGTAAAAGGAATGTTTTTAAAAAAACAAAACCCAACTCTTTGAGGATTTTTATCAACTCTTTACTCAATATACAGGTCACACTCCCAAGTATGGAAGATAGTGTCTGGTTTTTTTTTTTTCATTTATTTATTTTCAGCATAATAGTATTCATTATTTTTTCACCACACCCAGTGCTCCATGCAATCCGTGCCCTCCATAATACCCACCACCTGGTACCCCGACCTCCCACCCCCCCAAATACTTCAAACCCCTCAGATTGTTTTTCAGAGTCCATAGTCTCTCATGATTCACCTCCCCTTCCAATTTCCCCCAACTCCCTTCTCCTCTCTAACTCCCCATGTCCTCCATGCTTTTTGTTACGCTCCACAAATAAGTGAAACCATATGATAATTGACTCTCTCTGCTTGACTTATTTCACTGAGCATAATCTCTTCCAGTCCCATCCATGTTGCTACAAAAGTTGGGTATTCGTCCTTTATGATGGAAGCATAATACTCCATAGTGTATATGGACCACATCTTCCTTATCCATTCATCCATTGAAGGGCATCTTGGTTCTTTCCACAGTTTGGCGACTGTGGCCATTGCTGCTATAAACATTGGGGTACAGATGGCCCTTCTTTTCACTACGTCTGTATCTTTGGGGTAAATACCCAGGAGTGCAATGGCAGGGTCCTAGGGAAGTTCTATTTTTAATTTCTTGAGGAATCTCCACACTGTTCTCCAATCTATCTATGAAAGACCCACAGCAAATATCATCCTCAATGGGAAAAAGCTTACGTCCTTCCCATTGAGATCAGAAACACGACAAGGATGCCCACTCTCACCACTCTTGTTCAACATAGTATTAGAAGTCCTAGCAACAGCAACCAGACAACAAAAGGAAATAAAAGGTATCCAAATTGGTAATGAAGAAGTCAAACTCTCTTTGCAGATGACATGATTCTTTATATGGAAAACCCAAAAGACTCCACCCCCAAACTACTAGAACTCATACAGCAATTCAGCAACGTGGCAGGATACAAAGTCAATGTACAGAAATCAGTGGCTTTCTTATACACTAACAATGAAAATACAGAAATGGAAATTAGAGAATCGATTCCATTTACTATAGCAACAAGAACCATAAGATACCTGGGAATAAACCTAACCAAAGAGGTAAAGGATCTGTACTCAAGGAACTACAGAACACTCATGAAAGAAATTAAAGAAGACACAAAAAGATGGAAGACCATTCCATGCTCTTGGATCGGAAGAATAAACATTGTTAAAATGTCTATACTGCCCAGAGCAATCTATACTTTTAATGCCATTCCGATCAAAATTCCACCGGTATTCTTCAAAGAGCTGGAGCAAATAATCCAAAAATTTGTATGGAATCAGAAGAGACCTTGAATTGCTAAGAAAATGTTGAAAAACAAAAATAAAACTGGGGGCATCACATTACCTGATTTCAAGCTTTACTACAAAGCTGTGATCACCAAGACAGCATGGTATTGGCATAAAAACAGACACACAGACCAGTGGAACAGAGTAGAGAGCCCAGATATGGACCCTCAACTCTATGGTCAAATAATCTTCGACAAAACAGGAAAAAATATACAATGGAAAAAAGACAGTCTCTTCAATAAGTGGTGCTGGGAAAACTGGGCAGCTATATGTAGAAGAATGAAACTCGACCATTCTCTTACACTGTACACAAAGATAAACTCGAAATGGATAAAAGACCTCAATGTGAGACAGGAATCCATCAGAATCCTAGAGGAGAACATAGGCAGTAATCTCTTCGATATCAGCCACAGCAACTTCTTTCAAGATATGTCTCCAAAGGCAAAGGAAACAAAAGCGAAGATGAACTTTTGGGACTTCATCAGAATCAAAAGCTTCTGCAAAGCAAAGGAAACAGTCAAGAAAACAAATAGGCAACCCAAGGAATGGGAGAAGATATTTGCAAATGACAGTACAGACAAAAAGTTGATATCCAGGATCTATAATGAACTCCTCAAACTCAACACACACAAAACAGACAATCATATCAAAAAATGGGCAGAAGATATGGACAGACACTTCTCCAATAAAGACATACAAATGGCTATCAGACACATGAAAAAATGTTCATCATCACTAGCCATCAGGGAGATTCAAATTAAAACTACATTGAGATATCTCCTTACACCAGTTAGAATGGCCAAAATTAGCAAGACAGGAAACAACATATGTTGTGGAGGATGTGGAGAAAGGGGAACCCTCTTACACTGTTGGTGAGAATGCAAGTTGGTGCAGCCTCTGGAGAACAGTGTGGAGATTCCTCAAGAAATTAAAAATGGAAGATAGTTTTTATACTTAATTACAGTAGGGACTCATTCCCAGTCAAAGCAATAGTCATGACGTCACATGGAACCAATAAATATGAATTGTTTTTAATAATGTGAAAACTGGCAATAAAGCTGTCTGTTCAGTTGCAAATATTTGGTTATAAAAGGCATAGCCACTGATATTCTTTCATGTTTAGAAATTATTTCTGTTATTATTCAAAAAATGTTTTTAATTATGCTAATAAACTTTTTTGGAGATGGAAAAAAAAAAGAAACTAGAGTTAGGAGAC
Source organism: Mustela lutreola (assembly GCF_030435805.1). NCBI lineage: Eukaryota > Metazoa > Chordata > Mammalia > Carnivora > Mustelidae > Mustela > Mustela lutreola. The sequence continues at coordinate 45,498,348 of NC_081292.1, forward strand.
AACAGAATGGTGGTTATTATTTTAGCTGGGTGGCTAGGAAGTGCCTTTCTGAGGAAGTGATATTTTAACATAATCTTGAATAACATGAGGGAGCAAGTCGTGTGTATAGTTAGGGAAAGAGAATTCAAGGCAGAGGGACTACCAAGGGCCTAGGTGTTTGCTTGGATGGAGTAAAGAGAAGAGGCCAAGAATCAGATCATGTGGGGTCTTGTAGGGTGTGGTAAGGAATTTGAGCTTGATTCTAAATGTGAAAGGGAATGTGTAACAAGATCTGATTTATATTTTACCTATTTCTCTTAAGATCTTCACTTTAGCTAATATTATAGCCATAATGTATTGAAAAATTATGTCATGGGATCCATTGTTTAAGCTTACATAATATTTCATTTAATCCTAACACAGAAAACAAATAGTATTTTATCCATCTTGTAGATGGGGAAATGGAAGTGTTAAAGGTCTAATTAATGAGTTGTCTCTGCTTGGGATCCAAGCCCAGAGCTGTCTGGTTCTAAAGTCCACATTCATCCCACCCTGTTGCTGCTTCTCCTGTTTCTTAAGGAACCTTAAAAAGACCAAATAACTAAATTTAAAGACGCATTTAAAATAAGTCAGGGATGATTTGGGTATTGATCTGAGTATTCATGGCACAGGTTGGAAGGATTCCTGGTTCCTGAACCTTTGATCTCCCATATCAGCCTTTAACATTTTGTTTCAAGAGTGTTACATGGGGAAAAGTAAACTTCTACCTTATTTTGGGGTCTCTGTAATAGTGGCTAAGCCAGATTCTAAATAATAAAGAGTGTAAATATCTGGAAAACAAAGCCTCCATTTTGTCTAACTCTCCTTTCCATCTCTGTTCTCGTATACTGCTCTTTACATTGTAGGTGTTAAGTATTTTCTTAAAATATTTGAGCACATTTTAAAAATGTCCATTTCCATTTTTGCCAAAGTCATACACATACATAGATTTACTATCAAATAATACTGTAAGGCTCATCATGAAAACAGCTGTTTCTGTCTCCATCTTCTCACTTACCTGTTCCCATTTCCCAAAGGCAAATCCTTCAAAACTTTTCAATTTTCTCTGGACTTTATCTCCATGTTTCTAAATAGTGTATTTATACTTTGTTTTTAGATTTTCCAGTTTTTGATAGTATTTACTGACTTGTAGTTTTGAAAGATAGGATTTAGTTCTTTCTTTTAATTAATTTTGTTTAAATTTTTGTAATTTCAAGTTTTTCTTTAAATTCCAGTTGCTTAACATACAGTGTGATTTTAGTTTCAGGGGTAGAATTTAGTAATTCATCACTTACATATGACACCCAGGGCTCATCATAAGTGCCCTCCTGAATGCCCATCACTGATTGAATTCATCCTCTGCCCACCTCTCCTCTAGCATCTCTCAGTTTGCTCTCTATAGTTAAGAGTCCATTTTATGGTTTGCCTCTCTCCCCTACCATGTTAATCTGTTTTGTTCTTATATTCCACATGAATGATATCATATGATATTTGTCTTTTTCCAACTGATTTATTTCACTTAGCTTAATATACTGTAGTTCCATCCATGTTGTTATAAATGACAAGATTTCATTCTTTTTGATAGCTGGGCAATATTCTATTGTATATAAATAAGCACCACATCTTTATCCATTCATTAGTTGATGGACATTTGGGGTCTTTCCATAATTTGGCTATCGTTGATAATGCTGCTGTAAACATCATGGTGCATGTATCCCTTTGAATCAGAATTTTTGTATCCATTGGATAAATACTAGGAGTGCAATTGCTAGATTGTAGGTTAGTTCTATTTTCTATTTTCTACTTTTAAAGGAGCCTCCATACTGTTTTCTAGAGTGGCTGCGCCAGTTTGCATTCCCACCAAGGAAAACGAGTGTGTAAGAGGGTTCCCCTTTCTCTGCATCCTTGCCAGTATCTGTTGTTTCCTGTGTTGTTAATATTAGCCATTCTGACATATGTGAGGTGGTACTTAATTGGGGTTTTGATTTATATTTCCCTAATGATGAGTGATGTTGAGTATCTTTTCTTGTGTCTATTAGTTATTTATATGTCTTTTTTGGAAAAAATGTCTATTTATCTCTCCTCCCCATTGCTTAACTGGATTGTTTGTTTTTTTGGATGTTGAGTTTGCTAAGTTCTTTATAGATTTTGGATACTAATCCTTTATCAGATGTCATTTGCAAATGGCATCTCCCATTCTAAAGGTTACCATATAGTTTTATTGATTGTTTCCTTCACTGGGCAGCTTTTTATCTTGATAAAGTCACAGTAGTTCATTTTTGCTTCTGTTTCCCTTGCCTTAGGAGACATATCTAACCTCTAGCCATAGACATATGGCTGATGTCAGAGGTGTTCTTTAAGATTTTGATGGTTTCCTGTTTACACATTTAGTTCTTTCATCCATTTTGAACTCAGTTTTGTGTATGGTATAAGAAAGTGGTCCACTTTCATTCTTTTGAATGTTGTTGTCCAGTTTTCCTAACACCATTTGTTGAAGAGACTTTTTTTTTTTTCCATTGTCTATTCTTCCCTGTTTTGTCAAAGATCCGTTGACCATATAGTTGTGGGCCCATTTCTGGGCTCTCTATTCTGCTCCATTTTTCATATGTCTGTTGTGCCAGTTCTTTTATGCTCACTTCCAACACACACTTAAACACAACACTTGCACACACACATGTATGCACATATGCTCTTTCTTCTCATCACTTCACTATACTTATGTGCTATTTTGGTTTAATTCAACATTATTTTACAAATAAATTTCACATTATTTTATGAATTATATTTTTCTATAATAACAATAACACTGTCCATCCCATATACATTCAAAAGTCTATCTGCTTGTCATCATTTACATGGCTATACCCTCATCTCTTGCTACATTATTAAAATAGCCTAATAAATAGTCTCCCTGCTTCTGCCCTTGTCCCCCTACAGACAAGTTTTCAACAGAGCTGTCAAAGTGAGCTTGAAAACTCTTAAATCAGATCCTGGCAGTCCTCTGCTCAACACCCAATGGCTTTCCATCCATTTACAGTAAATTCCAAAGCCCTTGAAATGATCTTTCAGATCTCAGGTAAAGAACTGGCCCCACCCACCTCTCTAATCTCGTCATTTTCTGCCATTCTCCCCATTCTCTTCTAACCTCACTGGCCTGCATGCCATTTCTCAAAAATGCCAAATGTACTCTGCCTTGAGTCCTTATACTTCTCCCTTTCCTGGAAGACTCTTACTTCAGATACCACATGGCTCAATCCCTCAGTACCTTCTAGTTTCAGTGCAAATGTTATGTCCTGTGAAAAATACGCCCCATGGTGCTCCTCTTCCTTACTTAATTTTTCACAGCTGATATACTTACTTGATCTTTGTTCATTGTCTGTATGTACACATGGTTGTAATCTCTTTAAAGACAACAATATTGTCTATTTCATCCACTGTTCTATTTTCAGGGCCTTAAACAATGCCTGGTGCATAATAGATTCTAATGACAGGTTTGCTGAGTGAAAGAATGAATTGTTCATATTTGAGCCATCTAATATACTACTGTTCATTTCATTTTTAAAAATTATTTATTTATTTACTTGATGAGGAGAGAGGGATAATGAGAGAGAGAGAGGGAGAGAGAGCGCGCGCGCATTAGCAGGGGGAGCAGCAGGCAGGCAGAGGGAGAAGGAGAAAAAAGCTCCTTGCCAAGCAAGGATCCTGAGGTGGGGCTCAATCCTAGGACCCTGGGATCATGACCTGAGCCAAAGGCAGACGCTTAACCGACTGAGCCATCCAGGTGCCTCTGTTCACTTCATTTCTTATACGACTGTTTGTCTGCCCTGGCATTAATGCTGTTTTTGTTTCCTGGATTGTTTGGTTTCTGCATAGAAACCACTTAATCAAGTTATGTTAAATTATGCTGAGGTAAAAAAATCACCCCCAAATCCTAGCTGCTTAGGACAACTAAAGTTTATTTCTTACACTATTCTTTTCAACTTCAGAGGGCTATTAGTCCTTTCCAGGTTCCCTTTTTCTAGGTGCTGGGATGAAGAAGAAGTCCTTATCTAGAATCTGCAAGGAGATAGAAAAGGGAACAGAAGAACCACATGATGGCTCTTAAAACTTCCACATGGAAGTGGCCATGCTACTTTTGCTCTCATTTCATTGGCCAGCGCAGGTCACATGGCCATCCCTGACATCAGTAATGTGGGGAATAAACTCCTCTCATAGAGAAAACTGTCAGGGAAAAGCAGCAAATATTGTTGAGTAAATAATGCCATCTATCACGGTACCATTATTTCTTTCCTAAACTCCCTTGTAGAATGACAACACTCCTTTCAATATTATTAAACACATCAGGTACACATCTCTCCTTAACTTAATCCCTAGTTCCTAGTCTTTCTCCCTCTTGGTGTCTTCATAATCTTGGTGAAACAAGACCTCCAGTTGTGTCTTCAACAGGAAGTTTTTGGCACCATTCACTTTTCGTTATCTTTGTTTTGTGTTCGTACTTGATTATTTGTATCTCTAGGTTATAAATCATTTTATCTAAGAATATCATCTAAGAATTATACATTCTAAGGTTGTAGATGATTTTGCCTGAGTATTTTGAAGGCATTATTCTATCTACTTCTAATATCCAAGGTTGTGCATCTGAGGCTATTCTGATACTAATGTTTGGAATGCTGTTCTCTCATTCCAGCCCTACAAGCTTTTAGGATTTTTCTTTATCCTTGCTGTTTAGAAATGCTATGATAATGTACTACAGTTTCCTTCAGGAGTTAGAATAAAATATTCTATGTTTTCTAGACACAAGTAGGAATAGGCTTAATACAGTGAGTTATAACTTTGCACAACTAGGGAGTGAAGACGAGGACGTGCATGTCTCACAAGGGGGCAGCAGCTATTGATCTCAGCTTCTTGTAACACCAAAGTGGGTAGTTCTCAAGAGGAATCCCAAATTGTGGGAGAAACTCCACATCTGCCAACATCCAGTTGCCTGTCCACAGCTGGTGTCCATGAATAATAGCTTTTCCTTCTCTTCTGCCTTCCAAAGCTCTTGTGAGTGCTTCTCATTGGTAAAATTAACAGAAATCCTGAGGTAAGGGAGCATGGGAAATAGTTTCCAGGTTTTATGCTTGGGATGAACTTAGAAGGTAAAAATTGTCCTGTGTACCCAAAGCTGCCTTGGTGTGGGTCTTTATTCTTCTGGCACTTGGTGGGCTTTTCCATAAAACAGGAATTGGTCCATGTGAAACCCATCTGGGTTTGTTAGCTGGCACTAATCAAAGTTAGGCCCTTACCTTCCCACAGAGTCTAGAAAAAGGAACCTATCTCCAGGTATTGGCTGGAACAAACAGTAAATTCTTTTCATAGTCTTGACTTTTCTCTGGAAGACACTTTAAGAAGGGACAGGGTCATTCTAGGGATAAGGCCTTAAACTGTTAGAAACCGTCTTAGTGTTTTGTTTGCTTCTTTATAGACCAAGGTTAAGCCCACTGGAGAATAAGGTTCAGAGAAGCCTAGCTAGAGATTAATCAAGGAGAAAATCTCTATCAGGAGTGTTGAGAGGACTATGAGTTGAATATTGAATATGTTGAATTCAAGGAACTTTTGAGACACCCAACAGAAATATCAAATAGGGGGTTCAATAGTCTAGAGATCAGAAAAAAAGATCTTGTCTGGAGATATAAATCTGTAATCTGTCAGTAGATGGAAGGTAATGGAAGTCACATCATAGTTGAACTTACTAGGATGTGTAACTTTTCCCATGCCTGTGGGACTTACTGTATGGGCCCACTCTTTCATACCCCTAAGATGAAGATTCAGGTAGATCCCAAAGCTTTTCTGTCTGTTATGAATAATAGAAAGTCACGTACAAATTTTAAGAAACAAATCCAATGTAATGATTACAACTCCAAAATCTGCCAGAGCAAACAAAGGATATGGTTGATTTTTTTCCCCCAGCCCACTTTTCTCTGTTAGTGGCTATTGCTTTGATTCCTCCTGGGGAGAACTGAGATTAGTGAGAAAAGAGCACACAGTTGAAGTAGCTGACATAGCTGAAATGTGGCATCTGTACCTGCAATGGAAACCTATTTGTCTTACTGATTACTCAATAACTCTACTAAAGTGTCTAGTAGACATTTCAAACTTAATGTCTAATATCAAAGTCGATTTTCCCTCACCCTCAAAACCTGATCCTCCCAGGGTCTTCCCTCATAAGCAAATGGCAACTCTCTTCTGTCAGTTGTCTGGGTCAAATATCTTAGAGCCTCCCTTTTCTCTCATAATCCATTTTCAAAGCATTGGCCTATCCTGTCACTATCTTCAAAATACAGCCAATTCTCATTATTCGCAGTAGTTATGTTCTGTAAAGTCACTGCAAACATCAAATTAGCTAATCCTAAATCATTGCTCCTTGGGAAAAAACAGGGTTATGTTCCTGTGTGCATTTGGTCACGTTTTTTTTTTTTTATCAACCAATCAATATAAAACCTTGTTTTATGTGTGCTTCTGTTTAAACATGAGTGAGAGAGATAGAAAGCTGTGTGTGTGCATGTATATTCATAATCCAAGCAGACTCCATGCTGAGCACAGAGGTTGATACAAACTTGATCCCAGGACCCTGAGATCATCACCTGAGTGGAAAAGCTTAACTGACTGATCTACTCAGGCACTCCACCACTGAGAAAATATAGTGTTAAACTCTCTCTTTTCAGTTTTCTCTTTCACATAGTGGAGAAGATCATAAGGGCCAGCACACATTTACATTTCTATTGAAATCTTTCTCTGCGATCCTTCGCATGTATTACCTAACTTGATTTAAATGGATATGGTGGGAGTTAAATATTCAATACTAACCAAGTGCAGTGAAATTCGTATCTGTGTAAATTAAATAAAAGTTAACATAGATTAATTAATTGTTAGAGGCTTAATCCAAAATTATGTGTTCATCTCTAATCCTGACAGCTCATCGGTCAAGACCTTGTGCTATTTTAAGAAATTCATCTTAAAACCAGGCTGAGAGTAAAGAACTCTGACCATGCTAGAAAGGCCTGAAATGTGGCAGAAAGTTGTCAGATTATAATACTCAGTATAATCTTTTCTTTGATGGTAAATTTCACACACTTTACAGATAATCCTCCGATATTGTGCTCTAAGAGATTCATTTCAAAACTCCATGTTTGTTCATTAATATGTGTTGTTGAGGAAGGAGCACATAATCTCAAAGCTCCTGTGACATGTACCGCTATTCTCTGCACATATTGCAACCATGGTAACGGGAATGAGAGGCAGTAATGCTGTATTTCATGTACTTGACCTATGGCCCTCTTTCTGTTTGGATGCATGCTTGTGCTATCCATATCAGAAATGTCTACTGGAAGGAATGAGAAAGACTCCCATCCTCTTGCATGGCAAAGTAAATAACTAGAGTAAATATTGCTAGTGAAAACAGAGCATTGACTGCTTTAAGTAAGCTTACAAGAGGAGATCAAAATGATCCATGTAGAACAGTGGCTATCAAATGTGGTCTTCAAAGCAGTAGTATTGGGATCATCTGGGAACTTGGTAAAAATATAAAGTCATGGCTGGAACCCTCACCTACTGAATCAGGACCTATAGGGGTGGCAGGCCAGCACTGTAATTTGACAAGCCTTCTACCAAGCTGATGCTAATGCATGGTAAAGTTAGAGACCTGTGCTATTATGACAAACAGAAAAATAATAGTCATGCAGAAATCACAATATACTCAAATTATTTTTGAGCAGTATTCTATAGTACAAATCATAAGATAATTGATCCTGAATGGAATTCAAGAACATATTTGGTCCCAGACTTTGTGTGAAGTCAGGTGATCCCTAAACAAAAGAGAACATTTCCATTCTCTTACTGAGGTACTGGGGTGGAGAGTCTTCTGTTGCTCTCATTTCCACTTTATGCTATTAGATATTGTGAAAATTAGAAAAATCTGGTAGGATCCAATTATAGCTCAAAGAATGGTATGCATGAGATAAAAATCAGAGGGGAGACAACAAAGGTGCTAATTATGAACTGTGTTTTTTGAAAGGAGACTCAGTAGCTTCCCCCTCATGTCTGACTACTGTCATTATTCTCTGCAAGAACAGTCAGTGGCCTCATTTTGGAAATGTCCAAAATGGATACAGACTGATTGTCCTTATTTTAATGATTGGCAAAGTGAAAAAGTGGTGCTTCCAAACTAAATTTTCAGAGAGCTAATGCAAACTACACATCATATTAGACTTATTTAATGTATTTGTTTGTTTATTTTTAAAAAGATTTTATTTATTTACTTGAGAAAGAGAGAGCATAAGCAGGGGGAGAGGGAGAAGCAGGCTTTCCGCTCAGCCGGAAGCCCAACATGAGATTCAATCGCAGGACTCTGGGATCATGACTAGAGCCAAAAGCAGATGCTTAACTGCCTGAGCCCCCCAGGTGCCCCTTAATGTATTTGTTTAAATTAAAACATAAAATATGTTCTATATTTCATCTTTGGAAAACAGAGAAAAGTAAACGGAAAATAAGTTACTTGTAAAGCCCCCAAGTTAACCAGTGTTAAAACTTCCCACATAGCCTTCTGGTCTTTTATCCCTGCATTTTGATAAAATTAAGATTCTATGATACTTGTAAGTTTGTACTTTAGGCTTAAATAACCATGCTTATATATCAGAAATACTTTGTGTCATTAAGAAATCTGTATAATCACTGCTGAAGGTAATCACATAATATACCAACATATAAATATATCATGATTTATCTATGTCTTTATAATTTGGGGAATTGGAACGGTTTCCATCCTTTTCTTTTTTTGCTATTAAACCTAACTCCTTAATAAACATTTCTGCATATAAGACTATGTCTAAACTGCTAGTCATTTCCACTAAATATTTTACAAAAACTGGAATTATTGGGCCCAAGACCATCAATATTTTAAAGCAGTTGATACTTTTTTGCCAGTTTCCCCCAATAATGTTGTATTAATTTGCTCTACCCACCAGCAGATCCTGAGATCCATCTCATTTCACCTTCACCAGCGAGGTTTTCATTTTGTTTCAACTGTAAGTAAAATCTGTTATTTCTTTGTTACATTAATTTGCATTTATTTCATTACTAATTAAATAGATGTTCATTCACTATTTGTATCTGCTCTTTCAAGAATTCCTTGCTCCTACTCTCTGTCCTGTTAAGAACTCAGTACTTTTCTTACTGATTTTATGAACTTTTTCAAGGATTTTTTTATTAAGAGTATTAAGATTTAAACCTACTTTAGATGACACATTAAATAATAAAAAATGGGAGCAGTCAAATAGAACCCTGGGCAAAATTCAACATAAAGCCTTGTTTATAATTAGCATCTTTCCCAGAGTGCTCAGTGGACAACCTACTCAGCCTTTTTGCTCAACTTGAGACATCTGGTCACCTACAAGACTCCATCTCCTGTAACCTCTTACCATCCTCCTGGATCTATCAACTGTGTTTCTCTCTAGTCTAAGCCATCATCAGCTTTCACCTGGAATACTGCAAGCATCTCCTGATTCCTGGAATTTTCTCTGGCTCTTTTTTTTTTTTTTTTTTTTTTTAAATATGGCACTGATTTATGGTCTGATTATATCCTCTCCCCCTGCTGAGGCTTAAAACCTTGAGGTAGACTTAGTACCTACGTATGGGTTGACTTGGTATCTACCTACTGTCTTTAGTACATGGCCCATATCTCTCTTAAATTTTGTTTTAAGATTTATTTATTTATTTATTTGACAGAGAGAAAGAGATCACAAGTAGGCAGAGAGGCAGGCAGAGAGAGAGGGAGAAGCAGGTTCCCTGCTGAGCAGAGAACTGGATGTGGGGCTTGATCTCAGGACCCTGGGATTATGACCTGAGCCGAAGGCAGAGGCTTTAACCCACTGAGCCACCCAGGCGGCCCATGTCTCTCTTCTTAAGCTTCATGCAGCAGCACCAGATTTCCCCCTCCTCTCTGTACTCCACCCACACAGTCTGAGTTTGAGTTTCTGTGAGTTCCTGTAAGTCAGCATGCTTCTGCAACTGCAGGATTTTTGCCCTTGCTCTTTTTTCTTCCAGGAACATTTATTCATACCTCCCCTTTCACCCCATCCCTTACCTAGTTAACTTGTGGTCTTTCACAGCATTGAGATCTGAGCTCAAACTTTTTGTTACAATTCCCCACAGTACTCTCCCCGAACCATCTAGACATCTGTAATCCACTTCATTACAGGACTTCTTATTGTAATTATATATTAATTGTTATGAATTTGATTAATGCCTGTCTTCCTCACTATAGGGGCCAACTTTTGTCTTCCTGACAAGGTGGTTTTGTAACTTGGAGCTAGGTGTCCACTGAAGTGAAAACCATACCTTCCCAAAGACTGGGAGACAGAGGTGCTAGCTTCCTTGATAATTACCTTTGGAAGGGATGCCTCTTTGAGAAAGACACTCTTGTCTTGCAAAATTGGCAAGAGGCTTTTAATAGAGTTACATCTCAATGGGACAGAGAAAGAATTCACAGTTCTTCTAAAGTAAATACTGGAAGAAAAGAGAGGTCAGAGGTATAATCAAGAAGTCTCTCTAAATTTAGAGTGGCTGGGGGGAGCATTAAGGCTGTTTGGTCATTCCCTATCTGCAAGTTCTCTACCTTCTGCTCAGGTGCTTGCAGGAGAGCATGGCTACTGAAAGGGATACTTTTATTTTTATCCTCTCAATTGCACACGACTTACAGCTGATGACCAGTATGTGTATCATCACGTCTGGAATATTTCAAGGCTTAATAAACATTTAGTGACTTATTCTTTTCTAAGCCTCTTCTAATTTCTACATTATCATCTAGAGAAGAAAACACAACCTGAGTATTGTAATCGCTTTTCTTTTTAATTAATAAAAGGATTAGTTCCTGGTTCTCATGTTTCACAAGTCTAATGTATCACTCTCTCTAATCTCCTGGGAGGCCAGGGATGGTTTTATTCTATCTCTTCATCTTTCTTAACTCGATCTAAACACACTCTTCTTTCTCTTCCCTTCATCACTTTTTGTTATTGTTCTTCCTCCTTCTCCTTCTCCTACCCCCAAACCCCCACCCCCGTTCTCTTACACTTTCTCGGTAAGCTTCACCTAGTGAGACCTCCGGAGCCTCTCATCAGACTAAGATCAGCCCAGGACATGCCAGTATACTTTAAGGAATTTCCAAAGATGAGAGATAGGAGAGAAGGAGGGAGTGAGAGATGAGGAGAGAGAGAGAGAACAGACTATAGTACACAGTTTAAAACATTATCATAAATAATTGAGAAGCAATTGACGCCCTTTGTATTGGAGATAATGCTGGCAGCTTATTTTTAATTTTCACTATGATGATTAATTTGGATTGACCCATTTATCTGTTCATTTGATTTTTAGCTCAGACTCCAGCTTACTACCAATGTGCAATTACTTTTATCATCTGGCAATAATATACCAATAAACAATGATATCCTTGCCTGAAACAATATCTCCATCTCTGAATTCCCTAACTTTTTAGTTTTAATTATTTTATTAAACCTACAACTCACTCTCTTTTGTAATAGTTATCGCAATATGCATTTTCTCTCTTCTGTTAGATTCTATGAAGACAGGACCTTTATCTTACATACCTTTAAATAAAGCTATATAAATCACCAATAGAACCTTGTTTACTTAGTAAATCCCACATTCTCAGAAAACAAAAGAAGAATAACAGCAAGTAGGAACTTCTGTCTCCTGATCCCAAACCAACCCATTAAATATATTTCCATCCATGTCCTTCTTTCTTTGCTTTCTGATCTCTGTGGAATAGCTGTCATTTCCCTATCCAAACTAATTGTGTTTCCTCTGCCTGCCCTGCTTTGAGCTTTTCTGCCTCTCAAAAGAAGACATCTCTTAATAATATATTCCTTTCCTCTTTTCTGTATTTTTACCTTTATCTCTTTATTGGCTTATTAAATATATAAAATACTCAACTCTCTCCTAATTTTAATTAATTAACTAATTATTTTTGAGAGAGAGAGAGAGAGAGAGAGAGAGTGCCACATATAAGGCAGAGGAGAGGGAGAGAATCTTAAGTAGGCTCTATGCTCAGAGCAGAGCCCAACATGGGGCTTGATCTCATGACCCTGAGATCATGAACTGAGCCAAAATCTAGAGTCGAAGCTTTACCAGCAGAGCCACCCAGGTGCCCCTCTCCTAAGTTTAAGCAGAAAGAGAAAGAGAGGAAAGAGGAAGGGCTAGGAGCAGAAGGTCTCTACTCCTTAGTACTTTGTACCCACAAAGCATGTTGTTTCTTAAACGCAGCATCTTCTGTCTTCAGGTTCTTTCTTTTCTGACTATCCTCCCCTACCAGCCTCATTAATTTGCTATTGATTCCTGGAGACCCAGACTAAGCCATTTCTTTTCAAGAAGTCATCTTTGATATTTCCAGGTTGAGTTAGGTATCCCTCTACTGTGTCCACATAATAATTTCCATAAGATACTTTTATTGCTGCTTTGCTTGTCCATCTCCTGAACTAGACAATGAGCAACTTGATGACAAAATTATATCCTTCAGTACCATCTCCTTATATGCAGGGACACATGATAAAAACTTAATACACTTTTGCTTGTGGCATGGACCGTACTGTTTCCACAAGTTTGACTTTGAAATAACATAGTATTCCATTTTAATAAAAAGGATATGACTAAACACTACAAGTGTTCATTTCTGGATTCCATTTAGAAAACATCAACTTCTTCTAAAAAAAGTTTTATAACATGTTTACGTTGACAACAAAAATAGAATGTTTCCCTTGTGAAATATTCACATACACAGAAATGTCGTCCATAGTCCTGTCCTAATTAATTTCCACTCTGCAAAAGAAACCACTGCTAACAATCTTTTTAGGCAGACATACACAGATAGGGCTTTACTTTTCAATATGACAGAGGCCAGTTTGGAGTCTTTATTTTTTTTCTTAACAAAAAATATTTTCTTTAAGTAATACTATTGCCTGTTTCTCCCCTCCTACTGCCTCTTCAAGCATTGCATAAACTACTAGCAGGGTGGGCAGTCCTTCTATATTAGGGTGATACTCGCATTTTCCTGGTATGACTGTAGCACACAAAAACAGAGTAAAATGAGTTGGACAGGATATCAAAGAGGTGGATTAGAGCAGGGTTTCTCAACGTCAGCATCAAATGATATTTTGGGCCAGAAAATTCCTCATCAGAGAGGCTTTCCTATGAATTGTAGGATGTTAGCAGCATCCCTGGCCTTTACTTCCTAGATGCCAATAACATCCCCAGATGCAATAAGCAAAAATTTCTCTAGATATTGGCAAATATCCCTTGGGAAGCAGACTCACCCTTGGCTGAGAACCACCAACCAGAGTAGTGGTTATCATTGCCTAACACAACTCAAAATGTGTGAAGTCACATGCCTCTTATCTTTTGGATATGCTAGGGGTTGTTTATGATCTGGTTTTTGATTATAACTATAACCATATAAAGATATATGGAAAAATATATATTCTATTTAATTATTATATATTACATATATTATTACACATTATGAATATATATATACATAATCTCAGATAGCAAGTGAATGATAGTAAAGATTTATAGTGATACTATTGAAATTATAATGATTAATTTTTAAGGGACTTATTTGCAAATTAGTACTTTAACTGTTATTGCAATGCTTCATTATTGGCTATGAACCACTAATATGTTGTGACATCTAGTTTGAAAACCATTACTCTAAAAGAGGTAAAAGTTGTCTTCATAGAGCCCTTATTACTGGAAATAGAATGGGCTGCAATGATTGGAAGCCAAAGTTGCTGGAAAAAAATAAAAGCTGCTTTTATTCAGTAAAACCTATCACCTAAGGGAAAATGAGTTTCTGTATTGAAAGAGTGATGTTGGATGAACACAATTATTTCTTACATTCTTTTCCTAATAGTCTTATGATGCTGTTTTTTTAACTTAAGAATGATGTCAGATAAGATATTTCTTTTTATGACCTATAAATTGATCTATATATATTTTTTCCTATATTTGACAAAAATTACAATGAGAACAAGAAGAGTTGAATTGAAAATATTTCTAGTCATAGGAGGACTTCCAAACTATACATATATGACTCTAAGGAAAAAAGAGCCAGGACAAAGCAAAAATTCTTATCTCAACTCCCTTTCATTGAAGCAAGTGTGTTTTTTAGACACCAGAAATTAGCAACATATTCTCAACAAATATTAAATAATTAAAAATTAGGATTCATAAATTTAGTTAACAGTTTAGTTAATAGCAACTTTTATTCAATATGAAAAATATAAAACCAAAAATATTTTTTAAAGGTGGCAAAAGTAAGGATTTCTAATTTCAATCAAAAAAAGGATATATGTGAATTTTACCACGTTTTAACTTTCATTTAAAAAAGTTAAAGTTGAGCAGTGTTTTTTTTTTTTTATTCTACTTTATGTTAGATTTAGTCGATTTCATGATTTCCTACATGATATAAGTTCTGCTACTTCAGGAACATTGATATTAGAATTATGTTAAATTTAAAAAAGATTTTAGTTCCAAACAATCTTTACACCCAACTCAGGGCTCAAACTCACAACCCTGAGATTAAGAGTTACATGTTCCACCAACTGAGCCAGCCAGGCACCCCAGAATTATGTTGGTTTTTGAGTTGCCCTTCTAGAACACTTCTTTTAAAATAAAGGCACACTAATACTGGTTCTGCAGCAGTATCTCCTTAATGAAGTCCACAATGTCTGTAGTAACAGGCAGGCTTGTTATCAGAAAGAAAATAAGTCTAATAATATACATGATAACATGTATGAAATTCAGAAGATGGAGGAATATACTGCATTTTCCGTCATGTTCCCTTTCTGTCTAAATCAGTTGAGATTCTTAGTTGTAAGCAACAGAAACCAACTCTAGCTATTTTAAGCACAAAGAGGCTTTACTGGAAGTCTACTTTCAGAGCTACTGGGGAGCTCTGAAAACTGCAGGAATGCTGGAGCATCTGGGTCAGAAAATGAGCAGAAAGTGGGAGTGGACTGGTAGCAGGAACTACAGTCGAAATCATTCTTTGAGAGGGTCTGGTTAGGAAATATTGCTGCTATCACCACTCTCACTGTAGATACCGCTGCCCTAGATTAGGTATTTTCATTTATACTTCGTCTCTGCCAATAGACAAAATCCTGGGGTAGGGAAGTATTCAATGGGTTGATACTGGTTCAGTGGCTTCTGTTTTATCTTTTAAGAGGTAAAAAATAAGAGAGGATCTTCTCCATTTGTCTCAGATTTTCTACTCAAAATTATATGTGTACACAACATAATCGTTGTATGGTTCACTTTGGTGGTTCTCTAGGATCTCTTGCTCCTTTTCTCTGAATCCTCTTCTCATTTCTCTCCCTTCATCAGGCCCTCAAGGGTTTTTTCCTACTTCCTGACTTGTCCTCAGGGTATCAAAAGGAGCATCCAGATCCTTGCATCTCTGGGTGGTGACTTGTTCTCCACCTTGAAGGCCAGTGTAGAGATCTAGTGATTATATATTGAAGAAAAAAGGCCTAGGTGTTCTTTATCCCTCAAAGTGGAGCATCCTTAAGACCAGTTTTCTCCTGCCAATATTGATTTTGATGTAATGAATAGGGTCTCTTCAATGAGTTATTGTATAAAAAAAGATAGATTTTTTTTTAACACAGACATATTAAATATTCTCTCCTCATCCAGAGGGAAGGGTTTGAAGGAATGCCAAGGAAAGAAGGAAGAAGGGATAAGAACACACACACGCACACATACAGACACTCTGGACAAAAAAGTAAATGATTCACATCTTTAGAGATGAAAGATAAGCTTCATGATCAACTCTGAGAAATATATTTGACACGTCTCAGTCACAACACAAGGAAAATCTATAATAAAGGACAAAAGCATGCTAGAATAGTAGTTCAGATTTCCTAATATTAAGGTTCCCTTCCAAAAGCTGAATATTAATATCATAAATTCTTTATTAAAAGGGAAAATTTATCTTTCTGTTACATTAATTGTGGCTTATAATTAGATATAGGGGTTAGTTTCTTAGCTACAATGCATCAAACACTACAAAAATACCTACTGTGTTCTGACCCTATGCTACATACCAGTCTTATGAAAAAGTAGTCTCTGCTCTTAGAATCTAGGATCATAATATATACATAATCACACATGCAATTCTGATAATTCTGTGGCTGACAGATACGGGTATAGTTGGGGCACAAAAGATGACTAGATGGAGAGATTAGACTTCCTAGTCTTCCTAGTGAAGTTGACTTGGTTCTTGAAACAGAATTGTAAAAATAACTTTATTGTGGTATAATTTACCTATGGCAAAATCCACTCATTTTTAAGGGTTCAATTAAAAAAATTTTAGTTAAATTTCTCAGTACTGCCACCATCACCACAATCCCTTGTGCCCATATGGAGTTACTTCCCTTTCCCCAGCCCAGCCCATGGCCACCAGTAATCTACTCTTTGTTTTTAAAGATTTCTTTCTTCTGGAGAGTCCATACAAATGGAATTATAAAATGTATAGTCTTTGGTGTCTGGTTTCTGTCCCTGAGCACAGTGTTTCTGAGGTTAACTCATGTTGTGGCATGTATCAGGATACTGTTCCTTCTCCCTGCTGAAAAGTACTCTATTATATGGATGTACTGTTTTTGTTTATCCTTTTACCAATTGATTGACATTGGGATTATTTTAGTGTTTTGGCTATTGTGAATAACACTGCTTTGAACATTCATGAAAAAAAAAAAATCTATGTGTTGATATACTGCAAGAGAGTTAGGTCAACCATAAAGTTTAAAGGGAATAGGATCCTCCACAAGATGGCCTCCTTTGCCTTATACTTCCTGTGAGTCAGGAAAATCTTAGAAATGTGTTTGAAGGAAAAAAGATACGGCATTAATTACTAAATAACTATATCCTATTTCCTGTTTGTTTTTGGATTTAAAAACAAACTAATTCCACTTTTATCTAGACAAACGATCTCTATATATTTTGGAAGAAAAGGTTTAGTCTTACCACGGAGTAAAACACAATATAGTTGTATGGAATGGGTTTAAATTTTAATAGGATATGAAATTCTAGAGAATCTCATTTCCTATATTCTGTTAAACAAAATAGGTAACACCTTCCATGGTTCAATAAATCTATAAAGTTAGCTGCAATACATCAGTATTTTGGCTGTAGAACACTCTCAGGCCTCTGGGGCATCATTCAGTGGCATGAAGTGAAAATGAAAGCATATTCTATCACAGTGATGTTACCTTAATGCAGTTAATCCAGGGTAAACCTATTCTTATGGTGGGTACATTTACCAGAGGGCTTACAGATCCACAGGAGTAGTACCTTTTTTAAAGCATGTTTTATACTAAAACTAAGTTGCATAGATTATGAGTAAGAATGGCCAAACCCCATACATTCTTAAGATAAAGCATGAAGCTCTAAAGACAATTCATAAATGCAATAGAAACTATTAGGACTGTTTCTAAGTTTGAGGGATGCATATATTCCCCTCTGTTGGTGTTATTAAGGTCCAAAAATTTCGAGAAGCTCTTTCCTATATGCTTCTGTTTATCTGTTTTGCCCATACCTTCACATTTAAGTGAGGACAGTATCTTTTCTTCCTCCTCATAGTAAACAAAGCATAACTATTGCATCACAAAATATCAGCTTTGTGACCTGAGTGATTTAAGACAACTTTTTCTAATTCCAAAAAATTAAACTTCGGGCAAAGAAGTTCACTATTTTCACTAGGATTAAGGATTTCATTCACACCTGAGAGCAGGCTCCTTCTGCACAGTGAGGATGGCCAGGCCTCCCTTCATTGCCTTCCTAAGTATCCCGAGAAGTACTTTAGATGCTATCCAAAAGTAGGTTCAGCTTTGCAGCATAGAAAGAAAAGAAAAAGAGAAATTAAGAAAGAAAGAAATACTATTGTATTTCTTATCTCAGAGCTTATGAGATGTGTGGGAGAGCCAAAGAGTGCACCAAATAAATCACCATAGGTCCCTCTTGCTTCTTTCATAAACCTTCTTAAGAATTCACTCCTTTGTTAGCGTGAAATAGAGTGAACACTGAAATGCACGTGTGTTCATCATATTCATCTCTTGTAATGTTGAAATTCTAATATTTTACATTCATTATTTGATTATGATGGATTTATTGAGTGCATTATATATGTCAAGCACTATGCTCAGCCCTGGAAATGCAAAACTACCTTTCCGTTTAAGGAAGGACTGAAAGGATCATTTGAATTGGACATTGAAAGTTGCTCGTAGTCCTTGAAAAGGAGAGCACCAGTGGAGTGGTGAGAAGCTGGACTGTAGTAGGTTGGAGCAGACGGGGAGTTCTTACCAGTATTTTCAGAAAGTTAATTGAGAAGGAAAGGTAAGAGATCCAACAGTAGCTAGAGGTTGGCTTTAGAAAAAGGATGAGAGTTTGTAATTCCTTTAACACCAAGATTAGAGAGACTGAGGCACATGTGTAGTGTTGAGAGTAAGAAGAAGTAAGAGTGAGAATAACAGAAAGTATGGGAAAAGAACAGAAATAAGGTCAGAAAGGTAGGGACTGGGTTTGAAATAAACCTCTGGGTGCGTATGAAGGACGTTTTTATATATTGGTGATGGTCTTCTTTTGGATGATGTGGGTAGATAGGTCAGGGACGTAAGTCTTAATGTATGAAAAGCTCTAGGAATCAGAAAATTGGTTTCCGTTCTCTGTTTTATGTTAGCTGTACAAACGCTTTGTGGAAGAGGTGTAAATCTAAAGAAAATTAAACAGATGAATAAACAAAAAATATGTGACCTAGACATATCATGTAAATTATCTGAGCTTTAATTTTCTCATCTATAAAATTAGGGGCCAGAATAATTTCTAAGATTCCTTATAATTCCAGAATTCTAGTCAATGGGAATTTGAAAAGATGTCAATAAATCATATCCACCTGTGAATTTAGAGTAGATTTCCTGCCAAAGAAGGCTGGTATAAAGATTCAACAATACTACATTGTATATGGCCCAAGGACTTGATAAATATGAAGCTTTGTCATTATTACATCTTATGTTGGGTTATTCTTATTATAATTCTTCCTGTTCAATAAATTTCCGTATTCAGATTACAAATGAGTTGGTAGAGTTAATGTGTTTTAATAGCCTCACGTACAAGTCACCATGTAAATAATACATAATTATTAATACAATTAGGAATTACAATGCTATTTCTAGATGAGTTAACCGAGTTTATAAGCACCTCTTCCAGGAAATTGTAAACACATTATTTAACTGCAATTAACCTTGACAGATAGACCTGGCCTATATTGTTCTCACAATGATGAGGAAATTGCCTCAACATGTTAATATTTAATAACTCTTCACACTGACAAAGCTAGTTCAAAACTCTATTCAATTTGCTGAAACTATCTAGAACAAAAGGATAAAATGTCTCTTTTTTTAGATGGGGAGAAAAAAGTGATTAGTGAAACCGTGAAAGAAAACAAAAACAATTAACATTTTCTTTATCCTTGTATTTACCTAAATGGTAGCCCATGATAGAGGCACTCAGCACAGCCTGTAGCATTTTGACACCAAACTTTCATCTCTTCCCAACACCTCCAAAACCAGCCTTTACCACCATTCCCCCTACAAGACCTGTCCTCTCTTACTTTCCAGATCTATTTGCTTCTTTTCCTTTAATTTCTCTGAACTCCTTCCCAGGTACGTCTCTTCATTAACCTCAAACTTCCCAATTCTCTCCTCTAGTCCCACAGCTCCGAGTTACTTACGGTTCCATCATTTACAGAGAACAATACGCTGTCTCTCAGAACCAGGTCTAAATTCATGGGACAGAAAATCTGTTTGTCCCAACACAGAACAGGAATCCACTGGTTTTCTGTGAGCACAACTGTCTTAAGGGCAAGATCACCCAGTACATATGCAGTTGCCAGATTTTAACCTCTAAGGACTTGGTAAGGAACATTAGGGGGGAAACTTACGGGGAGAGAATCATAAGGATCTCTTAGAAAGGCATCATCCATATCAAATCCAATAAAATAAAGTAAAATAAAAAGAATATAAGAGTTCACTGTAAATTGTCAAATGCTATTTAGAAGAAAGAACATCATTGCTCTAAATAAAGACACGACAAGAATAGCTATACTTTTAGGTCCCTGTCAATTGCATTTCCAAAGATGGTAAGAGATTCTTTTTATAAAATGTTACTGTCAGAACAGTTCTTTATTGCTTTTGCAGGAAAATAGGTATGTTCTTTTTTTTATATATATCAAGCTCTGTGTTAGATAGAGGGGAACTTAATAACATTAAATCTACTCTTAGGGAACATATGGTCTGATTAGAAATAACTACAAGTTATAATATACTCAGGAAAGGGAGATTATATAGTCAACACATATTTATTATGCAAAATTTGTCACCATCTGACATATATGTGGTTTTTATTTTTAATCTCCTCCTAAGCATGTGAGCGTCATCAAGGCAGAGCATTTGTCTTTATTGGTCACTTTTATATCATTACGGCTTAGAAAAGTGATTGGCACAATTAGACACTCAGAAATTTTTGGTAAGTCAATAGATAAATGAGTTTTCTTTGGGCTTGGTATGGTCCTTGTGCTGGAGCTACCATTATGAATAAAAGAGACAGAAATTTTTCCTTCAGGAGCTTGAAACATACCAAGGTAAAGAGACATTAAAGCAGTAACTTTACGAATATATTATTGAAGCAGAGTAACAGGAAGTAATTTATAGTTCTAGCTGAATTTGGAGGACGGCCGACTCAGAAAAGATAGAGATGAGATGTGGCCTGAGCTGTCTTGAAAGATGACCAAGAATTGCCAAAACGAAGATTTGGGGAAGTGCTTTTGACATAGAGAAGAAACAGCATGTATAGAGGCTTATGGTTTAAATATTCTGGTATGTTCAGGAAACCATGAGAAGTTTGACTGGTGGGACATGAGCAAAGGCACCCCGAATGAAATGGTTCAGGACTGGAGAATCTGGAAGTGGTTCAGGGAGGCTGGGATGGAAGAAGCTGGATGAGTGAGACCAGCTAAGTCCAGCTTTGAGTCTCATGGTAAGAGTTTGGACTTTTCGCAGAGGCAATGAAACCCCAATGAAAAGTTTTAAAGAAGTGTGTTTTAGAAAGAGCACTTCATTTATATTTATATGTGAAATACAAGGGGAAAGAAAAAAAAGGAGAGCAATACAAGCCAGATAAGGAAGGTCTTAGACTGAAAGTAGAGGAAGAACAATTGTATTGGTAAGAAGGAAGGGAAGGAAGGGAAGTTAAAGAAGGAAGAAGGAAGAGAAGGGAAGGGAAGGGAAGGGTAGGGTAGGGAGGAAAGGGAGGGGAAGAGAAGGGGAGGGGAGGAAGGGGAGGGGAGGGGAGGGAAGGGAAGGGAAGGGAAGGGAAAGGAAGGGAAGGGAGGGAAGGGAAGGGTAGGGAGGAAAGGGAGGGGAAGAGAAGGGGAGGGGAGGAAGGGGAGGGGAGGGGAGGGAAGGGAAGGGAAGGGAAGGGAAAGGAAGGGAAGGGAGGGAAGGGAAGGGTAGGGAGGAAAGGGAGGGGAAGAGAACGGATGGGGAGGAAGGAGAGGGTAGGGAAGGGAAGGGAAGGGAAGGGTAGAGAAGGGTAGGGAAGGGAAGGGAGGAAAGGGAGGGGAAGAGAAGGGGGGAGGAAGGGGAGGGGTGGGGAGGGGAAAGGAAGGATGAACAAACAACACAGGTGTTGAGATTCTGGACAGAGGAAAATTTTAAAAGCCTACACAGTAAAGAAACGATTATAGAATTTTAATAATCCAGTTTGGCCCCTAAAATCAAGCATATTATAAAATCTATTGAACTCCCTAGAATATCATTTTTTCTCTATTTTAAAACTAAAGCTGCATTTTTGAGACGATCATCTCTACAGCTTAAAAAAAGTATAATATGCATGGCTTTGGCAAATAATTTTTATTTTTGATATCTATGTTTTTACTTTAGAGAAGGTTAATTCATTTTAGGTGTGGCATCGTCCCCAACAGGCGGTGTGTCCATCTCCTCCTGTGAATGGCTAGAGAAAACAACTCAACTTGGGGGAGTCGAAAGGGCAGAAGTTCAACTAGATATATAGTTACTCATGAACAACATGGGTTGAACTATGCAGATTTAAAAAAAAAATTCAGTATAGGACTGCCAATATACTTTCTCTTCTTTGTGATTTTCTTAACAGTTTCTTCTCTCTAGCTTGCTTTATTGTAAGAGCACAGTACATAACACTTATACAAAATATGTGTTAATTGATTGTTTTGTTATCAGCAAGTCTCCCAGTTAACACCAGGCTATTGGTAAAGTTTTTGGGGACTTGAAATTTATGCATGCATTTCAACTGGGGCTCTGTGTCTCTACCTCCTACACTGTTCAAGGGGCAACTGTATATTCTTTTGAAAACAGAAAAGGGGAAATCAGGAATTCTTTTGGCTATACTCTGGAATCTCATAAACATCATCCAAGGATGGATTCTAGAAACAGGGCTACCCATGCCTTACTCTCAGAGTCTGTTGAAACTATATGTAAGTGTGACCTGTGTTTGTGTATTTGTTGAAAGCTTGCCAGGTAATGCTGACCGGCAGCCAAGGTTGAGAGCTTTGGACCTGGAGGTCCTGCTGAACAGCTCACTCATACTCTGGGTCTCAAGCATGGAATGACATTTGGGACCACTTACGCCTTACAGAAGATGCTGCCCCAGGAGTCACAAAGTTGTGAGGACTAGAAAAGTGCTTGTCTCCTAGGAGATAAAGAGCATATCTTGACATGACTAGGTCTTAAAGCCATTTGAGTTGTTTCATAAGACTTTTTCTTTATTTTTGTCTGGTATTTATGAGATTTAAATTTACTCCAGGAGTCTTTCCTTTTTTTTTTTTTTTAAAGATTTTATTTATTTATTTGTCAGAAACAGGAGAGGAGAGAGAGAGAGCAAGCACAAGCAGGGGGAGCAGCAGCGGGCAGAGAGAGAAGCAGACTCCCTGCTGAGCAGGGAGCCTGATGTAGGACTCGATCCCAGGACTCTGGGATCATGACCTGAGCTGAAGGCAGACGCTTAACTGACTGAGCCACCCAGGCGTCCCCTACTCTAGGACTCCTAAGGAGTATTCTAAAATGATGGTTTTCAAACTGTTCTGTAGAATTCTGGGATCCCTGGTGGCATCTCAGAGGTCACTTTTGGGAGTGGGTGCGGTAAGTGGCCAGAAGAAAGCCTGTGAACCTCTTTCCCTTCAACAGGAGAACTCCTGCTCCACTTTGCTGTATTAGGTGTATGTGTTTGTGTGTGTGTGTAATATACTTGCCCTTAGAAAAAAAGGATGGCTTTGCGCCCCCATCCCAAATATTTGAAAAGCATGGTTTCAGAATTCCTGTAATAGGTCAGGAGAATCATGCTCCTCAAAAATTGGTATTTATCTGTCTCTTAAAAGACTCAAATATTTAACACATGAACCTTTGAGCTATTGGTAGAAAGACAAAGAAAAAAGAGAAGCTCTTCTTGTGATGCCACTAAGGTTTAATTAACTCTCAAAACCTTTGATTTGTTAGAAAGGTGATTACTAGAATGTCCTTTTGAAAAAATCTCTCTCTCTTTCAGAAACCCTCTGTCCTTCCTCCCCCGTTTTTCCTTTACTCTCATACGACTGCCACACTGACAACACTTCTGACCCCAGATATTTGAGTTTAATTCAATTCTAACACTATCAGGTGGGAGATAGTAGAGGACCCCACAGGGTAAGGGCTTAGTTAGTCCCATGAGAATTCCCCCTCACTTCAGATGCCAACTGAAACGAGTAGGTTACCCACAGCTTCTGTCAGAGTTGGCTACCAATTTGAGGTTCCCAGGACCACCTCCTTGGGTTCGATTAATTTGCTAGAGTAGCTAGTTTACCAATTCATTAAAGGGTACCATAAGGGATATCCTTTTTTTTTTTTTTTAGTATAAAACGAGTTTTATTTCAAAATGCAAAATGGTGGTCACTGTAATAATTAATAATAATAACAAGAATGAATATAAAAAGCATTCCCCACCTTCCACCCTAGTACAAAATGGTAGATGCACTCAGATAGCTCGAAGACACGTAATTTTGGACATGTTATCCTGCAATGCTGCACAGCAGCAACACTTAATCCCAAACTCCTTTTGGTGGATCCGTGTGGTAGTTGAGGTCGGGAAGTGGGTGGCTTCGCAGATCTAAGTCCAAACAGGGAGAAATACATAGGGTGAACTCAGGGGTCCCAAGTGCAGGAGTTTCTGTCTCTGTGTCATGGGAGTGTGTCAGTCTCCCAGTATGTGTATGTGTTCACCGACCTCCACGCTCTCCAGATCCCAGGCTACTGGCAGTTTATGTAGGCTTCCTCACATAGACATGACCCCTTATGAATTCCACTTACAACCTCTTCCCTTTCTCTAAAGGATAAGATGTGACGCTGAAAATTCCAAGTTTTTAATCATGGTTTGGTTTTTCTGTTGAGTAGCCACATCCAGGAGCCCACCCGGAGTCACCTTATTAGAACAAAAGATGCCCCTAGCACTCCTAGAAGCTTACAAGAGTTTTAGGAGCTCTTTGTCAAGGGTTAAGACCAAATATTACAACAGAAGATGCCCCTCATGCTCTCATCACTTAGGAAACTGTAAGGGTTTTAGGAGCTCTATGCCAGAAGCAGAGACCAATACATGTATTTTTTATTTTCACACTCTCTATTTACCTAATCACACACATACATCAGGAAAATATTAAGCATTTGATATATATTTATAATGTTAAACGTATTAACAGTGGTTTGTGTGACAAAATACAAAGACATAGTCAATAAAATCCATTTAGAAATTATTAGCTATTCTGAGGAAAAACAACAGGTAGTGGTCAAGAAAAAAAGTAGCATTGCTTAAATTTTCCTTGTGAAAAGAATGATGGCCACGCAATATAAGAAAACCCAAAATCATTTGTCACAGGGCTGGTAGACTGAAGTAAAAGAGTGACTACGAGTAGCTGAAAGCTCTGGCAAGTTCTTAGATGAGCGCTTGGAGTGGGAGCTGCTCAGAGGCTGGCCAGAGGGGCGCAGGGACCCGAGGGAGTTTCTCTGTCCAGAGTAGCAAAGAAAGGAGGGGAAGGGAAAAATGAGAAGGGAGGTTAGTAAGAGGTGCATTAAGAAAATACTAAATCACTGAGCTGGTTAAACAGTAAAAGGGGCAGATGGAAGTTGTAGTTTAACTAGAGGAAATGGACTGAAACGCTGAAAATTGCTGCCACCTCCTGGGCATTGCTTTTGCAACTGCATGTTGCCATGGTCACTTTTATTCTATAAAATAGACATTTCCATTAAATAGAACAATGAAAAAATAGGGCTGATTTTGCTCTGCTTGCTGACAATGCTGATGTTAAGGCAGAAGAAATGAATCTATTCCAAGCTCAGATAATAGATACTTGTTATTTTCAGGGGAGTCTGTTAGAAAGTAACATAGTAAATGCCTGCTTAATTACTGAAGGAAAACAGAGCTTGTTTGTAGGGAGACTTTAAAAAGCTGTCCAGCTAGGGATGGTTGAGAAAATAATGCAAATAATACAGAAATAAATATTATTGATAACTATTGACACATGGTTGTGACTAGGTGAAAAGGTTAATTGTTAAGAAATATTGTTGACTGAACATTCAATGTGATTATGTCCTGAAATATTTTGAAACATTTTAGTGTAGAAAAAAGTAATAACCTCCACACAAAAAACAACATGCATTGATATGTTCATGTCATTGTTTCTACTATTTTTTCCAAACCTGTCTATTAACAATCATTGCTTACACTGCATTACCCAATTTGTTTTATCAAAATTCAGAATACAGAGCTTTATGAAAGATTCTTGTATTGACAATGATATATTTAGCAAGGCTAAACATTTGTTTGTTTGTTTGTTTT
The DNA here is from genome assembly GCF_030435805.1 of Mustela lutreola. Lineage (NCBI taxonomy): Eukaryota > Metazoa > Chordata > Mammalia > Carnivora > Mustelidae > Mustela > Mustela lutreola. The sequence continues at coordinate 45,524,364 of NC_081292.1, forward strand.
GTTGCTTTTTTTTTTTTTTCCTAATTGGAAGCCCACACTTCAAATAGGGAGGAGAACATTCTGAAATAAGCAAGGAGAGGTTTGCTCCAAGAAAACTCTTGCTGGCTACATAGAAAAGGGCTGGGAGCTCGCCAGCAGACTGCAGGGCAGGTTATTAGTTGTGTGTGCTGACACTAATGCAAAAAGAACTCTGCTAGTTGCCACTAAAATATCTGCTGATTTTTAAAAGTCGGGTATTAGATATTCAAACACACACACACACACACACACACACCACACAATTTTCCCCAAGTCATTTGATTCCATCTATATACTACCTCATAGAGCGCATTAAATTTTCTTCAGCCAAAGGAAACATGAGTCATGAACTATTTTATTTTCTATTTATCTTTTGTCCCTTTCCTTCTATGTAGGCACACAATTGCAAGCACAGACTCATGCCTGGCCACTTCTATATCTTCTACTTCTCTTGAAGTAGAAAAGAAAGGGAATTTTCTCTACAAATTCTCATTTTTTAAAAAAGGGAGAAATCTTCAATAGGAAAGTGGGATGTGCATCTTCCTTAATTTTCACTTTATGCTCAGTTTTCTCTTGGTTGTATAACATCTACCAATAAAAATAGTTTAAAAGAAAATCTACTGATCACACTAGTCCCATCAAAGCCCTCTATCTGCGAATATAGGAATGTTTAATTTGAATGCATCTGGAAGAAGATGAGCAGGAAGGAAGTGCTGTTCCTGATAGAGTTTGTCATAAAGCCTATTTTTACTCTATCTGTTGATTCTTTGTAATGATATAAAAGTCACGACAGTAAGCATCTAGAATCCAACCAAATGGCTTAGAAATAAGTAACAGTATAATGCAAATAACTGTTGTGAAGAATTTTCTCATCTAATTTTTGCACCATCTGCATGATCCTACTTAAAGCTATATTTTGAAGCTTGTATTGGAAAAGTAAGTTCTTAAATTAATGATCTTTGTACTTCTACCTTAAGATACTAGAGGGAAAATGTACAAGGAAATCTCCATAACTTACCCAATTATTTTTCTGTAAACTAAAAATGCTCTAAAAATTAAAGTCTACTAAAAAAGAGAGAGAGAGAGAGAGAGAGAGAGAAATTAAATCCATAGTGAGCAGGAGGAAAGAATGAAAATCTGAGCAGGAATCAATGAAAGAAAAAAAATAAGAGAGGAATCAAAAGCTGATTCTTCAAGAGAAAGACAATTTATATGTCCAGCCAGAGTGATCAGATAAAAAAGATAAAAAGTGCTAACAGCTGACTTTACAGATTACCTTCCCACAAAGAAACTTCCAGGCCCTACTGGCCGCACTGTTAAATGTCACCAAACATTGAAAAAAACAAGAATAATATCAATTCTATATTACCTCTTCCAGAATATGGGAAGCATCCCAACTCATTCTGTGAGGTCAGCATTACTCTGAATCCAAAATGAGACAAAGATATTACAAAAACAAACAAACAAACAAACAAGCTGAAATCCCTATGAACACAAATTCTCAACAACATTTTTGCAAATCAAATAGGAAAAGAAAAATGAGAATGAAATATATATGATTTTTGCCCAAACATCATTAGAATATGAGCAAGAAATGAAATACCTAATTGTCTGCATACTGTGATTCCTAGGAAATTTGGTCAAGACACAGAAACACAAAAGCAAAAACAATAAACTCTAATGTATGCCAATTGAGAAGGTCCCCAATGAAGAAGGCAATGAATTTTAGCATTAGGACAGCTGGTCGACTGGAAGAACAAGTAGCCCCTTGCTGGAGAACACTGGACTTTCCTGGGGTACTTTAATTGACTGTGAAACATTGCTGCTACTACAATGAGCTATGAAGATGTAAGACTCTGGGAATATATGTGCCCACTGATGGCAGCGCCTCCTGAATATGAGATATAGGGAGAAGGACAACAGTTAACACCAAGACTGTGCCCTCCGAGCGGTCAGTGTTACCAATATGGCAGAGAATTTCAGTGGTTAGACTGGAGTTTACAGTTGAAGGTCTCACAAGCTGGGAGGTGGAATGTTATGAAGCTATCGCAATGCAGTAGTAATAGAAAACTCAACTAAACAGTGGCAGTGGAAACTGAAAAGAAAGAATGAATAAAGTTAGAAAGGGCACTTGGTAGTCTGAATATTACTGAGGGTGGGTTTAGTCTTCAGTTCTAAACTGTTGGTTAAAACCCTACTGGAAAAAAAAAAAAAAAATAAAACCCCACCAGAGATGGGGAAGAAAAACCCTTGTACTTCATAAATTAAACTAATGAGTTCATCTAGGAAATGTGGCTAGAACCAGATGCTTTACTACATCCCCCAACCCCCGCTAACCTATATCCCAAATCTCCTGCAACTCTTTCTTTGAAACCCTTTAATATTTTTCTATTACCAGTGAGATCCTTTGGGATACTAATCACAACAAATTGAAATGTGCTTTGAACAGGGAGATGAGAATGAGTTGAGTACTAGAAATTTCTTTTCAATTTATTTTAGAGAAAGATTTGATTCTTAAGAATTAGAAAGAATGGTACTCTCACTCAAACGTGATGAACAGCTCCTGATGGAACCAAGGCATTATTTAGAGACTTGAGAGTCTAATCAGCAAGAAGCTTTTCATTCATTCCTTAATATGTGTGAAACATAATCCCATACTTAGGAGCTACCTAGTAAATGAAACCATAAAAGACATAAAATCCCATTTCCACAGCTTGTCACCATCAAAAAAAGAAGACACATTGCAGTATTGAAATCTATTGAACATAAGCAGAGCACAGAAAGTCATTTAGGCAGAGAGGAGCCAGGACGGTCAAGGACCAGACCTTTTTCTGACTTTACCAAAGCTCAGAGAAGTGAAGAATACTCATTTGTTTCATTCTGTTCTTGTGCAGCACACAGTGGTAGAGCAGAAGACCAGAGAACAAGTCAATACAAACAAAACAAGCTTCTTTCCCAAGACTTTTCCCCCTCATCATATGAGATCAATGCCAAGCTATTACTTTCCTGCAGAAGCAGCACATAATAATACCACTGGGCTCCAGATATGTCGCACAAAGTAGCTTTGTAGTAAGAAAAGGGATGATTAGAATCTAATGTCACAGATCACTGTTTCATTTCTCCCATTAGATCACTGGATAACCTTGAGTCAATTCATGATCAGCGGTCATCTTCAAAATATTGACTAACTGACAGGGCTTAGGTTAATCAGCCCGGATGCTGGCTGCTGTGCTGTCATAGGGCAAACAGACTGAATATCAGGTCTTCTAATGGGACTGGAAAAGGTTGGGTTATTAGGGTTTCTCAGTCTCAGCACTGTCGACATGTGGGAGAAGGTAATTCTTTGTAGAAGGGCTGTCCTGTGCATGACAGGATGTTTAGCAGCATCCCATATCCTTCCTCTTTGGCCTCTACTTACTAGATGCCAGAAGCACTGTCCTGCCTCCCAGCTATAACTACCATAAGTATCTCCAGACCCTTCCAGATATCCTTATGGGGGTGGGAAAAGTTCCTTCAGTTGAAAATTACTGACTTAGATTCATTTATTCAATGAATTAGCTCATTGACTCTTTCCTCTTTTCCTTCCCTCTATGGTTTTTCTCCATTCCATTAAATCTTGAATATCTTTCTCCAACTTCAAAGTGGATTATGATCTACTAAAAAAATTAATTGGTCTTTTCTTGCATAGATTTAAAAAGTAACTAATTTAGGTATTTCTGAATATATACTGCTCTGATTTTTTTATTGTGTTGTGTTAGTCACCATAGAATACATCATTAGTTTTTGATGTAGAGTTCCAAAAGTCATTGTTTATGTATAACACCCAGTGCTCCATATAATACATGCCCTCCTCAATACCCATCACCAGGTTCACCCATCCCTTCAGCCCTTCCCCTCTAAAACCCTCAGGAGTAAGTTTCAGTAACTAAGATCTTGGATAATATTTCTATTTACTATGATAGAGATGTTAGAACACTTCTTCTTTAATCAAACAATTGAAATATTATAAATACTGGATCTTATGGGCAGGACTGCACTTTGAAATTTAAAAAAAAATTACTCTTTTCTCTTCAGTAAAAGATAATCATGACGGCATACTTCATTGTCTTGTATATTTATTATGTATTTTTAAACCAATTTACATATATGAGAAAGGTTGAGTTGTAAAGAAATTAACTAAAAATCTCTGTGGAATTATCCTAATAGCTAAGCCAGGAAGAATCCAAGAAAGCAAGCAGCTGTCATTATGATAGAGATAAAACAATAACAGCTACCATTTATTGAGCCCTTAAATTGTTCTGTGCCCCTAAGTAATTTATATGCTTTCATTTAATCTCCCAAGAACACACTCATTCAACAAATGTTTATTATGTGCTTACTATGCTGCAGATACTGTTCTAAATGCTGGTGATATGGCAGTAAACAAAACAAATCCCTGCCCTTATTGGAGCTACAGAGAAGAGGAAAGTGGATAAAGGAGATAGTACTCGTGGGGGTGGATGGGGAATTGGTTTTCTACAAGGCAATGATGGAAGACATTCAAAACATTGACATAGGAGCTAAAACCTGAAGATCTTGAACGGCTATCTTTCAGGGAAGGAGCATTCCTGGTGGAGAATTAGCACATGTGAAGGTTTTGAAGAAAGCACTTTCTTGGCCTGTTCAAACACAAGCAGGGGAGCCAGTGTGGCAGGATTGGGCTGGCAAAGGAGAAGATGACAGAAAATGAGATAAGACAGAAGTCTACAGATCTTCCAGGACTTTTGAGACTATTGTTAGGAAGGGCTCTTACTCTGAATGAGATGAGAAGTCAGCAAAGGCATCTGAGCAGAGAAGAGATCATCTGATCTAATGATTAGAAGGAACTCTTTGTGGAGAATAGAGTCATGGAGCAAGACCAGGGACCATTCAGGGAGGTAAACATTAAAAGTTCCTTAATTTTGATGGATGGTAGCTACACTTGTAAATACAACATAATGTATAAACTTGTTAAATCACTATGTTGTACTTTTGAAATTAATGTAACATTATGTATCACCATCTGTCCTCAAGTTTTAAAAATCCCCAGATTTATTGATAAGTAACCCAAGGCTTAGTAAATAACTTCCAGAAAGACACTTGGTAAATAAATGGTGGAATTGAGATTCACACTCAGAACCCATTTTTTTTTTCCCTTGGAAAATGAAAAGGAATATAAACTCTAAGAGCCATGGACTATTGACATTTCAGTCAAAGAAGGGAATAAAGATTCCCTTTCACTAATATTACCAAGGGAAAAGAAAACATGGACAAAAATCCATAATCATTAGGGATGCATTTGTAAGACTTTTAGTGTGTGTAGAATTTAGTCTTCTTTTAATATTTGCATCTAAAGTATTGTGCACAAATATGCTTTTAGGGTCTACATAGCTGAATATGTTGATATAAAAGTTCTAATCGTAAAGAGAAGAGGAATCAGAAGAAAAACATTTTAATCTATGGACTTCCAAGCAAGCAAATCTGTAGTGAGTAGTTGTTTAGAATGGCAGGCCCTGATCCAGATTTGAATATTTAGTGGGGAGTATTGTACTCTAAATTTAACTATTATTTAGTAAGTAGTTTCTTACAAATTCAAACTTAAAAGACTGCAGCACATGACATAATTACCTACTTGGAATTTTTTATCCTATAAATATTTGAATGGAGACATTCAAAACAAAGAATCCATTGTTATAGCAGAAGAGATGTATCCCTAGAATAGTTAATTCTATTAAACCTAATTCTGTTTTGTGAATTGTGGCATTTCATTGGGTTTCTTCCAGCCTTTTAAGTCCTGATTCTGTGAGGGGTGTGTTGGTTAGAACATAAAGTCTATGAGGTCAGTACCTTTGATACCTTTCTAGATACCTTTCTAGTTTGATGAAATGCATTCAGCCTCATGAGCATAGTCTCTGCACCCTTGTATTAGCTAAGGAGCACATGAAGCTGCTTTAACAGCTATTCAGCAGCTTGAATAGAATGGGAGTTTATTTCTCTCTCTCTTTTTAAGGTTTTGTTTATTTATTTGACACACAGAGAGAGACAGAGACAGACAGAGAGAGAGAGAGAGAGAGCAGGCAGAGCTGCAGGCAGAGAGAGAGGGAGAAGTAGGCTCTCTGCTGAGGCCCTGATGTAGGACTCGATCCCAGGACCCTGGGATCATGACCTGAGCTGAAGGCAGATGCTTAACTGACAGAGCCGTCCAGGCATCCCTATTTCTCTTTCATAGACAGTTCTGAAGTGAGCAGTCCAGGGCCAGTGCCATAGGTCTTTCAACTTCAAAATACAGCTTTCAAGTTTTCTTCAGTTGAAATTCTTCAGCTAGGGGAAAGGAGACGCTGTGTACATCACCACTCAGTTTTTGGCTTAACATTTTCATAAGGCTACACCAAGCTGCCAGGGAGGCAGGGAAAAGCTGTTTCCAGGTTGGACAGCCATGCCACCAGTTAAAATTCAAAGAAGTCTACTATTGGAAGGAAAGAAGAGAAATTGGATATTGGGGCATAATTAGTGTTTTGTTGTTGTTGTTGTTGTTTTGTCACAATTCCAACTCAGGAAGCTGTACCACAAAAGCCTTAGAATTGAAGTTAGGGGCAATAAAATGGCAACGAATCAATGGATTGGAGCAGTAACATATTGTTAATGTAGAGATATTTCAAAGGTCAACCCTTATATGAGTAGTTTTGACCTTATAAATGAAATACTGCATGCTGTCACAATTCTAAAGTTAGGAAGTTTCCAGTCTCCCATCCCTCTAGCAGATTTCCCACAAGCTTGAAACAGGTGTTTTACCCCCCTCCTTTGGTATATACCACACATGTGAATATTAGCCTTTCACTGGTGCTTAAGAAGGGCCATAGCACTCATAATAACACCGAAAAAACAAGCAACGATGGTAGTGAAATCACTATTACAAAGTTACGGGGCCTTAAAATGCCTGTAAAGGTATGTACAATTATGACACCAATTCCTGGGTTGACCCTCCTGCGCTGTGTTATATTGAATCTAATTATTTCCTGCCTGGCTCTTTCTTCCTTATAGGTTTCTGTATACTCTAGAGCTTATTCTGTCCCTGACTTGACATTTTGCTCTCTCTCTTACCTCTCACAGCAAGTTTTGTCTCACTGCTTGCAATATGCACTGGAGTCAACTTGATACCATGTTACTGAAGCAATTTGTAAACCCAGTGAAGGCAAAAATAAATGTTACATAATGAACAGAATTTGATGGCAAGCCCTTGAAGTGTTTATGGCATTCAGAGTGTGGCTACCCAGCTATAAAGTGTCCTCAGCTGCGGCTCAGCCCACTCTGAATGACTAACTGGAAAGGATTTTTCAATGGTGTTCCCTTGAATGCCAGTGCTCCTCTGGAAAAGAAGAGATTTGTAACATTAACAAGTTGAATGGCTTGCTCTATATGTTGACTTAGAGTTCAAGCATAAAAGGTCATGCAGAAAGACATCAGCATTTTATGGGATGGACCTTTAAAGGTTAGTACTTCATGTATTTGGATTAAAGATACTATTAGTCTTTTAATCCCTCCCAGAAAAAAGGGATTTGGGGATCTAATAAAATGAAAAACAAGTTAAGACAGAAGAAAGGAAAGTACCAAGGTTCAAAGCGAGGGGCAATCCTTTTGCAAAGTCCCATTAAAATGGAACGCTTTTACCCTTGCATGTTAAATCAGAAAACTCACTCAGGACTTACAATAATGAGAAGATTGATTTTTAGTCATTCTTTGGGAAATTGAAATTCTTCATTGACTTGAAAGTAGGTCTTCAGACTAGCCCTGGCAATAAGGAGCTGATAGTGAACAGGGAAATATTTTAAAGGCTCTACTTTATCACTTGTGAACTGTAGTAAATATCAAAAGAGCTAATTAGGGGCGCCTGGGTGGCTCAGTGGGCTAAGCCTCTGCCTTCGGCTCCGGTCATGATCTCAGGGTCCTGGGATCAAGCCTCACATCAGGCTCTCTGCTCAGCAGGGAGCCTGCCTCCTCCTCCTCTCTCTCTGCCTGCCTCTCTGCCTACTTCTGATCTGTCTGTCAAATAAATAAAAATCTTTTTAAAAAAAAAAAGCTAATTAACTTGGAAGTGTTTTATAAACTATGAAACAGATGTCAGTGAGAGCTCTACTGAAGATAAAGATGAGGTTGCTAACTGAAATGCATTTTAAATGAACAAAATATTCAGATAAACTTATCACATACATGTATTCTATAGGTAAAACTTAACCTCAATCTCACATCATTTTTTTTTTTTTTGTATTGTATTTTTCCACTGTCCCATAACCACTTCCTTCTCAGTATCTAATGCCCCATTCTTGCTGAATTTTTAGCCTGGGAAGTCCAGGGGTGGGAACATTTGGTAGACACCAAATGTGTCTGCACTTACCTCTTTCTTGGAACCTCCTCAGCAGGTACTTATTATAAGACCTACGTCACAAACCCTTAAGTGGATCCACTGCAGATGGAAACTGCAGTGTGGTGAATGGCTTATGTCTCTTACAAATGATATTAATTGAATAGCATCTTCATAGAAGCATTATTGCTTTAGGGATATGTGCACCTATATGAAAACAGGTATTAAAAAAGCATGAAAAATTTTCCTTGTCAAATTTTCAAATCCTGGCTCATTGAGCGACATAGAGAAATAGGCCTGAAAGAAAAGTGTGTCACTAACCATTAAAAATGTTTATAATCTTCACTAAGTTTACTACATGATCATGAAATTTTAACTCTGCATTCAATAATGCTGTTCCTAGATATAATTTTTTGTTGTTTTTCAGTATACATATATTGTACCACTTCCTTCAATAGACAATTTTCACCTGACTAATAGTAGAAAATACTTGGCCGTATAGTATAGGAAATAAAATGTAAATTGAACTTATTCAGTGACCTTAAGTTGTGCATAGTATGCTAGGAATAAAAGCATGGAGGACATTAGGAGAAGGAAGGGAAAAATGAAGGGCAGGAAATCAGAGGGGGAGATGAATCACGAGAGACTATGTACTCCAGGAAAAAAGTGAGGGTTTCAGAGGGTAGGTGGGTGGGGGGATGGCTGAGCCAGCTCGGTAATGGGTGTTAAGGAGGACACAGATAGCATGGGCCACTGGGTGTTATATGCAAACAATGAATCATGGAACACTACATCAAAAAATAAAGATGTACTGTATGGTGACTAACATAAAAAAATTTTAAAAGCAAAAAAACAGTCACAATAAAAGGGAAGCTCTAACTCAAAGAAAGCAGTAAACTAAGTGTAATGGAAAGAGTAATTCTGGATGTAGAATTAATTTATAAAATAACTGATGAAAACTGTAAAGGTTTGAAATAGAACTGAATCCTAAAAACGTAAACCTCCACTAAGACACACAACTAGATTTGAGATTCACCGACATCATTTTTCTTGGCCTTGCCCCCAAACCAATTCATATGTCGTTTTTAAATCAAAGCACTGCCGTTACTACAGAGAAGGCTTTATGAACCAATCCCAGCGCTAAAGGAATTTGACAGTTTGTTAATGAAACAATGTGAGTAAAAGATTTAAAGGCACACCAGGATCAAGATAAGAGAGAAGTCCAAACACTGTGGATTATGAACTGCTGTACGTATCCTTCAGCCACTAACTAAGAAGTGCTCAGCTCAGCTGGAGTGGCCAGAAAGATATATTGAGGAGTTGCAATTAAAATTGGGACTGAAGTATGGAAAGGGTTTGCATAGTTAGTTAGGAGGGAGGAGGGCAAGGGCATAAGGAATATTAAGGAAAAACAATGGGGATGCCTGCGTGGCTCAGTGGGTTAAGCCTCAGGCCATGATCTCAGGGTCCTGGGATTGAGCCCTGAATCGGGCTCTCTGCTCAGCAGTGAGCCTGCTTCCCTTCCCCTCTCTCTGCCTGCTGCTCTGCCCTTCTTGTGATCTCTCTCTCTCTCTCTGAGTCAAATAAATAAATAAAATCTTTTTAAAAAAAGAAAAAGGAAAAACAAAAAGGTGGACAAGGGCTAGGCTTGTCTGCAATGTTCTTTTCTACTCTCTTTACTTTCTAACAGAACACATTGTATTCAACCCTCAAAATCACCCCCTCTGTGAAGGCTTCCTTAAATGCTTTTTCTCTTCAAATGCTCTATTCTAAACACACACACACACACACACACACACACACACACACACACACACCCCATTCTCACTTCTGCTTTATATCTGTCCGAAGTACACTTATGAATTATTATATGTATTGTGTTGCATTATTGCTGGTTATATTTGTTTCTTCTACTGTTCTGGGTATTCCTTGAAGGAAAGGATTCTGATTTATTCCTCTTTGTATCTTTGTATCTGTAGTCCCTACACGGTGCTTGGCACCTTGAAGACAGTATAATCACTCTTGCCTCGAACTGAACCAACACAACTCTGTAGAAAATGAGGGGTGATAAGCATGGAATAGTAGATTGGTATGAGTTTGAGAAAGCTCTTAAATGGACGAAAATAAGAATTTTGGACTTTATACTGTGGACTATAAATCCATTTTATTTTTTAAAAATTGGATATTAATCTCAAAAATCATTTGTAAGTGTATTCTCCCAAGCATCACCAGCCTTTGACTGCCATGCTTACATTAATAATAACAGCTGGTTTTGTTTTCAGTATATGGCCTCTGCGATCACTTCTGCAGAAATATCAAAACCACCACCTGAGTCTAGTGAATTCTGGAAGTCCCAGAGAATTAACTCCATATACTTCACAACAGAACTATCCATACTCTATTCATTGTTTTGTATAGGTCTCTTGTTCACCAGATACTGGAGAGGGGCACCCCTAGAGTCCTGGAGCTGTGTGGACCCACTGGGAGTCACTGCTCTGCCAAGTGCTCTGTTCTTCATGACCATTAGGCCAGATTGTTTTTCTGATAATCTCTTTCCAAGCCCACATAAGGCCTCCATGGACTGTTGGTGGAACTTGGGAGCTGGCAATATTCCAAATGGAAATGTTCTGCAGGAAATAGGAAATTGAAGATGTGAACATCGAGAGGATGTTGAACTAGTTGTTTTTAGATCTTTCAAAAATTTTATAGATTTGTTTTGATGTTCAGAAAGGGAATGAGATTCTCAAGATAGAGAATAGAGAAGAGCAGAACATCCAGTTTCTACTGTGTTTTTAAAAGTACCAGCATTCTATCAACTCTAAGCCTTTATAACTCTTGATATTTTTCTGTAGCAAGGCACAGTGGTTTTTACCTGAGGACAAAGTACCAATGTATGAGAACAATGTCTGTTGCCATGCCACTATTACTTAATACAAAGATATACAGTTGTTACTTAAATCTCACTTTGTTAATAAAAATACATAAAATAGCAGTTTGTAAATAAAAAAATACAATTATATCCAATGTGGTTCTAAGACAATGTGTTTCACAGAAAAATGATAATCCTGTCTCTTTTTTATACTTCTCAGGTACATATTTCTGATTCTTGTGGATTCATGTTGCAAATACAGCAAATATTAATGCTTCCTGAATCTGCCTAAATGAAACCATCTCGCTTCCATAGTCATAGGCCAGCAAATTACCTCTGGATTCTCCAATCTAGCAAGGTGTCTGGCAAGTACTAAGTGCTCAATAAATATTTAGTGACTGTGTGAATGCATCAGAACAACATTCCATATAACTCCCAGGTGGGAAAATTCAAAAAAAGCATTCAAAAAAGCTGTAAAGGAAATTTAGCATATGGTGATATTTAGAAAACATGATGGAGTTTTTCACTTCGAAATTTCTTTACAAACACTGTACCTTTAAAATAGATTTTTAAAGCTTTTTGAAACCCAAATAGCATGTTTATTTCCAAAAATAAAACGGCAAACATCTGGCAGCAAGATATAAACTCTTGCCCTTGGAGAGTATTCCTTATTTTGAGCTTTATCCTCTGGTGTTGCCATGACTACTGACCATGAACTGAAATTGCTCTGTAATACATTCTATCTCCCATTGTTATTGAACCTAAAACCAGCAGTAAATTTCTAGTAATTAGAGGAGACAGTCTCAAAGGTGGACTTGACAGAGACTTCAAACATGTCTCAAATCTTCTCCAGAGGTTTAGGCTACTGCTGTTGATTCAAATGTTGCATTAACATGCATAAGGTAATTAAATACAGAGCTGGGAATTTGGCCAAGGAGAAATCTTTTTGCCACATTCAAATATGTCTAGTCATGTCAAAAAGGAAAGAGAGAGTAAACCTAAGCCAACATTTATTGGACATGCAAGAGAGTAAGTAATGTGTTTGGTAGATAAATATTGGTCCTCTGAGAGCTCCTAAAATAGTGATCTCTGACGTAAGTCATACTAATTCTGGGAAAGGGGTAACATTTGTTGTTCCAAAAAATAAAAAGATCCACTTAGGCATGCTTATACATATAATACCTATGATTTACTCTCTCATTAGTGCTAAGGCTATTTAAATTATTTTTACATAAGACAACAGCATAAGCCACCTGGGTGGCTCAGGTGGTTAAGCATCTGACTCTTGATTTTGGCTCAGGTCATGAGATCGAGCGCTGCGTTGGGCTCCATGCTCAGTGAAGAGTCTGCTTCAGATTCTCTCTCTCTCTTTCTCTCTAAAACAGATAAATTACATCATTTTAAAAAGATATAATGAAGGTTGTGAGTCATGCAGCAGAAAGTTAATCCTATTTTATAGCATATAGTCTCTGCATTCTCCCTGAATGCAGATAGATGGCTACCTTTACCTACTGTAATTTGGACTAAAAAATAGGACGGCAAAATGAGATGTTGTTGAGACAGCATTCATGACTGCTTTTGTCTTTCGTCTAGGGACAGAAGTCATATATATATACTATGATATTGTGATATATGTCATTATATATATATATATATATATATTTTTTTTTTAATTGGTGCTAAGAAGCCCCACATTCTCCAAGATCAGATCTGTCTTTTGTTTCCAGAAATACTGGATTCATATCCCCATTTCAATCTAAACTAGGACTATGGGAATTATTCTAATTGAGTTTCTGCCTCTAGTTAGATGATGCATACATGCCACAGAACAAGAGAGAATAAGCCTCATCCTAATGTTGTTTCAACAGTAGTAGCAAATGAGATAGATTCAGGAAGAAAGAAGGAAAGAAAAAGAAAAGAAAGAAAGAAAGGAAAAAAGAATGGGAGAGAGGGAGGGAGCAAAGAAAGGAGAGAGAGAAAGAGAGAGAGAGAGGGAGGGAGAGGGAGGGAAGGAGGAAGGAAGGAAGGACAGAAAGAAGGAAAACAGAGAGAGAGCAGGAGGGAGAAAAGCAATATGAAGAAAAGACAAGAGTGCTGAAGAATGGGTGGCAGGGAAAGGTGAGGAGGGACAGCTACTGCAGGTAGGGAAGTCAGGGAAGGCCCCTGTGAAGAGATGACATTTAAGAGGGATCTGAAGGGCTTAAATGCTAGAGGGAGTGTGTTGGCAAAACAAGGAGGAGAATTTGGACTTTGAATCCTGTACTCTTATTTAATCACTTGTTAATTTGATAAATACTATATGGAAGCTCTCCTCTAGGTCAGTCTCTGTGTTATTGCTGGAGGACACCACCGCGAACAAAGCACACACAGTCCTTCATTCATCAGGCTCCCCACTAGTGGATGGCTGATGACCAAGTAGTTTCCATTGTAACTTTACATCATTGTAAAGCTGGTTATATATTATCCATTTTAAAATAAAGTGTATCTTTTTTTTTTTTTAAAGATTTTATTTATTTATTTGACAGACAGAGATTAAAAGCAGGCAGAGAGAGAGGAAGGAAAGCCAACTCCCTGCTGAGCAGAGAGCCCAATGCGGGGCTCCATCCCAGGACTCTGGGATCATGACCTGAGCCGAAGGCAGAGGCTTTAACCCACTGAGCCACCCAGGCTCCCTGAAAAATAAAGTGTTATCATATTAAAGGTAGAATAAAGAGTGCAGAGAGGTGAAATGGGTTCTTTGTGAGTCACGGGACACATAAGCCCATAAAGTTGCTAGGAGATGTAGGAAGTAGGCAGAGCAAGGAAAGAGAAGATTTATAACTTGCTGGATCTCATGAAGGGCTCTTTTTTGCAGGGACTAAGAGTTATATTTAAGTAACCTGAAACCAAAGGAGGTCCAGAAGCCTCTTATCCTCTCTTCCACTGCTCCCCAAACCTCTATTCCCCACATCTCCTATTTGATGTACGTGCGGGGCAAGAAAAGCGCTTGTCCTACTTCTTTTGCAAACAAATATGAAGAGCTTGGTTCTTATCTCCACTTCAGCTGCATACAAAAGAGAAATTCTGAAGAAGGAGACCACGAGATCTCCTACATGCCTTCTGAATGTAATGGATTGACTTGCTCATTGGTGTGAAAGCACTATCCCCAGTGCTGGAACTCAGTCGAATGCCCTTGTTCTGGACTTTGACCTTTCCTTAAGGTATCTATAAATAAGTAGAGAAGCACAGGCTCCCTGGGCCAACAGTGATGACTGATCCTCTCTGTAAGATTTTTATCAAGACCAACGTTCATTGTGTCTCCTCTTTGTATGATGTCCTACCAGGGGCTCAGCCACCCTACAGTGTTGTAGATCCCTCCAGACTATCTTGTATCTGTTAGAAAAACAGTCTCTTAGAGTCACTGTTCAATAATAAGACAGTAATAGAAAAAGAGATTTAAAGAAAAAAATTACTGTAGTTGTATTGATTCTCGTATCAATGATGGATGAGAAAATAATTATATTTTATTGGAATAGTTAACCTGTAGCTTTTTAAAAGTGATATATTATCTAGTCAGTTTAACTCAGTGTTTTTCATAAAAGAGGAATTCTTATTTAGTTTGCAGAACCTAGGAGATTATGTTGTATAAGCTGGAAACACTAGCTTACCTTCCTCAGGGAAAGTGTGATGATAATTAAAGCTTTGCTAGAGCCAAGGCTTTTCATCAATTTGAATGGAGAAGCAATCCATTACCAGCACAGACTGAAGAAGCACAAACACATCATAAAATGTGACTTCCCGGGGCGCCTGGGTGGCTCAGTGGGTGAAAGCATTTGCCTTTGGCTCGGGTCGTGGTCTCAGGGTCAAGGATTAGAGCCCCACATCAGAATTTCTGCTCAGCGGGGAGCCTTCTTCCCTTCCTCCCTTTCTGTCTGTTTCTCTGACTACTTGTGATCGCTGTCTGTCAAATGAATAAATAAAGTAAAAAAAAAAAAAATGTTCAATCTGCTTTACTGCCTAGTATTGGAGATCACAAGGCTCCTTGAGAGATCACAATTGCTCCTTGGGAGCAATTAAAAAAAAAAAAAGTGACTTCCCCCCACCCTCTAGTTCTATGAATGGAAAGGTATTTGGTGATATATAGAGAACAGAAGCAATTATATAATAACAAACCACAGAAAAACTCTTAAACATTAAAATCTAATAAATACAAGTAGATTAGACACTGTCAGTTTACGTGGTTCAAACTACTCAAGAATGCCTTGTTTTTTCAAAAGACAAAAACAGAAATTTAAATCACAGAAATCTAACCATTAGAGGACAGTTCAGTGCAATGAAGAATCATCAACCTCATTTCTGGTCTCCTAAGCTAAGGGAAGAAGAAAAATGGCTTGGATAACCAACCCAACATAGCTCTCATTGTCTTACTGATTTACCCTTATGCTTATTTCCTATTTTATGTACTCTGGGTAATATTTGTTTAAAAATAAAGAGGCAGTATTGAGTTGAAACAGCCATTCCTATAAAGATTTATAGCTCATAAGGACAAATATGTAATTACATATCACATAAAACTCTAACCCAAGAGTATATAAAATGCTAAGTCTTGGAAATTATTTCTTAAGAGTTTCAGCATGTATAAAATAAATTATAACATGCTAAGAGCATTCTAATTCTAAAATTGAAAGTAATATTTAAAATGTAACCTGTTTAAATACAACTTAAAGAGAAGAATTAAAACTTCTGGAAATTTAAAAAAAATAATTATTGCTATGCTAAATAGATGGTAGATATCATAAAATTATACTTGAGAAAAGTTATTTATTTATTTATTGGAGAGATCATAGGTAAAAGCTCTCAAAAGTCACTGCTAATCCAAAAATATTATGATTAAAATTTTACCTTTATAAAATTTTATCTCATATTTTAATAGAAGAAGGTAATATTTTCAGGTAATCATCATTTAAATATGACATTAACATAGTAAAATCCAAGTGATTTACTTGTATTTTTTTTATTGGATTCTTGATCTTCCTTTCTACTGGACTGTATTACTACTTAAATTGGTGAAAAATTCTGGCCTAAAACAAAACTAACTTTTATACTTTAATTGAATTAGAAACCATTATTTTGGTTTAAAAGGCATGTTCTTCTAACTCATGCCAAGGTATTAAAAAAAAATCCTGCTTTTATCAACAAGTAATAAATAAAGCAGAATAGATAACAATACTTAGGACCTATGGGAACTTGATGGTTACTCTATTAGAAATGTGTATTCTCAAACATTAAAAAGGGGAATGCAAATACAAAGATAGTAGATGGTTGAATATAGAAAGAGCTTGCATACTTCAAGAAAAATATATCTTAGAATAATAAAGAGGAAGAAATTGAACCTTGGCATGCCAAACAAAGTAATTAAGAAAAGAAGCTCAGTTTAGAAATGTAATAAACAAAAACAGGGTGATAATCATTGGGTACTGATAGTCCTAGTATCCATTGGTGCAAATGCAAAAAAAAAAATCTTCTCTCCAGTGGCTCCCCTTTTATTGTTTTTCCTAATTGAGATATAACTGACATACAACAGTGTATTAGCTTCAGGTGTACAACATAATGATTTGATATTTGTATATATTGTAAAATGATCACAGTATATCTAGTTAGCTAACATCCATCACTACACATAGTTACAACAAATTTTTTTTTAGTAAGATCATTTAAGATCTACTCTCTCAGCAACCCATGAATCAACAATGGCGTTTTTATCAGAAGAAGTACTGGGATCTTCCAGCAAACTAAGTTTGAAAATTTCAATAGAAAATAATAAGAAAATGTAAACATGTATTCAGAATTTCCAGATAAATGTCTCAGGAAATTTACAGATTTAAGACACAAAATTAAAAAAAAATCCTAGACCTTGATAATCTTTTTTTTTTTTTTTAAGATGTTATTTACTTACTTGACAGGGAGAGAGAGAGAGCACAAGAAGGCAGAACAGCAGGCTGAGGGAGAAGCAGACTCTCTGCAGAGCAGAGAGCCAGATGCAGTACTTGTCCCATGACCTTGGGATCATGACCTGAACCGAAGGCACACAGGTGTGTCCCAGAACCTGACTATCTTTTAACAGAAAAAAAGTGATAGTACTCCCACAAATAAGTCTGCCTCTGCACAAAATTCATAATTAAGAAGATATTAAGGACAAAAATGTTCAAAGGAACAACATTTTAGTTAGTGAGAAGAGTACTGAACCGGGGATCATGTGATTAAAATCTGTGGGTGGCTGTTCCATTTCCAGCCATGTTATTTGCCTGTGACATCTACACATCTGTATTGTCCTCTGTAAGATGGAAAGATTAACACCTGATCTATCTGCTTAATTTTTATTTTTGAGAGGTAAGGGTTGAGGGTCATTTGAAGCACTGTGTGTAAAGACGCTTTGAAAAGAATAGATGTTTTAAAAATATAAGGTAATGTTACTATGTTTAGTGTTTTATTAAATATATGAAAAGGTTTAATGTAGCACAGAATAGGGGTATGGTAACCTAATTAAGATTTTAAAACTAGGCTGTACTAAAATTAAAGAATAGTATCAAGTTGGAGTTTGTCTTTAAAACTTGAAAATATGACTCAGTAGTTTGAGAATAAGTGAAAATCAGTGAGTGAATTTTGAATTGTGAAGAATTGGGTTTAGTCTTCATTTCCTTCCACACTTCTGTTTACACTGAATGCTTACTGCTCTGAAACTGGCCCAAGAGGAAAGAAAAAAAGTGAATTGTGAATTGGCTCTCTATGGGATTCCAAAAGGAGGTCAGTTCCTCCCTTAGCATATTTCAGATTATTCTGGGCAATGGCCATGCTAAACCGTCAGAGAGAAGGCATTCTGAAGTGTGGTTTTGTCAAGTGCCACGTTCCTAACACAGGTACCCAGCAGTGTGCCCACCGGGATCTCTGGGTGTCTTAGGAAACAGTGGGCACTGTCACTATTTTGAAAGGACAGATTTGCTGAATGGTAGCTCAACTTGCTCCCCTACTAAAGTCTCTCCTGGAATCTGGACCCAGCTTTGTTTGGGCCAGTCCTAGAGGCTACTTACGATCTGGGGTCAGCACTGGCTGAAACCGTGCTCACAAGCACAGAGGCTCCTGATGGGCAGACTTGCTTCATTTGATGGCCGCTGGAATTCCGTGTTAGGGAAAGGGTGAACTTCCTGTCTGACTAGCTGCAGACTCTACTGTTCTTCTACAGAAAGAAGTCAATAATAAAGATTCTAGCAGCTTTTCTTTTAGGACTTCAAGGAGAAAATCTTATGAAACCCTAAGATTATATTTTAATTTAATGTGTGAATTGAATTATAGTGATAACTCAATCCTGTCTGATTCAGGAATATGAGCTTAGCTTACTTTCTCCATGGTCCACCTGATGATGCCCTTTGTAAGAAATATACTTCTCATTTTCTCCATGTTGGCTTAATTGTTATCAAAATCTTAATTATCAGAATTTCCATCTCCTTTGACCTGATTTCTTGATGAGTGGCTTGCCCACTGAACTCAGGGTTCATAAGAAATGACTTTGCTCCACGTTTATACCCAGCTTTGTGGAAATAAAAACTATCTAAAATATTAGGATAACAAAATGAATGACAATAAATCAGGAGAACGCATAGTAAAGAGGATCACTCAAAAATGCCAAGTTACTTGAATAAACTTTTTCCAAGAAAATTATGGAAGTATTTAACAATATTAAAGGCAACCTAGTGGAAAAATTACTTTGTTTCCTGTGATGAGGGGACCTGGTGTGGTTGAAGTGGGAGTACTACCAACACAGAGTTGTAACTAGTATCTGTTTGTGTGTATTAGAACTCTTAAATTGATACAAGATGATTGGCAATGCTGAACTCCATATTACAAAATGCCTTAATTACAATGAAAAAATTAAAGCCAGTTGTCATTTATTTTAGGCCTATTAATGACACTAGAAATATTATTTCTTCAACCTAGTTAAGGGGATAGTTTGGTGCATAAAGTGTAATAATCGGATATTCACAGAGTCATCCACATATCACCACTGGTCCATTCACAGGAAAAATTTGATGTGAAATAAGCTTCATTATTTAAAAAATTGGAACAGATGACAAAGAACTCCACATAAAAAAAGGATGTAATAAACTTCTCTTAATTTTTCCTTGCATATGTATTATAATATACATATTTATATACTTACCATCTATCATATATATTCATATACTTATCAAAGCATATCTATATATACACTTATCATCTATCTACCTACATACATACCCATCTCTCTATCTATTGATCTATCTCCATCTATCTATGAAATAAATGAAAACCTGGGACCCTAAATGGTTGCACAGTATACGTTTCTTCAGGTGAATGGCTTTTATTGAACAAATTAGACATTATTGCTCCAGAATAACTATGGAAAAGAAATTATTGTAATTGCTATGACAATAAGGACTTAATTGGGTAAGTTACAGGGAGAATACTATAAAATAGACAGAAAACCTGAGCTTCGAAGCCAGATTATCCCCAGTTTAGCTTGGGCAATAGGTTGGGCCTTTAGGAAACCTCTCTTTCAGCACATAGGCATTGTTCATTTTATTTGTGATGTAGAAATAGATTGTTACTACGTAAGACATGTTGCACTTACTCTCAGAGCACAATTCTTTCCTTTCATGTTAACCTTTTCCACAGTTTTAAACTGCTATTTTGAAGAGCATAAGAAATTTTGCCCTGAATATAATAGTCACATCAGTTCTCTCTTTGCAGAGAGCATTCCAGCATGAAGAACAAAATGTAGGTTTGCCTGGGCTGCACTAAATTTAGCCAAGAGAGGGCCTGCTTTCTTACCTCAAGATGGAAGTACGAAGTGATAGAAGCTCATTATGAACTCAGAGCAAGTAAAAGGGAAGGAATGGGTAAACAGACCTGAAGGGATGTTGATACAATCCACTTTCCCCCAAAGATAATTTTTTTCCATATTCAATTATCAAAAGTGAAGAATGTAGTCATTCTTTCTAATATTATAATGTCTTCTCTCTTTAGATTCCCTTTTGAGTTCCCAATACAATTTTTTTCAGGATAATTAGATAAAAGACCTCCAAGAATGCTGCAACCTAGTTAAGGGAATAGTTTGGTGCATAAAGTATAATAATCAGATATTCACAGAGTCATCTACATATCACCACTGGTCCATTTACAGGAAAAATTTGATGTGAAATAAGTTTCATTATTTAGAAAATAAGAAAATTCTTATCAAAAGTAATTGAAAAAACACATGGCAAATATAGCCTTCTTCCCATGGAAAGGTTACTGCTCTACACACCAGCTGTAAATAGGTCTTTTGAGACTTAATGCCTTCACCATTTCCCCATAATTATTGTAAAAAATCCCCTAATATCTTTCAATATCTCCTTCCCTGAGTCCTCTCCAACCTGTTCTTCACACTGGGGGATATTTTCTAACTGAATCTTACACAGTCTCCACGAATATCTGATTGAATCACATCCTGCTATAAAATCCCTCAGAGGGAACACCTAAAACTCCTCAGCCTGGTTTGCAAGGTTCTTCATGGTCTGGAACACACTTAATTCTCCCACCACATCTCTCAGCACTGTCAGCCTCTTCTCTTCCTAGCAGCTTTTCTGAATTATTTTTCTTACCCGAATCTTCCAGACTTATCACTCGTATGTTTTTGCAGATGCTTCTTCCACACGTGAAACACCAACCCTTCTCCCCAGTTTGTCTCCTAACTCCTGTTCATCACTCACCCCTGTATCTCGACAGGGTTTGATGCACTCCTTACTGCTTCTGTAAGATCCTCTCACCATCCTCGCAGTTCTTACCACGCTCTCTTGTAATTATGCATTTAGTTCCATCTCCTTTAGGAACATGTCATTTCCTCAAGAGCAGAGATGTTATATTTTCCATTTTCATTACTCATTTGTTAGGCTTCATCAGAGGTAGTCTCACTGGTTGCTAAGTGCCGGATGCTGCAGCCAGAATGCCTGCAAGGGGTTGAAATCCCATTGCTGCCACCTTTTTAGCTGTGTGACTTCTGCCTCTCTGTGCCTCAGTGGTTTTTGTCTCTAAAATGGGGGAAATAAGAGAACTTATCACACAGCACTGTGCGAAATAATGGAATTAATATATATAAACTGCTGAGAACACACCTGCCACTTATATTAGTATTAGTATTAGTTACTCTAACCCCAGGACTGCCAGTGTCTTACATACAGTAAAGGATTCCTACAACTTTGCTGCAAAAATTAATGAATGATAAATTATCAAATGAAATGATTTTTCAATTATCCTTTTCCATTGTCTTGGGTTTCATCCCTTGTCATCAATAATTGGCCCTTTCATTCAACAAGTATTTATTTTGTTAACTACTCTAATAGAACTGAGAATTGTATTGAAAATACCCACTTCAGTTTGTAGAAGGCTTTGAAAAAAAAAATGCACCTGTCAGAAAAATGATAGAATTGGGTAAAAACTCATTCTCCTAGAGTGCTCATAATAATAGCCTCCAGTTAAGTTTAAACTGGTTGCTCTCTGGGGTCTTTCCAACGATGAAGGAAATGATTACAACTTACGATTTTTTCTCATTTCCAATTTGTGTGAGCTTTTTAACTTCTTTCAGTACCTCACCTAAATCTTATGCAATCATGATCAAAGGCAGTTTCTTAAAAAAAAAAAAAAAAAAAAAAAAAACTAAATCTACTGTGAGGCTGGTTATTTCATAAAACTACATCTTTTGAAAAACAAATTATATAAAAAAATTGACTAGGAGAAAAAATTCAAAACCTCACAAGAACAGATGAAACTTTTATGAAATTAAACTCATTTGCAAAAAATCCAGTTAAAAACAACAGCAGACAGGGCGCCTGGGTGGCTCGGTGGGTTAAGCCGCTACCTTCGGCTTGGGTCATGATCTCGGGGTCCTGGGATCGAGTCCCGCGTCGGGCTCTCTGCTCAGCGGGGAGCCTGCTTCCCTCTCTCTCTCTGCCTGCCTCTCTGCCTACTTGTGATCTCTCTCTGTCAAATAAATAAATAAAATATTAAAAAAAAAACAGCAGACATTAGCAAATATTCTACTGCCCCATACAGTACTTTTTAACCCTCTCTCAAAGGAATGGTCCAACCCAGCCTATCTTTTTTTAACTCAATCTCCTACTGCTTTCCACAATCCTTTTTCCTGTTCTGTATATACTTTCTTCAATCTTGGCCCTGTCGTGGGGAAGTAGGGTCTGGATAACACTGGGGCCGAATGATCTGTATTCTCCATATAGTCAGAGGGCATGGAGACCTTTCTGGAGACCCATGAGTGAAGAACAGAGAGGTACATGTGCCCAATTCTAATGATTTCTTTCTGTGCGTCACTACTCTCCTTCTATATCCCTGGCCTCCCTTTTATTCCACAAATATCACACATCCAATACCTGTCGTGGCAATGAGGCAGGTCCTATGTTGTCTGTCTGGTTAATGAGTTCCAGCACAGATTCCAGACACAGGCAAAGGAGCCCATTATAGGCAGAGATGGGAACAAACACTTTATTTTGAGTTCCACTATAACGCTGGCCCACAGTGAAAACCCAATACCCAGTTTCTACTGAATGAGCACCTCTTACACGCCAGTCATAGAGCTATGCTGATGAGGGTTCAAAGATGTAAGACAGTGAAGGCCTGGCCCTTTCACAAACCAGTTTAGCGAGTCTGGGCTCATTACTACACCCTCCAAGTCCAAATCTCCTCATGTTCAAAAAAGAATGATGCCCACTTTATAAAGTTTTTGTAAAAATTAACTGAATGAAATTCTAGGACATTCTCTTGTTAAAGAGAGATGCTAAAGCAGGTGGTGAAGATAATAGCCATTATATTTGCTGAGGAAGGGGAAGAGGAGGCTGGGATGGGGGGGGGGGGGAGGATGGAGGAGGGAAAGTCATCCTAGTGTTGAAAAAGTCTAATACCTAGTGAGATTTTATGAACACAGCCAGAGTTTCTCAAACCTTACTATTGTGCCTGAAATTTAAAAAGACAATGCAGACTCTGATTAGTGTTTGTTTCTTCTTCTTCTTTTTCTTTAACTTCCTAATTTAAAACAATAGGTCCAAGAGTAAGCTGTGAAAGGATCTGAGATACCCCCTTTAAGAATGACAATTCTGATTCCTAAAAACAAGCAATTTTTGATAACTGAGGACAGCACAAACCTCTACTAGGAAAGAGGATCCAGGAAAAAAAGGGGTGTCACTCTCAGAGAAGACACAAAGCTGCCTCAATGTAGGTTACCCCTATATTAAAGAGAAAGGAGCCTGAGGATCTCAGAACTGAAGTCTGCTCAGACAAACTAGAGGGACTTGCTTAAAGAGACTTCCATTCTGGGAAGAGAAAAAGCCCTCGAGAAGGTGCTGAGACTTCTTGTACAATTAACATAAACTGAAGGATTGGTAGAATAGCCAAAAGCAATTACATTTTTCATTCAGCTTCATTTTTAATGTGCTGATTAAATGCCAGGTAAAATGCTTGGGATCTTAGAAGATGCTGTGAACAAGAGTCCTTGTTCTGACTTTTGAAGGGCTCATTGTTTAGTGAGGGACAGAAAAATGAATGAAATAAAAATGAGTAATCACAAACCGTGACAAGTGTGTAAGGGAAATGGTTCGCTTTATGTAATGGAGACATAACAGTGCACCACACCATGACCCTTGTTCCCCTCCAACTGTTGGGGGGGAGGCGTGCCCAGTCCTGTTGAGGTCTTCCCACCCCATGCCCACCCCATGGCCTGGCTCCGCCTGGGAATGTAGGAAAGTAAGTTTCCCATGGACAATCCTTAATCAAAAGGGAACCTTCCTGGTGGATTAATGCCCCAGCCTCCTGTTCTCCAGAAGGACAATTCTGGAATGAATTCTAAACTGCTTCAGAGTCCTCAGCTGGAAGAAGCCTCATTGCCCTCAGAGGTAATCATTATTGGCTTCATCCTCCCCTGTTCTCATGTTCCCTTTTCCCTCACCATTATTTCCTGGAATCACTTCCCAGATAATCTACCTGCATCAAGCCTTCATCCCAGGATCTGTTTCATGGAACTTAAACTAAGATCTATGGGAGAGAATGGAATGTTGGGGGAGGGGAACCCAGACCTGAAGGACCAGGAGGCAGAAAAAGAGGTCCTGGCACAGTGTACTGTGCACACAGACATTGAAGTGGGAAAGCACCTGGCGAGATTGGAACAGGAAGCAAGTCAGGCAACTGGAGAGCAGGGCTACAGACAGGGCTGGAAATGGAGGCAGGGCAGATCTTACCAAGATGCTATTTTGGGAAAGGACTTCGTCACTTGTTAGTGCCCTGTTAGTGGCAGTGGGTGACTTTACAACTTGGAAACACATGCATCATGGGACTTTATGCCAATGAGCACCATGATTATTCTAGCCCAGAAAGTTTGGTGTTCTTGCAGAAAAGGTGTTTGGGTATATTCAGGGCATATCTTCTCTCTCCCTTGCCAAGAACCCTTGTTACTTGCTTAGTGCTCTTGGCATTACAAAAAAAAGTTGCAGTTTTCATGGTTTATAGAACCAGACTTGGGTTTGAATCGGGTCTGCCATTTTATGACCTATGTTCAGTCTTGAACAGGCAGCTTAAACTTTCTTTATCTCTTCATCTCCTAAAAGAGATAATGACTACCTTACAGTGCCATTGTGGAAACTAGGTGAGCAAACAGATGTGTTAAGCACTTAACTTGGCATTTAACCCATAGTAATAGTTCAGTAAATGATCATTTTTTTAAACTTTTTATTTTTTATAAACATATAATATATTTTTATCCCCCGGGGTACAGGTATGTGAATCTCCAGGTTTACACACTTCACAGCACTCACCATAGCACATACCCTCCCCAATGTCCAGAAACCCCCCCCAACCCCCCTCCCCCCAGCAACCCTCAGTTTGTTTTTTGAGATTAAGAGTCACTTATGGTTTGTCTCCCTCCCAATCCCATCTTGTTTCATTTATTCTCCTACCCCCTTAACCCCCCATGTTGCATCTCCACTTCCTCTTATCAGGGAGATCATATGATAGTTGTCTTTCTCTGATTGATTTATTTCGCTAAGCATGATACCCTCTAGTTCCATTCAAGTAGTCACAAATGGCAAGAAGTAAATGATCATTTTCAGCAACAAAAACAACAATGTATCTTTCAGTGAACCTTTATTAGGGGAAAAAATAAACCTTCAAAGAGTCAACTAAGAAACTGCTTTGCTATGTTCAGGCAGAAAGATCTAGGTGCCTTTTCAGGGTCAGAGGGTGTTAAATATGTGTAAATACAGCTCTGGAACCACCTAAGCACCCCCATGAAAGAACTTGTGAATTTCATATGAAAGTATGATTTACTAATTTTTTTAAGGCTATGATTCAACTATGTAGCCCTGAGTATAACTGCTGTCTGATGGCTAACACGTAGTGAAGTTTAACAAAGCTCTCATTTGTTAAACAATATTTTTATGTAAATCTGACTAAAGCTTCATGGTATGAGAGTGTGGCTGCTTCTGGGTCTGCTTCTACATTTTGAGAAGAGCTTTCGAGAGAAGGGGCTTCCTTCTGGAGAGGAATGATCAACAAAAGCTTCCCACTGCAAAATCTTTAGTAAAGCACCTTGAATTCTGATTGTCCAACTTCCAAAGTACTCTCCAGTTGATGTTGTTATTTATATCCTGAATTAAATTGGAGTTACCCATCTTAAACATTTGATTTTTTTTATGGCTATGATGCACTTAGTAGGGTTAAGATAACTCTTTGATGTGGAAATTATTGAAATGAGAAAGCTTAGGTAAAACTATGTGGATAAGCAATTCAGCCCTCTACAAGTTCACTTGTCTTAAAAATCCATCATTCTTTCAAATGTCACATATTTTAAGCATCCTATAAGGAAGCACACTGGTGCTTGAGGAAGTTACAGTTGGAAAGGCTCTATTTTCATGATTCATATATAAAGAAATCCTGCAACATTATTTGAGAATATTCACCAACTGCTCTTCTTTCAAAAAAGAACTATTCACAGACATTGTATATAATTTGTGAATAAGATGAAACATTAAAATTAGCATTTAAAATATCAGTATAGTAATAATATTCTTCCATATGATGTTTACAGTTTATTACTATTGTGTACAAGGTTACTCATTTTTAAATTGTACAAAGACTTTAAAAACACCCAGTAAATCATTAGTTGCCTTAGCAGTATTTAGCTATCCTGACCTAAAGCCAGGATACATGAAGCAAAGTCGCTATCGCTATGTTATATAAATTTGGTTCAAATGATTAGGAGTTTTTGTTGTTGTTGTTGTTAATAGGAAGAATTTAAATTTTAATGCTGGCTAAAAATTGTAATTTAACAGTGAGTTAAAGAAAGAATTCCTTTCCTAGAGTCAAATCAGTTACTGAGTAATAATCAGCTATTAAAATTATGTCATGGGTTACTGGGCCACAAACTCAATCAAGTCTTTGCATAAATTTTGCCTTGACCTTTCATTTTTTCAGACTCAATAAATGTCAGCTATCTAGGTGGCAGATTATATAGTCCTTGACCCTCATTTCCTAGATACAACATCTGCACAAGGCATTAGGAAAAATAAGAACTTATATTTATTGATACTTACTATGTGTCAGGCACTGTGCTAAACTCTCAAATGAATAATTATATTTAGTTTTTACAGCATGCTAATGAGGAGGATATTATTTTTAGCATCTCCATTTTAAAAAGAGGGAAGCTGATGTGCAAAGCCATAAAAGTGCGCGCCAGATACGCAGAGCCCAGCGGTCTGCCTCCAAAGCCCAAAGCCTTAACTGGTGTGCTGTGCTGTGTCTACACCAAATTTTTCCTGACTTTTTTCACTGCGTGTAAAACCAATCCACTCCAGGAAAGAGGGGGCACTGATCATTGGTGCCAGGAGGCTACCACTGACTCCTGATTGCAGCAAATCAAACTTGTGAGCAATACCTGTCTGTACCTACCTTGTATCCATGCAACAGTGAGTCTTATTTTGCTCCTTCTCAGCTCTCTCAACAGCAGCCTCTTGACTATTTTCCTGACAAATTTCTCTACAGTGGTTACTATCCATCCTTGCTCTTAGTGATTCTTTTTAGTTAGTCATTTTTGCTACAGGTGAACTTTGTTGTCTTAGAAGGCAATAAATAAAAATGCCAATTAAATAATTGTATAGTGTTTTGGTTGTTATGAAGAGTAATTGAATAGCTATGAAGAACAATGATAGCTACCATTTTTATTGAGCAGTATGCCATGAAGAACAGTGATAGCTACCATTTTTATTGAGCAGTACGTCAAATGCTTTATATGTGTTACTGCACTACTTTCACTTAATAAATTTTCATAACTTCTCTATGATCAGACTACCTGACCTAAAGCTCAAGTTTGCAACTACAACCCTAACTCACTGGGAAGAAGAGGAGATTGGGAAATGGCTCAGAGAACTTCTAGGATGTGCCGGCACATGGTGAAATTCAAATTTGGCTTCAAGTTCTGGTTCAATGGCTGTAGCTTTTTCCCCAAATATAACAATTGGTGGAGCATGTGCAATTTTGGAAACATAACTGACTTACTTCCAGAGTCATTTAAATTTAGTCTTAGATATTGGATTTGTTTTAATAGGTTAGAAATTATACACTGTTGTGTATAATTCTGACCTTAAGCTAAAGGTCAGAATCAGGAGTGATTGGTTTGAAAACCCTGGGCCCTATTTCCTGCAGCTCACAGACCATATAACAGCTACCAAACATGGCAACCTTGCAGCTATAGAAAAAAAGAGGGACAAAGCCAACATGTCTGAAAGTAGAAAGAAACCCATCCCCAAATCAACACTATCTCTTTCTCACTCTTAAAGGTACAATCTAAACTGAAGAATTTATTGGTGAAAGAATTAAAACCAGTCTATTTAACCAACATCTCAAGAAAAGTCACATTATAAGTCAAACTTAGATTCTGATCTTCTCTTTTGTATATAGGGGAAAGATTCTGAATCTGTCAAATAGGAGTCAATTACAAAATAAACCAGAGGAAACAATTTCAAACTGAAGAAAAATGAGGAAATTTCTTCTTCATTCAATCAGTGAATGAAAGAGCAGCAGAGAACATAAATATCCAGGTTGTAGATCAAAGATGGACAGTTCATTCATTGATTTTAACAACTTTGTTGACATCTAGTAAACGGAAATTAGTTCTTAGGTTCCTCCTAACATCCAGGAGACACTGGATTTCATAGTATGTTAATTCTTAATAGTATCAGTTTTTTTCAGCAGTCATTTAAAATACCTCAGAAAACTAATATATTTCATTGTGTTACTTTGTGGTTTGTGTGTGCATGTGTGTTTCTGAGATTTAATGAGTTTATACAATTATGTACACTGAGGAAATTGCCACCAAACAAAAGTATAAAACAATTCCATGAACCTCTGAAAGTTCTTCATAGACTTTTCAGGTCAGCATTCTGATTTTTATTATCATAGATGACTGCCTATTCTGGAATGTTATTAATTGGAATCATATAGCATATAATCTCTTATTTCTGTTTTTTAAATTTTGACCTAATGTAATTATTTTGAGATTCATCTATGTTACTGTGTGTCTCAGTAGTTCATTCTTCTTTACTAATGAGTTATATACCACTGTGTGAATATACTACAATTTATCTTCGCATTTTCTTGATGGCCATTTGAATTTTTTTTCCATTTTGGGGCCATTGTGAAGAAAAATATTTTGAAGATTATTTTATAATTTTTTATTTCTTGGTTGGCTTATATTTTGTCTACACATGCTTTCACATATTTTTGGTAAATCTTGTTAGTACTTTTCCTAGTCACTGATTACTTTAGATTAAACATCTCTAGGAAGAAAACCCCTCAGTTTTAAAAAAGCCTGAAATATATTCATTAAAAATAAGAAATATATGTTAATGATGTCAGGAACATTTAGTGAGAAAGAATTTACTACCAAACCAACATTTCTTAAAATGCACAATTTAATCGTTTATCTGCAATTCCAAGGTTGCAATAAAGATGCACGATATTATCCTCCTCCTGTGGCAATTGAAAATCTATCTGGCTTTTGCCAAAATACTGGGTTAGAACACTTGTTTATGACACAATTTTTTTTTAAAAAGATTTTATTTATTTGACAGAGATCACAAGTAGGCAGAGAGAGAGAGAGGAAGGGAAGCAGGCTCCCTGCTGAGCAGAGAGCCCGATGCAGGGCTCCATCCCAGGACCCTGAGATCATGACCCAAGCTGAAGGCAGAGGCTTTAACCCACTGAGCCACCCAGGCACCCCTATGACACAATTTTCTAATGTGGAAACCTTTAACATATATTAAGAAGAAAGGAAAATAAATAGAAATAGGAAAGGAAGGAAGCACTGGTTTCTTATGGCTTAGATATCTCTGTGTAGAAGGTGTTGTGTTATACACAGTCACATAATTTTTATACTAATTGTAATTTTTTAAAAGGCCAGAGTATTGGGAATTTGTTTGGAGCCATCTACTGTGCTCTATGCTTTGCTGGCATTTTCTCATTAAATTCTCAGGATTCATGTGATTTGTCTTAAGATCATGCAACTAGAGCTAACGCTCAAACTCAAAGACAGTGTCATCTGAATACTGAATCTAGTTCTTTGCCTTGTGCAATCCTCATTTCCACTTTATCACCTATGACTCACAGAAACCCTACAAAGTAACTATTTCAAAAACCCACCTGCTGATAAAAACAATGTGGCTTGAAGAGGTTACCCAATTTGTCCGAGGTCTCACTTACTGTTTCTTAGTGACCCAAATAAGCAAATTCTGAGAATTGCCTCACTTATTTCTGATAGTTCTGACAGAAAAATATGAAGGCTTATATTTGTTTCTTTATCATTCAATTTTTTAATGTAATTCATTAAAAAATCCTTTGCTATTTTATATGAAATGGTAGAAAGTGGGAAAGAAGGGTAAACACAGAAAACGTCATCTTTGAAGGGTCTCTGGCAGTGTTTGATTGAAAGCATACCCCCCACTGTCCTTTTCAGGGTGATTCTCCCCCACCACCCAGAGAAAGCACAGTGTGATGACGCATATTTATTAAGTTGTACCCGATGCCTTTTAGGCTAGTGTGGCCCTCTCTGGGATTAGCAGACAGGAAGGCTTTTAAGAATTATTACTCTTGAGGGAGGAGTCAGATGGCAGAGAAGTAGCAGGCTGAGACTACTCCAGGTAGCAGGAGATCAGCTAGATAGCTTATCTAAACATTGCAAACACCTACAAATCCAACAAGAGATCGAAGAGAAGAAGAACAGCAATTCTAGAAATAGAAAATCAACCACTTTCTGAAAGGTAGGACTGGTGGAGAAGTGAATCCAAAGCGATGGGAAGATAGACCCCGGGGGGAGGGACAGGCTCCCGGCAAGTGGCGGAGCAACGGAACACAAAATCAGGACTTTTAAAAGTCTGTTCCACTGAGGGACATCGCTCCAGAGGCTAAACGGGGGTGAAGCCTACATGGGGTCAGTGTGGCCGCAGGTCCCGCAGGGTCACAGAAGGATTGGGGGTGTCTGAGTGTCGCAGAGCTTGCAGGTATTAGAACGGGGAAGCTGGCTACAGAGACAGAGCCGAGGAGTGAGCTCTCAGCTCTGGGTAACCTTGACCCAGTCGCATGCTCGGTGAGCTCGGAGCATGGCCAGAGGCCAAGGAGATGGGAGTGATTGGGCGCTATTCTCTGAGGGCGCACTGAGGAGTGGGGCCCTGAGCTCTCGAGTCCTCCAGGCTGGAGACTGGGAGGCCGCCATTTACATTCCTGTCCTCCAGAACTCTACGGAGAGCATTCAGGGAACAAAAGCTCACAAAAGCAAACCGGAGCAGATTACTCAGCCCGGACCCTGGTAAGGGCAGTGCAATTCTGCCTGGGGCAAAGACACTTCAGAATCACTACACCAGGCCCCTCCCCCAGAAGATCAACAAGAAATCCAGCCAAAACCAAGTTCACATACCAAAGAATGCAGGTTCAATACCAAGGAGAGTAGCGGAATTCCAGAGGAGGAGAAAGCAAAGCACAGAACTCATGGCTTTCTTCCCATGATTCTTTAGTCTTGCAGTTAATTTAATTTTTTTTCAATTTTTTTTCTACTTCTGCTAAGTTTTTATTTAACTTTTACCCTTTTCTTTTTTAACGTTTTTAAACTAGTTTATCTAAAATATATATATATATTTTTCTTTTTTATATTTTTTCTTTGTTTTCATTTTTTAATTTTTTTTTTTTCTGAACCTCTTTTTATCCCCTTTCTGCCCCCCATGAATTGGGGACTCTTCTGATTTGGTTAAAGCATATTTTCCTGGGGTATTTGCCACCCTTTTAGTATTTTAATTGCTCCTTCATATACTCTTATCTGGACAAAATGACAAGGCGGAAAAATTCACCACAAAAAAAGAACAAGAGGCAGTACCGAAGGCTAGGGACCTAATCAATACAGACATTGGTAATATGTCAGATCTAGAGTACAGAATGACGATTCTCAAGGTTCTAGCCGGGCTTGAAAAAGGCATGGAAGATATTAGAGAAACCCTCTTGGGAGATATAAAAGCCCTTTCTGGAGAAATAAAAGAACTAAAATCTAAACACGTTGAAATAAAAAAAGCTATTAATGAGGTGCAATAAAAAATGGAGGTTCTCACTGCTAGGATTAATGAGGCAGAAGGAAGAATTAGTGATATAGAAGACCAAATGACAGAGAATAAAGAAGCTGAACAAAAGAGGGACAAACAGCTACTGGACCATGAGGGGAGAATTCGAGAGATAATTGACACTATCAGATGAAACAACATTAGAATAATTGGGATTCCAGAAGAAGAAGAAAGAGAAAGGGGAGCAGAAGGTATATTGGAGAGAATATTGAGAGAATTTCCCTAATATGGCAAAGGGAACAAGCATCAAAATGCAGGAGGCGCAGAGAACCCCCCTGAAAATCAACAAAAATAGGTCCACACCCTGTCACCTAATAGTAAAATTTACAAGTCTGAGTGACAAAGAGAAAATCCTGAAAGCAGCCCGGGACAAGAAGTCTGTAACATACAATGGTAAAAATATAAGATTAGCAGCAGACTTATCCACAGAGACCTGGCAGGGCAGAAAGAGCTGGCATAATTTATTCAGAGCACTAAACGAGAAAAACATGCAGCCAAGAATACTATATCCAGCTAGGCTATCATTGAAAATAGAAGGAGAGATAAAAAGCTTCCAGGACAAACAAAACCTGAAAGAATTTGCAAATACCAAACCAGCTCTACAAGAAATATTGAAAGGGGTCCTCTAAGCAAAGAGAGAGCTAAAAGTAGTGGAACAGAAACAATATATAGTAACAGACCTTACAGGCAATACAATGGCACTACATTCATATCTCTCCATAGTTACCCTGAATGTTAATGGGCTAAATGCCCCAATCAAAAGACACAGGGTAACAGAATGGATAAAAAAACAAAACCCATCTATATGTTGCCTACAAGAAACTCATTTTAGACCCGAAGATACCTCCATATTTAAAGTGAGGGGGTGGAAAACAATGTACCATGAAATGGACATCAGAAGAAAGCAGGGGTGGCACTTATATTTAAGCCAAAGACTATAATAAGAGATGAGGAAAGACACTATATCATACTCAAAGGATTTGTCCAACAAGAAGATCTAACAATTTAAAAAATCAATACCCCTAATGTGGGAGCAGCCAACTATATAAATGAATTAATAACAAAATCAAAGAAACACATCAACAATAATACAATAATAATAAGGGACGTTAACACTCCCCTCACTGAAATGGACAGATCATCCAAGCAAAAAATCAACAAGGAAATAAAGGCCTTAAATGACACACTGGGCCAGATGGACATCACAGATATATTCAGAACATTTCATCTCAAAGCAACAGAAAACACATTCTTCTCTAGTGCACATGGAACATTCTCCAGAGTAGATCACATCCTGGGTCCTAAATCAGGTCTCAACCAGTATCAAATTATTGGGATCATTCCCTGCATATTTTCAGAGCACAATGCTCTGAAGCTAGAACTCAATCATAAGAGGAAATTTGGAAAGAATCCAAATACATGGAGACTAAACAACATCCTTCTAAAGAATGAATGGGTCAACCAGGAAATAAAGAAGAATTGAAAAAATTCATGGAAACAAATGATAATGAAAACACAAGGGTTCAAAATCTCTGGGACACAGCAAAGGCAGTCCTGAGAGGAAAATATATAGCAGTACAAGCCTTTCTCAAGAAACAAGAAAGCTCTCAGGTACACAACCTAACCCTACACCTAAAGGAGCTGGAGAAAGAACAAGAAAGAAACCCTAAACCCAGCAGGAGAAGAGAAATCATAAAGATCAGAGCAGAAATCAATGAAATAGAAACCAAAAAAACCACAATAGAACAAATCAATGAAACTAGGAGCTGGATCTTTGAAAGAATTAATAAGATTGATAACCCCCTGGCCAGACTTATCAAAAAGAAAAGAGAAAGGACCCAAATAAATAAAATCATGAATGAAAGTGGAGAGATCACAACTAACACCAAAGAAATACAGACAATTATAAGAACATACTTTGAACAACTCTATGCCAACAAATTTGACAATCTGGAAGAAATGGATGCATTCCTAGAGACATATAAACTACCACAACTGAACCAGGAAGAAACAAAAAACCTGAACAGACCCATAACCAGTAAGGAGATTGAAACAGTCATCAAAAATCTCCAAACAAACAAAAGCCCAAGGCCAGATGGCTTCCCAGGGGAATTCTACCAAACATTTAAAGAAGAACTAATTCCTATTCTCCTGAAACTGTTCCAAAAAATAAAAATGAAAGGAAAACTTCCAAACTAATTTTATGAGGCCAGCATCACCTTGATCCAAAAACCAGACAAGGATCCCATCAAAAAAGAGAACTACAGACCAACATCCTTGATGAACACAGATGTAAAAATTCTCACCAAAATACTAGACAATAGGATTCAACAGTACATTAAAAGAATTATTCAGTACGACCAAGTAGGATTTATCCCAGGGCTGCAAGGTTGGTTCAACATCCACAAATCAATCAATATGATACTCACATTAATAAAAGAAAGAACAAGAACCATATTATTCTCTCAATATATGCTGAAAAAGCATTTGACAAAGTACAGCATCCCTTCCTGATCAAAACTCTTCAAAGTGTGGGGACAGAGAGCACATACCTCAATATTATCAAAGCCATTTATGAAAAACCCACCGCAAATATCATTCTCAATGGAGGAAAACTAAAAGCTTTTCCAGTAAGGTGAGGAACACGGCAGGGATGTCCATTATCACCACTGCTATTCAACATAGTACTAGAAGTCCTAGCCTCAGCAATCAGACAACAAAAGGAAATTAAAGGCATCCAAATTGGCAAAGAAGAAGTCAAACTACCACTCTTCACAGATGATATGATACTATATGTGGAAAACCCAAAAGACTCCACTCCAAAACTGCTAGAACTTGTACAGGAATTCAGTAAAGTGTCAGGATATAAAATCAATGCACAGAAATCAGTTGCATTTCTCTACACCAATAACAAGACAGAAGAAAGAAAAATTAAGGAGTCAATACCATTTACAATTGTGCCCAAAACTATAAGATACCTAGGAATAAACCTAACCAAAGAGGCTAAGAATCTATACTCAGAAAACTATAAAGTACTCATGAAAGAAATTGAGGAAGACACAAAGAAGTGGAAAAATGTTCCACGCTCCTGGATTGGAAGAACAAATGTTGTGAAAATGTCTATGCTACCTAAAGCAATCTACACATTTAATGCAATTCCTATCAAAATACCATCCATTTTTTCTTCAAAGAAATGGAATAAATAATCCTAAAATTTATATGGAACCAGATAAGACCTAGAATAGCCAAATAAATATTGAAAAGGGAAGCCAAAGTTGGTGGCATCACAATTCTGGACTTCAAGCTCTATTACAAAGCTGTCATCATCAAGACAGCATGGTACTGGCACAAAAACAGACCCATAGATCAAAGGAACAGAATAGAGAGCCCAGAAATAGACCCTCAACTCTATGGTGAACTAATCTTCGACAGAGCAGAAAAGAATGTCCAATGGGAAAAAGAGAGCCTCTTCAATAAATGGTGTTGGGAAAATTGGACAGCCACAAAATGAAATTGGACCATTTCCTTACACTACACACGAAAATAGACTCAAAAAGGATGAAGGACCTCAATGTGAGAAAGGAATCAATCAAAATCCTTGAGGAGAACATAGGCAGCAACCTCTTCAACCTCAGTCACAGCAACATCTTCCTAGGAACGTCACCAAAGGCAAGGGAAGCAAGGGCAAAAATGAACTATTGGGATTTCATCAAGATCAAAAACTTTTGCACAGCAAAGGAAAGAGTTAACAAAACCAAAAGACAACTGACAGAATGGGAGAAGATATTTGCAAACGAAATATCAGATAAAGGGCTAGTGTCCAAAATCTATAAAGAACGTAGCAAATTCAAATAATCCAATCAATATATAGGCAGAGGATATGAACAGACATTTCTGCAAAGAAGACATCCAGATGGCCAGCAGACACATGAAAAAGTGCTCCATATCACTCGGCATCAGGGAAATACAAATAAAAACCACAATGAGATATCACCTCACACCAGTCAGAATGGCCAAAATTAAAAGTCAGGAAATGACAGATGCTGGAAAGGTTGTGGAGAAAGGGGAACCCTCCTACACTGTTGGTGGGAATGCAAGCTGGTGCAACCACTCTGGAAAACAGCATGGAGGTTCCTTAAAATGTTGAAAGTAGAGCTACTCTATGACCCAGAAATTGCACTACCAGGTATTTACCCCATAGATACAAACGCAGTGATCCGAAGGGGCACGTGCACCCAAATGTTTATAGCAGTAATGTCTACAATAGCCAAACTATGTAAAGAAGCTAGATGTCCATCAACAGATGAATGGATAAAGAAGATGTGGTATATGCATACAATGGAATACTATGGAGCCATCAAAAGAAATGACATCTTGCCATTTGCGACAACATGGATAGAACTAGAGCGTATCATGCTTAGCGAAATAAGTCAATCAGAGAAAGACAACTATCATATGATCTCCCTGATATGAGGAAGTGGAGATGCAACATTGTGAAGTTAAGGGGGTATAAGAAGAATAAATGAAACAAGATGGGATTGGGAGGGAGACAAACCATAAGTGACTCTTAATCTCACAAAACAAACTGAGGGTTGCTGGGGGGAGGGAGTTTGGGAGAGGGCGGTGGGGTTATGGACACTGGGGAGGGTATGTGCTATGGTGAGTGCTGTGAAGTGTGTAAACCTGGCAATTGACAGACCTGTACTCCTGGCGCTAAAAATATATTATATGTTTATAAAAAATAAAAAAATAAAAAATATCTGAAAAAGAAAAAAAAAAAAGGAATTATTACTCTTGCCCGTAACTATTATTGCAAGAGAAATGGCGCCTAATTTCTTTAATGCAACAGATCCTATTCATGTTGGTCGTGACAGTCAGATTACCCAACAACAAAAGAACGGTTCCTCTCTTTCTGTAGAAGAATGTCAGTGATGGATTCTGGACGCCCAGGAGGCATTTGATGTGACAGCTTCAGTGATTCCTGCTTACCAACAGTGTACTAAAGTGAAGCAAGGCAATGATAGTGTCAATCACAAGACATAGCTCCCTAAACAGAATGTAATGTCCAGGATTCAGAAAACATCAAATATTTGTGACTTAAAAGAAACCATTGTCTGACCAAAGGCTAGCATAATGCATAAGTGGTTATAAAAAGTCAAATGCCAATAATCTGTTCCTTACTGATAAATACCTTGAGTGGATGGTTTATAAAAATGAGTGGTTAGCTTTGGCTGCCGTTTTGATTAATTAAAACCGATGGGTGGGCTTTTAAAATGACATTGAGAATTCAATACCGCAGAACAGACATATATATATCTGACCCATTGTAAGCAACTGTTCATGGAATATTGTTCAAGAAACACAAAGCAGGGTCTGCTCTCCAGATCCCTGTACCCTTGCTCTCCCTTCTTATCCCATCACACTGCCTTAGATGCATGTATGCACATAGGCCCATATGCATAAGCTATAATAAAGGATCCCATAGGACAGTGGGTTCTTAGAGCTTATAAGGGTTCCAGCCTCGAAGGCATAGAAGCCTGGTTGCAAGCCCAAATTGTTTCAACATCCAGGACTTATTTTGCTCCCTGAAGAAGAAACAGTTCAAGGGATAAACTCCAAATTACCTGTGTTTAAACTTGAAAGTATATCGTTCACCTGGAGTTAAGCTTACCTTTTCAGCCAAGGCTCACAAAGGAAATGAAGCTCTGATAGAGAAATTAAAATGGCTATGTATCTTGGATACCTCTCTTTAATTATGGAGAGACTAAAGAAAAAATGTCTCTGCTATCTGATCTTACTTGAGCATAGACTGATAAACAGAAAATGTAAACACAATATGAAAGATGATTGCAGGGCATCTCCAAAGAATGGCCATTAGCTCAACAGGAACTAATGGAAGGACGAGAGGCACAGAAGGAACAAGAAAGACATAGCTTGTTCATCGTTTGCTTTAACCAGGCCAAGACAGTTTGACAAGAAATCATTTCTCTGGATTCCATGGTGTCCATGCTACATTTTAAAAATTTCCGGGGCGCCTGGGTGGCTCAGTGGGTTGAGCCGCTGCCTTCGGCTCAGGTCATGATCTCAGGGTCCTGGGATCGAGCCCCACATCGGGCTCTTTGCTCAGCGGGGAGCCTGCTTCCTCCTCTCTCTCTCTCTCTGCCTGCCTCTCTGTCTACTTGTGATCTCTCTCTGTCAAATAAATAAATAAAATCTTAAAAAAAAAAAAAAAATTTCCAGCCCTACCATGAAAGATATACCAAGACCACTACTGAGGGCCTACTACTGGGGCACAGGTGGCTGTGGTCCTACAGTGTTGCCTTGTCCAGCCCACCCACAGCCTCATCCCCTGAGAGGCTTGGCTGAGGTTGCCCACTTGTTGTCAAAGTGAGGGAGCAATTCTGTCTCCCTTCCACATAAAACTTGAAAATCACCCTGTTACGAGTTTCATAGCTACACGATGTTGGCCCAAAGCACATGCACATGGATGTGTATCCCCGTGAAATTAAGGCCGTTGGCATTTCATGTTTGAGTCACTGTTCTTTATATTAATATTTCACTGAGAAAAATATAATGCTTAGCAACTCCCCATTTCAGTTCTTATTGAAATGAAAGGTTAACATAGTCATTAATAACTCAGCAGCTCTGCCAATTCAGGGGTGATTAGGAGTAACATGACTTCACATTTAAAAATGCAGGGGCAATGTCTGTCTTGCTTGCCACCAAAAATCCAAAACAGAACAGACTGCCTAGTGTTCAGCAGAGATGAAATACTATTAAATAAATGACTGATTATGTCATTTATTTTGATAATGTTACTGATTTCTATATTCCTTGTTAGATGCAAGCCTCATATCATGGGACACATATGACTGATCCACTGAATTATTCCCAGAGTTTACCAAAGTGCTTGGCATATCATAGATGCTCAGTAACTACACACTGCATGAAAGAAGTAAAGAAAGAGGTTGCTTCCCTTCTGAGGTTAATGCAAGCCTGTCTTCCTGCCTATGAATTTTAGGGACTGAACTTCTTTTTAAGTTTTCAGGACAGTTATTAAGGGTCACTATGTCCCTTCTGATAGAGGCCTATCTTACATATTAAGGTTAATCAAAATGTTCAGCTTCATGAGCTACAGAATACACTGATGATTCTACACATTACTGATTCACCCTTTTGACGTTATAATAAGGGTCATATTTCACACTTCTTTCCCAAGTGAGCATCCATTCTGTGCCTCACACTGTAACAGACACAACCATAAGAAGAACATAGTTCCAAATGGACTTATGTCAGACTTTAATTTTAACTCTGCTTATTGATCTTGTTTCACTGTGACATATCATTTCAGGTTTTCCACTACCCTCCCAGCCAAGTCTATTGCCCAGGAACTAATGCTAGCTCTGCCAACATGATGCCATTACTTTAACTGAGGACCAATGATTTGTATTCTAGAGCTTCTACTCATCCTTTGCTTTTCCCATGTAAAGATTTCATGAGGACACTGGTTCATATTTATTTTGTGACTTAAATCCTAATTGTTTGGTTCTCTCATTAAGTGGCATAACATTTTCTCACTCAGCACAAAAATGTTGAAGAGGAAAATATACTGGAGGAAATCTGTTTCCTGGGGCTAGGTCAAAGGACAACCATCTATCACTTTGTCTACTACCCTTAGATCAAATGTTTGCAACTTTGAGAAATCACTGGAGTCTCATGCAATCTATGGTGATCCTGCTAGAGGCGAGTGGGAAGTGCCTTTATTAGTGGGCTTTCAAGATTCATTAGGAGTCAGACCTTGTTACAATCAGAAATTTAAGGAAACCCTGTTTAGATGACCTGCTCATGAGTTATTCCCAGAATAAAGAAGAACAACAAGAAAAGCCTAGGAACTCAGCCTTCAGAATAAAGATGGACTATGAAAGGAACGCAATTCATCTGGAGTTATTGCCATAGTTAATGTTAAGGCTCTATAATCTGTGACTAGTCTAGACCCAATTATGATATAACACTAATATTTGCATCTCTGGTACACCTTCTTGCCCCTGCTTCCTGCTGTCCCACCCCCCACTTCAAGGCCTGCACAAAAAATGAAGAAAAGTCTTATCAGTGAATTCCTCAGGTTTCTCTTCCCACAGCCTCTGGCTCCTGCTGGATTCTGCTGTCTGCTTCTGTGCGCCATAGCTACCTCTTCTTCGCCAGAATCCAAGGGTCAAGAGAGAGGCTGAATTCCAAGGAGTAGAAGGAGTTCTTTACCAACTCCATTTATTTTCTATACCCCTAGTAACATATGAGGCTAGTAGGAGCATCAGAATAAAATGAAAATTTTGGCTCACTTAAAACAACTATTATGTGAAAGGGACACTATTAAACCTGTGCTCTTAAATATGACTTTTTCTGTATCTTAGAAGGAAGCATCCATGGTTTACATCCTCCATGGGGGTAATAATGTCCTCTGTTCTTTGCCTTTGTGCCTCTATCCTGAACTCTTCAGCTGCTATTATAAGTCTCATGAAATTTTAGGAAGCACTCACATCCCCCATCACAGTTTCTCATCTCATCCCATGGTCTTCCCATCAAGTGCTTCATCCCCTACACAACTATCATAGCAACCCATTGTTCTCAGTCATTTTTGAGAGCTTGAGTAGGGCACTCATTTAGAGCCATTGAAACCCAAGCTCAGCAGCAGAGTTCAGTGTGGGCATAGGTAGATTTGCTTATGTTCCCTTCAAGATCATCTCCCCAGTGTGAACTGTACACAAGCCTATTTAATATGCTGATTATCAAGAGAAAACCCGAGTGTGTACATGGGTATACCAATACTTCCTAAGGACACAGCATTCTCAAGGATGTGTTGGCTCATATGACTGTGAAATATAAAGGCCATTCTAATTAT
Source organism: Mustela lutreola (assembly GCF_030435805.1). Taxonomy (NCBI): domain Eukaryota; kingdom Metazoa; phylum Chordata; class Mammalia; order Carnivora; family Mustelidae; genus Mustela; species Mustela lutreola. The sequence continues at coordinate 45,565,229 of NC_081292.1, forward strand.
GCCATCCAGACTCTCTCTTCTCTCCATTTTTAAAATTCTGTTTCCCTCTTCTGACATCTTCTCCTCCATTAGACTCCTCTATACTACCAGGGAATATGACCACTTTGTATTTTCATGGCTTCACAACCTTAGTAGAAAGAAAACATCTCTCTCCCAATCTATCTCTGCCAATCTCCAGGAGGATTCTAATCAGCACTGATTGTACTCAACTGCAGCTTGCTTGTGGAAGAGGAATGGATAGATTACCATGTGTGACCCATTCTAGTTCATGTGTGTTTCTGTGTATGTGTGTATATGTATGGTTATCACCATAGTTAAAAGCCAAGCTAGAACCACATGGAGGGGGAGGAATTCCTCTCCGGAAAGCAGGCACTGTGGCCAGAAGTGGGAACCAAAAAAAACTAATGTGCAGACAAAACATTCCCACTCAGTGTACATGTCTGATGAGACCACGGTTCCAATTCCACCCTCTCCTCGGGTGCTGTGCTAGCCTTCGCTGGCCTGCTTCTTTCCTCTCTCATCAGAATTCTCCAAAGCAAAACTTGGCCTGCACATTGGTAACTTCGGCAGAAACCAAGTAAACAAACAGAATTCAATATCCTGATTGGGATGTCAGGAGTAATGGGAATGTGCATGGAAATTTTAAAAGGCTTTCCAGAAGGTTCTGATGAGTAATCAGACTTGGGAGGCACTGTTGTGAAGAATACAATTCTGCATAAACAGTTGCAAAACCCCTAATCTCTATGGTTACCTTTTCCTGATCATACAGATCCAACTATTCCTGGCTTCACCCTTGACTGTGACGTCTGTTGACTATGCTCAGAAGTTTCTTTATAGAATGTGTGCTTGTCTGATGGTTTTTGTCAATAAACAATGACTTTTGAGAAAATATACTGGAAAAAAAAAATCTCCCCCAGATGCAGATGACAGCTTCCTTTTTTTCTTTGCTTTCTCTTCTCCCGAATATTCCCACTCTTCTGCTAGGAACTTTTAAGTGGGAGACTTTGGAGTCGGACAGACCTGAGCAGGAATTTTGGCTCCCCCACTTACAGAGCTAGGATATTTTCAGCAAGAGATATAACTTCTCAATGACTTCATTCCATGACTTGTGAGCAGGATAGTAAGAGCTGAGTACCCGTATCATGAGGATGGTATAAGGAGGAAGTGATCCTTAAAAACCATATAGCACAGTGCCTGACACACAGCACACAGTCAAAAAATGTTGGATATCATACGTTTTCACTTGTTCTGAGCAGGTACTTGAATGCTTATTCATTCATCCAAAAGCATATTCATTGAGACTTTTCTATCTATACGAATTATGCTGGATTAAGGATTTCAAGGTGAGCAAAGAAACACGGCCCTTTCTTGGAGCCTAATGAAGGCTGTAGATACTAAGTAAGCCCTCAATCATATACATCATTATAACCTGTGAAACAAGCTAGGAAGGAAAAGTGAAGACTCTCAGGAGACCATGTAAGTTCTGGTTGATCTAATAAATTGCTTTTGAAGCTCAGAGCTCAAGAACAGAAACTTAACCAGGCAAAGAAAGAGGGGTCTTGGAGTATTCGGCAGTGGGAACAATATAGTCAAGTGCCAGTTGTAGGAGGATTAGGGCCCATTTAAGGAATGGCAAAAAGGCAAGTATGAGAGGAACATGGCAAAGAAGGATGCGAGGATTAGAAGAGGCGTCCAGAGAAGTGGAAGGGGCTAGAAAAAGGGGTTTCTCCAGCTTAGCACTGTTGACATTTGAGGTCAGATGACTCTTTGCTGTGGGCAGCTTATTGGTGAGATGTTATCATCATCTCTGGACTCTACCCACTAGATGCCAAGATCACCTCTCTCCCTTCACTCATGACAACATGTAATGTTTCTAGCTATTGCCAAATGCCCCTGTAGGGGCATAGGGAGTCAAATAACCACCCATTCAGATTACACGGGGTCCTTCAGGACATATAAAAATTTGTGGGAGGCTTCTGAAGGATCTGAAAAGGTGAGTTATGTGACCAATTTATATTCCAAGTAGCCTATGAAGTACTATGGCATATAATGGAAGGGTGTCTTCTCTCTCCCATCAAATAATCCTTCTGTCTCCTCATATAACCTCTCCAATCTACACCAAGACAAACTTCTACATGTGATTCTTACCTCCCATCATTAAAATGCATATGCTTAGCTATCAATTATGTTGGAAGAATATCCAAATACTGCTTTTGAGCATATTGTCGTGTCACGATAACAGAGTTATAATTATGAATTCTTCAGGGTTCCTACCAACTCATATGTTCTGTAGCTTAGAACTTCGAGAAATATGTTTTGGGGAATCAGATATACATTTTGGTTCTTTTTCTGAAAAAGAGATATTTAGAGAACTTCATGGCAATTTTATTTCTTGCATTAACCAAATAAGAAATAACTGGGTTTTCAGCTGGGGGTGCTCTTCAGCTTTTCTCTTTTTAATCTTAGTACTCTTAAAGTAGCCTTATTTGTTATATATTCAAAGTTAGCATTTAGTAAAACCAAATGAAGAACGCATTCTGTCTGACCAAGGGAAAAAGGGCCTGGATTCCAGCTTCAGATATTTAAATATAGCAGACTTGTCATATGTATTTTTCTTATGTAGTTAGAAAGTTAGAAAAAGACATTGAGGCAAGGATCTTGGTTCAGAGGTGATAAAAAGATACTAAGGAACCGTGTTTAAATATGCAAATGCTTGGAGAGCTAATGGGTGATTCTTCCCAAATGGCAGAAGCTATGGGGAGGTGGGGAGGAAGAGGAAAAGGAAAGAGGGACTGAAGCTGTTGATGGGAAGAAGCAGGTGGACAGAATACCAGAACCTAAGGCTGCCATTGCAGTGCATCTCACGGGAACCCACCTCATCTCTAGGAAACTGGTGGTGACTGATGCAGAGTTTAGTGGGAGGGATGAATTGACCCCCAAGCTCCTGAGAAAGCTATCAAGTAAAGAAACAGAGAATGGGCTCATCGCCTAGCATAGGAGTGAGTGGATACAGATTCTCTGATGTATGGCCTGAGGTAAGATTCAGCAAATGCTTAAAAGACTCCCAGATTGCCCAGGAATGCAGAATTTCTTGGCCTACAGGCCTTTCAGTGCTAGAGCCAGCCAAATGGGAGTGGTTGGGCAACCTACTCACAAGGCTACCTGCTACAAAGGGCCATGGTGAAGATAGGGGCAAGCATGACACACTTTACCCATGATGCTGGGGCAGACATAGCTTCAGACCTGATATCAGCAGCAACAGAAGCAGAACCTCTTAGAGGACAGAGTCCCAGCACATGGGACAACTGCTTCTTGGGCCTAAGTGTTTTGTGAACAAACTCTAGAGAAGGTGGCTGTAAGGTGAGCTGATGTGAGCTTGCCTCTTTCCAAAGGGTTCTCCCATGGAACAGCAAGACTAGAGAGTAGAGATGATCCGTATTTGAGAATGAATGTACAGTTGACCTTTGAACAACACAGATTTGAACTGTGCAAGTCCACTACACATGAAAATTTTTTGATAAATCACTAAAGTAATCTAAATGTATTTTCTCTTTGATTTTCTTAATAACATTTCTCTAGCTCACTTTACTGTAAGAATATAGTACTTAATACAAACGACATACAAAATATGTGTCAATCAACTGTTGATGTCTCTTAATGTCACACTATCTTGAAGGTGTTTATGTCTAGCTACAGAAATAACAGGATACATGAAACAGCCTCTAATTGTATAGGAAAGCATATACTTAAATGGGATGATGTTTAGAAGAGGATTTATTAAGAGTTAGAGAAAATAAAGACCGTGATAGAGCATTGAAGGATGACTCAGATTGAGAGAATTTTCCAGGTATGGGGATACATAAAAGCAGGAAAGAAAAAAAAAAAAAAAAGACAGGAGACACATAATGGAGGAGGAGGAGGCTTATCTGACCAGGAAGAGCTGACAAATATGGTACATTCATGATGACATAGGCAATGTCCTATGTAAATGATGAAAATTTATTCATTTAATTCTCATGGGAACTCTTTGTGGATGGTAATTTTATTGACCCATTTTAGAAATTGGGAGAGAGGCTTAGAGAAGCTGAATAATTTGCCCAGAGCAGAATTTTGAATAATCAGGATTCAGTGCCAAGAGCCCATGTACATATGCAGCAGGCCATGATTCATCCTGATCTGTGCCCAAACTAGGCATGTGTGTTGGGAAATAGCAGAGAAGTGATTTCAGAGGAATTATGGAAGACCTTGATAGGTAGGCAGTAGCATGTAGACCTGTGCATTACAACAGTGATTCCTTAACCTGGAGAAGATTTCATTGTTGGTGGGTCTATGTATGTGAGAGCAAGGCCATTTTACCTATTTGACACATATGGTGTCTAAGCTCTTCATAGTTTTCAAAGGCCTATGAAAATGCATGTGTTAAGAGATGTAGTGGCTTCAGAATATGAAAACAGTACAAAATGTCTTTTAAATATAACCCTAATGCTCACTACCTATTTGTAACTCAACTTTCATATATGCTAATATAAATGTTGAGCAGGATTCCTAAAATTCCTTGTATGCAAAAAAGACCAAAACAGGACTGAATATAATGTTCCAGTAAAATATAAATTCATTTACTAGTGGTACTTTAAAAGTTGTAGCAAGCATCTACTTCACAATTCATTACTACTTCACAATTTCATTACTTTTGTCAGAGAATTATCTAAAACTTGGGGAAAAAGGTATAAAGGTATAGCATTTCTTTTCAATATCATATGGGACAAAGGCCATTCAATGATTGTTTAGAAGAATGTACTTTGTCTCATTATTTATTATTAGAGGTCTTAGATTTAAAGAAGTTACTTAACTTATATATTTTTGTATACTAGAGATGAAAATAATTCCTGTTCAGTGAAATAAGTGCTACCAAAGATTTATGACTTATTGGACCATTATAAATCTGTTGTATTTTTTAAATGGAAATCAGCAGCCTTAACCCAACATTTCTTTATTAAATTTCCTATAAATATCCTGGGATTGAAATTTTCTTTGAGTCAATCATTAACATCTTATTGGTTTCCCCATTAATTAATACGTAAAATATCATTTGCACATAGATTATTTATATTGCTTAAGAATTATAATTTTAGCTTCTGGTAATTATACTTCGACATCTAAAAGTAAATTCTGGTTGCAATTGCCTCATATCTGTGATTCTAAAAGACAGGAAAAGGACATCCGCTGACTGTTGACATGAATTCATGGGTGGAAGCTTCTTTTCTCTCCTTTCATCACTAGGATGTTCATTTTGTTCACTAAGCTCTGGCATAACTGCATAAAATATTCTTAAAACAACTCATCCTGAAAGTGTTGCTCTATCTCTTTACTTAAAATGATCTTTACAATTGGTGAGAAAACCATGATGTCTGTAGTGAATAAGAAGTAATGAAAATGTCTTCTGGTGGTGGCAGCATGCCATTTGCTCGTATAGTAACAATATACTTTAACATATGGCCTTCTGATTCCACACTTGTGGTTCAGCAAATTTTCTTCTTAGGATGCAAGTAGAGGTCTGACTTGCCATTATAAAAATGAAATCCTAGGAATTGATTTGGCAACATTTCCATATCCATAAAAATACTACGGTCTTTAACTGCACCCCACTTAAAAGATAGGAATGGGACTTTTCAATAACTAAGCACTTTCTTTTCCAAGATATTATCTGAATAAGATGACTTCAGCAATCAGAAAAATGACCTTTAATGCAAAGAATTTCTAAAGTGGTTGACATTTGGCTAACAATGGGGCTCAAATTTAAAATGAAGAAAGTAGCCACAAATGAGTATTTGGTTAAAAAAAAAAGGCTTTACTTTAATGCATGCAAAGATATTCAAAACTATTAGAAGGATGAATTTCAATGAAGCAAATTAGAATAAATTAAAATATTGCTCAACAATTCAATTAACCTTTCAAAATTACAGGGGAAACCAAGTAATGTCACACTGTGCTTGTGTTACCTTAATAAAATATTATATACATAAAGATGGTACTCAAAATATATAATCATTAGCATTTTCCAGGATAAATTCTGACATTCTTGCCACTCAGCAGTGACATTTAATATTAATGAAATATAAAGAATTCAGGACAAATTCATTTGTTCATGATTTGGGTTGTTTTGCCACAGAGACCCCAGTTCTGATTATGTACTATTTATTTTTTGAAAGTAAAAAGAGAGAACTAGGAAAATTCTGTTTGAAAGCTTCCAATGAGGCAAATGTTAAGAAAAGTGCACATTCTGACCTGTGATTAAATAAGAACATTTTCATCTAGAAGCTAGCTGAGCAGATCCATACCATCAACATGAGAAATACATAGTTTTTTCTTTGAAAACATTTCTGCCCAAGGTCTAAACAATGGATGCTTGTTTCTTTTGGATCAAGGAAAATCATTAAAAGGAACTCTATCTCAGTGCTTTGCTAACTTTCCTATCAGAGATAACTAATTCCATCTCACATATGCTACCACCAGATAACAAGATTCTCTAGTATTTCACAAACTAAGGAGTTGAGAAACCAAGAAAATTTCCAACTGCATCTGTTACAGTTTCGAGAAAATTGCTGGATATACCTCATTCTCCATGGAAATATATGCCATTTATTTCTTTCCAAGGGAGGGAAATAGCATTAATGAGCGCTTATTGTGAAGCAGATATTGATAGATTTTATGCTGTTTGGAACTGTTGTTCTTACATTGGGGGTTAGTAAAGTCAGGCATGGAGAAGTTACATAACCTAAGGACACACAGTGACTACATGGCAGCCATTGTGTGTGACTTCAGAATTGTTGTGCTACAAACCTCATGACTTTTTTTTTTCTAAGATTTTATTTATTTATTTGACAGACAGAGATCACAAGTAGGCAGAGAGGTAGGCAGAGAGAGAGGAGGGGAAGAAGGCTCCCCACTGAGCAGAGAACCTGATGCAGGATTCGATCCCAGGACCCTGGGATCATGACCTGAGCTGAAGGCAGAGGCTTTAACCCACTGAGCCACCCAGGTGCCCCAAACCTCATGTCTTTTCAACTGTATCATGCTGCACTCAGTTCCATGAGCAACACATCAATCTCTGTTCACCCCTGACCTCAGCTGAACCAAGGTATATCTGACGAATACTGGACAGTTTGGAAACAGTCATGATCTCCTTTCCATCATGACCTGTATTCATTCTCTCCCAGTAACACTTCAAAAGTTCCATGTCTAACTACATTCTGACAAGGAAGGAAGAGAAAGCACTGGTTCAAAAACGGATGATTCTCCCTTCAGAAAGGCCAGTGACGACTGTCATCAGACTGGCATCCACTGACTATCACCACCCCTACTTACTTCTATTCTCGCATCTTTGCTTTTGGTTTCTGGGGTAGAATTGTACATTTTCCTGAAAGAAAGTCTCTGATTTTATATCACCAGAATGGTAAAGAAGACAAGTATAGCATGTGACCCCAACTTAAATAAAACAGAAGAGAGAACAATCAGGATATTATCCATTTATCAGTTGAACCTAGATAGAGAGATGGATAGGAAATAGATGTAATTCAGTAGAGGATTCAGACATATGAACCATTAAATAATCATACTATAATATGATTAATATTTAAATAAAGATATGCACAAATTATCATAGGCACTCAGAGGCTGGAAAAATTAATTTTGCCTAAAAGGGTCAAGAGATTCTTCAGAGCTACATTAACTGAACTGCATCTTAGAGAATCATAAGAGTTCTCCCTAATGGAGAAGATTGTGCAGAAGGCATTTCTGGCACATGAAATAGAGTGAGTCAAAGGCACAAAAAAATATATGAAAACACAGGGAGGTGTAGAAATGTTAAGTTGTTCCTTGGGTCTGGAGTGTGCATAGATTAGGGTGCAGAGTGATTATTGCAAGATTTGTCATTCTCAGGAATTTGGAATTATCCTGAAGTAAAAAGAGAGCAAAGAATAAAACATGGAAGGGCATGCTTCTAATCCAATGAACTATATGAATGGATTTTATCTGTCCAGTCAGATTTCTTACATGGTACTTGGGCTAAGAGAATCACTAGTTCATAGTGTGTATCTGAAATGTGGGAGGGAAAAGGCCTTTTCTTTCCAATTATTCCCATATTTTCCAGAGCAGCCACCTCATAGTCAAGGGGTCATCCCTTCTAGACACTGCTGTTTAGCAAGCAGGAGCCAAATTTACATGTATGGATATTTTATGTTCCACGGAGATTAGAGTCAGCTACATAATCATGTTGGCCAGCTCTGGCTCACAGCATTCCTAACCCCTTGAGCTCATCTCCTGCAAAATCTACAAAAGCTTAAGCCTATACATGAGGCATGAAATACTTCTGCATTGTAAGAGGGAATGTGATATGGTGCAGTAAGACTTGAATTTCACCTCTGATTCAACCACTTATTGGCTGCCTTGGGCATGTTACTTAACTTCCTTTAGACTGGGTTCTCTTTTGTAAAATGGAGGTAATGATATTTATGTTGCAGGGCTCTTGTGAGGATTAAACAAATAGTCTGCAGAAATAGTAGATCCTTAATAAATGCTACATACCGGGGCGCCTGGGTGGCTCAGTGTGTTAAGCCGCTGCCTTTGGCTCAGGTCATGATCTCAGGGTCCTGGGATCAAGGCCCGCATCAGGCTCTCTGCTCAGCAGGGAGCCTGCTTCCCTCTCTCTCTCTCTGCCTGCCTCTCCGTCTACTTGTGATTTCTGTCTGTCAAATAAATAAATAAAATCTTTAAAAAAAAATGGTACATACCTCTGGTGCAGCGGCCTAATTTTTTCTTTCTGTCACCATATAAAGCATTCCTCTCTATTAGGGGAGAATCAGTCAGAGAAGAAAGTTTAGCACATTACACATGCTAATTGCAATGGGGATAAAGCATATTTTCTTTACTTCCCTGAGATTTCCTGAAGACAGATGACATTATTTCATATCCCTGCCTAATTAGTCATTCACTGTTGAGAAGAACAGTGTTTCTATTTAATAACATGAAATAGCCAATTGTCTAATCAAAAGCTGAGAGATTTATGCCTTAGTGGAGCCAGCAGAAAGCTCATAATTTTCAATTTCCTCTGAGATTTTTTTTTTATTTTCTTTATGAAGCAGAATATTTTCAACATCAGATCATTTTACACATGTTGAGTTGTTTAAATACTGCTACCACTATGGCTCCTTGGTGGAAGCTGAAATTTCTCTGCTTTCAATTAACAATGATGAAATTTGCCTGAAGACTGTCCCTGACAGTTCATGGGTATCTCTTGGTTCCAATTTAAATCAGACACTCACTATTCTGGCAGATGTCATACTTCAGTGCTCTATTCATTTACCTCACATTTAGAGATAAAATTTTGTATACAGAGTATGGGTTCAATTAATATTTGTTGAGTAAGTAAAAAATGCAAGCCCACTCTAAGGACAGACATATGGGTAATTATGGTGGTTTCCTATGTTCTTATTTGTAATTTTATTAGATTGGATGCTTCTTGCTGGGTGGAATCATCCCCAGTATTAGTGTAGTGCAGGCAGTTACAAAACACCAGTGGGGAAAAATGGTATGACTTCTATAGCATTGTACATTTACATTGTTTTCTGGGAATGTTTTATCATTCCTTAGTGGGTTGCACATGGTGAAGGAACCAATCTGAAGAACATAATCACCGAATTAAGTCTCAGAATAGGACCTAGAGATGAATAAATATCTTCTCGCTTGGCAACTGTGTGGCTCTGTGATTCACATCTCCTTCTTAACTAGACATTGCCAAGAAGACCCATAAAAACTAGATTGGGATAGAAACCACAGTTCACTCTCTCATGCCTCCCATTTTCTTTGTTCATATCAAGGAAACATCCAGTTTATACAAGACCTGAGGCTTATATAATTTGTGAGTGGGATCTTTAAGATAAATAATACAAAAATTATAAGTTTATAACAAATAGAAAAGCAATTATTTATTAATGACAAGGGAAAAATCATAAAAGGTTACAAATGTCAGACAATCCAGAAAAATATTTTTATTAATTAGCTAGCAACTTGCATAGAAATAGCTGCAAACTACATCTATCCCACTAAATGTACCTAGCATTCAGCTTCCCCTTATTCAGATTTCAAAAATGCCTACAGCTACTCCAACATTACCAGATATAAGAAGTCATAATGACAGAAAAGAAGTTGGAATGAAAAGAGCCAGTTGTGGGTATATAGCTTACTTTTTCAAAGTTTACAAGATTGTATGATTGTGACCATATTGCTAGGGTCCCTTTGGGGCTTTAAAGAGCCCATGCAATGGAGGAGCCCTGTAACTTCAACTCCATTAACTTCATAGTAAATCTGACAGTTTTCTATCTGCCTAATGATTAGAATCACCATCCATCATGTCCTAGAATTTCAAATAGCATCTCATCAAATGAAAAACTCAATAGTCTACTATAAATGTTGTGACTTTAGTTCCCTTTAGAAATTCTACAGTATAAATGCTTTTTCTTATTTAAAGTGCCACAGTAAATATAATGTGTAATGTATTTTAAATACACATATAATTATATATGTTTATATTTAAGTATATGTATATCCATGTTATATATATAACATGGATATGTTTATACATATCCATGTTATATATATCATGTTCCTACCATGTGCAAGCAATGGTGAAAATAACAGAGTCTTAGTCCTCAAAGAACTTATTGTTGGAGGATCACAAATAAGTAGATAGTCAATTATGATACACGTGATTAAGTGGTGTTCTGAAAAGTGCCACATACTATGGAAGTGTGTTGAAGGAAAATAATTCCTACTGAGGGAAGAAATAAAGTCCAAATCAAGTTTGAAGGATGATCAGAAGTTTTCCAAATGAAAGTGCAGAAGATATTTGGCAAAAATGTAAAGTTCCTGAGACAGGGGAAATGCATGCAAAAAATTGGATGCAAGAAACTTTGTGGCATGATTGAAAAATTGAAAAAATAATATGATGACTAAATTGTGGCACTGGGTACAAGAATGGTAGGAGAGGGAAAAGATGGGGTGGCAGGAGATGAGAATGGGAAACTTTGTATGTATAAGATCTCATAGAAACTTAGGGACCATATAAATTATTGAGCTTTTCCCCAACAGTATTGGGTAAATCACTGATGAAATAAGAAAGATAGTGTCCTGATAAGAGTTGCTTTACAAAAGATGACTCTGACTATAGTATAAAGAATGCTTTGGGTAGGACAAAATTAGAAGCTGTGAAACTAATTAGGTGTCTACTTCAGTCAAATAAGGGAGGACTAGCAGTGAGTAAAATTAAGAGATAGAGAGGATATATCCTAACAGAACTCAAGAACTGATAGGATGAGGATGATAAGGGAGGGAAGAAAATAAAGAATAAAGGCCAAGTTTTTAGCATGGGCAATAAGATGACATGCATGGCATTCATGAAATAAGCAAAACAGTTCAGTTTTTGACATCTTGAGTCTGAGATGCAAAAGGATACCCAAGAAGACATATCAAGGATGCGGATGGATAAAAATGTCCAAAGCTCTAGGTAGATATCTAGCCCGACTTAGAGATGTCTAAGTCATTCCTGTAGCACAGGTTGTTGAATCCATATTTGTTGATGAAATGACATGGAGTGGGGGATCCAATCCTGACATGGGTTTATGTTGCATTTCTGTTCAGGTTCAGTTTCTTAGTTCCATTCAGCTGTCAACTCTATAGTAGAAGAGGCCAAATCTGCTGTTATTGTCCTATGCCTGGTGCCTCAAACAATGCCAGGTCCATGGCAGATGTTGAAGAAATATCAATTTAATAAATAAGTAGTACCAGTTACAGAATAAGCAAAAAAGAATCTACAAAATTGGAATAAGAAGCAGCCAGGAAGTTGGTAGAAATGCCAGAATTTTTCAGTGTTGTGAACTCCAGGGCAAGAGAGGGTTTAAAGGAAAGAGTGATCAACTGAGTTACCTGTAATAGAGAGGTCAAATAAGAAAATGTCCTGGGTATATCAGTTGGATTTAGCAAGAATAAGAGCTGTTGCTTACTTTGGCAGAGACCTCATTCTGCATACTTAGTTATGCTATTTCAATTCTACAGTCCATTGTGGTAGCACCTACCTAATCTCGGTTCTTGTGGAGATTCATTCTATCTTCAAGATTCAGTCAAGTTTCTGAGGAGTTGGTGCTTGGGAGTGGAAGAGATGATTCTTAGAATTGATACAAACAGGATGTCTCTTAGACATCTCCTGTTTACGCATACAGGGGCTCTTAAATCCTGAGGCTCCCACCTAGCATCTGTGTCATACTTTGGGCATAAGCACCAGTGGTCTCTTTGGCTAAATATAGCAAGGAGACATTATCTTTCTTGGCTCTCCTCAAAGGCAAGGGCATTCTATCTTTGCCCTCGAATGCTACAAACCTCACTGGGGAACTGCCTAATCCGGAGGCTTTGCCTTCATTACTTAAACTATTTCTCTCCCCTCCTCAAGGGCTTCTTTCAACAAGGGAAGGGGGTGTCAGGATAAGCATAGTAATTCTTCTCTTTTCCATTCACTTTGTCTACAGCTCAAGCATCTTTTCCCACAGTGGAATAAAGGGAGGTCTCAAAGACACATTCTTCTCTCTCTCTAGTCAGTTACCTTCTCTAGAAAATTGCCAGAGGCAACTACCTGCTTGAATAGAGAAAGAGAAATGGGAAATAATATGAGAAAATAGTTGATACTAATAACTTATAAATATTTCCACTATTAAAGAGGATTTTTTTGAAAAAAATTCTTTTTTTACATTTCTTTTGAAATGTAACCATAAAAGAAAAGAATATGGAAGTTAGAGGTGGAAGCCAGTTTGAGATAGGGTTTTCTTTTTACTCAAGTATATTAAAGTAATAATGGGAAAGACCCAGAGAAATAAAGAAGCAGACATACCTAGAAGGAAGGATTTATCAATAGACTAAGATCCCTGGGAAAGTAGTAGAGGCTGGGACAGAATTCTGTGGAGTCTAATAGTCTCATTTTTCCCAGTTTATTGAGATATAATTGACAAAATTGTATATGTTTAAGGTATACAACATGATGATATTTTCATTAAAGACAATTTTTAGAGCAGTTTTTGGTTTATAATACAGAGGAACAGATTTTCCATGTACCTTCTACCCCGACACATACAAAACCTTCTTCATTATCACTATCACTCACCAAAGCTATACATTTTTGAAAACCAAGGGTGGATCTATACTGACACATCCTAATCACCCAAAGACCTAAGTTTACCTAAAGGTTATTCTTGGCGTTGTACATACTATGGGTTTGGACAAATGCATGACATATTTATCATTATAATATAATACAGAGGATTTTTACTGCCCTAAATACCCTCTTTTCTCTGCCTATTCATCCCTCTCCCCCACTCTACTCTTGCTGCCACCCTTAGCAACCACTGATCTTTTGATAGTCTTCATAGTTTTGCCATTTCCAGAATATCACATAATTGGAATCATATAGTATGTAGCCTTTTCAGATTGACTTCTTTCACTTAGCAATATACATTTGAAGCTCCTCCATGGTCAAGAGCTCATTTCTTTTTACAGCTAATACTATTGTATTGTTTGGATGTACCACAGTTAATAATTCATTCATTTAATGAAAGACTTCTTGGTTGCTTCCAAGTTTTGACAGTTATGAATAAAGCTGGTATAAGCATTTATGTTCAGCTTTTTTGTAGACATAACTTTTCAATTCCTTTGAACAAATACCAAGGAGCACAACTGCTGAATCATGTTTAGTTTTGTAAGAAACTGTCAAATTATCTTCTAAGGTGGCTATTACCATTTTGCATTCCTACCATAATGTATGAGCATTCTTGTTGCTCCACATTCGCACCAGCATTTGGTATTATCCATGTTCCAGATTTTGGCCATTCTTGTAGATGTGTAATAATATCTCATTGTTGTTTCAATTTGCATTTTCCTGATGACATATGATGTGGAACATATTTTCATATATTATTTGCCACCTGTGTACCCTCCTTGGTGAGATGTCTGTTAAAGTCTTTTGTCCATTTTAAAATGAGGTTGTTTGTTTTAAGAATGTATATTTTGGATAATAGTCCTTTATTAGAAGTGTCTTTTACAAATATTTCTTCCAAGTCTGTGGTTTGTCTTCTAATTCTCTTGATATACCATTTGAAGAGCAGTTTTTAATTTTAATGAAGACCAGTTCATCAATTACTTTTTTCCTGGGTTGTATCTTTGGTATTATATCTTAAAAGGCATTACTGTACCCAAGGCCATCTAGGTTATTTCCTATCTTATCTTATAGGGGTTTTATAGTTTTGTGTTTTCCATTTAGGTCTATGATCCATTTTGGATTATTTTTTGTAAAGGATATAAGATTTAGAGTCATGTATTTGCATATGGACATCCCATCCAGTGTTCCTGTACCATTTGCTGAAGAAACAATGTTTGCTCTATTGTATTGCTTTTGTTCCTTTATCAGAGATAGACTGTATGTGTGCTTTCTATTCTGCTCCATTGATCTATTCCTTCACCAATACAGTAATGTCTTGATCACTGTAGTAAGTTTTGAAGTTCAATAGCATCATCCTCCAACTTTGCTCTTCTCTTTCCACATTGTATTGGCTAGTCTGGGTCTTTTGTCCCTCCACACCAAATGTAAAATAATTTTGTTGATATTCATAAAACAACTTGCTGGAATTTTGATTGGGATTGCACTGAATCTACAAATCAAATTTGGAAGAACTAAAATCTTGAAAATATTCACTATTCCTATCCATGAACATGGACTTTCTCCATGTATTTAGTTCTTTGAGATTGTTCATGACTAGTTTTGTAGTTTTCCACATATAAGCCTTGTATATATATTTTTTCAATTTATGCACATTTTATTTTTGGGGTACTAATGTAAGTGGTATTGTTTTTTAGTTTCAAACTCCTCCAGTTCCCTGAAATACAAGAAAGCAACTGAGTTTTGTATATTGACCTTGAATCCTGCAACCTTGCCACTATCACTTAATAGTTCTGGAAGTTATTACTGTTGTTGATTCCTTCAGATTCTCTACATAAATGATCATATCATCTGTGAATAAAGACACGTTTAGGTCTTCCTTCTTAATATGTGTATCTTTGATTCACTTAACATGATGATTTGATATATGTATAGTTGTGAAATGATTACCACAATCAGGTTAATCAACATAACAATCATGTAACAGTTACTTTCTGTGAGTGAGAATGCTTAAGATATACTCTTTTAGCAAATTTCAAATGTATAATACAATATTTGACTATAGTCACCATGCTGTATATTAGTTCCTCAATACTTGTTCATCTTATAACTGAAGTTCTGTACTTTTTTGACTAACATTTCCCCATTTTCTCCATACTTCAGGCATTGGCAACCATTATTCTACTCTTTCTATGAGTTTGATTTTCTTTTCTTTTTTTTAGATTCTACATATAAGTGATGTCATACAGTGTTTGTCTTTTATTTTTTAAAGATTTTATTTATTTATTTGAGAGAAAGAGAGAGAGAGCACAGAGGCTAAGTGAGAGGGAGAAGCAGACTCCCCACTGAGCAGAGAGCCCACCAGGGGTCTCCATACCCGGACTCCTGAGATTATGACCTAGGCTAAAGGCAGATGCTTAACTAACTGAGCCACCCAGACATACCAGTATTTGTCTTTCTGTCTGGCTTATTCATTTAGCATAATGTCATCAAGTTTCATCCACACTGATGCATGTGGCGAAATTTCCTTTTTTTTTTTTTTAATGGACAAATATAATACTCTTAGACTAGAAGAAGCATGTTTCTTACAATTCAGAATAAAAAATATAGGAGGGAGGGTAGTTTTATAGGTTCTCCTGTGAAAAATTAAGAAATACCCACTGTGATGGTATCTAATTTCTCAATGAAATAGAAGGCAAGACTCCTACAGATATCTGGGTTTGAGAATAAAGTTTTGAAAGAATAAAAGAAATTCTGAGCTTTGAGGCCCAGTTGGGGTTATTAAGTGTATTTTTAGTGGTACACATCTTCATGGTTCTATAATTTT
Organism: Mustela lutreola; assembly: GCF_030435805.1. NCBI lineage: Eukaryota > Metazoa > Chordata > Mammalia > Carnivora > Mustelidae > Mustela > Mustela lutreola. The sequence goes on from NC_081292.1 coordinate 45,581,308, forward strand.
CTTTAGCAGGGTTAGCATTCAAGATTTAATCAAAGAGGAAGCAAACATTAAGATTGAGCCCTGTTTGGAATTTAGTCACCTAAGTATAATGGATAGACAGCAGAGTTTTCTTAATTTGCTTATTAAATGCAGGAATAATGGATAGACAGGAATAATGGATAGAAAAATTTTCTGAATTTGCTTAGAAATAGTTCACTATCTTATCTAAGTCCAATTTCTCCCTGATTTTGACACCATAAAATTATGTATTTAATAGGTTCCCGTAAGCTTGATGGTCCCCAAGAATTGTAGCAGCTGTAAAGGAAATTTAATTAACTAAAGTCCAATTGGTGAGGCATATGCAATAAAAAGAACTGTAGAGTCTCTGGGACTTGACAGAGAAGCTGAATTTGTGTTCATTAAAATGGAAAGAGAAGCAAGTTTACAAGTGTCAAAGCAGCAGAGAGACTGTAAGCAATCAATGTTCCATGTTGACTTCTTACAAATGAAAGTACCTTTTGATTTGGAATCTAAGCTATACAAGCTAGAGAAACTGGTCCTCATTTGACATGAGAGGGAACTCTAGTGGATACATTTGGGTTTCAGGGCTGCAATGTGTTTTCTTTTTTTTTTTTTTTAAGATTTTTATTTATTTTTTGACAGACAGAGATCGCAAGTAGACAGAGAGGCAGGCAGAGAGAGAGAGAGAGGAGGAAGCAGGTTCCCCATGGAGCAGAGAGCCTGATGTGGGGCTCAATCCCAGGGCTCTGAGATCATGACCCGAGCCAAAGGCAGAGGCTTTAACCCACTGAGCCACCCAGGTGCCTCTGTTTTCTATTTTGTAGTTGGTTCTAACTCAAACTAATAATTAAAAAAATAATAACTAATACATAAATATAATCTCCCTCTAAAACATTCAATGATACACAACTATACAACATGACAAGAGTTCATAATTCCTCTCCTCCCTTCTCCAGTGTTTTCCCCATCCCCTTCCTCACACCTACCTATATTTGTATATAAATTTCCTCTAAACATAGTTTTGCCATTTGTCTTCTAAAAATGCCATACTATTTATATAACCATGAAGAGATTATGAAATTTACCTATATTGACTTCAACTCTAAATGTTCTCTTTTAATTTTTTATTAATTTTTTTAATTTCGTCAACCTGATGAAAAAAAATTTCTGTGTATTGATTTGGGTTTTTTGTTTTTTGTTTTTCTGGAAACTAGTAATATGATCTTCATTTTCTTTTATGGACATTTGTATTTCTTCTACATATACCCTTTGCCTGTTTATAATCTTTATGCATTTTTTTCAATTATGATACTCCTATTTTTCCTAGAGATGTATAAAAGATTATGCATTGTAGATGTGAATGTTCATCTTTTAAATAGATAATAATAATACAGATATGTCATTTAAATGCTAGCCTTATTGAAAGACTTTCCTGTGGTAACTTTTAAAAATTTTTTATAGTATCATTTATAGCTCAGCAGGTTTTAATTTTAGTGTGTTCAAACCTTATCTTTTCCTTTATGTCTTTTAAATTGGATATAGTATGAAGTTTTCCCAAATATAAAACCATTTGCTACATTTCCTTCTAATACTTAGAACTTTAATGCATCTTGAATTTATTTTTGTACATGGGTTAATTTTAAAACTTGTGCCTCCTCACTTGGATAACCAATCATCTTTATGCTATTTTTGAAGGCTCTTTTCCCCACTGTTAGTATGAGTGTCCTTTACCATAAAATAAACACCAAAATACATATGAATACTTTTTAGATTTCTATTTCACTGATTTGTTTCTGAAATGATACCTTAGTGATTTAATATTTCCAGCTTTATAGTATACTTTCATATTAGGTAGAAGTCACTCGTTGTTGTGTTTTTTTTTTCCCCAAAGTTTTCTATGCCTGCATATCTTTCAGATGAACCTTAGAATTATCTTACATTCTTTTGAAAAATCCTCTTGGAATTTTTATTAGAAGCTATTAAGTCAGCAGATAATTTGGTGGTAATTTACAACATGAAAATAGTAAACCTTTTAATGAGCATGGTTTTCTCTTCATTCAGTAAAGTATTATAGCTTTACTCATAAAGGTTTTGTAAATTTCTTAATAAGTTCCTTTCTAAATATTTAGTTATTGTTATAAATATTTTAACTAATCCAAATGGCCAACAGACACATGAAAAAGTGCTCCACATCTCTCAGCATCAGGGAAATACAAATCAAAACCACAATGAGATACCACCTCACACCAGTCATAATGGCTAAAATTAACAAGTCAGGAAAGGACAGTTGTTGGTGAGGATGCAGAGAAAGGGAACCCTCCTACACTGTTGGTGGGAATGCAAGCTGGTGCAGCCATTTTGGAAAACAGTATGGAGGTTCCTCGGAAAGTTGAAAATAAAGCTACCCTATGACCCAGCAATTGCACTACTGGGTATTTACCCCAAAGATACAAATGTAGTGATCAGAAGGGGCACATGCACTCCAATGTTTATGGCAGCAGTGTCCACAATAGCCAAATTATGGAAAGAACCTAGATGTCTATTGACCGATGAATGGATAAAGAAGATGTGGTATATATATATAATGGGATATTATGCAGCCATCAAAAAGTGAAATCTTGCCATCTGCAAGACATGGATGGAACTAGGGGGTATTACGCTGACCAAAATAAACCTATCAGAGAAAGACAATTATCATATGATCTCGCTAGTATGAGGAATTTGGGAAATAAGATGGAAGATTGGAGGGAAAAGAGGAAAATATGAAGGGGGACAAAACCAGGGAGGGAAACATAATAAGAGACTCAATCTCGGGAAACAAAGTGAGCGTTGCTGGAGTGAAGGGAGGTGGGAGAGATGGGGTGGCTGGGTGATAGACATTGGGGAGGGTATGTGCTATGGTGAGCACTGTGAATTGTGTAAGACTGATGGATCACAAACCTGTATTCCTGAAACAAATAACTCATTAAATGTTAATGAAATAAATATTTTAACTATTGCTGATATATTAAAATTTTAGAATTCTTTTTATTATTAAGTTCAATTAGCCAGTATATAGTACATCATTAGTTTTTGATGTAGTGGTCAATGATTCATTAGTTGCTTATAACACCTAGTGCTCATCACTATATGTGCCTTCCTTAATACCCATCCCCAGTTACCCCCATCCTCCCACTCCACTCCCTTCTGTAACCTTCAGTTTGTTTCCCAGAGTCCAGAGGCTCTTGTGGTTGGCCTCCCTCTCTGATTTCTTCCCATTCAGTTTTCCCTCCCTTCCCATGTGGACTTCCATGCTATTCCTTATGTTCCACATTGGAATTTTAAAATACTTATTTGTAAGTGGTTTTCTAATTGAGCTCTTCTGTTGACTGTAATAGCTTCTTATTGGATTATCTTTGAATTTTTAAACACTGATTGTGCTATCTGCAAATAACAACAATATTTAGAAACTTTATTTTACTTTCTCATTTAACTGCCTTTTTAGGACTTCTGCGTAAATAGTAGGAGTTACAGTAGAAATTCTTGTACCATTCTAATATCATTGGGAACATTTCTATGTTAACAGCAACATATTTGCTGCAGACTTATAGTAAATACTCTTTATCAAGCAAAGAAAGTGGTGTTTTTCACCCCTTAGATTGCTAATAGATTTGAATTTTTAAAAATTCAGGTATAGGTATTGGATTTTAGTAAGTAGTTTAATTAAGGCAATTATGAGGTTTTTTTTTTTTTTTTAATGTACTAAAAAATCTAGAGGGTTACATTTTGAGTTTTCTTGGGAATTGCTTTTAGAATTTTTCCAATGTTAAATAATTATTTCATTCTTGGGAAAATTTTATCTCTTCTTAATATTTTATACCCAATATGTTGTTACATTTAATTTACTGATAATTTATTTAAGATTTCATACATGAGTTTTGGCCTCTGGTTTTCTTTAAGCACTATTCTTGTATGGTTTGTATCTTGGTATTATACTAGCCTTAATGAATGAGTTAAGATATTTCTCTATTGTTGCTTTTGTCTTTATGCTTTGAACAATTTATAAAACACAGAAACTTATCATTCTTTGAAGTCCAACTAGACCTGTTGCCTTTTTAAAGAACAGATCTACATTTCCAAAGAACAGATTTTCTACCTTTTCAAATTTTTCAATTGTCATTTGCGTATTTGAATTCTCTACTTGTTTTGATTCAAATTTGGTAATCTACATTTTCTTAGAAAATTACCTATTCATTCTATATTTCAATCAACTATAATAACAATATATGCGCTCCAGGATAGCCAGCTCTCTCTTTATAGATAAAAGGAATACTTTCCCAAGAAACATTTTTCTCTCCTCTAGGCAGACATGGCAGTTTTTATTTGTTCATTCTGGTGGGTTGATTTTGAAAACGTCTTATAAATATCAATTAACTCTGACAACACACAGTAATTTTCTGACAAGACAGAATGGAAACCAAAGAAAACAGAGTAGGAGAGTAAATATAGCCTAAGAAGGTAATAGAAGTAATGTTTTGTCAGTTTTTTTTTTTGTAATCCTTTGCATGTAAGGGCATCATAACATTGAAGAAATTAACTTAAATTTTTGCAAGGCCTAAAACGAGACTGGTAAAACTGAATTCTATGCTTAATATTCAGATTCAAATTTTTTTAGTTAATATATACACTGAAATTCCATGAAACTTTAAGATAATAAATTAGGCAAGGCAGAATTAGTAGTTCAAAGCTTTGTTTCCTAACATGTCTCTTCTCCCTAGAATCACCTGGAGAGCTCATTAAAAAGATCATTGGATGTCATCCCCAGATTTTCTGAGCAAGGAGTTTGGGATGGGGCCTGAGAATTTGCATTTCTGACAAACTTCCAGGTTATCCCGCTGCTGCTGGTCCAGAAACCACATTTTGAGAGGCACTGTTCTGAACTGATAACAGTTTGATTTGGGTAAATGATCACCAAAGACTTCCTTACTCAGTGTCCCTTGAAGTTTGTTGTGCCCATGTGCCTACGCTCCAGCCAGTGGGTTGCAAGTAAAACAGATGTTTGTGGAATATTTGGAACATTTCCTTAAAAGAAAAAGAGCATGACTTCCCTTTCCAGTTCTGCCCTCCCACTGGTTGGAATGCAGCCTTGATGGTGATTGGTTTTTGACTCTGAAAAGATAGAAAGTTTCCTGGGGATAACAGAGCCCCAAACACTATCAAACCATTTTGTCTATCCTGATTATGACCTGAACGGCTTTGTGAAAGAAATAATCTCTTATCTTGTTCAAGCCACTGCCATGTGGGACCTCTTATGACTACAACCTAGACTGATGCTAACAAACACACAAATATTTTGCTGTTCTAAAGCCTACTTTCAGCACATCAGCCAGAGTAATCCTGTGAAACCTTAAATCAGATCTCTTCACTCCTCCACTCAAAATCCTTAATGGGTCCTCATTCCAGAATAAAAGCCAAGGTCATTGTACTGGTCCATGCATTCCCTGATCATCAGCAACCCAATCTCCCACCCTAAACCTCCACAACCTTCTCCTCTTACCCTTGCTCACTCTGTTCTACCTCTGTGGGTTCCGACCTATTTATGTCACACCCATCAGCCATATTTCCACGATACTCCCTTCATATCTCACTGGCACCTCCTCACTGAGACTTTCCCCAACTACTCTTACTTAAAATGGTATCAACAAACTTCTTCCCTCCCCTGGCACTTCCTCTATCCCTTCCCTGTTCCATTTTTCTCCATAGCACTATCACCCTCTGATACAATGTATATTTTCTTTATTTATGTTACTTAATTCTGTCCCCTTCAACTAGAATGTAATTCCAAAAAGGTGGGGATTATTGACTGTTTTGGTCACTGCGGTGTCCCAGAACCTACATATAACCTGGCACATATAGTAGGTGCTCAACAAATAATTGTTTGATTAACAAATTCATGTGCTATTGAATGGATACATGCATGAACAAAATGATTCATAAGGGCAGCTCTGCATGCTCAGAAGCAAGAAAGTGTGTTGGTTGATAGCACTGAGATGGAAACAGATTCATGTTAGAATTTCAGTTTTGCCACTACTAGTTTTGTAACCAAATGACATTCTTCATCTACTGACAAATTAGTATAATTAAAATAAACATAGTACCTACTTGCTGTGATTGTTGAGAAGTCTGAATGGGACATCTTTAAAGTGTTTACCACAGGACCTGACACATAGTATGAGTTTAATAAATATTCAAGGTCATTATTATCTTGAGCAATTTTCCTTCAAAAAATTTATAGGAAGGAAAGTCCTCAGAGAAAAAATATGTCTCTAATGAATGAGAACATGACAAGAAAGAATTATCCTGGGATGACTGGTGGCTCAGTCAGCTAAGCTGCTGCCTTCAGCTCAGGTCATGATCCCAGGGCCCTGGGATCCAGTCCCACATCGGGCTCCTTGCTCAGCAGGGAGCTTGCTTCTCTCTCTGCCTCTGCCTGCCTCTCTGCCTGCTTGTGCTCTCTCTCTCTCTCTCTCTCTCTCTGACAAAAAATAAATAAATAAAATCTTAAAAAAAAAAAAAAGCAAGAAAGAATTATCCCTCAAATGAGCCCAAATAAAATGTTTGAACTCTGTCTTCTTTTAATGTCTTCCCTTTAACCTTTCATTTTGATCCACTGATCTGAGGACCATCCCTCATTCTTCACAAACTAGATTTCTCAACCTGGGTTTCCAGAATGGATTCTATCAGGATCACCTGAGGTGTACTGAAAAATCCAGATCCCTGTTCTTTACAATCTACTGAATGGGACTTTGCAGGGGTAGAGCCTGTATGTATAAGTAAAAAGCTCCTTCAGTTACTATTAAGTATATTAATGTTTGAGAATGTTGAGTTTTGTTTAATCACTCTTCAGATATTATGGCTAAATGGTTGCACAATGATATAGGCAAGAGCTATCTGAAACAAAGTTTTCTCAGGTCTCATTTGATTTCCTCACCAAGAAATAACCAACCAAGCCTGAACTCACCATAGGTCTGCATACCACTCTGGAGAAACAGATATCAGACTTCATATGCTTATTCATATAAATGAGAGCATCTAAGGACATACAGCTATAACCAAGCAAACAAACAAAAAATCCTCCATCTAAGAAGTTACAAATGTGAGAAGTTTATAGGGATAGGTGTGTTGGTCAGTATATGCATGTATGTATTCATTCATTCATTCATTCATGTAAACTGTACACCAAATGTCGTACTTGAACTCACAACCCTGAAAACAGGAGTCACATGCTCTACTGAGTCAGCCAGGCACTCTGATTTTTCTGCATTTTCTTTTTTCCTACTCAGGAGTCCCTAAGACTTTTCATCTAGCCGAACTGCTTACTGAGCGACTCTAATCAGGGGAATGATAATGGAATCCCCACTCCCCAACCTCGTACGGTTTTCTGTCCATTCTGTTTCAAAAGGCCAGTTCCTCTCTGCTCACAGTCTTCTTTTGATCTCCCCCAATCATGCTGGTCAATTTACATGACCTGTTCCTCTGAATAACCAGTTTCAAACTGAGGTCCTGCATTAAATATATTGGCTTCTTCAGCTGTAAGAGTATTTGACCTGATGAATAAATGGGACCTGGAAATTCCATGGCCCACAGTGGAAACCTTTGGTTATTGACAAAGCCATCGCCTCAAGTCAAGAGAGTAAGAACACTGTGTTATTTGTGGTATATTATATGGTTCCCAGGCAAACTGCCCCATAGCATCTGCTTAACAACAACATCAATTCTTTCCAAACCTAGTTTCACCTGTTTCTGGCTTCCTCTTCTTCACAATAGACCAAGCCACTGGGATTCCATAGAAATTCTGGTTGAGTCAAGCAGGGTATGAAAAGTTTCGCTGAATAAGGGAAAGCTTAGAGGTACTGACAAAAAAAAAAAAAAAAAAAAAAAATCAGAGCCAGACGTCAGGTGAAATGGATTAGATTGGAAAAGGCAGAACAAGGGAATTTAAGCAAATCAGGAAATTATGATAAAAGTAGTAATGCGTCAGAGTAGTATAGCAAAGGAGAGTTGTGTGTTTGTTGTTGTTGTTTTTTGTTTTGTTTTGTTTTAAGAGATGACTAGGGATGAATATAGAGCCAAAACATGAAAGCTTATGGGGAGAAAGGGCAGCAAGCTACAGCACTATTAGCTAAATGTCCAAACCGAGGTCAAAGGGCAGAGTGTCCTCTAGGCCAGAGAGGCCTGCTCCTCGGTGGTAATTGACAGGATCAAGAAGGATAATGTCAGGAAGCTCAAGAATCAGATATCAGGGGTGTTGTCTTACCGATCTTGAAGCCCAAGGACAAAAACCTCACAGTGAATAGAATTGAGGAGAATGAAGCAGGGGATCAGCTATAGGAATCATAGGTAGCAAGGTTCACATAGTAAAGACAACAGGACATTAAGATGGAACACTGCATACCTCCTTGAAGGGCCTGTTTGGCCCCAAATTGGAGTGTGGGGCAAAACTCATTGGGAGATTTGAATGACCCAGCAGCAAAGATTTGGGCTACAAAAAGTCTTTCTCTAATAATTATATGAAAGTAAGTCCTATAAAGACAAGCATAGGGATAAACCAGTTGAGTACTTGACTCAGATAGATTTTAATAGACACAATCTAGAAATCATAATCTAGAAAATCTAGAAGTCTTTGGATAAATATATGACATTTAGTTGGGAATATTGGGATCATATTGGAAAATATTCAAAGTTATTAGCACTATTTTCCCTGGAGCTTCAGCTTCTCTTCTGTAAAGTGCTCAGTGCATTTTCATAAGTTTGTTATAAGCACCAAATAAAACCATGTCTATGAAAGTCCTTATCATCTAGAGGTAGTTTATTATAATGATGATTTTTTTATATGTAATACATACATAAGTAAATATTGTGGAATGTCCTTTTTGTGAAATGGTAAAAAAAAAAAAAAAAGTGAGGAGGAACTAAGCCAGCTGGTCTGGACAATTTATCTTGAATGGGTAGATGGTAATTCACAAAATGGTACTAATTAATGCCAGAGATGGCAGCCAAGGCTAAGATTCATGGAAACTGCTTTAAGTTTAAGGACAAGAACTGAGGCAAGTCTATATACAGAGGAAAATTTCCCAAGAGGCTGGCACTGGTATCAGGAACAAATTAAAAAGTAAACACAAGATAGGTTAAAGTCTGTGTCAAGATAGGAACTGAGAACATTTGGAGGGTATCAGAAACCACTTCTCTGATGCCAGCTCTGTGGTTCTGGGTAATTCTCCAGATTTATGAGGCCCTCGATATTCAGACAGGCAATATAATGAACACGATCCTGGCTGTTCCAAGATGATACTGGTTTCTACATATCATTCCAACATAATTATCAATAGGACTCATTTTCACTCTCAGATTTTTCTGGAAAAAGTGGAATGAGTGGAAAATTGGGAGCAGAGATCGAAGGGAGAACACCAGAAATGACTGCAAAGGGAGAATGGAATTCAGGTGTAGCAGGGAAAACCCCAACCTACTGCTTTGGATTTAAGAAATATTGCTTAATGTCTTAGTCCTTAATGGTAATACTTTTCCTAAGGTATGTATTTTGTAAGGTAGAAAAACTATTTCCTTTTCATTCCCATTCCCCTTGATAAGCTGCTTTTGGAAGTTTCCCAAATAGCACCAAATAGGGGAGTAAAAGGTTTGAGAATAAGCAGTACTTTAATATAATTTAAAAACTTGAATCTTTTTTTCTTTTTTTAAGGTAGTCCTATAGTCTTTTCACATTGTTCTTTCAAAAGCACTACCCTACAGTGGTCCTGACAGCTCATTCTACTGCCTGAGTGTAGAGAGAATTTGTCTGTAATGTTACCTTCTTCCAGAGGCTCTTAATAGAGGTTTCTCACTATGGGGAGGTCAGAGAAAAGCAGAACAGTAAAAGCAAAGAATGGACTGGGCAGGGTTAGGGAAACTGCATTTGCAATGAGAGCAAGAGAGTCCAGGAAATGAAAACAGGCTGGAGATCTGTATGAGGTTGATGTAGAAGGTGATTCAGAAATGATTAAACCTGAATCAAAGGCAAAGAGATATTGTAAGCTGCAGTATGTCAGTGTGAGGTCTTGCACTCTGTTCAATAATTTATTTCTTACTTGGATATGGAAACAGATACCTAAGCCACTTACTTTTCCTTCAAATCTTATTTCAGTCCTTTGCTTGTGCTTGGCTTCATGTAATTCAGACCGATTTTGTTAATGTGGTTCTTGAGGTTCACTCCACCCATCTCCTGCATCCCTGTGGGATCCACTACCTTGACCTCACACAACTTCAGACACTTGACCTACGTCTCAGTTCCCTCCAGGGTTGACCTTATCTATCTTACAGAGAAGAACATCAGATGTAAGTGTGTGATATGTGCAGCAACATGGGAAGATATTTAAAATTAATATTTGGTAGGGGAATGCTTTCATTTCTTCCAGTGACATGGTTATTTATTTAGTCTCTCATTTAATTCCATGGGTGAGTCACCTATTCTTCTGACCAGTTGCTGTTTGCATTCTCTGAGGGAATGACTCTCCAGTATAGTGCTGGCATCTGAAATGCCCTGCTGGGTAAAGACAAGGTATTTGAATGCAGCCCTGGTACACAGCCCATGAAGAGGATGTATCTAGAGATGGAGCCCCAAACAACTTGGAGATCCCTCTCTTCTGTTCTTGTAATTCCTAGCAGTCACCATTCCTCATTTGTTGGGCACTTTATAGGAAATCTAAAGCTAAGAGGTAGTTCTCTATTTTTTAGGGCTTGCAAAGAGCTTTCAGGCAGGTAGTGCAGGAGGTTGGAGAGAGAATCTTCTACCATAGCCCATCACTAGAGAACTTTGTTCTTTTCATTTTTTTATACATTTGTGTTTCTTTGACACCCTACTTAAACAAAAACAAAAACAAAAAACCAGGGTGTATGAGGAAACTGAGATACGGAAAGCTCTGCCACAGGCCATGTAAATTCAATAGGTTGTGTCACTTAACTAACTTACCAATTTAAAGAGAGATCTATGATCTCTGAATACTACATTTTCCGCTTGTTAGAACTTGTCTGTCTTAGTGCATAATCTCATAGACTCTCTTTATTATTTTCACCATGCAGTTCTGGTTATTCCCATCTAAATAGATGATTTACATGCCTGTCTTCAAAACGAAGACATGTGAACTTGTCACTTTAATTCCAATGGCCTCCCCTGACTCAGCTTGAGGAAATCAATACTGGAAATAAAGATGATCCCTAAAATACTGGTGTGTCTTTCATGGACGGTGACTGAATCAAATTGGTTCTCCTTCCCTTCATTCTGACTGTCAGTGACATTAGACATTAAATTTAAAGTCTTGATTTCAATTTTCAGGTAATTAAAAGTCACACTCCCAGCTGTCTTTGAGATTATGATACCTTCAACTTCTAATTACTGCTCTTAACCTTTGGTAAGAGCAAAGAAGAGGGTTTTGTAACTTGTCTTGCCAAAGTTTCATTCTAGGGCCATACATTTACTTCTGCTTTAACTTAAGAATGGCAAATCAAGCCTTATGTGTAGTTCATTTTCAACATGTTACCAAGGTAAGTTCCCTTAGGGAGGAAACTGGGTCTTATGGCATGTATGATTTCCCTGTCACATAGAGAATCATGAGTTAGTGATACTGAGCTAATGAATACAATCATATATTAAATATATAATTATTTTCATTATTTTACTTTACTGACATGCTTTTAGTTGGACAAATAACTGAATAACTCAGTTTTATTATTTAAATCTTGAATAGGGTTCAGTCCACTGCTGAGGAAAGAGGTTTGGAGCCCTGGATTATACGTAGCAATCTTCAAGCTCTTTTGATTCTAGTATGAATTCAGCCCTAATTCATCCAACTTGATAGCCCTGAAAATGTTTTCAACCACATAATATATGCAATACATTGTATTAAATGTTAGTGAGCATACAAGAAAATAAGGTGTGTTCTTCAGTACTTAAAAGAATGTTAATCCAGGTGAATAATACCTGTAAATAAGTAGTTATCACTTTGGTTTCATAGATATTACCTGAAAAATGTTTAAAGTATCCAGATTCCATCTGCAAAACTTTTGACTTACTAGATCTGTGTTTCAGACTAGATATATGTACTTTATTTTTTTAAAGATTTTATTTGTTTATTTGACAGAGCTAGACACAGTGAAAGATGGAACACAAGCAGGGGGAATGGGAGAGGGAGGAGCAGGCTTCCCACTGAGCACGGAGCCCATGCAGGGCTCAATCCCAGGACTTTGGGATTATGACCTGAGCTGAAGGCAGACACTTAACAACTGAGCCACCCAGGTGCCCCAGGAAGTATGTACTTTAAGCAAACCTTCTAATAATTCTGAGACAGGATGATATAGGGTCCATAATTTAAGAAACACTGCTCTATACTCTAAATATAAACTTCATAAGCAGGATTCTAATTGCTCCAAACTACTAAAACCAAGCTTATAGACAGCAGTGGACAGTAGAAAATATCCTGGTCCATCTGTAGATAAACAGTGGGCATTCTGATCTTACTCTTGAGAATTGAAGAATAATGGGATTTGGAGCTCTGACAACCTGATCTATAAGATAATGATGGAAATATTATCAATACCTAAATCTATAAATGATAGATAAAATACAATAAATTTTAATGTGTAGCTAACTTTGCCAGAAAGTTCATGGAAATCCACTGTTGCGAGAAATATAGGCAAAAGGAAAAGTTAAGGTAATAAGTAAGTAGTCTGATAATGCTTCAGCTCTGAAAGGTAGAGGGTAACATATAGACATATCCTATGTGAAGTCAAAAGTTGGAGCTGAGACTTTGCATAAAGCAGGATTTTTAGTAATCCACTGATTCAGGAAAATGACTAGAAATATTGTCCCTACCAACACAGTAAGTAAAAAAAAAGTCTCATGAAAAATTGATGGCCAGGGCTGTGAGTCTTATGTGTTTGGGATCTCATTTTGTATTATTCATGTAATTCTGGAGTTCTCAAGCCAAAAAATGAACAAAAGAGTATGGATGACTGGCAGAAGAAAACACAAAATCACTCAGGAGGAATCCTTGCCTCATTCAAGACATAAACATTTCCTAAAGTATAAAACAAGTACCGAGAAACACAAGATTATAACCAACATTTATAAAATACATGAGCAATAATCAATCATGAATTAAAAATCAGAAGATGAGACACATGAGATTAAGCACCTAGGAAGTTGAAATAATAGAATGGCAATCATACATAAAATACAAAGTAAGTAAGATTTGTGATTAAAGGATTAAGAAGAGAGAAAATTTTAGGGAGTAAAACCAGGTTGAAGTTTAAAAGGAAAGAATATAGTTAAAATTTAAACCTTAATGGTAGTTTAAATAGCATTTGAGCAATATAACTACAAAGCAATTAGTAAAATGAGAGAAGGTTCTGAGGAAATTACCCATGATGCAGGACAGAGAAAGTAAAAGACTGAAAAAATGAAAAAGAAGTTCAGAAACAGGGGCTCCTTGGTGTCTCAGTAAGTTAAGCCTCTTGATCTTGATCTCAGCTCAGGTAATAATCTCAGGGCCCTGAGTTCAGGCTCCACACTTGACATGGAGCCTACTTTAAAAAAAAAAAGTTAATAAAGAGAAGGACATGATATAGAAAAATGTCAACATTTACATAACATTTGTTCTAAAAAGAGAGAGTAATATTTAAAGGTATAGTACCTATGGATTTTCCAGATTTGATGAAACTCACAAATCTTAAGTTTGAAAAAACAAAAAGTTTTAAGCACGTTTTTAGAAATCCAAATCAAGTGAGTACATGGAAAAACTTTGGAACTTCCTTTAGGAAAAAAGTGTCAAAAGCAACTGTAGATAAGAAACAAATTACACAGAAATATTTATGTTTGGAGCAGGCTTTAGCAGCTAAAGAAGTAGCCAGAAGACATTAGAGTAATATCTTCTAAGTATTCAGTAAGAATAAAATTCAAGTTAGCATAGACCCAGCTAAACCATCATTCAAGAGTGAGAAGGAGATAAATGTATTTTTTCAAACCACTACTGAAAGAATTTACCACTAACAAATCTATTGAAGGATGTTAGTTAGAAAGTAGGAAGTTGAACTCAGAAGTAAGAAGGAGGAAGCAGGAAGTAATGTTGAAAAATAATGATACATATATGGATCAATCTAAATACGGATTGACTAAATATGACATAAGCCAGACAGAGAAAGACAAATACCATATAATTTCATTCATGTGAAATATAAAAAACAAAACAAATGGGCAAATGAACAAAAAGCAAAATCAGACCTATAAATACAGAGAAAAACCTGATGATTACCAGAGGAAAGAATGTAGGGGTATGGGCAAAATGGGTGAAAGGAAGTGGGAGACACAGGCTTCCAGTTATGGAATGAAGACATCATAGGAATAAAGATCACAGCATAGGGAATATAGTCAATGATATTATAATAGCATTGTATGGTAACAGATGGTGGCTACACTTGTGTTGAGCATAATTTGATGTATGTTGTACACCTGAAACTAATGTAACATTATATGTCCACTATACTCAAAAGAATTAAAAAAAGAATTGACTAAGTAAAGGAAAAATAATCACTAATATTACAGAGCAGGTATAAATACAATAGAATCAAATTATTGAAAATAATTTGGAATATGGCGAGGATTGATGATCAGAGGTAAAGAATAAACATTTTTCAGAGCTGTAACAAATAATCCTAAAATTTGTATGAAACCAGAGAAGACCTCAAATAGCCAGAGGAATGTTGAAAGAAACCAAAGCTGATGGCATCACAATTCTAGACTTCAAGCTCTATTACAAAGCTGTGATCATCAAGACAACAAGGTACTGGCACAAAAATAAACACATAGAGCCATGGAACAGAATAGAGAGCCCAGAAACAGACCTGCAACTCTATGGTCAACTAATCTCTGACAAAGTAGGAAAGAATATCCAATGGAAAAAAGTCTCTTCAACAAAAGATGTTAGGAAAATTGGACAGCCGCATGCCAAAGAATGAAACTGAACCACTGTCACAAGGGTAAACTCAAAATGGATGACAGACCTAAATGTGAGACAGGAATCCACCAAAAGTCTAGAGAAGAACATAGGCAGCAACCTCTATGACCTCAGCTATGCAATTTCTTGCTAGACAGGTCTCCAAAGGCAAGAGAAACAAAGGCAAAAATGAACTATTGGGACTTTATCAATATAAAAAGCTTTGCACAGCAAAGGAATCAGTTTACAAAAACAAAAGATAACCAAAAGAATGGGGAAAGATATTTGCAAATGTCTAATCAGATAAAGATCTAATATCCAAGATCTATAAAGAACTTATCAAAAAAACAAATAATCCAGTCAGGGAAAAAAAAATAAAAACCCACAACCAAATAATCCAGTCAGGAAATGGACAGAAGACATGAACAGACATTTCTCCAAAGAAGACAGAGAGATGGCCAACAGACACGTGAAGAAAATGCTCACTATCACTTGGCATCAGGGAAATACAAATCAAAACCATAATGAGATATCATCTTTCAGGAGTCAGAGTGGCTAAAATTAACAAAACAGGAAACAAGAGATGTTGGTGAGGATGTGGAGAAAGGGGAACCCTCTTAAACTGCTGGTAGGAATGCAAGGTGGTACAGCTACTGTGAAAAATGGTATGGAAGTTCCACAAAAAGCTGAAAATAGAGCTACCCTATGACCCAGAAATTGCACTACTAGATATTTACCTAAAGGATACAAACATAGTGATCTGAAGGGACACCTGCACCCCAATATTTATAGCAGTAATGTCCACAATAGCCAAAATATGGAAAGAGTCAAGATGTCCATTGACAGATGAATGGATAAAGATGTAGTGTACATATATACAATGGAATATTACTCAGCCATCAAAAATGAAATTTTATCACTTGCAAAGACGTGGATGGAATTAGAAAGTATTTTGCTAAGTGAAATAAGTCAACCAGAGAAAGACAATTATCATATGATCTCACTCATATGTGGAATTTAAGAAACAAAACAGAGGATTATAGGGGAAGGGAGAGAAAAATAAAATATGACAAAATTAGAGAGGGAGACAAAACATAAGAGACTCTTAAATCTAGGAAACAAACTGAGGGTTGCTAGACAGGAGGTGGGTGAGGGGATGGGGCAACTGGGGATGGGCATTAAGAAGGGCATGTGATATAATGAGCACTGGGGGTCATTTACAACTGATGAATCATTGACCCCTAACTCTGAAACTAATACACTAATGTTAATTAATTTAATTTAAGCAAAATAAAAATTTAAAAAGTAAAGAAAAAAATGTAAAAGTCTTGATAAAGACTCAAAACTTTGGGTGAAACTTACACAGAACTGAGATTCCTATTGTAAAAACAGGAGAATAATTTGCCATCATATAATGTTCTGTTTTGTCAGTGGGACTGACAATACCCTGGGATTTTGTAGAAGCAGAAGCCAGGTCATTGGTGGGGACAATGCAATTCATGTTTGATGTTATATATTCTTTACTCATCATCAAAATTATGGTCCACTTAATGGCAAGTACAAAGCCTTATTTATTCACCTTCCTTTCTTATTCTCTTTCTCCTTTTTATCCTTTTTCTTCTCCTTCTTTCCTTTCCTCCTCCCCTTCTACCTTCTCTCCTTCTCATCTTCTGTTTCTGCTTTCATTTTTGCTGCTTTTTCTGATGCTTTTTCTGCTTCTTGTTCTACTTCTTCATCAGTTATGTAGCACTTACTAAATACTTGAAACCATGTTTTATAAACATTATCTCAATCTTCATGCCAGTGAATTAAGTGTTTTTCTTCTCGTTTATCAGATGATAGAACTGAGATGCAGTAAGTGAGGAACATGTCAATTCATGCAGTAAATAAAAGCCAAGATTAGAAATGCAGCCTGCCTGAAAGAAAAATGTATGTTTTAACTAATGTGGTATATAAGGTCTCCTGAAAAGTTGAATGACCAAAGGAATCATCTGAACAGAATTTTCACCTAGTTTTATTTTTCAAAAAGAGAAGGCCATATCCTGAACTTAAAGTAGAAATCTGATTGAAGGAGCAACTCTGAATTAGGAAATAAAATCTGGAATTCTAATAGTCTTAAACAGAACTTTTGGATGTCAGTTAGGATACTTTCTTTGAGAAGCATCAACTCAAAATAGCTCTATTAAGAGACAATTTATTCTATTTCAAGGTGCCTTCTCCTTTAGCCACCCAACATAGTTTTTTTCTTCAGGTATGGCTGGATTCATGCATTACACAAAATATAATGTGGACTTGCTTTCTTCTGATTCTGTGCATCTGATGTCTTCCAGAAGATCCAGATTCATTCTTGGGGCAAGAGGAGAGCTATAGCAGCCATTCCAACTTCTCAGTTTTAATTCAGAAAAAAAGATCAAGAGCCTTTTTGTTTTTTGTCGGTTCTGTGAATGGAACACTTCTTGAGGTGGCTTAAGTCAGATAACCATCTCTACAATGATCAATATTCTCTGGAAAGTATTTTGATTATCTAGACCTTTGTCAAGTGCTCTATCACTAGAGTCAAGAGTATAGGCCTATGTAGACCAGAGAGACTAGAAAGGCTGGAGTGGATGCTGAGAGGCAAGCAACTGTATTCACTACACCTAATAAAGTTCAGAATCCCACCCTCATCTCTCCCCCGTCAGCCCTTACCTCATATAATCCACCATCAAGTATTACAGATTTCATCTCTTAAATATTTCCCTGCCTTTAGATCTCTATTACAGCTAGCTTACTTATCTTGCAACATTCATTCATTATTTTTGTTTTTGTTTTTGTTTTTTTTTTTTAACAGGTATTTACTATCTATAATGTGCCAATCTCTGGGTTAGGCAGTAAGGATATAAAGATGAATCAGGCATAGATTCTGCCATTAAGGAACTCACAGTCCACACAGGATAAGGCATAGATTATTATAATACAATGCATTGTTATATGAATATATGCAGAGTGCCATGGGAACAGAATTAAAGGGATAAAGAAGGTGGCATCTGAGCTGAGCTAACTAAAGGGTATTATTACAAGCAGAAGGAACATCTTGGGCAAAAGTACTGAGATAAACAGCATAGTCAATTTTCTGGCTTCAGTAATGCACTATAGTTATAGTTTCAGTAATGTCACCATTCAAGGAAATCGGGTGATGGGTACACTAGACCTCTCTGCTCTATTTTTGTAACTTCTATGAGTCTACAATTATTTCCCCCCAAAAAGCTTTAAAAGAAATAGCATAGCATACAGAATGTTCTAAACTTGTTCAACACAGCCAGAGCATGTCCTGAAAGGCAGGGTTTGCAAAA
This sequence comes from Mustela lutreola, assembly GCF_030435805.1. Taxonomy (NCBI): domain Eukaryota; kingdom Metazoa; phylum Chordata; class Mammalia; order Carnivora; family Mustelidae; genus Mustela; species Mustela lutreola. Next base: position 45,599,660 of record NC_081292.1, read on the forward strand.
AGATTTAGAAGAAAAAATGGGCAGGTGCCATTTTGTAAAGTAGGTTCATCAGTTTGGACCTTCTACTATAGTACTGGAAAACCACTGAAGAACTTTAAGCCGGGAACTGACCTGAATCTTCTATTTGTCTCATGTTTTACATGTATACCCACGTGGATGCCAGTCCTTACTCTCTATAGAATCTCCCTAAAACTGCAGTGCTTTGCTTGCTTTTCTCAGATCTTTTGAACTTGGTAGTGGAATTTACAACTTATCCTCTGAGCTACCTCAGCAAATCCTTCAAAGTCTAGTTGTATTCCCATCATGTAAATCTTGAAGAGAATTTTGTCCACCTTCTATTATGGTCTATCTTGACACAGAGGATAGAAAGTAATCAGAGCTGTGGAGAAAAAGTAAGGTCAAGTAAAAGCAGCATTACTAAGAGTGTGGATGTCCAAAAGCCCAGAAACAGCCATGAAAAACAGGTTTCAATGTATTCCACCAGTTTATTCATTATCCCATCCACTTATTTAAAGAACACACTTGCTATACACCTACTCTCAAGCTTCTGGAGACAGAGAAATGAGTAGAAGGTCATTCCTGTCCTTAAGCAACTGCAACTGAGGGGTCATGGATATAAAATAATCCAATAGAGGGTTAGAGCCATGCTCATGGTTTATAAAAGGCAGAGTGTTGATACAAAATAAACAAACAAACAAAAAAATAAAATAACAAGTTATGCCTGCAAAAGTTAGGTCACCATGGAACCTAACATGGTTAGGCAAGGAATCTAATCTAACTTGTGAGGCATGGGTAATGTGTAGCAGTGACATGCAGTATATGAACTGTATTTGTCTTTCTGTCCTAGAGAGTCAGCAATTTTCCATGTTACAAAAGTCATCTGATATCCTTCCCAGAGAGAAACGCAAAAGACTTGAGCAATGCTTTCCTGTGCTCCTGCACATTAGAGTGGTTAGAGGTCCCAAGACATAATAGAAAAATAATTCTGGAGAGAAAACATTTTCTAAGAAATGTAAGAATTTAAATATGTGACAACTATTTTAATCGAGGGACAAGACAGAGGAAGAAAGGGAAAAGAGGAAATTCAGTCATTCATTAACTAATTGAATGACTATTTATTTATTTATTTATTTATTTAGATTTTTTATTTTTTATAAACATATATTTTTATCCCCAGGGGTACAGGTCTGTGAATCACTAGGTTTACACACTTCACAGCACTCACCAAATCACATACCCTCCCCAATGTCCATAATCCCACCCCCTTCTCCCAAACCCCCTCCCCCCGGCAACCCCCAGTTTGTTTTGTGAGATTAAGAGTCACTTATGGTTTGTCTCCCTCCCAATCCCATCTTGTTTCATTTATTCTTCTTCTACCCACTTAAGCCTCCATGTTGTATCACCACTTCCTCATATCAGGGAGATCATATGATAGTTGTCTTTCTCTGCTTGACTTATTTCGCGAAGCATGATACGCTCTAGTTCCATCCATGTTGTTGCAAATGGCAAGATTTCATTTCTTTTGATGGCTGCATAGTATTCCATTGTGTATATATACCACATCTTCTTGATCCATTCATCTGTTGATGGACATCTAGGTTCTTTCCATAGTTTGGCTATTGTGGACATTGCTGCTATAAACATTCGGGTGCATGTGCCCCTTTGGATCACTACATTTGTATCTTTAGGGTAAATACCCAATAGTGCAATTGCTGGGTCATAGGGCAGTTCTATTTTCAACATTTTGAGGAACCTTCATGCTGTTTTCCAGAGTGGCTGCACCAGCTTGCATTCCCACCAACAGTGTAGGAGGGTTCCCCTTTCTCTGCATCCTCGCCAGCATCTGTCATTTCCTGACTTGTTGATTTTAGCCATTCTGACTGGTGTGAGGTGATATCTCATTGTGGTTTTGATTTGTATTTCCCTGATGCCGAGTGATATGGAGCACTTTTTCATGTGTCTGTTGGCCATCTGGATGTCTTCTTTGCAGAAATGTCTGTTCATGTCCTCTGCCCATTTCTTGATTGGATTATTTGTTCTTTGGGTGTTGACTTTGCTAAGTTCTTTATAGATTCTGGACACTAGTCCTTTATCTGATATGTCGTTTGCAAATATCTTCTCCCATTCTGTCAGTTGTCTTTTGATTTTGTTAACTGTTTGTTGAGCCCTACTTTATGAAAGCACTCTAGCATTTTGAGAATTACAAAAATCAATCACTGACATGACTCTCTAAAATTCCATCCTCTTGCTAGGCTCTGGTGTAGTATCACTTGACTTCCTATTTAAATCCAATGAAAAGCAACCAAAAGAACAATTATCTTAAAGATAAGAAAACAATGTATATACTCGTTATTGTCTTCTTTGGCTTAAATATCTAGAGACTGCTAACTCTGTAAACCTCTGCTGTCATTTCTTACTGGGTAGGTGCTATATCTTAGCTTTGTCAGAACAGTGTCACAAATCTTCATCCTTATACAGCCAGAGAGAGAGAGAGAGAGGGAGAGAGGGCCTAATGTTATTAGGATGTGGGACAAAGGTCCAAGAATGAGGGAGGAAGAGGAGTGGAAGTGGAACTCTGCACTCCCAGAGCTTTAGATTCAATTACTAAAGTGACTTAAGTATGAAAGAACCCTGGACTTCCCAAGGTTTTGTGAACACAACAGGGAGTTTTTGTGTTTGTTTTACTTTTACTTTTCAACATATTCTATCACTTCAGTAGAAGATAGTCCCACCTCAGACATATAAAGCTGCAATAGATATAGGACTTTTGGTTCTAGAGTGTTTAATGGAAATAATTACAATGAGCCTTTCAACTGAATATCTGAAGGTTTCAACAAGCACTCAGACAATTGGGGTGGGTGACTGGATCACCCCACTGATCCACATAAACACCACTAGTAAAGGTAACTAAATAGTGACTGTAAAAGAACATATAAATATATTTTGGTGAGAAACTCTTTTCCTCACCATTAATTTGAAAGGCAACTGCATAAAGCAATAATATTAAAATACTGTTGATGGGCTTATAATGTATGAAGATAGAGTTTATATGAAAATTTTAACACAAGCGAGGAGAGAGGTAAAGGAATTATATTGGAATGAAGTTCTCATTTACTAATGTAATTAAGTTGATATTAATCTAAATGAGGCTAGCCTATTTTAATTTAAAATATTCATTGCAATTTCCTGTTCAACCGCTAAGAAAATAATTACAAAGAAATAGTAAAAAAGAACAAGAAGTCAGTTAATAGTATACTAGAAAAAGGCATTAAGTGAAGCAATAGAGGAACAGAAGATGACATAAGACATATAGAAAGCAAATAGCAAAGTTTCAACATAAATCTTACCTTATCAGTAATTACATTAAATGCAAATGAACTAAATACTCCAATCAAGAGGCAAAGAATGACAGAGAATGGTTTGTTAAAAATTGTCTTTGTAATATTTTCAGGATGTGATATTCTCTCTTTCATTTTTGATATTGATGACTTGTGACTTTTCTCTTTATTTTTGTCAGTTGTACTAGAGGCTTATAATTTAATGATTTGATATAGAACCAACATGTTTTTTCTTTAGTTCAATCTATTGATTTTTTCTATTTTCAATTTCACTGATTTCTGCTTTCCTCTCTATTATTTATATTTGTTTGCTTTAGGTTTTATTCTACCTCCTCTTTTTCCTTGGGTGGGAACTTAGACCATGGATTTAAGACCCATTTCTAGTGTAAATATGTAGTGCTTTTATTCTCACCTCAATACTGCTTTAGATACATCTCACATATTTGAACATGTTGCATTTCATTTTATTTAACTCTATGTATTTTCAATTTCTTTTGAAACATCCCCTTTGATTCATCAATTATTTAGAAGTATGTTATTTAATTTTATGTGTTGAGAGGTTTTACTATTGTTTTTCTGTCAATTTCTAGTTTGATTCCATTATGGTCAGAGAGCACTCCTCTTATTTCCCTTCTGGCATAGAGCATATCTATATTCCTGACGCTTTCCTGCAGTTAGCTAGAGATGTGTAACTCAGTTATGATTAATAAAATATGGGTAGGAATAGCATATGCTATTTCCAAATCTTTGGTTCGCCAGATTCTTCTCCCTCTATCCTCTGAAACGAGAGAACCATGAAAAGGGTTATGTCATGTGTCGAGCCTGGATTCCTAATTACTGAGTAAAACGAAACATCTAAGTGATACTACTGGTTGTAAGGTGAGGTAGCATCACTCAGAAATTCTGGACTTTGAACTGTGTGCAATAATAAGATGGGACTTTGAGTTGTTTCCCTTGTGAGAAGAAGAATGAAATTTAGTGGTCATAAATATAAGTTGTGATATAAACAACACCATTTATCAATGAAATAGCATTCCCTGCTGTGCTTGACCTTGCACTTAGACTTTATTTTCCACTTCCTTTGCGGTTAGGTGGGGATATGGAATTGAGTTTTAGATAAAGGTATATGTGTGAAAGTCATATACAACTCTTCCAGTAAATGTTTGCAGCTATCTACAAAATATACTTATTCCACATTTTTTTCATATTCTTTTTCTTTTTCTCTCCTCTGGATAAGCAAGGAAAACAGAGGACTAGAATATGTCACTTGAAAGATGAAAGGAGTGTGGACTCTGAAAGACTATGTCTCCAGTGACCCACATTTAACTCTGAGATGAGTGATCAGTAGATATTTATTCAATAAATGTTTATTGAGTCAAATCATTGAAATTTTGTCATTGTTTGTTAGACAAGTTTTTTTACCCCTTACTAGTAGAGCACTGTTGGAAACTGAATTTAGACATTAGGATGAATAATATTTGGACCGGTCCTTCAAGGAGCTCACAATGCAATGAGAACACACACATACAAACAGAAAATAACTATTAAATGCTATAAGTACAAAGATGATCTACTTGTTGCTGTGATAAAGATAACTGGTCCAGTATCAGGGACTTAAGGAAGGTTTCTTAGTAGAGGTAATGCCCAAGTGTGACCTTGAGTCAGAAAACCCCACAGAAAGAAGGACATTAAGGCAAAAAGGCAATAAAGGCAAATGTGCAGAAGCAAGAAATGACAATGTGCTTACTCAGTGAACTCCAAGCAAAAAGGGCTTGGTGAGTATTAGTTTTAAGATAGGAAAAGGCAGGAAAGAAGATCAAAACCAGGTCATGATGAATATGTGTACTGGAGAAAGAGGATAAATGGCAGAACTCATATAATTTGAAAATCCCCTGACCTCCTAAGATTCATCTCAAATCATGCAGATGTTGCTAATGCCCTGAGAAGTGTCCATCTGTCCAGCTTCTCTGCTCTCACTGCTGATGCTCGGGTCCAGCTTGGAGCTCTTCTTTTTCTCCCACCCCACCGTGGCAGACTCTGTGAATTTCCAGCTCCCTTCCCTTCATGTACATAAAGGGATGAATAACTTACATGTTCATTTCTAAGGTTCCCTTACAGGAGGTTCCTGATGTTAATTAGTCTGCCAATCAGATGTACTCATGCAGGATTTTGATTTGAAACTTATTTATGTGTGAAGAGAAACAGGTGCAGGGTAGCCAATTAGCTCATGCACATCCTGGCAGAGTTGGTATGGTTCCAGAACAGGCAGCAGGAACATTCCAATCCTGAACTGTCTGATCTTGATGGAGGCAGCATTCATGTATCAGCCCAATTTTGCACTGTGGTTGGGTATTCCAGTTTACCCAGTTCTTCTGTATAGTGTATGCCTCTTAATAAAACCATCTCAGCTTAAACATGCTGAATTAAGGTCTATTGTTTGCAACCAGGAACTTTGGGCTATACTCACCAAAGGAGTTCCTAGCACATGTGAAATGGACACTGTGCTTTTGTGAAAAAGGATGTATTTATTCACCTAAGTTAGTGAGGACTTATCCTATGCTGAATACTGTATACTATCTTTATACTTGAATCATTTCATTTTCCATTTAATAATAATGATACCATTAACACTTGGGTTATAGAATATACTGAATGAGGTTCAAATGAAAATGAACACATAGACATACACACTTCCAATATAAAACACAATTATACTTTAATATTTATAATACTTAAAGGAGTTTATAAAAATGACAACTTTCCTTAAAAGGACTGGATTATCAAGTAGATTCACCATCACTGGAGTTGTTCAGAGATAAAATAGTACTCTAACATGGATATCACATGAGACTCCTACATTGCAGTATCTTTTGATTAGATGATACTCAAAGAATCTCTGCTTGTCCACATAGGGAATCATATTTCATTCCCTCATCATACCATCAAACAAATCAACAATTTTCACATGAACTCTCTCCAGGATTCTCAGACTTCTTTATACGTGTATTTGGACTTAGTGTGTGGCTCGTTTCAGTAAATAGATGTCACTTGAAGGGTTCCTTTATCTGTCTTGTTACTAGTTATTTTGCTCTAATATGGCATTTCATGTCCTTGCACAGCACGCATCTTCTCTCACTGGTGCCACCTCCATCTGCCCCATTCCAGGGGACTGTGGAAGAGCAGCCAACAGCCAACTTGACGTTCCATGAGTGGTCCTTGTTTGGACACTCTGCTCTAAGTTTTTGTCTTCTCCAGGTGGCTGAACCCTTCCTCAATGGTAATTATAATACCAGAATCTAGGTGGTTTTTTTTTTTTTAAACCCACAGCTTTAGAAAACTATATCTCAAATCGGACATCTTAAACGATTTATCATTTGATTGTATTGTGATGGCAAGAATGGTTTGGTGCGTCCCTGATTTGAAGAAAAATAGTTTTCAGCAAAGACAGTTAGCTGTTTATGTTCCTTACATATTTACACAGTCAGCTTATCTAATCTCAGGTGGTATCGTTTGAATATTTTGATGTCCAGGGATCACAAAAGAACAACAACAATAAACTGAATGAAGAAATACTCCTGGTAAAGTATGGGTGTCTCTCTGTCTAATGAACTTCTCACATAATTATCAAGGTCATTTGTAAAGGTACTTTCTTTCTGAGCTCACTGCTTCATTAGAGACCCAAATCTGGTTCCTTTGGCTGGTACCAAGTATCAGAATGCACCTGCAAAAAAAACCAGACTTAACGGGAGCGTGAAAAGACAGGTCTATGTGGCCAGGACCTAAAAGAATCTAGCTTCCTCCTAATGAAAACCAGGCATGGGGCCAACTCCTTTTATATTTGGTTTTCATGAGAATCTGTCTGTGGGGAGCTTTGAGTGTTTTTAGTGCAATAACAAGCTTGTGTTCTCTGAGCCAATTAGTATGTAATTAGGTGTTGGCTAATAAGGAGGGGGATAAAAGGTGGAGCTGACGAAGAGAGTCGGTGTGGGTGTGACTCTTGTGTATGCAGGTGGCAAAACGGCACATGTTGAGAACTAAATTGAATTTCTAAAACCCAGTAATTTGTTATACACTATTAGTAAGCACAGCATTGGCCCTTCTGCAGCTTTTTCACATCTCTATTGAAATGTGCTTTTATCCTTCTCTGCAAAATGAGAGTGTTCAGCACATGTATGTTAACATTTTCCACTCATTATTTTCTAGAAGTTTAAAATTAGACTTAGCTGTGATGTTTAATAAGTATTTGAGTTACCTATTAAAGGGACACTAGGCAACCATTTGTGTATTCTTTCACTCAAAGTATATATATATTTTAGGGTCTACTCTGTGTCAGACATGAATGGACTTAACAAAACAAAGACCCCTTCCCTAATGGACCTTATATTCTACAGGGGAGGGATAGGTAGTAAACAATACACATAAACAAGAAAAATATATAATATTTTAGAAGGTGATCACAAAAGTCTGAGTGAGACAAGAGGATCAACAGATCCAAAAACTATTGAGGAAGGTGTGCAGGTTTCAAAAGAGAAGTCAGGGTAGACGTCATTGAAAAGGCAGGATCTGTGCAGTCTTGAAGGAGATCTGGAAGCAAAAGTTCGGAGGAAAAAGATAGAAAGTAGCACTAATATGTAATCTCCTGTGCCCAAGATGGCCAAAGAAAGATTAGTAAGAGGCCAAACGAGATAAAAAAAAAGTCATCTTCCCCCCCACCCCATTCCTTTTCCGTTTGATGTTTTTGAATGCCTGTGTTGGTTGAAGCACTTTTGGTATTTCTGTGGCAGAAAGAGGCTCCTGTTCTCTGTGCTCTTGGATGGGTTCAAAAAAAGGTGGGAGAGAACAGGGAAAAGAAAGGAAAAATACAGTCTTTGTGAATGGGGAGAAATTCTGTTTCAAATTGAATGGTTAGGCTGAATAGTTTCCTTTTAGGCAACAAATGTTTTTAACTCTGCAACTCCTTCCCAGGGATGCTGGACACTTTTCTGTGAACCAATCCTTCCCTGTTTCTCCTATTAACACATTCTGGTTTTTTGTTTGTTTTTTTGTTTGTTTGTTTTAAATCTTCATAATTAGGAAGATGTTTTTCATAGCTATCCTGACTTTCTCTTATTGCTGTTCAGAGAGATACTTTAAGTGAAAATATGCAATAAGGTACAAAATTCTTAAAAATTTAAGATGCTACTTTACTGTTAATCTTTAGTGTTTAAAAAAAAAAAAAAGCTAAATGGATGATGAATGTGGTTGTTTTTTTTTCCTTCCAGTCAAGAAAGATAATAATTTGATTTTTGAGTTAAACTGATGACTTTTTGTAGTTGTAAAGAGCTCTATAATTAAAGTAAGCCACAAATAGTGGTAAGTTCTGATATTTTCGGCCTGTTTTCAACCAGTCTAATATAGTGAGGCATCACCCGACTTCCCATCAAGGGAACTCTCATACTTACCCATGCCAAATGATATGCCAACAGCAGGAAACAGAACAAAATCAAACCCTTTTATTCCTTAGTCCTTTGCATATTACCACCTCTCTACTATATTCATGCTTCATCAAAGAAACCACACTAGCAGGAGATATTTGTTTCTGCTGTGCTGTGTGCCCGGCAAGCTGATGATCTAAAACTAATAACTCTTCATTATGTATACAACATTTGGCAGGAGTGGAATAGACACCAGTGAAGAGTGTTTATATTTTGGTTTTAATTTTTACTCAAGAGTGCGTCTTTATTGGAAAGGGAGCCAATTTATATGTCTCCAATTATGTAAGGAATAGCATGTAAAAATATGGCTTAATTGACATCACAGATCTAAATTATTTCAGTCCTGGGGCACCTGGGTGGCTCAATGGGTTAAACCCTCTGCTTTTGGCTCAGGTCATGATCCCAGGGTCCAGGGATTGAGCCCCACTCTGTGCTCTCTGCTCGGCAGGGAGCCTGTTTCCTCCTCTCTGTCTCTGCCTGCCTCTCTGCCTCCTTGTGATCTCTGTCTGTCAAATAAATAAATAAAATCTAAAAAAAAAAAAATGTTTAAATTATTTCAGTCATGTTTAATTCTTTTTATAAACCAGCTCTTGTGGCAGTAGTCACACTGAACTGCTATTTAAATGTACTCATTGTGAATTAACTTTCCAGTCTAACTTTGCTCTTTCATAAGTTTCTGCTGATTTATTGACTTCCCTCAATCATTACAGTTAACTGAAGGTACACATTTCATTTTTGAGTAGATGGTCTTAATTTTAATATTGTCCTTTGTGTATGAAGGTGATCCAACTGACTAACCAGCCACAGGGCAAATATTTGATTTTTTTTTTTTTTGTCCAGTAATGGGTATAGATTTGTTCTGGTATACTTATGCCCTTGCCCAGTAAAGCTGAGGCCATGAATCAGTGTAAGGCTGATTAGCCTGCATGGGACGCTGGCCACAGACCACGTGATCAAGCAATTGTTAGCACCATGGATTAATCTGCAATATAAATGTTCCCTACCCAAGTCCAAGTTGACATTTGTAACGAAGAACACACACTGTGCTAAGCACCTCTTTTACTGAGGGCATAAATAAATTTTAGCCCATACTCCATAGTCCAACACTACAATAACCAGAAACAAGCAAAAGCATCCATACTAGAATCAAAATATAGGATCCCCTTGGTCAAGTCATGGGAATTTATCCTTGATCAGGAGAATCTCAAAACCTTGGATCAAACTTTCTTCTAAGAGACAGGTATGGAAAATCTAGACCACCATGCAGTAGATTGTCTGGATATTTAAGATAGTTTCTGTAAGAAAAGATTCATTAGGAAATTGATTTACCAAGTGGACATGAGGGCATCATTATATATGATATGAGTGAGCTGACCAACTGGCTCTTTATGCCTCAGAGGCAGGCTGCTTGCTGAAACCTGGTTTATTGAGTCTTTCAAATCCTGGTTTGGAGTAGATACCCAAAAAAGGGAAAATGGGCTCTATGTCAAAGATGAGCTTATTAGAAGTAGGAAAATTTAAAAGATAGATTGTTCTACTGATATTCAATAAAATATTTCACTTCATCTGATTTCTTTGTTGTGTTCTAGCTTTTCTAGCATTATATTGGGGATTAACAACGCCTTTGGCTTTGTGATTGGAAATTTTTGATATGACCAAATAGTAATTTACATTCTCAGAAAGCTGAAATGAGAATATCCTGTTGGGGGAAGAAACAATAGAATATGATGAAAAAATTGAAACTAGAAGAGTTCAGGATAATTGATGTCCCCTCCCTCCCTCCCACTCCCTACTCAACCATTCCTCCATCACCAACTAGGACGGATGTGTTTTAAACAGCAAAGACAGAAAATCTTCCAAGAACCTGGAATATGTGAACATTGCTTCTGTGAACTGAGAAGCTGAGCCTTAGCCCAGCCTTACTAGGGTAAGGAAGAGACCCTTCCTCCTAAACTTTTGATGCCAAATACATTCTTCTTTCTACCCATGTCAGTCCAAGGAGAAACTGAGAAGACGAATATCCCAACCTCTGCCTTTCCTCATTTATCTGAGCCACAGATAGTGGTAGTTAAGATCAGTGAAGATCACCCTCTTCTGGGGCTGTTGCTCATCATGTACTGAGTGGTACACAGGGTACTTGGGGTTGTGGAGTGACCTAATGACAAATGATTAATCAATGACAAATGATTACTCTAGTTGAGACATTTACACTCTAAATTATTATTATATATTATTTCTACTTTAAAGAGGTACTCTTGACTTATATCACGATTTCCACAATGGGGAAATAACAACCAAATAACCTGAGCTAAGGAAGCAGGACTTTGGTGTGAGTGTGTGCACTCTCCAATCCCAGTGGTTTTTTTTTTTTTCTTATATTCTTTGAAACTGTTATGTCATATCATTCTTTTAGCTGCAACAAGGATTGGAATGGGAAAAGAATGATTTCTTTTAAGTGAAATATAATAAAGCCTTTATAAATCCTATATTATGATCCTTTATGCATCATATATTTCAAATCACATAGGAGAGACATCTAAAATGTCAAAGGAAGTGGCAGTGCATCAGTCAGGGTCAGAGCAGCCAACAAAGACTGTGAAGATGGAGAATTTAGTAGTCTGTGTACATAGGTATGGGTGGGACTAAGGATATTAACAGGTAGTAGAGCACCCAGGAGCTTAGAACCTACAATCATCCTACTACCTGAGGAAGCAAAAAGAGAACATGATGTCACTAGAGCCCAGTGAGAGTTGGAGCCCAGGAAGGGGCATCACATGACAAGGGTAGCCACTGCCAGAGCACCAAACTTGAAGAGGAAAGAGAGCAGGAAAGAAACCCCTTGACCTCTCACTGATCCCACTTTGGGGTGTGCTCCCTATGTCTTCCACTAGTAGTTCCAACTAGAAGCCAGAGCACAAAGTGCCCAGTTCATGTAGCTTATAAGAGTCAAATTCTTGGGGCCGAGAACAGGGCAGAGAAGGACAGACAGATCAAGGAGGGGTGGTACCAAATGTGAAAGAGCCACTTAGTGCCTCCGTGCTGGCAAGCCACAGTATTTGCTTTCAGTCCTGCTCATCATTTTTAACTATGTTAAGAAATAGTGCATGATTTGTGAATAGCAGAAAGTGGAAATCTGTGATGAATCAAGTTCAGGTGCAAAATTATCCTGACAGGCAGAAACCAATAAAAAGAAATTAAACAGGAAAATTAGATAAGTTTCTCACTTAATGATAATTTTTGCAAGAGAATGGAAAGTATCAATCAAAAGACATCAGTATCAATCGATGGTGGCTCATGATTGCTTACAAAATGAATACAAATTGAGGTTGCACTTCCAGCTGCTGCCAGACATCTCCAGCTGCTTGTCCCACACACCTCAATCTCAGCTTGCCAAAGCCTGACCTGTTACTTTCTTATCTCCCTCCAGTCCTACTTGGACTCCTGTGTGGGTTTTGTTTTGTATTGTTTTGGTTTTTTTTGTTTGTTTGTTTTGGGGTTTTTTTGGGGGGGGGTTGATAGTATATTTTCCACTGGATATCTCAAGCCAGAAGCCTTGGGATTATCTTTGGTTTCTTCTTTACATCCCACCTTTAATGCATCAAAAAATCATGTTGATTCTATCTCAAACATCATTGTGTACCCTATTTTCTTTCCATTGTCCCTGCGTTTTGCAGGCTTTATTGTTTCCAGTCTCTCGACTTCTACCATTGTCTCTTCATTTTTTTATTTTTTAAGATTTTAGTTATTTAATTATTTGAGGGAAGGTTGCACTTGTGGGGGGAGGAACGGAAGGGGAGGGAGAGGGAAAGGGAAAGAATCTCAAGCTTGCTCTGAGATGAGCGCAGAGCCCTACTGGAGCTCTTTTAAGAGCCTGAGCCCTGAGAGCACTACCCCAGCCGAAAGCAAGAGTTGGAGGCTTAATCAAATGAGCCACCCAGGGGCCCCACCTCTTCATCTTTCTGACTTTACTACTCTTCTTGCAGCTGCCAGAGGTAACTTCCAATAAACAAATGGGCATTCACCAGTCCTTAGAAAAATTATCTGCTCTCACTGTGGTAGACAGAATTAAAGGTGGATTTCTTATTTAGTTATACAAGACATTCCAGTCTTATTTCCCTGTAGGACTTCCCTCCCACCTCACATGCACCTTTGCTCCAGCCACATAGAACTGTTGTTCTGCAAATATCTCAAGCCTTTGTATTTTGGTGCATATTTATTATCTTTGCCCAAAGTACTTCTATTTCTCTGCCATTCTTACCCTAACAAATTCTACTTGGCCTTCAAGACATTTCCCAAACACCTACCTCTGAATGCCTCTAGAAAGAGTACACCCACAGTTCTTTGCTCTAACTCCTGCAATAACATTTGCCAACCTGTTTTTCTGTTTGCGTGTATCTTTTCACCACTACTTCTTTTTTTTCATGTTTCAAGTTTTTACTTAAATTTTAGTGAGTTAATACATGTTAGTAATGTTAGCTTCAGTAAAATTTAGTGATTCATTATCTACATATAACACCCAGTGCTTATCACAGCAAGCGTCCTCCTTAGTACCCATCACCCATTTAATCCATCCCCTTGCCCACCTCCCCTCCAGCAATCCTCAGTTTGTTCTTTTATAGTTAAGTGCTTCTTATGGTATGCTTCCCTCTCTTTTTTTTTTCCCTTCTCCCTATGTTCATCTGTTTTGTTTCTTAAACTCTACATATGAGTGAAGTCATAGATATTTATATTTCTCTGACTTTCTTATTTTGCTTAGCATAATACACTCTAGCTCTATCCATGTCATTGCAAATGGTGAGATTTCATTCTTTTCCATGGCTGAGTAGTATTCCAATGCGTATATATATTACATCTTTATCCATTCATCAATAAGTGGACATTTGGACTCTTTCCATAATTTGGCTATCATTGATAATGCTTTTATAAACATTGGGGTGCATGAACCCCTTTGAAGCAGAATTTTTGTGTCCTTTAGATAAATACTTGGCAGGGCAATTTCTGGGTCATAAGGTAGTTCTATTTTTAACTTTTTGAGGAAACTCCATACTGTTTTCCAGAGTATCTTTACCAGTTTGCATTACCACCAACAGTGTAGGAGGGTTCCCTTTTCTTGGCATCCTCACCAACATGTGTTATTTTCTGTGTTGTTAATTTTAGCCATCTGACAGGTATGAGGTGGTATCTCATTATAGTTTTGATTTGTATTTCCCTGCTGGTGATGAGTGCTGAGGTTATCAAGACATTATGGTACTGGTGCAAAAACATAGATCAATGGAACAGCAGAAAGAAACTCAGAAATGGACCCACAACTATATGGTCAACAAAACAGGAAATAAAATTCAATGGAAAAAAGACATGAATGGTCTTGGGAAAACTGGAAAGAAACATGCAGAAGAATTAAACTGAACCACTTTCTTATACCATACAAAAAAATAAATTTAAAAAGATCTAAATGTGTGACAGGAAACCATAAAAATCCTAGAAGAGAACACAGGCAGCAACCTCTTTGACACCAGCCATAGGAAACTCTTACTCAACACATTTCCAGAGGCAGGGGAAACAAAAGCAAAAATCAACAATTTGGACTTCAAAATAAAAACTTCTGCACAATGGAGGAAACAACCAATAAAACTAAAAAGCAACCTACAGAATGGGAAAAGATATTTGCAAATGACATATCTGATAAAATGTTAGTATCCAATATCTACACAGAACATTCCAAACTCAACACACAAAAAACAACCCAGTTAAGAAATTGATAGAAGTGGGGCACCTGGGTGGCTCAGTGGGTTAAAGCCTCTGCCTTCAGCTCAGGTCATGATCTCAGGGTCCTGGGATTGAGCCCCACATTGGGCTCTCTGCTCAGCGGGGAGCCTGCTTCTCCCTCTCTCTCTCTGCCTGCCTCTCTGCCTGCTTGTGATCTCTGTCTGTCAAATGAATAAATAAAATCCAAAAAAAAAAAAAAAGAAAAAAATTGATAGAAGACATGAATAGACACTTTTCCAAAGAAGAGATACAAATAGCTAACAGACACATAAAAAGATGCTCAACATCTACCACCACTTCTAATTCATCTTTATTGCCCTGGCACTCAATAAAATATATGCCACATGGAAGATATTAAACTAAATTTTGTTGAATTATTAATGCATTAATTAATTAATTAGGAAATGTGGAAGATAATGGCCTCAATATACTTTACATTGATCAGGCTACAGGGAGAGTATTTTGCTTGATTTGTCTGTTTCATTTTAAGAGATATACAGCCAAACCAGATTAAAATAAGAAGAGGACTGATGGCATAGAGGCTATGTCAAGTATGGCCTTCAGTTGTTATTTCTCTGAAGTGGGAATGACATCATTTATTCTGTAGCCATCTCATACTCCTAAACCTATAAAAATATTAGGAAAAAGGTGGTCTTTATGTTATAAAGTTGATATAACATAAAAATGCATGCACAGTGTTTACATACCTAACATTGTAAATACTCAATAAATGTAGATATTTATTATTATTGGGATTTTATTAAAACAGCATACCTTTTTTTTTAATATAATTTTTTATTTTTTATAAACATATATTTTTATCCCCAGGCGTACAGGTCTGTGAATCACCAGGTTTACACACTTCACAGCACTCACCAAAACACATACCCTCCCCAATGTCCATAATACCACCCCCTTCTCCCAAACCCCCTCCCCCCAGCAACCCTCAGTTTGTTTGAGGAAGTGGTGATGCAACATGGGGGCTTAAGTGGGTAGAGAAGAATAAATGAAAGAAGATGGGATTGGGAGGGAGACAAACCATAAGTGACTCTTAATTTCACAAAACAGCATACCTTTTGCTTATATATTACTTTTACCAATTTATAGGAGTCCTGCATAAGACACAAGAAACTATGCATATTATTAACTCTTGGCTAAGAACAGTACTTTTTGAACAAATAGATAAGGAGCAGAACAGTTATTCAATGCTCAATTCAATTGTTATTAAATTCAATTCACTAATTCAATTCAAATATTATTCCAGCCCCCTCCCTTAAAGTTAGATTGCCCCTAAACCATCCCAGATATTATGATTTACCTCTATCCTGATGAAACTTATTGTAACCGCAAGCTACAGAAACATACTCAGCATAGTTAACACAATAAGTGAAATGCAGTGGGAGGACACCAGGGCTTCGCCTGAACTGTGAGGTCAGGAAGATTAGTCAGGTTTCTAACTCTCCATTCTCCATGGTATCCTGGTCATTTATTCATATATTTATGATTCTATCAGTTGATTTTTTTTTAATTTTTAATTTTTTATAAACATATATTTTTATCCCCAAGGGTACGTCTGTGAATCACCAGGTTTACACACTTCACAGCACTCGCCAAAGCACATACCCTCCCCAATGTCCATAATCCCACCCCCTTCTCCCAACCTGCCTCCCCCCAGCAACCCTCAGTTTGTTTTGTGAGATTAAGAGTCACTTATGGTTTGTCTCCCTCCCAATCCCATCTTGTTTCATTTATTCTTCTCCTACCCACTTAAGCCCCCATGTCAACTATCATATGATCTCCCTGATATCAGTTGATTTTTTTCAGAGCTTTAGCTTCTTTTCATGGTACATAATGAAAAATAATGCCCACCCCGATAGATTGGATTGCCTGCCAGCCCCTCAGTCAGATACAGACTGGGCTCTCTGAATACAAAGACATTGGAATAAAAATTGGCCTTGTTTGGGTTTGGGTCAGTTGTTTCTCTGTGATCAGTCTGCTATGGCCAATAACCAAGAGAAGAAAACACCTAGCAGGAACCCTTCCTAGTCGTGAGGAGTTTGATTTTTATAGAAGGGATGTGTGGGATGGCCAGATGTTGCAAATCTGTCTACTCCACAGTACAATTGCCTGTGATCCTCAAGGCAGAAAGCTGAAAGAGGTTTCATCCAATTTTTTTTAAAGCTTCATGCATAAGTCATTTTTTTTAGGTCTAAATGAAACACTTTCTATGATTGCTTAATAACCTATGTTCTTCTTCTGCTCATAGTGCACACAAAATTGCCTGGTCATTTTATCCTTTCAAATAAGATTACCAGTTTCACTGTAGCAAGAGCCTCTGGAAAATTATTTCCACTTCAATTTCCAAATGTTTAAGGATAATGAATTGTAAAAGTGTACTAATTTGAGTCTCCTGAGTACCTCTCTGGAGCTCCCTGGGCCAGGAAGGTCATCAGTTGATATCTAGAAAGAGAATGGCACCCAGAAAAATTGCCTATCCACATGGAAGAGGCCATAAGTTATACAGAGTGTAGTTTGGCTGCCAAGAAAGGGAAAAGATAAACAGATTTGAATTTTAAACAGGAGAGACATTGATCCTCTTTCTGGTGATGATTGGAGCTGGCGCTGTGTGAGAGAACAGAAGTGTTGATAAGATGGGGCAGAAGGATAAAATGATGTATTTGTTCCAAAGTACATGAGAGTGACATAGAGTCAGGGATTCAGGTAGATCTAATCCCATAAGAGAGATTGGCCTCATATAAAGATAGAAATTGTCATAGTATTCTAACAATATGAGAGTAAGTAAGACAGTTCCATTAGAGGAGAAAAGTCAGGATTCTCTTTGGGAAAAAAGTGCAAGATTTACAGTATTGAAAAACAGAATGAGGCCAGAAGAAACCCTCTTCTTTCCCAGAACAATGGAATAACCAGCTTCAGGTGAAGGAGACACCCTCAAGGTCAGGAAAGGATAGCCTGAATGCAGTGATACATGCATGGGCCAGAGAAAAAAGTTTCTCTTATTCACAGTCTTGCAGGAAACAGAGTAGATCCCAAGAGAGGGCAGACTGACAAAGTGTAACCAGCAGCAAGGTCTGATGTATGGAGGAAACCAATACCATGCAGACACCTTGATGGTAGTATGGACATTGCAAGTGTGAGACACACCAAAACTGAAGTTGGGAATCTAGTGAGATCTTACACTCTCCAAGCTAATGCAGAGTCATGGACTTCCATGTGTCATCTATGGATGAAGGAGGTAAAACAAGACTAGCTACAGACTTTTCAGTGATGGCAATAGATATTAAATCCAGTCTCTTCTGAATAAAACTTCATGAACTTAAAATGTTATTAGATATCTATGTACCTCAGTTATCTCATCTGCCAAACTGGAACAGTAATAATCCTTATATCATAGTGCTGTGACAAAAAACATGTAAGTTACATATAGCAAGTAGAATACATATGTATGTAAGACCAAAAAGTGAAAAAATTTAGAATTAGTTATGAGACAGAAACTCAAACACCAAGATTCTTTGAAATTATAAAACATTTCTCCATGCATCTTTTCCCATTTATCCACTACTTAGCAGAAATGGGAATCTCAGAGAAATAAGAATCCCAGAGAAATGAGAATCTCTAAAAAAAATACATAAATAAAAAATAGGCTTTCTCAGACATGTTTAACAGTATGAAAGTTGGCAGAAATTTTGAAGTGCAATTTTAAAATGCTTATCAAAATTTGAAGGCATATACATTTTCATTGAGGAATTTAACACCTAAAATATAATATAGCTCTATTTTTTTAATTTTTAAATATTTATTTATTTACAAAAGAGAGATCAAGCAGGGGAGGGGCAGAAGGAAAGGGAGAATGAAAGAAGCAGACATCCTGCTGAGCATGGAACCCTGAAACAGGCCTTGATCCCATGACCCCTGAGATCATGACCCAAGCTGAAATCAAGAGACAATGCTCAACTAACTGGGCCACCCATAATATAGTTCTATTTGTGAGGCAAAGTTAAAATGTAAGGATTTTCATGTATTGTTTTTCTGCAACAATGCATTAAAAGACACCCAAATAGCAATCAATTCAAAATTTATTAAATAAGTTGCAATATACCCATAAAATTAAATTCTTTGTAAAAATTTAAATGAATAGTGTAAGCTTCCGATTCTAGCCAAGATAGAGTAATAGGGGCTACATTTACTGAAAATCTGAAAAAATTTAAAAACAAATAAATATGTGAAATAATATATTTGTAAGACACTGTACATCAGGCAGAAAAGAGCAGTGATCCCTGAGAGAAGGAACAAATGAAACGAACTCTGCTATTCCTTTAGCTTACTGCCTTGAGAGAGTTTCCAGACTAATGTCCATGGAGGAAGTGTTGTATCACATTGACTGATTTGCGGATGTTGAACCAACCTTGCAGCCCTGGAATAAATCCTACTTGGTCGTGGTGAATAATCTTTTTAATGTACTGTTGAATCCTATTGGCTAGTATTTTGTTGAGTATTTTCGCATCTGTGTTTATCAAGGATATTGGTCTATAGCATCAGAGCCTGGCAGACCATTTGCATTAAGAAGATATTGCTGAGGGGCGCCTGGGTGGCTCAGTGGGTTAAGCCTCTGCCTTCAGCTCGGGTCATGATCTCGGAGTCCTGGGATTGAGCCCCGCATCCAGCTCTCTGCTCAGCAGGGAGCTTGCTTCTCACTATCTCTCTCTGCCTGCCTGTCTGCTTACTTGTGATCTCTCTCTGTTGTCAAATAAATAAATAAAATCTGAAGAAGAAGAAGAAGGAGGAGGAGGAGGAGGAGGAGGAGGAAAGGGGAGGAGGAGGGGGAGGAGGAGGAGATTGCTGAGAATTTGGAAGACCAAAGCAATGAAAGTTCACAGGACAAAGTACTAGAGTAGAACGAGATGGACAGAGAGAGAACTCGGAGTTCTGCAAAAGTTCTTCCTCAAAAATTCAGCTGAGTAATGAACAGTACATCCACATGAGGAAATGGTCAGTACATATACCAGAAAAGAACCATATAAAACAGCTAGAAGTAATGATGTGTTGTGCTTATACAGGGTCAAGAATAATGCCCGAGTGCATGTACCAGCTTGCGTTCCCACCAACAGTGTAAGAAGGTTCCCCTTTCTCCGTACCCTCACCAACATTTGTTGTTTCCCATCTTGTTAAATTTTAGCCATTCTGACTGGTATGAGGCGTTAATCTCATTGTGATTTTGACTTGTATTTCCCTGATGCCAAGTGGTGTGGAGCATTTTTTCATAATTCATATGGTTTTACTCACATGTGGGATATAAGAAACAGCACAGAGCATCATGGGGGAAGGGAAGGAAAAGTGAATGGGAAGTCAACAGAGGGAAGGAAAACCCTTGAGAGACTCTTAACTATAGGAAGCAAACTGAGGGTTGCTGGAAGGAAGGTTGATGGGGGAATGGAATAATTGGGTGGTGGACATTAAGGAGGGCACATGATGTGATAAGCACTGGGTGTTATATGCAACTGATAAATTATTGAACATTACTTCTGAAACCAATGATGTACTATATATTGACAAATTTTTTAAAAAAGAATAATGCCTGTTCCTACTAGCCAGACAAAAAACCTCAAGATTTACAAGGCACTGTGTAGAAGACACAGAAATGTCAAATCATGAGCTCTAAACTTAGAAATGCTTAAGGTAAAAATTGAAATGATCAAATTGTTTCAAAGTAACTAAAGTACATGACAGAAAAAAAGCTCAAAAGTATTTATAGGAACAAAGTAAATATTATTTAATAATATCTAGCATCCAACAGTGTAAAACTCACAATGTCTAGAATCCAATCAGTAATTAACCAGGCTTGTTAAAGAAGCTAGAAAATATGACCCATAATTAGTAAATAAATCTATCACTTGAAAACAACCCAGAAATGACAAAGATGTTAGAATTAATAGGAAAACTATAAAGATAGTAATTATAACTGTATCCTTATGTTCAAAGGCAAAGCATGGACATAGAAAATATTTTAAAATCCCGAATTAAACTACAATGTCTGAGGGGCACCTCAGTGGCTCAGTTGTTAAGTATCTCTTCAGCTCAGGTCGTGATCCCAAGGTCCTTGGATAGAGCCCACATCGGGCTCCCTGCTTGATGGGAAGTCTGTTTCTCCCTCTCCCACTCTACCTGCTGTGTTCCATCTCTAGCTGCGTCTCTCTCTCTCTGTCAAATACATAAATAAAATCTTTAAAAAGACTACAGTGTCTGAGATTAAAATTTAAAAGAGAAGAAATTCCTAAAAGGCACTGTATTTGGATTAGACAATGCAGGAAAAAAATGAACTTGAAAACACAGCAATAGAAACTATCCAAAATGAAAGAGAGAAAAGTGGATTTTTAAAAAAATAAACAGATCAGTGAGCTATGCAACAATTTCAAGCAGGCTGGATGTACATGCATTTTGAGTCCTTGAGAGAAAGGAGAGGACAGAGAAATTTGAAAAGATAATGACCAAAATTTTTCAAAATTTGATGAAAAGATATAAACTCATGTGTCTGAGAAACTTAATAAACTTCAAGCATTAAAAACAAAATACCTGAAGTAAACTACACCACAAAATAACAATAAAATTGCTCAAAAGCAACAACAAAGGGTGGTTTTGAATAAACAGTTGACCAAGATAGAGACAGGGAGCTCTAGAGCATCCCTTCTCCCACAGATGTACCTAATGTGTAACTATACATGAAGTAATTCCTTCTGAAAGACATCTGGACTAGCTCAACAACTTCTACACATTGGTGAATGAGAAAATGGCACATCTAAATGGATGTGGAAACACTGAGACAATCTCTTTAAATAAAGCCCACTTCTGGCACAGCACCATACAATCAAGAGGGAATCCTGAACTCTCAGCTTCTCCCTATGGAACAAAGAGTCTAGATCCCATGTGTAGTATCTTATCTTTAAAACAACCTGAGAGATGGAACCCCAAAACACCTAGCCCTAAAAGCCAATGGGCTTGTGTCTAAGACCCACAAGACTATAGCAAACAAAGAAGCAATTCTTAATAGGCAGTAATACTTAATGCACCATCCCCCCACACACACACACTCCCCAGGGCTCAGCCTAGAGGAAGCAGCAAAAATCACCCATCTCCTAGTCTTTCCATGAAAGAGGTTTATGAGCATACTTTAAACACTGTTGCAGGAGTACCAGGGTTTAAGTCAGCAGGCTCCTAGGGGCCTTCTCCTTCCAACCTGCTCCAAGTTGTCACTATCCTTCTGTCACTATATAACTTGCGCATATAAGAGCACCCTGGCTTTTATGGCTGTCTCCCAAAAGACTGATCCTGAAATCATCTGGCTCTGAGAGCCAGTGGAGTTTCCCTTCACAAGTCCCACAAAACTGTAGCAAAGAAGCAGTTTTTAACCAATTATCCCTTCAGAGCTCACCTTGGTGCAGAGGAAGCAGGGGAAAAAACACCCATCTCTCGTCTTTCCCTTTATCTGCATGCTTTAAAAGCTGCTGCTTTAGGGCCAGGCTTCTAATTTAGCAGGCATCTAGAGGCTGGCTACAATCCTTTCCAGAGTCCAGTGCCAGTGGATACTTTCCCTGCCTTCTCCCTCTAGTCCATGCCAATAATAAATCCAAGCCCCCAGTACCTTCCTGAAAGGAGCTTGTACACATTCTGGAGCCCCAGATTTTGTGGCTGCCACCCAAAGAGTGGGCCCTGGATCATCTGGCACTAAGAGTCAATGGGACTTACATTTACAGGACTGTAGAAATAATTCTTAATGGCCTGAGGAGCACTCCCCACCAGATGCAACTGTATTCTGGAGCCTAGCATGAAGGAAGCAGGTAAAAATGCCCATATTCCAGGTTCTAATGGGGAGAATATTAACTGCATACTTTCTCAACTGTTTCCTAAGTTCCCAACTTTCTAACCAGCCTGCCTGTAGGTACTGACTTTGATCCTCCCCTTTGGAATGTTTAGGGGCATGTTTGAGAGACAACAAGGAGCTTGGGCTGGACTGATCAACAAGGAACATCTACTCAAGACTGCTATGTCAAGACTGGGAAAGGCAGCTGTTTTATCTAGTGTACAGAAACCAAAACTAAGTGTCAAGGAACATAAAGAAACAGACATATGTGCCTAACGAAAGAACAAGATGAATCTCCAGAAAACCGATCTTAATAAAAAGGAGATAGACTTGAATATGTGAAAACCCCAAACCCAAAGACACCACTCCAAGTCTGCTAGAACTTGTACAGGAATTCAGTAAAGTGTCAGGATATAAAATCAATGCACAGAAATCAGTTGCATTTCTTTACAAGACAGAAGAAAGAGAAATTAAGGAGTCAATCTCATTTACAATTGTACCCAAAACCATAAGATACCTAGGAATAAACCTAACCAAAGAGGCAAAGAATCTATACTCAGAAAACTATAAAGTACTCATGAAAGAAATTGATGAAGACACAAGGAAATGGAAAAATGTTCCATGCTCCTGGATTGGAAGAATAAATATTATGAAAATGTCTATGCTAAAAGCAATCTACACATTTAATGCAATGCCTGTCAAAATCCCATCCATTTTTTTTCAAAGAAATGGAACAAATAATCCTAAAATTTATATGGAACCAGAAAAGACCTCGAATAGCCAAAGGAATATTGAAAAAGAAAGCCAAAGTTGGTGGCATCACAATTCTGGACTTCAAGCTCTATTACAAAGCTGTCATCATCAAGACAGTATGGTAGTGGCACAAAAACAGACACAATAGATCAATGGAGCAGAATAGAGAGCCCAGAAATAGACCCTCAACTCTATGGTCAACTTATCTTCGACAAAGCAGGAAAGAATGTCCAGTGGAAAAAAGACAGCCTCTTCAATAAATGGTGTTGGGAAAATTGGACAGCCACATGCAAAAAAATGAAATTGGACCATTTCCTTACACCACACACGAAAATAGACTCAAAATGGATGAAGGACCTCAATGTGAGAAAGGAATCCATCCAAATCCTTGAGGAGAACACAGGCAGCAACCTCTTCGACCTCAGCCACAGCAACATCTTCCTAGGAACATCGCCAAAGGCAAGGGAAGCAAGGGCAAAAATGAACTATTGGGATTTCATCAAGATCAAAAGCTTTTGCACAGCAAAGGAAAGAGTTAACAAAACCAAAAGACGACTGACAGAATGGGAGAAGATATTTGCAAACGACATATCAGATAAAGGGCTAGTATCCAAAATCTATAAAGAACTTAGCAAAGTCAACACCCAAAGAACAAATAATCCAATCAAGAAATGGGCAGAGGACATGAACAGACATTTCTGCAAAGACGACATCCAGATGGCCAACAGGCACACGAAAAAGTGCTCCAATCACTCAGCATCAGAGAAATACAAATCAAAACCACAATGAGATACCACTTCCCACCAGTCAGAATGGCTAAAATTTACAAGTCAGGAAATGACAGATGCTGGTGAGGATGTGGAGAAAGGGGAGCCCTCCTACACTGTTGGTGGGAGTGCAACCACTCTGGAAAACAGGATGGAGGTTCCTCAAAATGTTGAAAATAGAGCTACCTTATGACCCAGCAATTGCACTACTGGGTATTTACCCTAAAGATACAAACGTAGTGATCCAAAGGGGCACGTGCACCTGAATGTTTATAGCAGCAATGTCTACAATATCCAAACTATGGAAAGAAGCTAGACGTCCATCAACAGATGAATGGATAAAGAAGATGTGGTATATGCATACAATGGAATACTATGCAGCCATCAAAAGAAATGAAATCTTGCCATTTGTGACAATATCAATGGAACTAAAGGGTATTATGCTTAGTGAAATAAGTCAGTCAGAGAAAGACAACTATCATATGATCTCCCTGATATGAGGAAGTGGAGATGCAACATGGGGGTGGTTAATGGGGTAGAAGAAGAATTAATGAAACAAGATGGGATCAGGAGGCACATAAACCATAAGACACTCTTAATCTCACAAAACAAACTGAGGGTTGCTGGGGGGAGGCGGCTTGGTAGAGGGGGGTGGTGTTATGGACATTGGGGAGGGTATGTGCTATGGTGAGTGCTGTGAAGTGTGTAAACCTGGTGATTCACAGACCTGTACCCCTGGGGATAAAAATACATTATATGTTTATAAAAGAAATAATAATAAATAAAAATATTATTAAAAAAAGAACAAAAAATAAAATTTCTAATGGTATAAAGGGGCTTACAGTGAAAAATACACCCATGTCCACCCAAGATTTCAGGTTCTCCTTCTCAAGGGATTATCACTATTTCCACATTCTTGTACCTAGAAACAGTCCATGAGATACACAAATAGATATTTATGTCCACCTCTCCCCTCTTAAAAATAATTAATAGATTTTGTTTTTTTAAATTCCATTTCAGATTTATAGAATAGCTGAGCAGATAGTTCTTATCATCCCACATCCCCCACCCTTATACATGTTCTTCTATTATTAATATCTTACATAGTATGGTCCATTCATTAAAATTATTGAAATAATGTCGATACATTATTCTATTAACTATCAGCCATAGTTTATATTGAGGTTCACTCTGTTTTACAGCTCTAAGGATTTTTGACAAACGTTTAGTTACA
Organism: Mustela lutreola; assembly: GCF_030435805.1. Taxonomy (NCBI): domain Eukaryota; kingdom Metazoa; phylum Chordata; class Mammalia; order Carnivora; family Mustelidae; genus Mustela; species Mustela lutreola. The sequence continues at coordinate 45,624,865 of NC_081292.1, forward strand.
TATACCCACGATTACAGTTTTTATACAGAATAGTTTCAGTGCCCTAAAATCCCCTGTGCTTTCTTCATTAGTCTCCCCTCTTTCCCTCCAAACACGTAGCAACCACTGATCCACCATCTCCATAGTTTTACCTCTTCTAAAATATCACATAGCTGAAGTCACACAGTATGTAGACATTTCAGCCTGGCTTAGCGATATGCATTTAACTTCCTCCACATCTTTTCATGGCTTGATGGCTCATTTCCTTTTCTCACTGAATCATATTCTATTGTATGGATGTACCACAGATTGTTTATCCACTCATCTATTAAAAATATCTTAGTTGCTTCTTATTTTTGGTACATATAATTAAAGTTGTGATACACATTTGTGTGCAGGTTTTTATGTGGACTAAGTTTTCAACGCATTGGGGTAAATATCTAGGAATGCTGTTGCTGGATTGTATAGTATGTTTTGCTTTATAAGAAATTGCCAACCAACCAAGGCAACCATAAAACTAGTATTTCACAGCAGTGAATGGGTGTTCCTATAGCTCTACCACTTTACCAACATTTGGTGTTGCCAGGTTTTTGTTGTTGCTGTTCTTATTTTGCTATTCTAATAGGATTGTAATGGGATCTCATTGCTGTTTTAATTTTCATAACTCCTTAATGACATACTATGATGATCATCTTTTCAAATTCTAACTTGCCTCCTGTTTATCTTCTCTAGTGAGGTGTTTTCTGAGATCTTTTGCCCAATTTTTAATTGGGTTGATTATTTTCTTATTCTTAAGTTCTAAGAGTTCTTTGTATATTTTGGATGCAAGTCCTTTTTCAAATATATATTTGCAAATATTTTTTCCCAATATGTGGCCTATTTCTTCATTGTCTTAACAGTGTATTTCACAGAGCAAAAGTTTCACATTTTAATAAAGTAAAACCAATCAATTTCTTTTCACAGATTGTATTTTTGGCATTATATCTAAAACCTTTTCATTGAAGACAAGGTCACCTAGATTTCCCATATAAGTGAGATCATATGGCATTTGTTTTTCTCTGATTTATTTTGCTTAGTATAATCCCCAGAGTCAATTCATAATGTCATAAAGGCAGGATTTCCTTCTTTTTACGGCCAAAAAGTATATATTACCCTTAAACAACATGGGTTTGTACTGAGTGGGTCTAATTATACGTGAACATTTTTTTTTCTTTTTTTTTAAAAATTTTATTTATTTATTTGTCAGAGAGAGAGAGAGAGCACACGCACACAAACAGGCAGAGTGGCAAGCAGAGGTAGAGAGAGAAGCAGGCTTCTTGCTGAGCAAGGAGTCTGATGCAGGACTCGATCGCAGGACCCTGAGATCATGACCTGAGCCAAAGGCAGCACCTTAACCGAGAGCCATCCAGACATCCCTATTTTTTTTCAATACAATACTATAAATATATTTTTTCTTAATTATGATTATCTTGACATTTTATCTTTCCTAGCTCTATTATAAAAATACAGTATATAATACATGTAACATATAAAATATGTATTAATTGACTGTTTATGGTATCATTAAGGCTTCTATTTAACAATAGGCTAGTAGTAGTTAAGTTTTGGGGGAGTCAAAAGTCACACATGGACTTCCAAATACATGGGTTCTCTGCACCTATATATAACAGTATGTGCATTAATATGATCACATTTTCTTTATCCATTCATCCATCAAACAAAATTTAGCATTTTCCATGCCTTGGCTATTGCGAATAATGCTTTTATGAACATGGGAGTACAGATATCTCTTTGAGGTAATTATTTCATTTCCTTTTGATATATATTTAACTGGAAAAGGAATTGCTGGATCATAGAGTAGTTCTAATTCTTGAGGAATATTCATAGTGTTTTTTTTTTTTGATGTTATATTAAACTTTAATTTCTGCTTTCTTATCAGTCATTAAATAGAGGGGTTGTTTGATATATTGGTGCTAAGTAGACCAGATGCATTTTACAATATATTTGTCTTTTGTTGATGATAAACTTTTAGTGTGGTTTATGATAAAGAGAGGATGGATTATTATCCACATGTGAGAATGTTATTTCTTTTCTAAAGAATAGTTTATCAGGAGGCAAGATTCTGTACTAGCAGAACACAGGTTTTGGTGTCAACACACACAAAAAATATTTTGTCATTTCTATACAAATGTGAAAGATTATTTTTTACTGTTATAATAAATATTTCTACAGGTAATACAGCTAAGAGAATTTATTCCCCAAATTATTAAAACAAAAATATAAGATACTCATTTTGTCACTATATAGACAGAAAAACTGTGAAAAGATGAGAGCATAATTTGATATGTTATATTTTTACATGTGGCACAAACAGCTTATGTGATTGCTGCTACAGTGCTTAAAGATTTCTTACTGATACTAGAGAATGGGTTAAATATTAAGATTATCTAGCTAAATACAGTAACTATTTTGGGTTTCATCTGCTGCCCATTCCATTTGACGAGATGGAAAGAGATAAAAAGGTTTAGTAAGGAGACAAGTACAAGCATTTGCTAAGCACAAGAAATATATACTGTTGCAAACAATGCACACAATACTCTGATTTTAAATATAAGGAAACTGGTGTTCAGAGAAGATAAATTGCTCAAAGCTACATGATCATAGTGTTTTCCATAGTGGCTGTACTAGTTCATATTTCCACCAACAATCTACAGTGTTCCCTTCTCTCTATATCCACACCCACATTTGTTATCACTTATATTATATTATTTTTGATAACAGCCAGGTGAGAGGTGAGGTGGTGTCTCATTGTGGTTTTCACTTGCATTTCTCTGATGATTAGTGATGTTGAATGCCTTTCATGTCCCTGATGCCCATTTGTTTGTCTTTTTGTTTTTTTTTTTTTAAGTCTATTAAGATCCTTTGCCAATCTTTAATTTTTTCACTATGGAATTTTACGACTTTCTTTTATATTTTGGATATTAACCCCTTATCAGTTATGTGGTATGCAAACATTTTCCCCATTCTCTGTTGCCTTTTCATTTTATCAATGGTTTACTTTACTGAGCTGAAGCTTTTTAGTTTAATGCAGTGTCACTTATTTTTGCCTTTGTTGCTTTGCTTTTAGGTTCAAATCCAAAAAATCATTGACCAGACTTATGTCAAGGGGCTTATATGTTTTCTTCTAGGAGTTTTGTTGTTTTAAGTTTACATTCAACTCTATCTCCTTTTTTTTTTTTTTACTTCGTCATTAAAATTTATCATGTCAATAGTTTTTTTTTAATTTTTAAATTTTTTAATAAACATATAATATATTTTTATCCCCAGGGGTACAGTTCTGTGAATCACTAGGTTCACACACTTCACAGCACTCACCATAGCACATACCCTCCCCAATGTCCATAACACCACCCCCCTCTCCCAAGCCGCCTCCCCCCAGCAACCCTCAGTTTGTTTTGTGAGATTAAGAGTGTCTTATGGTTTATGTGCCTCCTGATCCCATCTTGTTTCATGTATTCTTTTCCTACCCCCCAAACCCCTCATGTTGTATCTCCACTTCCTCATATCAGGGAGATCATATGATAGTTGTCTTTCTCTGACTGACTTATTTCACTAAGCATAATACCCTTTAGTTCCATTGATATTGTCACAAATGGCAAGATTTCATTTCTTTTGATGGCTGCATAGTATTCCATTGTATGCATATACCACATCTTCTTTATCCATTCATCTGTTGATGGACGTCTAGCTTCTTTCCATAGTTTGGATATTGTAGACATTGCTGCTATAAACATTCAGGTGCACGTGCCCCTTTGGATCACTACGTTTGTATCTTTAGGGTAAATACCCAGTAGTGCAATTGCTGGGTCATAAGGTAGCTCTATTTTCAACATTTTGAGGAACCTCCATCCTGTTTTCCAGAGTGGTTGCACTCCCACCAACAGTGTAGGAGGGCTCCCCTTTCTCCACATCCTCACCAGCATCTGTCATTTCCTGACTTGTAAATTTTAGCCATTCTGACTGGTGGGAAGTGGTATCTCATTGTGGTTTTGATTTGTATTTCTCTGATGCTGAGTGATTGGAGCACTTTTTCGTGTGCCTGTTGGCCATCTGGATGTCGTCTTTGCAGAAATGTCTGTTCATGTCCTCTGCCCATTTCTTGATTGGATTATTTGTTCTTTGGGTGTTGACTTTGCTAAGTTCTTTATAGATTTTGGATACTAGCCCTTTATCTGATATGTCGTTTGCAAATATCTTCTCCCATTCTGTCAGTCGTCTTTTGGTTTTGTTAACTCTTTCCTTTGCTGTGCAAAAGCTTTTGATCTTGATGAAATCCCAATAGTTCATTTTTGCCCTTGCTTCCCTTGCCTTTGGCGATGTTCCTAGGAAGATGTTGCTGTGGCTGAGGTCGAAGAGGTTGCTGCCTGTGTTCTCCTCAAGGATTTGGATGGATTCCTTTCTCACATTGAGGTCCTTCATCCATTTTGAGTCTATTTTCGTGTGTGGTGTAAGGAAATGGTCCAATTTCATTTTTTTGCATGTGGCTGTCCAATTTTCCCAACACCATTTATTGAAGAGGCTGTCTTTTTTCCACTGGACATTCTTTCCTGCTTTGTCGAAGATAAGTTGACCATAGAGTTGAGGGTCTATTTCTGGGCTCTCTATTCTGCTCCATTGATCTATTGTGTCTGTTTTTGTGCCACTACCATACTGTCTTGATGATGACAGCTTTGTAATAGAGCTTGAAGTCCAGAATTGTGATGCCACCAACTTTGGCTTTCTTTTTCAATATTCCTTTGGCTATTCGAGGTCTTTTCTGGTTCCATATAAATTTTAGGATTATTTGTTCCATTTCTTTGAAAAAAAATGGATGGGATTTTGACAGGCATTGCATTAAATGTGTAGATTGCTTTTAGCATAGACATTTTCATAATATTTATTCTTCCAATCCAGGAGCATGGAACATTTTTCCATTTCCTTGTGTCTTCATCAATTTCTTTCATGAGTACTTTATAGTTTTCTGAGTATAGATTCTTTGCCTCTTTGGTTAGGTTTATTCCTAGGTATCTTATGGTTTTGGGTACAACTGTAAATGAGATTGACTCCTTAATTTCTTTCTTCTGTCTTGTAAAGAAATGCAACTGATTTCTGTGCATTGATTTTATATCCTGACACTTTACAGAATTCCTGTACAAGTTCTAACAGTTTTGGCGTGGAGTCTTTTGGGTTTTCCATATATAGTATCATATCATCTGTGAAGAGTGATAGTTTGACTTCTTCTTTGCTGATTTGGATGCCTTTAATTTCCTTTTGTTGTCTGATTGCTGAGGCTAGGTCTTCTAGTACTATGTTGAATAATAATGGACATCCCTGTTGAATGATAATGGACATCCCTGCTGTGTTCCTCACCTTAATGGAAAAGCTTTCAGTTTTTCCCCATTGAGAATAATATTTGCGGTGGGTTTTTCACAGACGGCTTTGATGTTATTGAGGTATGTGCCCTCTATCCCTAAACTTTGAAGATTTTTGATCAGGAAGGGATACTGTACTTTGTCAAATGTTTTTTCAGTATCTATTGAGAGTATCTTATGGTTCTTGTTCTTTCTTTTATTAATGTGTTGTATCACATTGATTGATTTGTGGATGTTGAACCAACCTTGCAGCCCTGGAATAAATCCCACTTGGTCATGGTGAATAATCTTTGAATGTACTGTTGAATCCTATTGGCTAGGATTTTGATGAGAATTTTCGCATCTGTGTTCATCAAGGATGTTCTGTAGTTCTCTTTTTTTGATGGGATCCTTGTCTGGTTTTGGGATCAAGGTGATGCTGGCCTCATAAAATGAGTTCGGAAGTTTTCCTTCCATTTCTATTTTTTGGAACAGTTTCAGGAGAATAGGAATTAGTTCTTCTTTAAATGTTTGGTAGAAATCCCTTGGGAAGCCATCTGGCCTTGGGCTTTTGTTTGTTTGGAGATTTTTGATGACTGTTTCAATCTCCTTACTGGTTATGTGTCTGTTCAGGTTTTCTATTTCTTCCTGGTTCAGTTGTGGTAGTTTATATGTCTCTAGGAATGCATCCATTTCTTCCAGATTGTCAAATTTGTTGCCTAGAGTTGCTCATAGTACGTTCTTATAATTGTCTGTATTTCTTTGGTGTTAGTTGTGAACTCTCCTCTTTCATTCGTGATTTTATTTATTTGGGTCCTTTCTCTTTTCTTTTTGATAAGTCTGGCCAGGGGTTTATCAATCTTATTCTTTCAAAGAACCAGCTTCTAGTTACGTTGATTTGTTCTATTGTTTTTTTGGTTTCTATTTCATTGACTTCTGCTCTGGTCTTTATGATTTCTCTTCTCCTGCTGGGTTTAGGGTTTCTTTCTTGTTCTTTCTCCAGCTCCTTTAGTTGTAGGGTTAAGTTGTGTACTTGAGAACTTTCTTGTTTCTTGAGAAAGGCTTGTACCACTATATATTTTTCACTCAGGACTACCTTTGCTGTGTCCCACGGATTTTGAACCATTGTGTTTTCATTATCATGTTTCCATAAATTTTTTCAATTCTTCTTTAATTTTCTGGTTGACCCATTCATTCTTTAGAAGAATGCTGTTTAGTCTCCACGTATTTGGGTTCTTTCCAAATTTCTTCTTGTGATTGAGTTCTAGCTTCAGAGCATTGTGCTCTGAAAATATGCAGTGAATGATCCCAGTCTTTTGATACTGGTTGAAACCTGATTTAGGACCCATGATATGATCTACTCTGGAGAATGTTCCATGTGCACTAGAGAAGAATGTGCATTCTGTTGCTTTGGGATGAAATGTTCTGAATATATCTGTGATGTCCATCTGGTCCAGTGTGTCATTTAAGGTCTTTATTTCCTTGTTGATCTTTTGCTTGGGTGATCTGTCCATTTCAGTGAGAGGAGTGTTAAATCCCCTACTGTTCTTGTATTATTGTTGACATGTTTCTTTGATTTTGTTATTAATTGGTTTATATAGTTGGCTTCTCCCATGTTAGGGGCATAGATATTTAAAATTGTTAGATCTTCTTGTTGGACAGAACCTTTGAATATGATATAGTATCCTTCCTCATCTCTTATTATAGTCTTTGGATTAAAATTTAATTGATCTGATATAAGGATTGCCACCCCAGCTTTCTTCTGATTTCCATTAGCATGGTAAATTGTTTTCCACCCCCTCACTTTAAATCTGGAGGTGTCTTCAGGTCTAAAATGAGTTTTCTTGTAGGCAACATATAGATGGGTTTTGGTTTTTTATCCATTCGGATACCCTGTGTCTTTTGACAGGGGCATTTAGCCCATTAACATTCAGGGTAACTATGGAAAGATATGAATTTAGTGCCATTATATTGCTTGTAAGGTGACTGTTACTGTATATTGTCTCTGTTCCTTTCTGATCTACTACTTTTAGCTCTCTCTTTGCTTAGAGGACCCCTTTCAATATTTCCTGTAGAGCTGGTTTGGTGTTTGCAAATTCTTTCAGTTTTTGTTTGTCCTGGAAGCTTTTTATCTCTCCTTCTATTTTCAATGATAGCCTAGCTGGATACAGTATTTTTGGCTGCATGTTTTTCTTGTTTAGTGCTCTGAATATATCATGCCAGTTCTTTCTGGCCTGCTGGGTCTCTGTGGATAAGTCTGCTGCTAATCTTATATTTTTACCATTGTATGTTACAGACTTCTTGTCCCGGGCTGCTTTCAGGATTTTCTCTTTGTCACTAAGACTTGCAAATTTTACTATTAGGTGACAGGGTGTGGACCTATTTTTGTTGATTTTCAGGGGGGTTCTCTGCACCTCCTGGATTTTGATGCTTGTTCCCTTTGCCATATTAGGGAAATTCTCTCAATATTCTCTCCAATATACCTTCTGCTCCCCTTTCTCTTTCTTCTTCTTCTGGAATCCCAATTACTCTAATGTTGTTTCATCTTATGGTGTCAATTATCTCTCAAATTCTCCCCTCATGGTCCAGTAGCTGTTTGTCCCTCTTTTGTTCAGCTTCTTTATTCTCTGTCATTTGGTCTTCTATATCACTAATTCTTTCTTCTGCCTCATTAATCCTAGCAGTGAGAACCTCCATTTTTTATTGCACCTCATTAATAGCTTTTTTTATTTCAACTTGTTTAGATTTTAGTTCTTTTATTTCTCCAGAAAGGGCTTTTATATCTCCCAAGAGGGTTTCTCTAATATCTTCCATGCCTTTTTCGAGCCTGGCTAGAACCTTGAGAATCATCATTCTGTACTCTAGATCTGACATATTACCAATGTCTGTATTGATTAGGTCCCTAGCCTTCGGTACTGCCTCTTGTTTTGAGTGTGTGTGCGTGTGTGTGTGTGGTGTATTTTTGTGCCTTTCATTTTGTCCAGATAAGAGTATATGAAGGAGCAAGTAAAATACTAAAAGGGTAGCAAAGACCCCAGGAAAACATGTTTTAACCAAATCAGAAGAGACCCCAAATCGTGGGTGGGGGGAGATAGGGGATAAAAAGAGGTTCAGAAAAAAAAAATGAAACAAAAAAAGAAAACAAATAAAGAAAAACTATAAAAAAAGAAAAATATACATATTAGATAAACTAGTTTAAAAATGTTAAGAAAGAAAAGGGTAAAAGTTTAAAAAAATTAGCAGAAGAAAAAAAAATGAAAAAAAAATTAAATTAACTGCAAGACTAAAGAATCATGGGGAGAAAGTCATGAGTCCCTTGCTTTGCTTTCTCTTCCTCTGGAATTCTGCTGCTCTCCTTGGTATTGAACCTGCACTCCTTGGTAGGTGAACTTGGTCCTGGCTGGATTTCTTGTTGATCTTCTGGGGGAGGGGCCTGTTGTAGTGAATCTCAAGTGTCTTTGCCCCAGGCAGAATTGCACCGCCCTTACCAGGGGCCAGGCTGATTAATCCGCTTTCGGGAGCTTTTGTTCCCTGAATGCTTTCCATAGAGGTCGGGAATGAAAATGGCCGCCTCCCTGTCTCCGGCCTGGAGGAGCAGAGAGCTCGGGGCCCCACTCCTCAGTGCGCCCTCAGAGAACAGGGCCCAATCACTTCCATCTCCCTGGCCTCCACCGCACTCCAAGTTCACCCAGCCTGCGACGGGTTTAAGGTAACCCAGAGCTGAGAGCTCACTCCTCGGCTCTGTCTCTGTAGCCGGCTTCCCCATTCTAATACCTGAAGCCCTGCGACACTCAGACACCCCCGATCCTTCTGTGTTCCCACAGGACCTAGGGCCATGCAGACCCCACGCGGCCTTCACCCTGGTTTAGCCTCTGGAGTGATGTCCCTTAGTGGAACAGACTTTTAAAAGTGCCGATTTTGTGCTCTGTTGCTCTGCCACTTGCCGAGGGTCGGCCCCTCCCCCCGGGGTCTATCTTCCCCTTGCTTTGGATTCACTTCTCCACCAGACCTACCTTTCAGTAAGTGGTTGATTTTCTGTCCCTAGAATTGCTGCTCTTCTTGTCTTCAATCTCCTGTTGGATTTGTAGGTGTTTGCAATGTTTAGACAAGCTATTTAGCTGATCTCCTGCTACCTGATGTAGTCTTAGCCTGCTACTTTTCCACCATCTTGACTCCTCCTCCTCCCATTTGAATTTTTAAATAAAATATCTGAATCACTTTTTCAACATATATATACATGCAAATATGTATAAATATATATTTACTTATATATTTATATTTTAATATATTTATTTAATATATATAATATATTTATATATAATGGTATTTATATTATATATATTTATACTATATGTATAGTATATATATATATATATATATATATTATATATATGTAAATAAATAAAGGGGAGCTTACCAATAAACTCTCTATTGACAATGGACTGACCAAAGATAGTTGCAAGGTTTGGAGGTTTGAGATCTAAGGAAATTGCAAGAGGAGAACAGAGCATGCAAAGAGGCAATGCAAAGAGGGACCCCTAGTCAGCATTTATACTCCTCTTCACTTCCTAGGGACTAGTAGGCATAGTTTTAATTTGTGATTTCCATTAGAATCAGACTGTGAGAGCCTCAGTGTTTTCCATGTTTTCCACTTCTTTCCTCCCTCCTATGATGGCTCTGTACCCAGTGTCCACTTAGGGCCACCTGTGGTCAGTATACTCTCAGCCTGCTGGTACTCATGAAAAACTTGTTGACTAATGATTGCAACTCTGTTATCAATTCCAAACCTGCTGAGCTTTTAAGATACAGAACAAAAGAATGAATGAATCAGAAATGATGAAAGCCTGTAAGCTTCCTGGCGCAAGAGAAGCCTAAGAACCTGTGTTGATTGAACCCAAAGAAAAAGGATGACTCAATGCTTATTTTAAACTAACGGAGTTAATAGGCATTCTGTATTTGGATCTATTTGGTAAGGTTGAGAAGGGCAGAAAAGATGAAAAACGGACCTCTTTGGCTTTATAAAATACTGTTCCATGAAACAACAGCATGTTTTCCTGACTGCCCATGCTCTTTTAGTGTCAGGTGGCAACTGTTCTTCCTATGTATCTTCGTCAAAGTTCCGATTGCTAGGGCTGGGCTTTGAGTAGTAGTTTCATCCCTGGTTGTTTTCTTTCGCTTCATATTGTTCTAAAACTGTCTTTCTCTGGTTTCCATGTCTTTTGGTTTCATGTATTCACTGTTACTGACATCCTAGCAAGAATACTTTCCCACTTAAAATAAATGATATGTTATCTCTTCCTATCATAAAAAGCAGTAGAAAACTTTATGTTCCCCAAATGGCCTTTTATTACTTCTTTAATTAGATAGAATGAGCATAATCAATACCTATAAATTGCTATAAATCCAAGTTGTTATGCACAAGCTACTATTATTCCTATTTTAATAATAGCATGGTATTTTTAGGATATCTCATAGATTTAGACTTCTATTAGTAATACAAATAATGCTAATGAGATTACTTGGTGTTAAGAGAATGAAATGCTTCTCTTTGCATATATATGAATCTGATCTCTCAGAAATGTTTCCTGAAGTCATAAGGTCTTCCTTCTTGTAGTCACAAATAACATCACAGACCACAAGTTTTCTTACAGTTTTCTTGAACATCTGAAAGCTCCCCTTCATGCCACTTCTTTTGTACTTTAAATATCATTCTACCTTCCTTATTGCCATTTGTTCAAAGGATTATGCCCCAGATTTCTCCCTGGCTAGCTCTCTCCCTCATTGAGAATTTTATTTCATTTATTTCCTTACTGGTCATTTGCCATCTTGATGAAAGAAACAGTGTGCTCCCACTGAGACACAAAACAACTTCGGAGAGATGCAAAACTGCAAATTATGCTCTTCCAAAGTACTCAAGCTAATACATCCCGACTCCCACTGCCTTGCAGAAATTTACAGATACCAGAGCTTACAGGTGCCCTGCTCCCTTTGTCCCTTTCTTCTTTCACATAAACCTCCCTATTCCCATTTTGATCTGCTGGTAACCTAGTTTAAATGACCCATTTACTTTTATATTGTAAATGAGCATATTGTTGTCTAGCAGTTAGTAGTCCACTTGGAACAAACTTGGCTTTATGAATGTTTTCAATATGTGTTGGAGCTTTTGCACAGGACCCAAATCTCCCTTCTGAGATTTGCACAGTCTAACCTATAAAGATATACCAAGCCCCCCTCACCCTGCTGTCTTGTTCAGATGTCCCTAGAGGGGAGCTTGTGATCCACCAAGCATAAAATTTCATTTGCTGAGATTTAAATCTAACTTCTTTTATCCTGTTTTACTTGTGTTACTTTACTCTGACCATGTTAGGGAAGATTTTTATTCCCCTTCCAAAATAGTTGAATACTCCTACATAATTTCCCACTGGTCTGTACTCATACATTTTATGTAAATTGTTTCTATGATAAATGAATAACTGATTTGATTATCAAATGCTAGGACTGGAAAAAACTTTAATAGGTCAACTCAAAATGGGAATCCATCTGGCATTCAAAATCCCTAAGATGTTGTGTCTCCTCTACAACTGCTTAAGCTTTGCCAGGCATATTCATAGTAAAACAAGAGGTTAAAGTTAACTTGTAAACATATGACTTATGATGACAGTTTTGACAAAAGAACTTAGTAGGTCAAAGGTCATGGAAGTAGCACATTAAAGTCTAAAAAACATCTCGGGATATAAAATCTTTCTCTGCAACCTATTAAAGAGCTCATGCCAGTGGGATTTAAATGTAATCCTTATTTTTAAAATTCAGCTTCAATTAATATTATAAATAGAGGATCTTGCTACCAGAATACTTTATAAATAAAAATTAAAAGTTGTTACTGTTCACCTTGATTTTAGCTCAGTTGGACTCATTTTGGGTTTCTAAACTTCAGAACTATAAGATAATAAATTAGTATTTAGGCTATTAAGGGTGTCGCAATTAGACAAGTATGCTTGTCTAAGCATGGGTATGCTTCCAAGTTTTGGAGCGGGGATGGGGTTATCTCTGTAGACACTTTTCTTCTACTGACAGAGTATTATTCCAGAATTATCTGTTGTCTTCTCACTCCCCTACTCTCCTATCAGGAATCAGCCCATTAAATCCTCCCTGTTGGCTACCTTCTACCTCCAAATTTCAGCCTCTTCTTGGTTCCTGGACTCTCTCCCTTCACTGTTCAAGCTTTCTCTTTCTGATACTGGAAATTTTTAACCTATAACTATTTCTTCCTGCACCCATTTCCACTGCCAGGAAAGGTCATTTGTTGAGATGTCGAGAGCATGAATCTTTTTAAATCAATTTTTATAAAGTTTATAAATTCTAAATTTGGATACTCTGGGAACAAAGAGCCAGTCACTCTCTTCTAAGACCCGAATTGTATGTCTGATTTTAACCAATTCTGCTCAACGGCAGCAAAATCAATCTTGTAGCAATTTGCACAAACCATGAAAATCTTCAAAAAGGACAGATAAGGGTTCCCTTATTTCAAAATAATAGAGATGATCCAGAGTTGCCATCAGCCCCAAATTATTTTGTATTTGCAATGGTTGCACTAAAATGTTTTTGTGGATGATACTACTACCCAAATGGAAAAGAAAAATAACTTAAATGACTTGAGGCTTTTGAGCAACTTCTAGGTCCTTAGAGAAACTAAAAGAAGAGCATTTTTTGAGTGGACCTGAATGAGAATTCTCAATTTGTAAGTGGGGCAAGATGACTTGTAAGAGTCAGTTGAGTGGACACCTTTCTGTACCTGTTAGTTCTTCCTCCATCTAAAGGCTAAACCTAATGATGTCCATTTGAGTGAAGAGAGCTTACTTCAGTGGCAGAGATCTCAACTCTAAATTGCTAGGTCCAAAGAAGCACTGTTTTTGATGTGAAACAAAAAGATCAGAGATGGTTGATACATCACCCCCACCTCTCCAGAGAAAACACTTTGATAGGGGGTGTGGCTGTGGCAGAATACAAGGACAAATGAGTATAGAGTGAGAAATCAAATGGAGTTTGTGCCCCTTGTCCTCTTAAGGCAGAATCTTAAGGGGGAGGTGGGGTGGGAAGAGAGGGAAGAAAATGCAAGAAGGCTCCTCATGAAATTTGGGGAGCATTTGAGAGGGGAGTCAGACTTTTTTCTTTTATACCACTTGAGAAAAACAGTCCTGTAAGTGGGTTCTGCACATCTGGGTTTAGGAGAAGGAAGTGAGATGGCAGCACGACCCACATGGTATGAGACAAACTTCAGACTTCCACTCCTTGTAGCTGGGTGAATAGTGGTCCCCCAAAATATGTTCTCATCTTCAACTCTGGGACCTGTGAGTGTAATCTTATTTAGGAAAAGGGTCTTGGCAGGTGCAATTAAGTTAATAATCTCAAGATGAGACCCTTATAGATTATACGAGTGGGTCACAGACCCAGTGATAGCTCTCCTCATAAGACAGAAAAGAAGATGCAGATAGCTACAGGGAAAAAAGAAGACTATGTGAAAGATGGAGGGGGAGAAAGAAGTTACACAGCCAGGAGCTGGGAGAGGCAAGGAAGAATTTCCCTAGATCTCAGACTTCTAGCCTCCAAAAATTCGAGAAGAAGTTCCTGTTATTTTAACACAACAAGTATATGTTATTTTGTTAAGGTGACCCTAGAAAACCATGATACACCCTCTGTAGTGTTTGAGGACCTGAGAGAGACATTCTATTGATTTACAAGTTTTCTGATTTATCTGGAGTGTGGGGGGAAAACAATGGCCAGCTCCACCATGGGTGTGCCGCTAGCACGGGGAGAAGGGCCTGGGCACCCAGCCAGGGATAGGAGGAGAGAGGATGCATCAACATGGAATTGTCTATATTCTGAATCTTTGCTAGAACCAAATGCAACACTCACTAAAGCCACTGCTTTAGTGGATAATACTAGGGAATATGGTAATTTTTTTTTTAACTTTCCAAATGCTTTCTATTCTTTGGCTGGCTTACTCTATGATCACAGGCTGAGAAGACATTGATTATTGATGACAGTGTGGGAAGCAGAGGCAGAGGCAGACATCTAAGAAGTACCTGCATCCTCCCTTCACCACTAACTCCAGCATCAGGTGGCTACGTAAGATCCCCAGTGAGTTCCCTGGTACCAGCAAGAGCACGAGAGGAGCTCAGCTGGGCCAAAATGGTCATTATGGATTTGACCAAGAAGTCACGGGATTTAGACTGAATTTACTTATAACCATCTAGATAAAGTTGACGCCAAGAGAAAGCCTTGACATTTAAAAAGAAATGACAGATAGTTTTAGAAACAAACTTTAACTTTGGACCCTTAAATTCTATATTCTGTAATAACCAAAACTGTGTTATTACCTATAACTATGAAACAAATTCTTCTTCTTCGGTAGTATATAAATACACTTAAATAGCATTTAAATACAGTTAAATTATTTCGTGAAATATTGGAAAGTGTTATTTAGCAACAGGAAAAGAAACAAGTAGGGCCAGAATTGTGCTTAAAAGGAAAAATAGATAATACTAGGGAATATGGTAATTTTTTTTTTAACTTTCCAAATACTTTCTATTCTTTGGCTGGCAGAAATTCAATTCTGTCTTTGTTTTTTGTTTGTTTGTTTGTTTTTTCAACGATTTACCTTCCCTGGCAGGGATGTGGGCCTAGGATAGGTAATCCTATCCTCACCCCCGGAGGCAGTGGAGGGTGACTTGTCAAAGTCAATCATGACCATGTGATTCTTTTTTCAGTGAAGCATATATTAAAGACAGGTGATGCAATCTTGGGCAATAAGAGATAAGAGGAAGTCCATTAAGAAGTTTCTGGATGGGGGCACCTGGGTGGCTCAGTGGGTTAAAGCCTCTGCCTTCAGCTCAGGTCATGATCTCAGGGTCCTGGGATCAAGCCCCGCATCAGGCTCTCTGCTCCACAGGGAGCCTGCTTCCTCCTCTCTCTCTCTGCCTGCCTCTCTGTCTACTGGTGATCTCTGTCTGTCAAATAAATAAATAAAATCTTTAAAAAAAAAAAAAAAGAAGTTTCTGGATGAAGGTTCTTGGTAATAAATAGATGCATGGAAAAACTTCCCCTTTTCATTTATTGTACGTTGTAGTGACTGCACAAGATGTTGGCAACTGTGTCACTCATGTCTTGACCAGCAGGGACAAGAGTGACAAGCATATGATGACAGAGAAGAAAGATAGGGAACAAAACTGGGTCCTGAAAATTGTAATTGAATTTCTGAATTACCAACCCTGGACAATTCTATTTCCAGACATCTTGGTTTTTTTCCTGCCCCTTGCAGCTAAGAACATGCTAACTAATTAGAAATGAAATAAAACTATTAAGTACTGATATAAGCTTCTTGATGAAAATTTGAATTAAAGAAAAAGGAAAGAGAGAATTTAAAACTAATTCAATTTTGTGTTAAATATGGCAAATCACTGAATACTAGTGACTAAAAAGCAGGCCATAGTATGAAATAGATTTGAATAAATTCTTATCTAGTAATGTGATAAAGTAACTATGTCTGTAAAAATTGATGCAGGAATAAAAATGCAATGAATTTGAATGAATCCCTATACATATTATATATGCAAATATTTCCTTAAAAACTTCAAGGAATGTTAGACATTTTTGTACCTTCATTGATAATGAATATTTTCCTGAATATTAGCCTAATACAGTGAGCAACAGAAAAAAATGGAATTAATTTTAATAGGAATCATTTAAAACAAAAAGTAAAAGAAAGAATGAAAAATGCCTATGTCTTTTGAGCCATGCATGGACTATTGTAGGATACAAATATATTTCAGTCTAAAATGTAAAGGTAGTAATCCAGTCTGTATGGCTGCTGGATTGCAATTTTAGTAAGAGAAATGATTCAGGCTAAGAAACTTCATTTTAGTTGAATTTCCATGCTCTATCATTTGGAAATTACATCATGTTTACTGTCATATTCTGTACTACTTTTCACCTTTGGGCATGTGTCAGGTGAAGGAATATTTTTCAACATTTGTTCAGAGGATTTTGTCATAAATATCCACAAAAAGTGAAAACTTTCAGGACTCATGGAAGTTAATGGATCTGTAAATGCTTTAGAAATTGTAAAGTGCGATGCATAATTGTGTAAGTACACCCAATTAATCATCTTACTTTGATAAAGAGCTAAACTTTAAATCAAGTGATAACTCTTGAAAAATACATCAGAAGATATGATTTTGAGTACACGACTATGGAACAGTTGCATAACAAAATGATCACAGCTTAATGTTTAGGATTTTCAGTGGCTGCATGGTATTTTCAAAGGCTGCATAATAGAAAAAGAGCATTCATGGAATGTTCAGTGCAAGCTCTGGTTTGGGGAGACATGGCCAGAACCCTGGGGTAAGGATTGAGTATTCCAAATGACCCAGGTAGATTCATAAATGATCCAGAAGAAGCTGAAGAGGTTCAATAAGCAGAACTTTAAGAAATGGCCCTGTATGAGGAAAATCCAGTAATAGGGAAAGAATGCAAACCTCATTGACATTGCATCTCTCCAAGAAGCTTTATCCAGCTATGCCTTCCAGTTTGACATTCAGTATACCTACTGCACTAATAAGTCAGAATTAAATCCAGTTAAAACTTATCAGCTTCCTGTATGAGCTAACCACTTTTACACACAGTAACTCTCATATTTAGAAAATCTTTAACATCATCTTAAGAATGTGGTTAAGAATATCTTATTTTTGGGGGCCTGGGTGGCTCAGTTGGTTAAGCAACTGCCTTCAGCTCAGGTCATGATCCTGGAGTCCCGGGATCAAGTCCCACATTGGGCTCCCTTCTCAGCAGGGAGTCTGCTAACCCTCTCACCTCTCATGCTCTCTCTCTTTCTCTGTCTCAAGTAAATAAATAAAATCTTCAAAAAAAAAAAAGAATATCTTATTCTTGGGGAGCCTGGGTAGCTCAATCGGTTGAGTGACCAACTTTTAATTCAGCTCAAGTCATGTTCTCAGGGTCATGAGATCAAGCCCAATGTTGGGTCTCACACTCAGCATGAAGTCTGCTTGTCCCTCTCCCTCTGCTCCTCCCTGCCCTGCCTCTCTCACTCTCTCAAATAAATAAATAAATAAATAAAATCTTAAAAATAAAAAGAATATCTTATTCTCCCTATTTAGAATTCCTCACTCAACAAATAGGGTATGAATCTACTGAGGGAAGGGATCATCTTTTATTTTTTTGGTCCTCTTCCAGATAAACATATAGAACATAGTGAATGATTTATCTTGGTTTATGTAATAGTTAAAAGGGTAAGCTTAGAAATTTGTCAGATGAAATTTCAGTCTGGTTCTACTACTTATTTCCGTGTAAACTTAGACAAGCCATTTAACTTTTCTGGGTATCACTTTTCTTACTACAGATCACTGTAAATAATTATGTAAAGCTCCTGGCAGAAGGAAGCATTGAAAGAAGAGAGATTTTTATTTTTCTGTGTTATGACCAGTAACAGTAAGAGGAATGGAGTGTGCAGGCAAATGGTTCAAGAAATAGACCCCAGTTACTAAAAGGCTAGAAAAGACAATCTCTGTGGAACAAGTACAGAAAAGGACATGCAAGACACATGACACAAAATGAGCGTAACTACTTTGAAGATCATAACTTTATGATCTACCTAATATTTGAGAGAAGGAAAAACAATTATAGGATAACATGAAAGATTGGGGCTAGATATAAAGGACTTTCAAAAGGATGTTAAAATATAATAACAGATTATAAAAGTTGTACATTTCCTTCAGATAACTTAAAGATAGTTTGTGGAAAGAGTAAGGCCAAAAAAAAAACAAAAAAAGAAAAAAGAAAAAAAAGAAAGAAAAGAAAAAAGAAAAAAAGAAAGAAAAAAAAAGAAGAAGAAAAAATTGAGACTCATCAAATATGATGCTATAGTTAGAAATAATGTTGCAGCTGAGAAAAGGAAGTAAGATAATTTAAGGTAATCTACAGTGTCAACTGAGATGAAGGAAATATAACTATGGCATAAATAAGGAAGAGGGATAGCTTAAATGTAGAGCTCATTAAAACACAGCTCAGCTCTTTTTTTTTTTTTTTGAGTATTTGGCACTCAAAATACTGTTATTTTAATACTTTTCAATGTCTTCCACTACCTCTTTTTTTTTAAAAAAAGATTTTATTTATTCACTTGACAGACAGAGATCACAAGTAGGCAGAAAGGCAGGCAGAGAGAGAGGAGGAAACAGGCCCCCCGCAGAGCAGAGAGCCCGATGTGGGTCTCGAGCCCAGGACCCTGGGATCATGACCTGAGCTGAAGGCAGAGGCTTCAACCCATCCAGGTGCCCCTACTACTTCTTATCTGTAGGTTTGATTTATGGCTTCTCCGTAGTAGCTTGAATACCATTTGTTCCATGTCTGTCTTTTGAAAACTGTCCTTCACTTCCTTTTGCAAGTCTTTCATTGTGTTATCTTCTACTCCTCAGCTAACTCTAACTTCCCCTTGTCAATTCATTCACTCTTTCAAATTCATCTCAAGGTCTATTTTCTTTGGAATATTTCCTAACCCAAGAAAAATAGATGATATTTACTGTTTTGAGTATAAGACTTCTAAACAAACCTCATATCTATTCACAATCCAACATGTGAAAGTTAAGTCAATAATTTAAGGATGAATCATTTTTAAAAAAATAACCTTGGTTATAGTATGGAACTTAGTATAGGAGTCACGGGAGGCACCTGGGTGGCTCAGTTGTTAAGCATCTGCCTTCTGCTCAGGTAATGATCCCAGGGTCCTGGAATTGAGCCCCATATTGGGCTCCCTTGCTCAGCAGGAAGCCTGTTTCTCCCTCTCCCACTCCCCTGCTTGTGTTTCCTCTCTAGCTGTGTCTTTCTGTCAAATAAATAAAATCTTTAAAAAAAAAAAAAAAGAGTCAGTCTTGGATTCCATTTGTCATTAAACAGGTTGACAGCTTATTATTACTTCTGAAATTTGATTATAAAGTACCTCCTAATATGGGCTCATGATCTTTTAGTAGTCTTACTGTCACTGTATAGAACCACTGAGAAATTCCTTTATAAAATCCTTTGTTCCCCAGCAAGCTTTAAAACTTTGGTACACTCAAGCCATTGCTGGAAACTACATCAAGTCCCCACCTTGTAAAAAAAAATTCAGGGAATGTCTAGGCAGCAGTTACTACTTGAAAAAAATCTGTCAGGGAAAAGCTTGTTCTATGCTTTAATAGGAAATGAGCAGTTTCCCTTTTTCTGATTGCAAAAAATTAGTCACACTCTCATCAGCATAATGATGCAACATTAATGTTTCTTTTACTTTCTCTGATTCATAAAAGAAATAAGGCTCTAGTGATGTTGGAACCTTTGGAGAAGGAGCTTAAAATGCAGTTTCAAGTAGAAAGTCATCAAAAAATGGTTCCTTGAGAAGAAATACTCAGATAAAAAGCTATCTTTTTATCTTTTCCTTTGTCACTACTCACAGTGATTTTTGATGGCCCAAAGTCATAAAACAAGGATGCAAAAGAAAATCAAGAATACAGATGGGCCAGAAAGAAGCATTCAAATTATGGGTTTACAAAATTTGGTTAGATTAACTCTTAATCTTAACATCTAATGATTAGTAAGAAGCAAGTGCCTTTCTCTTTAGATGTGCTTACCTTTTACTTTTCCCCTTGGGGGACTTCTCTTGTTCAATATTTTAGGTTGTTTTAATACAAATTTCTGACAGTATAAATTCTTTCTAAAAAATAAAATATTTTTCTTCCTCTCCCCAGACTTTCTATGAAGATCATATAATATGACTGATGAATAGCCCAACTCCAGATAAAATTCTGATTGATAAATTAAACTACATTAAAATTAAGCACTATAAAAAAGAGAAGCCAAGAAATCAGAAAGAAGATATTTGCACTCTTGCCCCAGGTTCCAAAAATATTAAAAATATACTGTTCTGGGTATTTACCCCAAAGATACAGATGTAGTGAAAAGAAGGGCCATCTGTACCCCAATGTCTATAGCAGCAATGGCCACGGTCGCCAAACTGTGGAAAGAACCAAGATGCCCTTCAACGGATGAATGGATAAGGAAGATGTGGTCCATATACAAATATGGAGTATTATGCCTCCAACAGAAAGGATGAATACCCAACTTTTGTAGCAACATGGACGGGACTGGAAGAGATTATGCTGAGTGAAATAAATCAAGCAGAGAGAGTCAATTATCATATGGTTTCACTTATTTGTGGAGCATAACAAATAGCATGGAGGACATGGGGAGTTAGAGAGGAGAAGGGAGTTGGGGGAAATTGGAATGGGAGGTGAACCATGAGAAACTATGGACTCTGAAAAACAATCTGAGGGTTTTGAAGAGGCAGGGGGTGGGAGGTCGGGGTACCAGGTGGTGGGTATTATAGAGGGTACGGATTGCATGGAGCACTGTGTGTGGTGCAAAAATAATGAATACTGTTATGCTGAAAATAAAAAATAAATTTAAAAAATATATATAAAAAATAAAATAAAAATATACTGTTCCTATAAATCAATATGGAAAAGACAGATAATTCAGTAGACAAATAAGCAAAAGAAGCAGAGAGAGTCAATTATCATATGGTTTCACTTATTTGTGGAGCATAACAAAAAGCATGGAGGACATGGGGAGTTAGAGAGAAGGGGGTTGGGGTAAATTGGAAGGGGAGGTGAATCAAGAGAGACGATGGACTCTGAAAAACAATCTGAGGGGTTTGAAATGGCGGGGGGGTAGGAGTCGGGGTACCAGGTGATGGGTATTATAGAGGGCACGGATTGCATGGAGCACTGGGTGTGGTGAAAAATAATGATACTGTTATGCTGAAAATAAATAAATGAAAGAAAAGAAAAGACATTTCACAAAGAGCACATCTATGTGACTCATAAATATGTGAAAAGCTACCAAACCTCATTAGCCATGATGATAATGCAAATTAAAAGCACAGAGCAATAGGGTTATATACCCAGCAAAGTGGCTAGATTTAAAAAATTCAACTGACAATGTCAGGTGATGATGAGGATGTGGAGCAACTAGAATTTTCATTTCCTTCTCAGAGTATGAATTTAGACGGTCACTTTGGAAAACTCTTTGATGATATCCTGTGTAGCTTTAATTTTATACATACTTCACTACAGATACTTATGTGTATATGTAGCAAACTACACCCTATATGCAGTTAACCAGCATTTGAAGGACTGTAACTAGGAACTCACACTCAAATAGTATTTAAATAGCATTTGAAAGATCCTCGCCAGAAGTTTCCTCTCCAAAGGGTAACAAGTACTTCAGAAAATGAAACCCTTCCCAGTGGGCTTCAGACTAACAAAGAGGGTATCAGAAATAATTTTTCATTGGTAAAATGAGTGTGTTCGAGATGTGGTTGACTTGATATGCTGTGCAGGACTTGCACTGTTGCAAATACAACTGGTTCAGTTGGAAGGTTCGCTCTTCCTGCCAACAGAATATTGTCATTTGCTTCAGCATGAATTTTTTACTCAAGGTGCTTGTGGAGTCCCCACCAAGACAGAGAAGAGGGACTTCAGGAGGTAGCATTACAGGTTAGATAACCATTTTACTTGCCTGCACGTGTTGGTATGTGTGACAGAATCCCACTGGAGACCTGCCTTCACTGTAGTATACCACCTTCCATATGACAAGGTTGGGAGACAGGAATTATTGCCCCCTCCCACCCCTAGTCCTCTGTTGAAATCTACTAAAGATAATTTGGCAATAGTAACAGTCAAATTAGTTTAGGTCGGTTCATAACAAGTGAAGAATAAAACTCCTGAAAACAGAACTATAAGCACTGTCAATAGACAATGGCAAATATATCTGTTAAGGAAATTATATTTATAAAACATCAAAGTTTTCATTTCAATCTATTAATTGAAATCATATGTACAGTCCATCATATACAGTAAAAGATTTCCAATAAAAGAGTACAGTCAGAAATTAGGGTACCTTCAACAAATATTTATTAACTACCCACCACGTTTCAGGCATAGTAGCCGAGGCCTTAGGAGAATATAATGATAAGTCTTTCCTGGACCCCAAATTGTTAACAGTTGAATGAGGGGGAGAGATGCCTCAGTTAAAATCAATGTAGAAGCTATGATAAGGAATATACAGAGTGCAATTGGCACCCATAGAAGGAAAGACTTAATCTGTGTCATAGTGAAGATGAAATTTTATTAGGTTAAGAGCAGAGGAAGAGTCATACTATTAACTAGAAAGGAAAGTATCATCTGCAAAGTCTTAAAAAACAAAAACCCTCCAGAATCATGGTCACAACAGGAATGTGGGAAGCCAAGCATGTTTAGAGCCCAGAAGGTACCAGGGCAGGGATGGCATCACAGAGTACTTTAAAACTTCTCTAATGGGCAGAGGACATGAACAGACATTTCTGCAAAGAAGACATCCAGATGGCCAACAGACACATGAAAAAGTGCTCCATATCACTCGGCATCAGGGAAATACAAATCAAAACCACAATACGATATCACCTCACACCAGTCAGAATGGCTAAAATTAACAAGTCAGGAAATGACAGATGCTGGCGAGGATGCGGAGAAAGGGGAACCCTCCTACACTGTTGGTGGGAATGCAAGCTGGTGCAGCCACTCTGGAAAACAGCATGGAGGTTCCTCAAAATGTTGAAAATAGAACTGCCCTATGACCCAGCAATTGCACTATTGGGTATTTACCCTAAAGATACAAACGTTGTGATCCAAAGGGGCACGTGCACCCGAATGTTTATAGCAGCAATGTCCACAATAGCCAAACTATGGAAAGAACCTAGATGTCCATCAACAGATGAATGGATCAAGAAGATGTGGTATATATACACAATGGAATACTATGCAGCCATCAAAAGAAATGAAATCTTGCCATTTGCGACAACATGGATGGAACTAGAGCGTATCATGCTTAGCGAAATAAGTCAAGCAGAGAAAGACAACTATCATATGATCTCCCTGATATGAGGAAGTGGTGATGCAACATGGGGGCTTAAGTGGGTAGGAGAAGAATCAATGAAACAAGATGGGATTGGGAGGGAGACAAACCATAAGTGACTCTTAATCTCAAAAAACAAACTGAGGGTTGCTGGGGGGAGGGGGTTTGGGAGAAGAGGGTGGGATTATGGACATTGGGGAGGGTATGTGCTTTGGTGAGTGCTGTGAAGTGTGTAAACCTGGTGATTCACAGACCTGTACCCCGGGGGATAAAAATATATGTTTATAAAAAATTAAAAATTAATTAAAAATTAAAAAAATAATAATAATAAAAAAACCCAATTTCTCTGCTTTTCTGTTTAATCCTATTCTTCCTCCTTCACATAAAGGAGATAAAGCCATATTACCTCATAGTTGTTGTGAGGACCAATTAAGTTAAAAAATACATAAGTTATATAGAGCACAACATGGCATATGGTAAGTATTCAAACACCATACAAGCTATTTTTTTTGTTTTTATGAGAGAATTGTGTTTGTTTGCTGGGGGTTCCATAGCAAAGTAGAGTGGTTCAAACAACAGAAATTTATTTCCTGATAGTTCAGAGGCCAAAAGTCTGAGATCAAGATATTGACAGAATTGGTTTCTTCTGAGGCCTCTCTCCTTGATTTGTAGATGGCCATTTTCTTTGTCTTTATGTGGTGTTCCCTCTGTAAATGTCTTTGTCCTAATCTCCTCTTATATCAGGTTAGACCTACCCTAATGACCCCATTTTATGTTAATTACCTCTTTAAAGACTATCTTCAAAACATCACTTTCTGGAGGGTGAGGGCATTAGGACATTAACATAACAATTTGGGGGAAACACAATTTAGCCCTTAACAAGCAGAGCAGAGATACTAGCAAAATATATATCTTGGCAGTATGAAAGGTTTTATTTTGTTGTTGTTCTGGTTTGATTTTTTTGTTTGTTTTCTTTTTAATAATCTACCCTAAATTCAGGTCTTGATGACTCTTCCAAACAACCTCTCCTCATTATCAGTGGCTTACTTGTCCTCAAGGCTGAATACAAAAGAAGTGAGTAGATGGAGAGTGGGAAGGTAGAAAATCCTTTAGGAATTGGATAAGCCAAGGTACCTTGGAGAGGCAGAGAGAGATCCCAAATGGAAGCAGTCTCCTTCTTTCCCAGCTCAGTTTGCACTTCCAAAGCTGCTTCATCTCTACTCTAGGTGGGCTCTTGAATTGTTGGGGCATAAGGAATAGGTAGCAGGTAGCCACAATCATATTATCTTTCTGTTGTTGTCATCTTTTATTTGTATTGCTATAAATAGGAACATTGTGTTTTTTCCTACTTTTTAAAAAATTAGCTTCAGGTGTACAACTTAGAGATTCAACACTTCCATACCACACATGGTGCTCATCACAAGTGTACTCCTTAATCCCCATCACTTGTTTTACTTATTCCCCCAACCATCTCCCTTCTAGTAACCATCAGTTTGAAAATTGTATGGAGGTTCAAGTTAAAAAATAGAACTACACTATGATCCAACAATTGCAGTACTAGATATTTACCCAAAGAATACAAAAATATTAATTCAAAGGGATCCATGAATCCCAATGTTTTGTTTATAGCAACATTATCTACAATAATCTACAATAGCCAAACTATGGAAACAGCCCAAGTATCCCTCAACTGATGAATGGATAAAGAAGATTGTGTGTGTGTGTGTGTGTGTGTGTGTGTGTGTGTGTGTGCACGCGTGCGCATGCACACACGCATGTGTGGGTGCATATGTGTATATATATGTATATACATATACACAATACAGCCATAAAAGGAGGAAATCTTGCATTTACAATGATGTGAATGGAGCTAGAAAGTATTATGCTAAGCAAATTAAGTCAGTCAGAGAATGACAAATACCACATGATTGCACTCACATGGGGAATTTAAGAAACAAAACAAATGAGCATAGGGAAAGAGAGATATACCAAGAAACAGACTCTTAACTACAAAGGGCAGGAACTGTGTTTGAAAGAGCTTGCCAACCAACTTGATTTTAGATTTTATCTTGTGAATGATAGAATACTGACAGATGTCTCTAGGTTAAAAAATTAATTTCATTAAATTCATTGTTAAGAATTGTAATCCTAGAAAAAAATGGGGGAGGTTCTAACTGGAGGAGAGAAAAAATTGTTGTCAGAGAACCTGAACATGGCATGATTCATACCTTCAATATAAAGGCCATGGAGGAAAAAGGAAGAGATTATCAAGAGATATCAAGAGATTATTAAGAGATATCAAGAGATTATCTCTTTAATAATTAACAAATTGTATTATATATCTGAAAGTTGTTATGAGAGTATACCTTAAAAGTTCTCTGTTCAGACTTGTATACCTGAAGTTAACATTATGTCAATTATACTTCAATTTTTAAGTTCTCCTCACAAGGAAAAAAAATTGTAATCATGTGTAGTATTAAATGTAACTAGATTTACTGTGATGATCATTTCACAATATATATAAATATCCAATCATGTTGTACACTTGAAACTAATATAATATTATATGTCAATTATATCTCAATTTTCAAAAAAAGAGAGAGATGATTTCTGACCTCAGGTGGGATGATTTGAGTTGGTGACAAGTAGCAATTGCCAATCATAGATTGAAAATTAGGAAATGGTGTCATTAACCAGAACAGACTATATAGGAAGAGAAGTAAATCTGAGGACAGCTCTATCCAAAAGGCCATGGAGTTCTTTTTAGACACGTGGAGTTTCAGGAGCTTTGAGACCATCAGGTGCTTAGACATGTGTTTAGAACACAAGATTGATATGTATATTTGGAAATCCATTACCTAGTGATTACTAATCTTGGAATTAATGATATCAACCAGGAATAGAAGATACGGAGAGAAGAAAAGACAGCTATGGGTACTGACATCTAGAAGGAACAAAGGCAGTGAGCAAGACAAGAAAGAAAAGAGAGGTGGTAACAAGAAAAAAGTCAGAAAGGCAGGAGACACAATGGTTTACACTAGTCAGTAGAAGGATTCTCCATGTACTTGGTTGCACTTCATTGTCCTTCATTTTCTACCCCAAGGTATGTACAAGTCCTTTCTTTCAGGCGCTTGATGCAGTTAAGGCAGTGGTAAACTCTGTGGGCTGTGTGGCCAGGCTATTGGAGTTCAATATCCAGCTCTACCACTTACTAGGTATGTGATCTTAGACTAATTACATAACTTCTTCTTGCTTCAGTCTCCTCACCTACAAAATGAAAGTAACATTAGTACCTGTGGCATGGGGTCATTCATAGGAGATGGGAGGCTAGGGGTGAGTGGGTGGCTCAGCTGATTAAGAATCTGCCTTCAGTTCAGGTTCTGATCCTGGGGTCCTAGGATGGAGCCACACATGAGGCTCCCTGCCCAGCAGGGAGTCTGTATTTCCCTCTCCTTCTGCCCTTCCCCCCCTGCTCATGCTCTTTCTCTGTCAAATAAATAAATAAAATATTTTTTAAAAAAAGGAAATGAGAAGCTATATGTGCAATTTTGAACACTCAGTAAGTGTTGGTTGTTATTAATATGGACCAAAGGTACCATATTATAAGATGGTTTCAATGTAATATATGCCTTACAATGATACCCCAGACTGAGTCCACTGAATTAGTATACAAGGGAATACATGCATCTTTTTCCTTCTGATTTTGTATTTTCTGAAAAGAAATCAGCCCCAGGAGTTTTACTCAGCATCATTTATCACATTGCTTCCACTCAATTAAGTCAGGGTAAGAAAATAACAAAATAAAAAATTTGAGGCAAGATATTCAAATACAAACGTTCCTACTTGCAAGCATTCTAATAATTAGGAGCAAAGGGACTCTTCCTGGAATCTGTTTAGACAACTTGAACAGCTTCATTTCTGAAGGAATCCTTATGCTAAGAAAACTTGATTCTACATTATCATGAGATGTTCTCATCATTCACCAATTAATGATGCCCACAGTATAGATACTCTATGCTCAGGCATAGAATATTTATTTTTTCAAGGACTTTCTTTTTATATACAAGAAGCAGATAAGAATCAAAATCCACAAAGAAACAGTGGATTCAAGGCAGCACCTCTGAGATACATCCACACTTCTACATTAACTAACCCTCTTTCACAGTTTATGAAAGGTTCAGTTTTCTACTTTATTTTTTAGCATTTCTCCATGAACATTTCAGAGAGAACAAAAGAACTTATGTGTTTTCTCTCCTTCTTCATATATGAGACAAGAGCACTGAGAGCTGGAAATATTGGTACAGCAGGGTAAGAGTGGGGCCAAATTTGGCCTTGGCTGTCATGCCTCCTTCCTAAGCATTTCAGCCCATGGTGTTATTGTCGAATACAAGAATCCTGCTTTCTGTTGGCAGTTTTATTTCCTCATATTCTCAGCAGTGGGAACTTAACTGTTCTAGCCTTCTGTCAACGTCTGCTACTTCCTTCCCTCCTCTGTTTCCTTGGTCTCCTCTTCATCATTCCCCACTTTAGCAACTAGGGTTTTTAGAAAAGACTATTCCATTTCCTCTCTTTTTACCTCATCAAACTCTGGTATCTAATGTCCAGGCTTCAAACTGTAACTGACTTTCTCAGGACATTAAACTTTCCCTAGAGTCATGGACAGTGGAATTGAGGCAAACAAAGCTGAATATGGATCAGTAAGCCTGCAACCTGCTGGCCTCTGACTGTATGTCTGAGTCAGTTTCCAAGTGTGGATAATGATGTTCCCTGATCAGGGAAGGATTAAAGTAGTGTAGAAGAGAGAATAAGATATATGAGTTTGTGGTAAATACCAGAAAGGGAGTGAGTCATAATGTTCTCTCAGACACCATTGTGTTAACTTAGCAGGAGGTCAGGTAGAAAGAGTCTTTCTGGTAAACAGCTGCTCCTGTTTATTTACAACCAGCTCCATTTTTCCAATCATTCTGAACATCTTGTGGAGAGGATTAAAATTCATGGACTGAATCTAAAGGATCAAACTGCTAATAACATATGCATTAAATCTAGAGGTCATCATTTGCTCTAGATTGAGAACATCACTTGAAGTTGGATGTAGAGCTATTATAAGTATTCCATAGTCCATGGTTTAATGATGATCTTTAATTCATGAGCTGGTCTAATTAAAAAGTCATTTTCTCAATTAAAATTCTTAAGCATTAATTTCACTTAGTTCATATTTTCACCTTAGCTAGTAGTTTTTCATACATCCGATTTTTAAAAAAAAATTTGTAATTACCTAGTGTAATAGTTTACCATTTATATCCAGTGGATGAGAAAAGACAAATCCAACAAAATATGTTTGAGGATATCAATTTTCAACTATTATTATTTTGTTGCAACTAAATATGCTAAAAAAAAATCCTCAGTGTTAAGGGCTGTGTCTTCACAATCCTCACTCTCCATCCCACAAACAGCCATACCCTAACACTAGACCTACTAGGTATTTTAATTTAACAGATAATTACCATTTGCTAGGATGGGCTAACAACAGAAATACATACAAGATATAGAAACAGTAAAGAAAATGACCTCAGTGGTTTGGGTTGATGCTGTGGAGATAGGGAAAGCTCACAGGAAAGGAAAGAGTAGATAAAAGGGTTATCAAACCCTTTCCCTGCTGTATGACAATCCGACTGTGGGTTACCCCCTAACTCTGTTACTTGAAAGCCAGATAAGATGGTAGATAATAGCTATATCATTAGGCAACATTTACCTTATAGTAAAATAACCCTGATTGGTAAACTGGATTTAGACTGGGAAAACAGTACATGAACTATAAATACCAAATAGGGGAACCATATAGCTTTGAGCTTTCCTGACTACAAGTGACCCTTGGAAGCAATGCCTATGGAATTTTAATAAGAAAAATTGACCCTGTGAAGCATGTGGCTTCTTCTATGGCAGAGCAGCACCCACACTTGCCTCATATGGGTCTTCTTTCCTTAGCCCTAAGCCATCCCCTGGGGAGATGATAGCTCAGGGAGGGCTGTATGGATTGCTGCATCAGCTGCTGTACAGATTCTTTCAATGTTGCTCTGTTGTCGAGCTGTGGTTCCTGTGCAGAGTCTTCTGAGTAAATTACTGCCAACTGTGGTCTTGACTAGCCTTGGAATTCTTCATGTGTAGTAGAACCTTAGAAGACCTCCTCTGGTGGGCAAATCAGAGAAGACAAGGAAAAGGTATTCTAGGATATAGTGCAAAGTGCCTGATAATCAGCTTTTTTGATCGTAATCGAAGTGCCTGACATTAAACTTTTTATTGCTTAGGGCATCCACTTCAAACACCGCGGGCTGTGCCTCACCCATGAAGTTTCCTTTTTAGAAAGTCCTGGTTGACCTAGAAGTCCGGAATTGTGATGCCACCAACGTTGGCTTTCTTTTTCAATATCCCTTTGGCTATTCGAGGTCTTTTCTGGTTCCATATAAATTTTAGCATTATTTGTTCCATTTCTTTGAAAAAGGTGGATGGTACTTTGATAGGAATTGCATTAAATGTGTAGATTGCTTTAGGTAGCATAGACATTTTCACAATATTTATTCTTCCAATCCAGGAGCATGGAACATTTTTCCATTTCTTTGTGTCTTCCTCAATTTCTTTCATGAGTACTTTATAGTTTTCTGAGTATAGATTATGTGTCTCTTTGGTTAGGTTTATTCCTAGGTATCTTATGGTTTTGGGTGCAATTGTAAATGGGATTGACTCCTTAATTTCTCTTTCTTCTGTCTTGCTGTTGGTGTAGAGAAATGCAACTGATTTCTGTGCATTGATTTTATATCCTGACACTTTACTGAATTCCTGTATAAGTTCTAGCAGTTCTGGAGTGGAGTCTTTTGGGTTTTCCACATATAGTATCATATCATCTGCGAAGAGTGATAATTTGACTTCTTCTTTGCCGATTTGGATGCCTTTAATTTCCTTTTGTTGTCTGATTGCTGAGGCTAGGACCTCTAGTACTATGTTGAATAGCAGTGGTGATAATGGACATCCCTGCCGTGTTCCTGACCTTAGCGGAAAAGCTTTCAGTTTTTCTCCATTGAGAATGATATTTGCGGTGGGTTTTTCATAGATGGCTTTGATGATATTGAGGTATGTGCCCTCTATCCCTACACTTTGAAGAGTTTTGATCAGGAAGGGATGCTGTACTTTGTCAAATGCTTTTTCAGCATCTATTGAGAGTATCATATGGTTCTTGTTCTTTCTTTTATTGATGTGTTGTATCACATTGACTGATTTGCGGATGTTGAACCAACCTTGCAGCCCTGGAATAAATCCCACTTGGTCGTGGTGAATAATCTTTTTAATGTACTGTTGAATCCTATTGGCTAGTATTTTGTTGAGTATTTTCGCATCTGTGGTCATCAAGGATATTGGTCTATAGCTCTCTTTTTTGGTGGGATCCTTGTCTGGTTTTGGGATAAAGGTGATGCTGGCCTCATAAAATGAGTTTGGAAGTTTTCCTTCCATTTCTATTTTTTGGAACAGTTTCAGGAGAATAGGAATTAGTTCTTCTTTAAATGTTTGGTAGAATTCCCCTGGGAAGCCGTCTGGCCCTGGGCTTTTGTTTGGAGATTTTTAATAACTGTTTCAATCTCCTTACTGGTTATGGGTCTGTTCAGGCTTTCTATTTCTTCCTGGTTGAGTTGTGGTAGTTTATATGACCTAAATGACTGACCGTTTGAATAGCCCTATTTTCCCCTTATCATGCTTTCATTCTCACTCTTGTGTTTTAAATTCACCTGCACAATCTTAGGTACTCTACCCATGACCCCAATAAAGGGAGAACCCATGGGCATGTTTAGTCTCTCTCATCCTCTCCCTCTCTTCCCCACAACTTCACTGTGTGATCCTGGCTTGTCTTGTACCTTCCACAACTTATGAAAAAAATTTTTTTTCCAAAATTTCCCAATGGTTGTTTCTGAGGTGGTCTTATAATCATAATAAGAAAACGACAAGGACTGGTCCAGCACAACATCGGTACCAGATGGTGAAATGTGTGTAGCACTCAACAAGTAGTGCTGGTCCAGAGGAGTGCCAAGGTAAGAACTGACTATAAGATTAGATCAGGATGGGGAAAAAAAAAGTACTTGTTGAAAAGTTACTTTTAAGAGAGACCCAACTTAACAGAAAATGGAGAGCCAGAAGTCTAGGTGATTCCCAGATAAGGTGTAGGTGACATTTTGAGTAATGGTAATGAGCCTGTCATCCTGAGCTTTGGCAGAGAATTATTTTTAATAAAATATTAAATAATATTCTCAGAGTTTCTATTTATCATGGCATTTTATTTCGGAGAACTGTGTAAATCCCACTGCCTTGCTATTTCCTAATTTTAAAGTCTATTTTTAGTTCATTCCAATGTATAAGCAACAGTTTATTGAATCAGTCAGCTCAATTATCCCAATCAGAAAAATTTTTATTTTTCTCCTCATGAAACATACCTCATTTAAATATACCCTAGCTAATCTGCTTTCTAATTTCTCTTCTCTATTACAGAAATATTTGAACAATATCTCTCGAAGATCCCAATTTTAAACAATAGAACAATCTCATCTTCAAGCATTAACATCATATCAACTCAGATTTAAATCAGAACATCAACTCTCATCCAATGTAAAGATGTCCCCTGAAGTGGAGGTGGCAAGGAGATGATTTATTGCTTCCTAATCCCCAAGCCATTGCCTCTCCCTTTGGCTTTATGGCAACCCCTTGGCAACTGATCCAAAGGCACATGCACTTAGGCTCTTGCTTCTGTGGTGACTTTGAGGACAGTTCTATCATACTCCAAACTCCCAAACAGCTCAAGCCCAGCTACTTAGCTACTTGACCACTCTGGCCATTGGAAAGCAAACCATATCCTTGCCATTCCCAGCTCTGACTCCCTCCTGCCCTCCTTCCTGACCCTCACTTTCCCTTACAGTTGTTTTCCCCTGCCCCTTGCCTTCAGGCCTTTCCAGGTCAGAGGCAAATCTCACAGTCTTTGGGACACACCACCCCAGTAGACACAGAGATGGTTTTCCCAAGAACACTAACGGAGCACCAATTCCTTTTCATTTATCCTATCAATTATTTTCAAACTTTCTTTTCTTATATAAGATGAAGGAAGTATAACAGAAGCAGTTTATATCTTGCTACGTCTGAATGCTGATGAATCTAGCATCTCTCTTTAAAACTTGTTGGCATTTTACACATATTCTCCTTAACTTTGGGGCCTTTGGCTAAACACTAAAAGAATAGGAAAGGTACCATTTATCATCAATACATGTATTAATTGTATGTCAATGCCAAATAAGTGAAATAATTTTATATTTATGACCAGAAGCACAAGGAGTAATTATTGGTACAACAGGTCCTGAATGAATAGGCAAATAGAAATGAAGGTCCACCTCAAGGAATATGTTCTTGTTTTTATCTTTTTGCATTTACCTGGCTATAAGGGTATTATTTACAGGCTTGTAAATGGCACTTTGATGGCCTGTCAAGGAGGTCTGCTAGAATTTCCCTGCTGAGAATGTGTTTAGGGTTGAGTTTTTTTTTTTTTTTTTTTTTTTTTAGGACCAACGAATAACTAGCAAAACCGAAACCAAAAACAAGCTATGCAGTTCATGTGGTAGAGTGATCACTCTGCATAATAAGGATTTTATGTTTGCTTTTTGCTTTGGAAAATCATCAATTTTTACTGACAGGCAATCAGTAAGTAGAATAATATTCTCTGTTGCAAAACACTTAATGCTGTGTCTGGGCTTTGTATTGACTATTATGAAATTTTCTTACAATGCGTATTCAATTCAGACACCAGTTATCTGGTGAACTGAACAAACATGTGGATGTTGAGGAAATTGGGGTGGGGGTCGTGAAAAGTTAGTTCTTAGACAAACAATGGGTTCCACATTTGTTAAAGCTCATTGGATGGAGTCTTGTAACAGCTTCTATGCAATAGATTTGTTCCTGTAAAGTTGTGTGTAAATCAATTTTTCATAAATTGATTCATACTTTGAATGCATTGAAAGTTTGCTATTTAAAGCAACACTACTCTAAATTCTCTTGTAACATGAAGAATTCATTTTGTGAAATAGATGACTGAGACAGAGAAATAGAGATTTAAAGAAGGACATGTGCCCATAACCAGTCTGTAAGCCGCCATCTGAAAAAAAAAAAAAATAGACATAAGACTTATTTTTAAAGCAGCCTAGCATTGGGGTCACAGAAGCTCTAATGGCTAAGGGCTTTGTGACAAAATTGTCTTCTTCAAACCATGCTAAGTTTTTACACTACAGTGCATGTCCAGAGGGCTCTTGTTCTCATTTCTGCTTTTATCGGAGCATCTCACACTGGTGGGTGGAAAGGGAATCAATGAGATCACTTTTTTGTTCCCTAGCAGCAGGCGTGAAAATGCCCAGAAAGTTAAACATTACTGAAGATTCAGGCAAAAACTAATCTCAGTCCTCAGAACAACTCTATGCTTGAGTGACTGTCATTATTCACATGTTACAGGTGAAAAAACTAAGGCACTGGAGGCTAAGTGAATCCCCAAGGGTACTTCATTAATAGCTGGTAGACTCAATATAGGGACCTCGGTGGTTGACTCCAGAGCTCAGACTTGAACAACTACACCTCATATGTATATGTGTGTGGATTGTTAAATGGAGGGAGGGACGGAGGAAAGGAGGGAGGGAGGGATGGGTAGGTGCCTTGGGTAGGGGGCTGGGGGGATATGTAATTGGAAATATGGATATAAAGTATTTAAGTACTGATAAATGATGTAAAATTACATGACTCATTTGTAGCTAACACTTTTAGTGTGAAATAAAATGGCTGTTGTCAACACAGATCTCGGACATAGTTCATTGGTTTTCATTCTTCAGGAGGCCAAACATCTGCCACATTTATTACTATATAAAAGTTCACAAGCTGTTAATGGCAGCCCTGAAGCCTAGATTTTAGTCATGCTTTGAAGTATATGACTCATTTTTAATTGGGAAATTTTATATCAAATGTCAGTATTTAATTTCTTTTCTAAAACTGAGTATTTGGCAATAGTAGACCACATTTTTTGTAAGGGAAACAATCAGTTTGGGACTAGCTATACTTTAGTTTGCCAAAGTTAATATAATGGCTTAGAATATTCCCCAAGGTTTTTCTCACATTTTACTTTCCTTCTTAGCCTCTCAGGGTAAAGGAGCTTTTGAACAATGGATAAACAAACAAACAAACAAACAACACTTCACAGAGTTCAAGGAAAACTTCCACACAGCAGATGCCTAATTGGGGTGGGAGGAGGGGGGAGATTCTGCTAGTCAGAAAGGACTTTCAAAACAAAATAAAAACAAAAAAACATAATGTTTTTAACATAATGAAGTATATATTTGATTAATATTAAATGTTTCCACCGCAAGGCAGCATTTGATGTCTGGGTCCTAACAGATTCAAGGCTCTGCAGATATACTGAGTAAGGAATGTAGAGGTTGTGGAAGAAATATCTGGTCCTCTAGGAGTTTTTGTGCTCAGGAAGGAAGTCTGGGGAGTTGAAACAGTTTCTGTGTATTATCCAAAGATGAGCAAAAATGATGTCAATATACCCACGAATAATCCAGAAAGCAAGAGAAAAGTATGAAATAGAAGAAAAAAACATATTTCTGATACATTCTTAAATTCCAAAATAAATGGAAATTATTATTTGGAAATAACTAGGGTCCTACTAAATGCATATGTAAAAATCCTATCATAGTTAAAAGCGTTAGCTGGTTTAGGCCTTTTGTTTTCTTTTACTTGCATTTTATTCTATCTGAAATTAGGTTCTGATTGTCTCAGTAGGAGACTAAGGCAATATTTGTAGTAATTATACTACTTTGAAGGAAGTCTATGAAAATAACTGTGTGCTGTTATATTTCTTTTCACAACTCTCCAAACACCATTAATGAGGAATCAAAAGTGCCCTGCAATCAGAACAGTAATATAAATACCCACTCACCCTCCCGTGCAGCCAGCACAAACAATGAATGCAAGTTTCCTGACTAAACAAATATGCTTTCTGTTTCCTGTTCTGTTGGTAAGAACATGCCAAATGTGGGAGGCAGCCATGAATTCGGTCCACTGAAACAGCCTCTTTCAATGTGCTGCTAGTCATGTTTCAAAGGACATTTTGTAATCATTCCTTGACAACTGCCTTCCAGAGGGGAAATACTGAAACACTCAAAAACAGTGTTTGGAAGCAAACTGAAGCAGCATAACACTTGTGAAAAGGTTTATGATCTTTGGATATCTACCACCAAGTGAACAGAGGAGAAAATTTGTTACGGATCAAATATTTTATAAACTCTTTTAGAAAAATCAGGATTTGTTTCTGTGAATACGGGCAGAGCCATATGTTTACCATGTCCCTCAGCTTAGAAATCGCTTGATAATTTTTTCTTCCACACACAAGATGAATGCTTTCATCTTTCCTTTCTGTGAATGCCTTGGCTAAATTGTATGTTCACTGTTTATTAGACTTCACTTTACATTTGCCCAAGTTACTCACCCACCTGAAATTCCTTCCCTTCTCTTCCCTGTTTAGCTACATATTACCAGGTACCAAATTTTCTATGGATTCTATACACCACCAGTATTAGCCTAATATTTTAATATCTAACATATTTATTCGTATGTTTCTTTGTATTGTATTTTAACTTTAAATACAAATGTGTCTTCCATACCCAACCTGGTTTTGGTCTTTGGAGGAATAGATTATATATTTTGTTCCATGGTATTCTCCATAGCATCTAGTAATATATTCCTAAACTCTGAGTAAGATGGAGAATGATTACTTTTCTAGCTAATGTAGAACCTACACAGAATTAATTTCCTGTAACATCATTAAGAAGTTTCAAGAGTATCAAGTGGCTAAGTACCTGAAAATTCTAAAACCCCAATTATTTTTTTCTTTTATTCTTAAGTCATTTCATTTATGGAGCGTAGCACAACATATTGGTACCTATATACATAAATCTAAATATGTTAATAAACTGGAAATTTACTAGCTTGACAAAATACTGTTATGTTGATAAAAAAAGAATTTCTTGCATTGAGGTAGTATCTTTTACATGAGCATCTTAGAATGTGTTACACCCCCCACACATACACACACTATATTACAGATCTCTTGCCATACCCATACATTTTGGTAGAATTTTTAGTATTGGAAGCTTAAATATATAAACACACTGGGGAAGAGCCAGTAATATTCTCGTTTTAACTCCTTATCCACAACTTTCTCTACCAGACAGTTCCATAAATCTGGGAAAGAGCCAAAGACTTAACATTTGGGAAGCTGGAGATTGGGCAACCATTATCCTCCTTTGACACATTTGATTCTGTGTGGTCCCACACTGGAGTCAGAACACCAAAACCATCTGACCTTTTCAGTTTCTTCCTTTCCTCCTCTTAAACCCATAAACTTTCTGAAATCTCCATGGCTTTCTTAAATTAGCACCTGTGACAGATATAACTAACAGTCACTAGGTGAGGTTAGGAAGGCTATTTTGCATTTGATAGTTAATAAATTTCAGACTATTATGAAACAGTGTTGACCATGCCAATTATGCATGTGTTTCCAAGTACCATCATTCCACTATTGGCTAGATGTGTATGCTTGAACATGTAACTTAAACTCTTGATGCTTTAGTTTCTTATATATGAAAAGAGTATAATTAATGGCTACTTCAGAATATTGTTGGAAGGATTAAATGGAAAATTCACATAAGGCACTTAGTGAATATGCAGTAAGGACTTGCTCCATGTTAATTGCGATGATGAGAATGTTGATTATCATTGACTCTCCAGAGTTAACTGCCCGATCCTGCATGTACATGTTCACTGTAACTAATTATGCCAACTCTAGAAATATGCAATCATCTCCATGCCTGAGAAACCAAGATAGTGGAAAATTAGTTTGGAGTCTTTAATCTCTTGTTCTGTGTTAACCATCAGTTCTGCTTCTTCTATTTCCTCTAGACATCTATATTTTCCAAGAGAATTCTAAGACCCTTCCTAAATTGCCACATAGAGCTAAATCAAAAGACTAGTCAAAGCCATAGCTTGGCATTGTGTGAAAAAAAAAATCCTTGACCTGATATGCTTTTTGCAAGAATATGTTTTTCTGTGAAAGGGGAAGGAATATCATTTGTGAACTCGATGTATCAGTCACAATTCCAGCAGGAAAATTGAATCCAGCAGGGAAGCAGGACCCACTCTAGGCATTTTTAAAGAGAAAGGGACATAATATTGGGAACCTGATTCCTACAAAGTCATTTGAAGGAGCTAGTGAAGTAAACAATAACAACAACAACAACAAAAAACTCCTTACTGTTTGTTCTCTGGTTTGATGCCAGGTTTTAGGAAGCTGTAAGAATCACAAGAAACCACTGCTAATAATCCCAGCTGTCTGAAGCATGAGTCAGGTGGTTCATAGACAAACACTCCGAGGAGTTACAAAATCTCATGGTTACCATTTGTCAAACTTCTATGTATGTTTACTTTTGCTGAAGATGCAATAATTTCATATGTGTCTCTCATTGGTGGAATCTAAAATAAGTCTACGAGAGAATTTTTTTAAGACAGTTTGAAAGCTTCTAGTCCCTGAGGTATAAGAAAGAATACTGGAGGGCAAATGAATAAATGCTATTTGATTAAAAAGAGAAGTCTATCGAGCATAAGCCAGTCCTTTGGCTAACTTATCATCCATCCATACCAAATGAATAAATACTGAAATTCATAAACAACAGTATGCTTACATGTACCATGACTTAACTCTCTTTCAATTTAACAAATACTGACTCATCCTCTCTCCAAAGAATGAAGACCAAAGTCCCACCAGTCACCTTTACTCGTCTGGAGTTAATGATCATTACTTTTTTAGTATAGCCACAATCCTTTCATATCCTGGCATCTGAAGACAAAATTAAGAAGATAACCACCATGAGCATACTTTATATAAAACAGGCAGAAAAGGGACAGTTTAAAGAAAAAAAAACTGACATTCCTCTAATAGCTTTGGTCTGTTATTGCTTACAAGATCCCAGTTTATATTTATGATGCCCATGTTCATAGTTCCATCCACACTTCCATTGTCATCAGTCAGTATCCAGATACCATACTTGTTTACCTTAATTTTTGAAGGATCTGAACCCCTACTGGTCCTGCCTGCACTTGATTGCTGCAGTCTTCCATTAACTTTTATCCCTGAACCTAGGAGTTGTAAGGAATACCCAGATGATTTCCTGGGTTCTAGGTAAAATGCCCTCAGCTCCCATTGTATAGACTATTTCCCCTTAATCATCAAAATCAATCACAAGCTAGGCACTCTCTTTTTACCTACTGACTTAGTGGTATAAAGAGACCAATATGGCTAGGCGAGCACTCTCAACATCTAGTTCACTGAGATTTGTCAGACTCTTATTGTGACTTGTGTTAAAAGCATTCCTCCATTAAGAACCAAGATCTCTAATTAGCATAGATCTAAGTTATAGGAATAGAAAGCAAAATTTTTGTATATTAACCAATAGTCTAAGGAATCACCCATACTTCTATCCTTTGTTTCACAAAGCAATGTAGAGGTCTCTGTTGTTCATGAAGCTACTGGAGAAACACTATCACATTTTGGATGCTTGCTCAGAGAGTACAGCATTTTTTGAAGGACAATACTCCAACCTCAAATTATTGTCACCAAGTCGGTTCTGTCTTGGATCTTTACCAGGTCATTTCACTGCTCTATTGAGTCAGCTGCTTTGAGTGAATTGGTATATAGTAATACCAATTACTATAGTGTTTACCAGAACACTGATTCATTTATTTCACTGTAAAAGGGAGTTATTAAGTCAGAAGCAAACTTTTATAGTATACTATGAAGGTAAGTAAGAGTTTCTTTAAGCAGGAGGATACATAGAGAGTAGATGAGAGATGGAGAATAATATGCATAACCTCTAATTTTATCCTAAAAGCTAAAAACTTAAAATCTGTACACCCATTTTATTATACCTCTTAAAATATATGTAGGTAAAAAAATCCCATTGAGTGTGCATATGTATACCACATCTTCTTTATCCATTCATTTATTACTGGACACTTGGATGTGGTATATGTACACAGACACACTGAAATATTACTCAGCCACGAAAAGAATGAGATCTTGCCATTTGCAATGACATGGATAGACCTAGAGGGTATTATGCTAAGTGAAATAAGTCAGAGAAGGACAAATACTGTATGATTTCACTCATTTTTAGAATTTTAAAAACAAACAAACAAAAAGAGACCCCCCCCCCCAAAAAAAACCCCTTCTTAACAGAAAACAAATTGGTGTTTGCCAGAGGTGGGGGTGGGGGAAAGATGAAACAGTTAAAGGGAACCAAGAGTACATTTAGGTGCCTGGGTGACTCAGTCAGTTAAGCTTTTGCCTTTGGCTCAGGTCATGATCCTGGAGTCCCAGGATCAAGCCCTGCATCCAGGACCGCATCCAGCCCTGCATCAGGCTCTCTGCTCAGTGGAGAGTTTGCTTCTTTCTCTGCCCCTCACCCTGCTCATGTGCTCTCTCTCTTTCTCTGTTGTTGTCTCTCTCAAATAAAGTATATCTTTTAAAAAGTACACTTATCTTGAGTAGCAACATATAGAATTGTTGAATCATTATATTGTACACCTGAAATGAATAGAATACTGTATGTTAATTATATTTAATTTTTAAAGAGAAAAATGTAAATGTATAAATTATAGAAATTTTAACCATATTTTCCTAAATAGAATTTGATATGGACAAACTTAAATCAGTTTCTTATAAAAAGCTTCCTTATATTCTCCTTACTCCACTTCTTAGTGGAGATCACTAAAAATGCTGTAGGACTGTGGTCATTATCTGAACTAAGTAACTGCAGATCATGCAAAGCTACTGCTATAAAGAAAAAAAAAAATTGAAAGAGATACTTGACTTACAGAGGTTGAGGGAAAGAGAGAGAAAATAAGACAGTGAGAAACTGAGATGGAAGTTTAACAGACAATACCTATTATCTGTTATCTTATTTATTGTAGGGATTCTTATCCCAGAGAAATTTTGTGAACATCTTAAAATGAAAGCAAAATGATCTACATATACATGGGAATTTATCTGGAGAGAAGATCCATACATTTGTCACATTGTCAGTGGAGTCCATGACAAAGAAAAGAATTAGAAAATCCCAATAATTCTTCAGCAAATCAATAGTAAGCAATGAAATGGCTGGCTAATTTTATCTCTTGTTTTCAATACGGTATAACCAACATGTCCTGCAATTATCAGGTTCAACTAGGCATGCTTTTATTTTTTTCTTTTTCTCCTTTTCCAGCTCCTTTCCAGAATAATTTTCTACCCACTCCAATATAACTATTGTAGCAATACAAACTATTGCTAATTTAAGGCAAAAGAGTTAGTTCTTTCAAGTTCAGTCTGAAGTTTCAATGTTAATTAAAATTATGCATATTAATCTTTCTTTTATTAAACAAGTTTTAAATTGTCTAGTTGGTGCCAAGTATTTGTATTAGTTGCTACAAATATCAAAGAACCATTTTACTCAACGAGTTTTCAGTTTAGTAAAAGGACAAGCATTTTAAACTAAGAGTAGCAAAATAGTGTAGGGGAATGGAATAAATAGAGGAATGGAAGTGTGTAACATTGCATTTTTTTTTCTCTCTCTCTACTTCCTCATTTTCCTCCATTTCTCAACTGACTTTGATATTTCTTCTGTCTAGCTGCTACAGATAAAATGCATTAAAAAGTGCAACAACCTCTTGGTTACTTCATTCAAGGAAAACTTTCTCATCTTTATTTTACTTCTCTTTTTGCAACACTTGACATTTTCATCAGTGAGTGTTTGGTCAGGAAAACAGAATCACTTTGAGAATATGGAATGCAGTATTTGTTATAGGAATTAGATATTACAAAATTGTGGAAGGAGCTGTAGAAGATGTGGAAATAATCAGATAAGACTCTCTAACAAACACTGGCACAGGTAGACAAGTTGGAGCTTGCTGGAGAATCTGGGACAGCAGGTGCATCTAGCTGCTGGAGTGGCTATTGAGAATGGAAGAGTTGCTTAATGGATCCATAGAAAATTGTTGTCCTATGTCTGGTAGTGGCCCTGGGATCACTATGAGGGTTGCTGTTGGAGTCACTACAAAGCTGGAAGTCAGAAAGAAGAGTTGGGTACAGAGCAGGGAAAACAAGAACAAGCTAAAACTTGCTAGAACTTCTGTACCTATCTCTCACCACATTTAACCACTATAACTTTAAAGAGAGCTATGGTCTTTTGCAGACATGTGGATAGAATTAGAGTGTATTATAATGCTAAGTGAAATAAGTCAGAGAAAGACAAATATCATATGATCTCACTCACATGTGGAATTTAATAAAGAAAACAGATGAGCACCTCAAACTCAACACAAACAAAACAGATAATCACGCCAAAAAATGGGCAGAAGACATGAACAGACACTTCTCTAAAGACCTACAAATGGCTAACAGATACATGAAAAAATATTCATCATCATTAGCCATCAGGGAGATTCAAATCAAAACCACATTGAGATACCACCTTATACCAGTCAGAGTGGCCAAAATCAACAAAACAGTAAACAACAAGTGGTGGAGAGGATGTGGAGAAAGGGGAAACCTCTTACATTGTTGGTGGGAATGCAATTTGGTGCAGCCACTTTGGAAAACAATGTGGAGATTCCTTAAGAAATTAAAAATAGAGCTACCCTATGACCCTGCAATTGCACTACTGGGTATTTACCCCAAAGATACAGACGTAGTGAAAAGAAGGACCATCTGTACCCCAATGTTCATAGCAGCAATGGCCATGGTCACCAAACTGTGGAAAGAGCTAAGATGCTCTTCAACAGATGAATGGATAAAGAAGATATGGTCTTCTTATATATATATGTATATGTATACACACACACACACACAATGGAGTATTATGCCTCCATCAGAAAGGATGAATACCCAACTTTTGTATCAACATGGACAGGACTAGAGGAGATTATGCTGAATGAAATAAGTCAAACAGAGAGTCAGTTATCATATGTTTTTACTTAATTGTGGAGCATAAGGAATAAGTTGGATGACATTGGGAGATGGAGCAGAGAAGTGAGTTGGGGGAAATTGGAGGGGTAGACAAACCATGAGAGACTGTGGAATCTGAGAAACAAACTGAGGGTTTTGGAGGGAAGGGAAGCGGGGGGTTTGGGTGAACCTTGTGGTAGGTATTAAGGAGGGCACGTATTGCATGGAGCCCTGGGTGTGGGGCATAAACAATGAATTTTGGAACACTGAAAAAAAATTAATTTAACTTAATAAAAAAACAAAAAAACAGATGAACACATGGGAAAGGGGAAAAGGAAAA
Source organism: Mustela lutreola (assembly GCF_030435805.1). Classification (NCBI taxonomy): domain Eukaryota; kingdom Metazoa; phylum Chordata; class Mammalia; order Carnivora; family Mustelidae; genus Mustela; species Mustela lutreola. The sequence continues at coordinate 45,667,670 of NC_081292.1, forward strand.
AGAAAAAAGAAAAGGAGAGTGGGAAACAAGCCATAAGTGACTACTGAGGGTTGATGGAGGAAGGTGGGTGGGAGTGGGCTAGATGATGGGTATGAAGGAGGGCACTTGTGACAGACACTGGGTGTTGTATGTAAGGGACAAATTACTGAATTCTACTCCAGAAACCAATATTGCATATGCTAACAAAATTTAAATTAAAAAGAATATGAAAAGAAGGAGAAAGAGAGAGAGAGAGAGAGAAACAAGGGTTTCATTCATACTGCTGCCTTCCAAATTCGATGCATATCTCTTTTGGGGATACAGCTACTCATACAGAAAAGGACATTCTGGAAAATGTAGTTCCAACTTAGGTAGAAACCGTGTAAAACTACCAAACTATTGTCCTCTTCCCTCCTAAATCAATGTCCCTCTTGGATTTCTAGGGCATCACTTCCTCCTCTTTCTCTTACTGCCTTTCTGACTACTTCTTCTTAAAGAAAAACAGAGCTATGGGCATGAATATAAATATGAGTATGTATGTAGCTATATATAGATATGAAGATTAATTATATTTAGTTCTGGATTTGCTTAGATATGTTTAGATGGATTATAAAGTGATCCAAATCAATTAGATCATTTAACAAATATTAGGTTCTTTTAGGTAATATTAGTAGACTCTGTGAGTAGTTATGTGGGAACTCTACAACCCTTTTCTCACAATCTTACTAATAGATGCTGTCTTACAATGAAGAGAAAAGGTCTCAGAACAAAATTCTACCAAATTTACAAGCATGTATTAGCAAAATGATCACACAATCTGTTACATAGCTTGGGGGGGAAATCCAAACTCTGCCTAAATACGCTGACTACCACATTGCATGAGAGAATCACTCCAAGGTGAATACAACAGCATTCTGACAGCTTGTGAAGTCAACCTTGGAGTAGAATCCAGTTTGTGATTTCTCTAGGAAGAAGGGAAACATAGGACTAATGGGAGTATAGATTTTTACTAATTTTTACTGGAAATTTATTCAAGGCAGTGAGGGTTCTATAGTATTTTAGCCATACATCTATCCTAGCCAATGATAATGAAGAAACACTCTGGGGTATATTTTTATTTATTTATTTATTATTTTTATTTTTTTAATTAATTTATTTATTTTCAGAAAAACAGTATTCATTATTTTTGCACCACACCCAGTGCTCCATGCAATCCATGCCCTCTATAATATCCACCACCTGGTACCGCAACCTCCCACCCCCCCACCATTTCAAACCCCTCAGATTGTTTTTCAGAGTCCATAGTCTCTCATGAGAGACAATGGAGTATATTTTAATAAATATATTTGAAGTGCTAAGTAACCATTTTGAAAATGTTGATTCCTGGTGAAATGGACTTCAAATGCTAATAACCAAACCCCAGATGTGTATTAGAGTTCATTTACACATACCATGTTTCTACAGAACTACTTTAAAATAGATCAACATAACACTTATATAATTATTAATAATACATAATTAAAGTATAGCTGTCTATAGCACTATAACACAATAATTATGCTATTTATGTTCAGAAGCATGGAAAAAAACAGTCTACTAATATTCTCATTTCTCAGAAATCTTTACTATTTTTCAAGCAACAATCCTACATGCAGACATAGGTAATGCTTATACTGGCTTGAGACAATGTCAGTTCACAACCGTCTCAGGAGCTTCCCTGGAGTAATCTGAAAGAGGCCTCATACACAGAGGGCAGGGAGAGGAAGAAAGAGTCAGGCCATTCCCAGGGGACTGGGGGCAGTTTTAATAAGCAAAGAGAACTTAGATAAAGGCTGGTCCTGGGCAGTCTCAAGGCAAATGGATCCTTGCACCACTTGCATCTTTAAACTTTAAGATGTAGAAGGATGCCTTAACTGGGTACAGTCGGATAGACTGTGAAGCCGGTGTTCTCAATACCATATTATTATCTCAAGGCTATGTTTTTGGAGCAGGAAAGGCAAGCAGGACACACATTCCAAGGACGGGAGGAGGTGAGGCGTCTCTGAGTACACAGGTCCAGCTCACCAGTCAACAGGTGGTTACATCTTTTCTGTGACCTGCCACAACAGAAGACTTTAGCAATCCATCCCAATTCTGCCTCAATTAGCGGGTCATCTAGTTTTCCTAAATTAGAGTTCTGACCATGGGACATTTGCTGAAAAACCTCTGAGGTCTCCATTGTCCACATCCTCTTATCTTTACCACGCCTTTTTAAATTACCAATTTTCTATGCACAATCCCCAAATAGATCTTGTCTTTTACCAACCCAGCTTTAACTAAATTGGAGAATGCATCCCACCTCTGAAATCACTAAGTTGAAAGTAGAAACGTGTGGCCTGGACAGTGATCTTGTGTAGCTCAGTCCCCTTCAGCTTGACTGAGTTTCTGCACTGCTTGCTCTGCATCTTCCTACTTTCTTTCCATGACTTAGCCACAGTCTTCGACCTTGCCATGCTGTGCTTCATCCCTCATACCTGACTACTACCCCAAAGGAAACCCTGACCAAATAATGTGTACCAATAGGCTCATATCAGAGAGGGGTTTTTCTTTCTTTTTTTTTTTTTTTAAACATGCTATAGGCAGATACAATGGCCCTACAGGAACATCAAGTATACTATGTATGCTATACTATGCTATGTAAATACTATACACACAGAATGTGTGTATAACTAAAAGCTACCCAGTGTAAGTAAAAGCCATTGATAATACCATGAGATTGTCTGAAAGAACAACATATATTTTCACACGTGTTTATGTTTTGCAATAAGAAACACTGAAAGAGCATGAATTTCTTGAATGTTCCCGCCAACATTATTTTCTTAGTATTATACTTAATCCAGTACAACCAAAATGACTTGCATATTAGAAACTCAGTATTTTTGTTATTTTAGATACACATCTAAATCTCATCTAAGTAACATATGTGACTTAGATACATTTAAATATTCAAATATTTAAAATGTTATTTAGATGAGATTGAGATACTTTCGATATTTTGTGGATCCATTGAAGAAAAAACAGAAAATGGCAAATAAATTATAAGGTAAGTGATCACTAATGGGATTAGAGAAGATTATTCTCTATGACCAAATGGCTAAATAAAATAAATAAGTTAAAACTAATTAGATGTACAGTTTGGGAACATTTACAATAACCTATACCGTTGCACAGGTTGGAATTTAACAGTATTCTAGGAATTACACTTAAACCCAGTATGTGAATGTATCTAGTTAGAACAGAATATATTAATATGATTTTGTTGAAGCTTCTTTTCGTGAAGAATACACATTGACTTTTTATTCTCATCCATTTTCATTAGATGTCTTGATAATTGCAGAAGTTTATTGAACACATGAGTCATCCTTTTTTCTAAGCCTCCATTTCTTCAGGCAAATTATAATTTTCAATATTCAAGTTCTCATTTTGTGTCTGATGGTTTGTATATTACAAATAACAAATTATTGAAAGTTATTTTTTGTGTTTGGTGGCTATGCAACATGGGCACTTTGGTCTCTGTGGCATAGATTGAACTGGACAGGCATTCCCTCCTTTTACATTAATGTCTGGAATTCTAAATGTACGATGATTTAACCAGAAGGTTCACAATGTAAAAGAAGATTGCAAAGCAAGTTACTCTAATTATTTGCCTTATTCAGATCACAGGGACATTTTATCAATATGGTTTATTACATAATCATAACCACTATGAATTTTGGCATGATGAATCTTGAAGAAAACAATTTTTCATTTTATAGTGTAAATGATTTTATAGTTTATAAAAACCAGGAACCTTTGAGGACAATACAGATCCTCTTGGACACTAACTATGAAAAAGTTTTTTTAATTTATAGCTATATAATCAAGAAGGTTTGAAAGCCTATTTACTATCTCAAATTCTTTTTTCTTCAGCCTCTATGATATAGCACTAGATCAGCTTTACCAACTATCCATTAATTAGTTAGTGTAAATGTCCAATGAAGGGATTCACTGACATGTTAGACCATTCTGTACATGAACACCACAGAGTGCAGAGTAGCACATGCCTTAGATTTGAAGGTTAGTTCTGCCATGAGCTAGCTGCAAAATCTTGGTAAATAATAAGAAAACCTTGGAAAAGTCTCTTAGCATCTCTGAGCTTCTGTTTCCTCATTTGCCCAACCTAACCCACCAGAATGCTCTGGGACACATTGAGAATTCTTCAGTGAGAGTTCTTTGGAAATTCTGAACTGTTAAACAAATATAAGTTAGGTATATTCATTTTCTATTGCTGCTATAACAAATTATTGGAAACTTAGTGGTTTAAACAATACAAACTATTATTTTACAATTCTGTAGGTCAAAAGTCTGACACAAGTATCACCAGTCTAAAATCAACACAAAGACTATGTTCCTTTCTGGAGACTATAGGGAAGACTCTACCTCCTTGCCTTTTCTAACTTCTAGAGGCTGTTAGCATTCCTTGGATCCCAAAGGTGGCTTCCTCCACCTTCAAAGTCAATTACAATGAAATTTCCCCTGATCCTTCTTCAGTCATCACATCACTCTGCCAAACAGTAGCTGGGAAAAATTCTCTGCTTTTAAGCACTGATATGATTAGTTTTCCCCCCACCCCAGGTAATTCAGGATAATCTCCCCATCTCAAATTCCTTAACCTTAATCATTTCTGCAAGATCTTTTGCCACATAAAATAATGTATTCACAGGTCCTGGGGATTAAGACAAGGATATCATCCCTGGTAGGGGTTGGGGGAGCATTATTTAGCTTACCATGCTAGGTATAATTCTTATTAAATCAATATCCCTCTAAGTTTCCCCAGTAATCCTAACTCCACTGAGATTTTTCCTTATAAATATTTATGCAAATGGGTTGATCCATATTATCATATTTTTGTTCACATGTCAATTGATTATTTCACTAAACCTGCATCATACATTTGCTTCTTCTCTTCCATTAGAAATCAAGTTTTTCTAGCATACAAAATTAACTCTGTAGATAACTAAGGACTGCCAGTTATTAAGTGTACATTAATAAATGATAGCAGAGGTTTCAGAGACCAAAGGTCTATGAACTCACATAGGTGTTTCAGACATCACAGACAAGAGGACCAGTGCAATAAGCAGAGCCTGGACAGGAAGGGAGTCTTTGGTACGAGACTGCCTAGGTTCCAGTCTCAGATTTTACTCTTGGTAGCTGTGCATTCACAGACTGGTTGTTTAATCTCTTTATGCCTCCATTTCTTTAACTAGAAAATATGGATAATGACAGTCAATCACTTATAGGTTTTTATGAGAATACGAGGTATACGAGTAAAACTTCTTAGTCTTGGTAAGAGTGTCTGGCATATACTAAGCACTCAGTAAAAGTTACCTATAAGCTGAATGGCTTCTCTGACCCCATAATACCAGTTCTATGTATTTATTTTTTTACAGAGTTCCAATAACACCCCTTCAAAGAAAAATCCATGTGGATTTTTTCTTTTGATTAGAATATTTGACCATTTTTTTCTAGCTCATAATTAGCCAGGGATTTGCAATTTCTCTTTGTGAATTATCTGGCCCCTTTTAAATTCCTTCTTACCACTATCATCTAACTTTGGGGGCAATGCTTTGTCATTACCAGCTGTCATCAAGAGTCATCTAAAGGGGGATGCCTGGGTGGCTCAGTTGGTTAAGCAGCTGCCTTCGGCTCAGGTCATGATCCCAGCATCCTGGGATTGACTCCCACATCGGGCTCCTTGCTCGGCAGGGAGCCTGCTTCTCCCTCTGCCTCTGCCTGTCATTCTGTCTGCCTGTGCTCTCTCTCTCTCTGATAAATAAATAAAATCTTAAAAAAAAAATAAGAGTCATATGAAGGGGGAGAAAAGAGGAGGAAAAACTCAAATCAGCTTGTTCTTTTTTCTGAGGAACCACCTAGTTAGAAGTTTAAATCTACTGGCCATCAGAAAGTTTTTCAATTATCTGTAGATTTACTCTTTCTGTATTTTTGTTTTCACAAAGTATAAAAGAGAATTGAAATTTGAGTTATCTTTTCTCCCACTCAGAGGAATGTCACAGACATCCACAACATAGACATGTTTCTGAGACACTCTGAAACTTTCAATTGCATGAGTCTGAGAGAAACCACTCCACTATGTTTATCCATACAACAGAATAAAACTTTAGGCTCTGGAAACTTTAAGTAGAAGTCATCCTCTTGAAAGGAAAGCTGTTATAATGCTTTCTCAGATCCATTATGCGTAAGGGCTCTACAGACAAGCACACTCCATGATTATTTCAGTGTTTCTGGTCCTTTCTGAACAGCCTATATGCTATCTTCCTTTCCATGGGAGCACTGCAAAGGAGTAGCTCTCTCTGGTAATGTCTGCTTTTCAGCTCTATTGACGCCTTTCAGTGCAGAAACATTTTAGGCCTTGTCAGATTCTCCATTATAAGTTCTAGTTTTCAACACTTTATAAATCATCTATAAATATTCAGTTGTGGTAGGAAGAGACTTGACAGGATTTTCACAGTGATCATTTGAGGAATTATGGAAGAAATTATATCTTACAGTTGACATGTTAGAAGAGAGAAAAAAGAAGTAGAGTATGTGGATGGAGCAAAATAAAGTATTTGAAAATTCACAACTTTTAAGCCTTATTTTCATAATACAAATTTACTGCTCATGGTCTTATGGGACTCAAAGCAAATCCAAAAATACTTGTGGTGAGACATTTATTAAAATAGACAACTGAGAAGGTATAGTTTTCTCTGTATGTTACTGAATCCAAACTCTTTTATCTGGGGGAGGCACCCATTGTTTATCTCAGTGTTAGAAAACCATCTATAAGGTAAAGCAACAGAATTATTTGGTCACATATTGGCTGTCACCCACTTTCCTCAACATATTTTAGCAAGACTTGTGATGAAGTACACACAAAGAAACCAAAACATATATTGGAAAGAGAAAAAATAAATAAGTAATACACTGACTTGCAAGAATATAAAAATAACAAAGATCTCAGAGAATGTCATTCTGCTCCTTTGTCCACCAAATAATCCACTAGGTTTATGATAACATCTTGGGCATGATTGTTGGGTTTTTCAGGTTTTTGGAGAAAGAATCAGACTAGAACAACTCTTTAAATAAATCCTGTTTGAAGAAGGAAAAACAAGAAAGGAAAAGAAGAAAGAGAAAAAGTAGAGAGATCACATCACACTTAAAATGATCAGCCTGGTTTATGCTGGCTAACAGAACATAATAGGAAAAAAAAGAGAGAGAGAGAGAAAGAGAGAAAAGAAAAGAAAAGAAAAGAAAAGAAAAGAAAAGAAAAGAAAAGAAAAGGAAAAAGAAAACAAAAACCATCAGCCTGAGCCCGATGTGACTACTGATTTGGGTGTGATGGAAGGCTTTTCAAAAAGGCAGGAAATAGGTTTGCCTTAATTAAATGAAGAGGAGGTGGGAGGCAAGAAAAGCCAGCTACGCTCAGAGAAACTCAGATAAAGCAGTATACTTTGAAATGTAAGATTTCTTTAAATGAGGAGATATAAAAGATGGTAGGAGACATGGATATCTGAATGCATTGAAACTTAAACTGAAAAAAATAACATTAAGACAAGGTTTTTGAAAATGGAGTTATAGTAGTAACAAGGCCTTAGCACCTTGCAATTCTAAATCTCAGAGGACTGCAGACCACCTTTTTAAGCTGAAAAACATAAAAATAAAAAATCCAGGGGCGCTGGGTGGCTCAATGGGCTAAAGCCTCTGCCTTCGGCTCAGGTCATGATCTCAAGGTCCTGGGATGGAGCCCTGCATCAGGCTCTCTGCTCAGCAGGGAGCCTGCTTCCCTTTCTCTCTGCCTGCCTCTCTGCCTACTTGTGATCTCTGTCTGTCAAATAAATATATAAAAATCTTTTTTAAAAATCCATAAGCTGAATCACTGTGATCATTTTCATGTTCCCAGTAAACAAAATAAAATACAGAAAATAGATATGCCAGAACAAAAATCATATGATATTTAGGAAGAGATTCTGAAAATCACTAATTACAAGCTCTTGTCTATATCATTCATCCTTCTTCATATGAGCTCTACAAACACATCTTCTTTACTTGTTACTTGCATGCAGGTAGACAACATAAAAGTTTTCACTTCTGAAATCTCTGGCACACAAACATTAATATGTCAGAAAAGAAATAAAAAACTCACAGCATATGAATAAGCAGGTTTAAGAATGTAAATAAATAAAAAAGAATGCAAATAAATAAAATTAGATAAACATAGCAACATACAAAACTCCCCCAAATCACAATGAACATCATTAAAGTAACATTTCCATCTGAAATTCACTCCTTCCTAAAATGCAAATACCAGAATTACCTTATCTCTAGATATATTTGATTATCTCATTTACTCATTTACTCAATAAATATTAATATCTCAAAGGAAATATTGAATATCTCTTTACACCAAGTATTATACAGAACATATGAAATATGCAGATAAATAAAATTCAGTTTCTGCCTTCAAGGGGCTTACAGTCAAGTGAGGAATAGAGAGAAAAATAAACTCATAATTGCAATATAGTATGACAAGAGTAATCCACACCCATTAGTACTGTTTCAGATTATTGTTACAAAGACAATAAAGTCACCCACTCTCCTTTTTCTACTTCTAAAACAGTGGTTCTCAGATTCTAAAATTCATAAATATCACCTTGGAAGCTTGTTAAAAGGTAAGAAAGTTAAAATGCTAAACCCACATAAACACTATTAGATTCCAGTTCAGTAGATGTGGCCACGTCCAGGTGTTTCTGACTCAGCTGAGCCACTTCGAAAGGTGCTGATATAAAGTGCCCTGGAGCCATAAGCAGATATGCTCCCTAAAGGGGTCTGAGTGGTGTGGGAAGGGAGCCCAAGTACAGAAATCTAAGGTCCAGTATTTAAGAAATGGGTAACACTGGTAACCAGATAGTCCTTATGTGTTACTTTTGTCTTCTAGACTTTAACAGCCAATATGTGCAATTTTCATTGCAACTCTTCCCAGATTTTGCCTCTCTGGAAACTGCTCTTGGTTCCGGATATCTTATCTAGTACCTTGGATCCGAGAAAGCTCCAGCCAGTGGTGGGAAGAGGCTATGATATCAGAGGAAAAATTAACACCATTTCCAAGGAGATATTTGGAATTCCAAATTGGAATTCTGACCATACTTTCCATTGGAAATACTTTATGCTTAGTGGCTAAATTCTGTAGGACTGTTGGTTATGTTCTACTTCAACTATAACATAGATTAATGTATTAGATTAGCCTAAATGAAATAAAACCAATTGCCTATTACTTTAATTCTACAATAAAAAGTTTTCTCAGATATGAAGGTATATTTGGTTCCTCATTCTTGGATGGGGATAATGCTGATATGACTTTTTATGCAGGGATACATCTGTGTAGAGGGTATGAGTTCCCTGAAGACAATATATTAATAGGTTTTCAGCATTTAGAATTTAATGGTTTCCTGCTGAAGACAATCAACTTCTTTCGTCCAGAAAAGAGGATCAAATCAACCTTTTGTATCTAAGAGTGAAGATTGTGGGATCCTAAGGGAAGACCGCTTTTCCTACAAGCCTATCATGGACCAGTGGATTCTGACCCACATTAATCAACACTAATCTCTTTGATTCCTACCCATAAGTTGTCGTTTAGGAAGACAATTCCATAAACACTATTATATCCCACTAATAATGGACCTCGGTGAATATGTAACAGAGAGAAGCAGTAGAAAGATGCTAGGAACTTCAAGCCTATATATTCAGCTGTGGCACATAGAGCTGGTGAGAGAACTGTGGATATCACTATTACAAGAATATAAGCAAATAACTTAAAAATGAATTTAGACTCCCACTTAAATTACAGTGTCATTTTGTTGTTCTAAAAATCAAGTACAGTTTGTTTTCTGTTTAAAGGATATTCTTGATCACTTTTTGAGTTCTCTGTTCCAATCACTTTTATGATTTTTTAAAAAGAAACTCTCAAGAAAAAATTAAGAAACATGAACATGACAAGGACTTTTCTTGTTAATGAAAACAACTTGAAATCTGAGGTCTTGGCCCTGGGTGCATTTGGGTAGCCCTGCCATTCAATCAAAGAGAGTGGAATACCTCTTGTGTATTAACCTTTTTCTCTACTCTGGTTTGACTGTAAGATATCATCTGTAAATTGAAGGCTGATAATATCTTGTCAGAGTAACTCTCTTATTCTAGTTTATTTTTTTTAAGAAAATATCTTGTCATTTATTTGATGAGAGATTTCCTGTCAGTAAGTGCATATTAAAAGGCACAATTAATAAAAGCTTTCATTACTTTGGAATAGTGATTAGGGAGGGCAAATTCCAATGGGATTTCTTGTTTCTTGTGTATGAAGGAGAAAGTTTAACAGGACTTCAAATAAAGGCATCACAAAGAGAGTTCTACTAAATAGCATAGAACCCAAATATGAGCAGTCACATAAATCTACTAATGACCACTTATGTCAACAAGTTGCTTTATAAACCCACTGGGGGTTTGAATAATTTGCATTTCAAATATCAGGTAATTCAAAATTGTTCATTCCTTTGGATTCTTAAGAAACCCCCTAATTCCACGACCAGAAACACTTCCCCATAGTCATCTACTGTACAAAAGGGCAAAGGGAAAATAGGTGAATGAAATTTAAAATCACAAACAGAAACACCATAGTTCATTTTTTGTGGTGATGTGGGACAGAGAGTTCCCACTCAACGAGTTCATTGTTTTGCTGTTCCTCTGGAACACCTCACCTGTCATTTTTGAATATCAACCTCTTCTAAGGCTTATATATGCCAGGAGAAATTTTCCCACTTTATTATTTTTTATGGCAAATGCAGCAGAACAGAATATATGTTGAGTGGGAAAGACCTGGGAAAGGAAAAGTGTTGATCAAAAGTAAGCATTTTTCAATGACTCAAGCTGGAGCACAGGGATGCTATTAATAACTGAATCTAGAAGATCAGACTCATCCTCAACTTTTTCCCCCTCTCTTAACTTTCACTGCCAATCATTTCCCATTCATTCTATTCTCTAAATCTTTCCTTAATCTCACTCTTCATCACTCTTCTATGATCTTCATTATCACTTACCCACTTCTGAATATTCCATCTTCTCCTTTGACCCATCTCTGAGCTCTGTTGCTACCTTTTTTGGCTAACATCCTTATTGAGATATAATTCACAAACTATACAATCCAGCCATTAAAATGTACAGTCCAACTAGTATATCCAGAGTTGTATGACCATTACTACAATCAATTTTAGAATATTTTCATCCAAAAAGAAATACTGTGCCCTGTAGCAGTCATTCCCCCTTCCATTTCTCCTTATTCTCCTTAGCTCTAAGCAACCAGTAATCTACTTTCTATTCTATGTATTTGTGTATTCTGAACATTTCATATAAATGGAATCATATCATATATGGACCTTTGTGCCTGCCTTCTTTCATTTAGTCTAATGTTTTCAAAGTTAATTCATGTTATAGAACGTATCCATACTTATTCCTTCTTTTTAATGCTGAATAATATTCCCTTGTATAAATATACCATATATTATTTATCCATTAATCAGCTGATGAACATTTGGATTGTTGCCACTTTTCAGTATAATGCTGCTCTGAACATCCATTTCCAAGTTTTTGTGTGGCCATGTATTTTTATTTCTCTTGGGTTCATACCTAGGAGTAGAATTTCTGGGCCTTATGGTAAATCGGTTCAATTGCTGGAAGAGCTGCCAGATTATTCACCAAAATGGCTGTGCCAAGTTAAATTCCTACCAGCGTCTATGCGAATTTCTCGACATCCTAGTGAACACATTTATCTTTTTGTTTATTGCCATCGTAACAGATGTAAAATAATATCTCATTGTGATTCTGATTTGCATTTCCCTGATGCAATGATATTGCACCTTTTTATATGGTTGTTAAACATTTGTATTTCTTTTTTGGGGTAGTATATCTTCACATTCTTTTCTCATTTTTTAATTGGGTTATTTGTCTTTTTTTTTAAGTAATAACTATTCTTTATATATTCTAAATGCAAGTCTCTTACTAGATAGGATTTGTAAAAATGTTCTGTTTTTCACTTTGATGGTGTCATTTGAAGGGCAAAAGTTTTTAATTCTGATGAAATTCAAATTATCCGTATTTTTCTTTTGTTGCTTATGCTTTAGTATCATATCTAAGAATCCATTGCCTAATCTAAGGTCACAAAGATATGTGCCTATGTTTTCATTTAAGAGTTGCATAGTTTTAGCTTCTACATTTAGCTCTTTAATCTATTTTCAGTTAATTTTTATCTCTAATGTGAAGTAGACATGCAATTTCATTCTTTTGCATGTGGCTAATCTAGTTTCCCAAGAAAAAAAAGATGATTCTTTCTACCATTGGTATGAAATGAAATGGTATGAAATGGTCTTGGCATCCTTGTTTAAATTCAATTCACCATTCGCGTCTGCTCCCCGACCTGGGAGAGTGTCGCTTGGCGAACTCTCAGCTTCCCGCGGGTCTCCGGGAAGATGGTCACAGCCCATCCCTGCTGTCTGCAGAAGCGCTTTTCCTTTTGGTGTTGCTTTAAGATCTCTTTGATGGCCGCAGTGCTCCTGATACCCAAGCCCTATGATGCCTGTGATCCTCCTCCAAGATTCGAGTTTATGAAGCCAAATGCTACTAAATCCAGTTATAATCCTGGGGACGTAGTATACTTTGTTTGTCGACCAGGATACAAGCCTGTTTTACCTCCTCTTCCCATGTCTTCCGTTTGTCAGGCTAATAACATGTGGACACCTCTTCAGGAGGCTTGTACAGCAAAACAATGTCAGCATCCAAGAGAACCCGTAAATGGCCAGTTAGCCGCTGTGAATGGATCTTTTTCCTTTGGTTCGCAGATTCACTATTCTTGTAATGAAGGTTATCGGCTAGTTGGAGAAAGAATTCTATACTGTGAAATTTCTACTGCTGATGAAAGAAAAGTGACTTGGAGTGATGATCTCCCACTATGTATAAGGATAATGTGTCCACCACCTGGAAAAATACCAAATGGAAAATATACCGGTAGTGAGAAGGATGAATTTGAATATAATGAAGTGGTAATTTACAGGTGTAATCCTTCAAATGGACCAGATGAATATTCACTTGTTGGAGAGAGTAATCTTATTTGTACTGGCAATGGTGTAAGGAGTAGTCACCCTCCTGAGTGTAAAGTCGTCAAATGTCCATTTCCAAACCCTAAAAATGGAAGACTGTTATCAGGATTCAGAAAAAAATACTACTACAAAGCACAGTCACATTTGAATGCGACCCGGGTTATTACCATGAGGGTGAGAACACAGCAGTCTGTGGTAGTAACAGTATTTGGGAGCCTGCGAAGCCAACGTGTCTTAAAGGACCTCGCCCAAACCCTGGTGATGACCCAAACGTTGATGGCCCTAAGACTTTAGGTGGAGGCATCATTGCGGTGATCGTTGTTTCTGTTCTTGCTGTTGTTGTGGTACTTGGCGGTTTCCTGTGTTGGAAGACACAAGAAGACACAAGAAGAAAGGGTTGAAGTAAAACGGTTGGGGTTGCTGACAGGGGGAAAGAGAACCTGGGGCCGAATACCATGCTTATCAGGTTAAATCAACTATGCCAGCCGATCACTAAAAGGTTTCTACACACTGGTAAATCCTTTGAGATCTACAGTAAATTCACACAGCTTTATGGAAAACAGTACAAATGTTCCTCAAAAGATTAAGAACAGAGAATCATTGGATGATCCAACAGTTCCACTCATGGGTATATATCCAAAGGAAACAAAATAACTGTACAGCACTCTTTTCACTGCAGCATTATTTATAAGAGCCCCAACGCAGAAACAACCATGGAGGGAGGCATTCTAACAGAAAACATGCTACTCAAATATGGCGGCATACTATTCAGCCATAGAAAAGAAGGAAATCTTGATGTTGAGGGCAGAATATATGGACCCTCCAGGCATTTTGCTAAGTGAAATAAAAGTGAAACAGAAGGACACATACTGTAGGATTTTACTTGTTGTAGAATCTAAAAACAACAACAACAAAAAAAAAAAAAAGGGAAAAACTCCTAGAAACCCGATTGGTGGTTGCTCTGCGAGGGGTGTGAGCAGAATTGGGTGAAGAACGTCAAAGGGGACAAACATCCAGTTTTAACATTAGCAAATACCGGGATAGAATTAACGTGTGGCCTGGTGGTGTGGTGCTGCTATATTGTATATTAGCAAGCTGTTAAGAGTAGATCTTAAAAGTCCTGATCAGGAAGACAAAAATTTTTGTAATTGTGGTGCTATCAGCTAAATTCTGTGGTGAGCATTTCACAACATATCTTATCAGTTCAGGCTGTACACACCTTAAATGTATACCATGTTACATGTCAGTTACGTCAGTAAAACCAGGAGGGGAAAAAAAGGGTTCTATAAAAATCATTGTCTAGGTTTTTTTTTTTTTTTTTTTTCACTCAGATAAGTGCAGCCGTTAAGCCATAATGCTAGCATTTTAATGTGGTTTGAATGCTTTGATGCTGCTTTGAACAGTGTATGAATATGGGAATGAACTTCTGGCCTGTTTTCCCTTAAATAACATCTGCATTTATAGGACAACTCAACACAGTATCCCTGGTAGTATTTAGGTGGGAAGATAAGTTTTTTAAATGAAATACCCAAATTTAGAGAATTGTGCAAGATAAATTATATTTTATTTGTAAAGAAAGTGATTTTGAAATCCTTTTTGTTCAAAGATTGAGAAGTCTTTATTCACTCTTTCAACAACTCTTAAGATGTGTTTTATGTATTGTTCTGTGTAAACAGCCTTACAAATATGTGTATTCTACTTCGACCCTTAACATTAAAAATGGGAACACTGAAAATTGGGAAAAAAAATTCAATTCACCATTCTATAACTACTTTTTTAAGCACAGTTATGATTAAGCCTTATTTTTATTTCAGAACCACCAATTTTATGTCCCAGTCTAGCTTAGCCCCTTTCAACTATAGACAGTCATTTTTATAACCTATTGGCTCAACCTTGTGTAGTTCTTTTACCACAACAGGAAATATCATCTCATTTCTTCAAATACAGTGTGTGAAACTGTTGGCTCCAATTAAGATCCAACCTTATGGCTAGTTGGTTTCTCAAATTCCAGATCTGTCTCATCCCTGCTTACTGCCCTTCTCCAATGACCAGTGCTAATGAGGAGCTGATATGTCTGCTGACTCTTAGTTAGGGTTGATATATCCTCACTGACATGGGCCAAGTCTAAATTCCTTGCATTAGCATATGATGTCGTTTACCACTTGGTTCCAAGCTATCCTCCAATTTTCTCACCTCCTGTTGGAATCCCAAAACTCACACTTAGCGTAGTATTTCATTTCATAGGCTTTGTACATAAGCTACCTATGTTCAAATTCAAGCCTGCTACTTAGGAATGTGACCTTGGGCAAGTTACACAACTTTTGAACCTTAGTATCTTTATATATAAATAGAGATATTGAAAGAGACTCTTTCATCTCTGCTCTCTCTTGTTCTCAGTTGGTTCCTCTATTATTCGTCCACTTATTATATTTATATTGAATTTATCTGTTTTCATATCTGCCTCTTTTATTAGATTGAAAGATCACTATAAGAGCAAGTCTTATTCCCCTTAATATTCACTAAGGCAACTGACATTGTACTTGCTCAGTAGCAGATACCTTATGGGATTCCCAGGGAGATTTGGAGATTCAGGGAGGTCAGTTTGACAGTGTCCTAGAGGTTTAGATGTACTCCAAGTTTTAGAATGTGAATCCCTCTGATTTTACAATGTGAATCCCAGGGATAACTTACCAGAAGAAGAAACCTATAGGGTTTCTGGTCAGTAAAAATTTAGAGAGCACAGAGCTGTGGAATCAAGTCCAAATTATACAAACTAAGATGGGTATTATTGTCTCAATGCATAAGCAGGTCCAAGATGTTGGTAAGAGAGTGACATCTAAAGTATTTCTAAAGATAAATATGGCAGACACATCCTAAGGTGACCTCTAAGGAATCACTCCTATATAGCCCCACCACCACCATGAATATAAGCAAAAGCTGTAACTTGCTTATAACCAATAAGACATTACAAAAGTAATGGGGTAGTCCCTCCCTTGAGTAAATTATATGCCAAACATGAAAGAATTTTGCAGATATAATTTAAGTCCCTAATCAGTGGCTTTAACATAATCAGAAGGAAGGTTATGGAGGGGAGGGCTGATCTAGTTAGGTGACCCCCTGAGAGTCTCAAGATTAGAGGCTCTCCCTTGCTGGTCTTAAAGAAACAAAAAGCCATGTTGTGAACAGCCTATGGAGAGGGGCAGCCTATAGTTGCTAAGAGCCTCAGTCCTAAAATCACAAAACTGAATTCTGCCAACAACTTAACTGACCTCAGGAAAAAATCCTGATTTCCAGATGAGGATGAAGCCTAACGGATGATTTTATCACACCCTCATGAGTCCTTGAACAGAGAACTCAGTTAAGTCATACAGACTTGTGACCCATGGAAACTAAGAGAGAATAAATATATATTGTTTTAAGCCATTAAATTTGAGGCAATTTTTATGAATTATAGAAAACTAGTTTGCCAGAGGTCAGGGGATTAATATTTCTTGTTTGTTTGTTTGTTTGTTTGTTTTTAAGATTTGTTTATTTTATGGAATGCCTGGGTAGCTCAGTTGGTTAAGCATCTGCCTTCAGCTGAGGTCATGATCCCAGGGTCCTAGGATCAAGACCCACATCAGGCTCCTTACTCAGTAGGGAGCCTGCTTCCCCCTCTCCCTCTGCCTGCTGCTCCCTCTGCTTGTGTTCTCTCTCTCCCTCTCTCTCTGTCAAATAAATAAATAAAATCTTTTAAAAAATAAAAACTTATTTATTTTAGAGACAGAGGGGAATAGAGAGGAAGAGAGTGAGTGGGAGGAGAGGGAGAAAGAGAATTTCAAGCAGACTCCTCAGTGAGCTTGGAGACTGCTGTGGAGACTGCTGTGGAGACTGCTTGGAGACTGCTGTGGAGAGAATTTCAAGCAGACTCCTCAGTGAGCTTGGAGACTGCTGTGCTGAGGCTTGACACAGGGCTTGACATGGGACTCCACTCAGGGATCCATTACAGGCTTGACTCCAGGCTGGATCCTACAACACTGAGATCATGACCTGAGCCAGACACTCCTTATGCTCTACAAGTAAGTGAACACTGAAAAAATATAAATAAATAAATAAATATAGAAATAAATATTTATTTATTTATATTTATTTATTGATATTGATATATGTATTTATATATTTTATATATCTTTATATATTATATATTTTATAAATATTTATATTTATATAAATATCAATATCAATAAATAAAATATAAATAAATAAATAAAGCCAGACACTTAACTGACTGAGCAACCCAGGCTCCCCAGATTAATACCTCTTGTTAATGTGATTGCTATGAGTTGTTATGTGTGATAGAGTCACTGAAAGAACCAAACAAACCCTCTTAGACAGTAGGAACTTTATAAATTACTGTTGATCATGAGTGAATAAATGATCATGGTTTCTGAGAACTATTATTCTAACAGAATGGATAAGTAAACTCACAGTGAAATCTGAAAAGGCTATAATATAGTTTATTCTACTGTAAGTACGTTATGGATTATTGCATATAAAATTGGTCACATTTTACAGCTAATCAACATATATTAATCACCTTCTTTGTGTGTAGCACAATGTATCTACTATAAAAATTCATGAATTTTATTCTTAACCAGCTTACAAACAAGTAAGAGAAAAGCACATAAAAATGTGAAAAGTTGAAAAATAGTGGCCAGCTAATTTTTACACATAAAAATTGGTGCAAACAGTATGATTTGACATTTCATAGGTAGAAGAGACCTTCATGGTTTAGAATCAACAGAAAGGCATCCAAGAGGCACAAACTCAGCTTGGAGGTTGAGATGAAACAGGGAGGGAAGAAAGGAATAAGAGGCAGTTTTAGGGAGGCAAAAACCACTTTATACACCAAGGAAGAGAGAAATGAAAGTGGAAATGAAAGAGAAAGCAAGTAATGGAAGAAACGGTAAAAAGTAGCAGAATCCAACTGTTTTCATCATCCACCTATATTATTTAATTATTCTAGTAGGAGTAAACTCTTTTCAATCCTTTTAGTTACTGGTAGAAAATCACAAGATCTCTTTATAGCTTGTCTGGGAATCTTTCCTGAAGAACATATTTAGCTGTGTATCCTTATGTTGCAATGATAAGATTTTGTTCTTGTTTTATTGCTGATTGTGTACCAAGCTTTATCAAAGCAATATAATCTTACCATAGCCCACATTCTGGACAGGAAGCCAGAGGACCTCAATTTTAATTCTGATGCTGCCAGAAAAACAGTGTAACTTTGAGCCATAGTTTCCCTACCATATGTTCTAAATATAGTGATATTTACTTTCCATTAAGTCTGTCAAGACTGCCATTCATTCTATTAGGCCAGTATCACCCTGAAACCAAAACCAGATAAAGACACCCTCCCAAAGAAGAGAACTACAAACCAATTTCTCTGGTGAATATGATACAAAAATCCTCAACAAAATACTAGTAAATCAAATCTAACAAAACATTAAAAATATCATTCACCATGATCAAGTGGGATTTATTCCCAGGATGCAAAGGTGGCTTAATATTTGTAAATCAATCAATGTGATGCATCATATCAATAAGAGAAAAGGTAAAATCTATATAAATATCTCAATAGATGCAAAAAAGGCATTTAATGCATGCATTCATAGTAAAAACCCTCAACAAAGTAGGTTTAGAGGGAACATACCTCAACACAATAAAGGCCATATATGAAAAATCCATAGCTAACATACTCAATGGGGGAAAAACTGAAAGCTTTTTCCCAAACAACAGGAATAAGACAAGAATGTCTACTCTCTCACCACTTTCACTCAACATAGTACTGGAAGCCCTAGCCATAGCAATCAGACAAGAAAAAGAAACAGAAGACATCAAAATTGGTAAGGAAGAAGTAAGACTTTCACTATTTACAGATGACGTGATACTATGTATACAAAACTCTAAGGACTACTAAAAAACTATGAAAACTGATCAATGAATTCAATAAGGTTGCAGGATACAAAACAAATTATATAGAAATCTATTGTATTTCTTAGGGGTGCCTGGGTGGCTCAGTCAGTTAAGCATCTACCTTTGGCTCAAGTCATGATCCCAGGGTCCTGGAGTGGAGCCCTCATTGGGCTCCCTGCTCAGTGGGGAACCTGCTTCTCTCTCTTCTTCTATCCCTCCCCCATTCCTGTGTTCTCTCTCACTCTCCTTTCTCTCTCTCAAATAAATAAATAAATCTTTATAAAAAAAGAAATCTGTTACATTTCTATACACTAATAATGAAGTAGCAAAAGGAGAAATTAAGAGCACAATCCCATTTACAATTGTACCACAAATAATAAAGTATCTAGCAATAAACCTAACCAAGGAGGTGGAAGACCTGTACTCTGAAAACTATAAAAAACACTGATGAAAGAAATTGAAGATGATATATACAAAATGGAAAGACTATCTATGCTCATGGATTAGGAGAGCAAATATTGTTAAAATATCCATACTACCCAAAGCAATCTACAGATTTAATGAAATCTCTATCAAAATGCAAACAATATTTTTCACAGAAATAGAACAAATAATTCTAAAATTTGTATGGAACCATGAAAGATCCCAAAGCCAAAATAATCTTGAAAAAGAAGAGCAAAACTGGATGTATCATAATCCCAGATTTCAAGATATACTACACAGATGAAGTAAGCAATATAGTATGGTAATGGCACAGAAATAGACACATATACCAATGGAACAAAATAGAAAAACCAGAAACAAACCTGCAATGATATGGTCAATTAACCTTCAAAAAAGCAGGAAAGAACATACAATGGGAAAAAGTCTTTTCAACAAATGATGTTTAGAAAACTGAATAGCTACATGGAAAAAAATGAACCTGGACTAATTTCTTATACTACACACAGAAATAAATTCAAAATGGGTTAATGACCTAAATGTGACACCTGAAACCATTAAAAATCCTAGAGAAGAACACAGGCAGTAATTTCGCTGACATTGGCCATAGCAACATTTTTCTAAATATGTCTCATGAGGCAAGGGAAATAAAAGCAAAAACAAACTATCAGAACTACATCAAAGTGAAAAGCTTCTATACAGAGAAGGAAACAATCAACAAAACTAAAAGACATCCTACTGAATGGGAGAAGATATATACAAATGACATGTCAGATAAAGGGTTAGTATCCAAAATATAAAAACAAAACAAAACAAAAACTGATACAACTCAACACCCCCAAAACAAATAGTTCAATTAAAAATGTGAAGAAGACATGAATAGACATTTCTCCAACGAAGACATACAGATGGCCAACAGACCATGAAAAATGTTCAACAGCATGAAAAGATGTTCAGCATCATTCGTGATCAAGGAAATGCAAATAAAAACTATAATGAGATATTACCTCACACCTGTCAGAATGGTTAAATCAAAAAGACAAGAAACAAGTGTTGGTGAGGATGTGGAGAAAAAGGACCACACTTGTACTGTTGGTGGGAATGCAAAATAGTACAGCCACTGTGGAAAACAATATAGAGTTTCCTCAGAAAAATACTAGAACTACCCTATGATCCAGTAATTTTACCACTAAGTATTTATCCAGAAAATAAAAGAACACTAATATAGCATGAGATATGCCCCCTTATGTTTATTGCAGAGTTATTTATGATACCCAAATTATGGAAGCTGCTCAAGAGTCCACCAATAGATGAATGGATATACACAATGGAATATTATTAAACCATAAAAAAGAATGGAACTTTACCATTTGTAAGACATGGATACAGCTCGAGAGTTTAATGATAAGTGAAATAAGTCAGAAAAAGACAAATACCATATGATTTCACTCATATGTGGAATTTAAGAAACATAACATGTGAGCATAAGAGAAAAGGAGAGAGAGAGAAAAACCAAAAAACACTCTTAACAATAGAAAACAAACTGATGGTTACCAGAGGGGGAATTGGTGGGGGGAAGGAGATGGAGATTAAGAAATGCACTTGTGATGAGCACTGGGTGATGTATGGAAGTGTTGAATCACTGTGCTGTACAACTGAAATTAATATAACTGTATGTTTACTGGAATTAAAATAAAAAAGACCACTACTGCCAAAATATGATCAATATTATAAATGTCAACCCATGTACTTTCATCTAGTAAAAAGGAGCAAGACCCTTATGTTTCTATTTTGTGTCCTCCTGTCAAATCCAGGGTTATTTATTTTTAAGGATTCCCATTTGTCACAAGATTCTTCAGCTTATTAACAAAATTTTCATAAAAGGTTAAGATAAATTAATGAAAATCTAATTTCTAAACCAGAAAGTTGTAAGAGCAAAGCTGAAACAGTAGTGACAATATGGAGGTGTGATTTGAAGATACAACCTGAAATACTTAGGATGACAAATAAAGGCGTTCTCCTATCTGTAATAGCACAAACAGTAACACAAACAGCAAAGTAAGTGTGTTTTATGTTTCTTTAAAAATAAACAAAAATTCAACTAAGGTAAAGTGAAAAAAAATGTGAAAAGGAGTTCATATTTAAATATGTGTTTATCTGTACTCTTAACTATCTACAAAGTACATTGTAGGAATATTTCAATAACAGCACCAATACAATGAACTCCAAAATACAAAATAAAAGACCAAAGGTAGCAAATAAAAGGGG
Source organism: Mustela lutreola (assembly GCF_030435805.1). NCBI lineage: Eukaryota > Metazoa > Chordata > Mammalia > Carnivora > Mustelidae > Mustela > Mustela lutreola. The sequence continues at coordinate 45,689,527 of NC_081292.1, forward strand.
TCAGAAATGGAGCCACTACATTAAAATATTCTAACTCAAAAAATCTATACCTGAACTCTCAGCTTCAGAGCAGCTAGGATCAAAATGGGGACTAGCAAGTTAACTCATCTTCACAATAGAACGATGTTATCAGCTTAGTAGGAAAAGCTGTTTCTTTTCCTTTCAGACCTCTGAAAGTAATTCTCATTCTGTAATTTTCATTCTTTGTTCTCTATTAAGTTACAACTTCTTAGTAAATATAAGAAGGATTTAGGGGGCCTCTACCATTAGAAATCCAAATAACTCTTAAGTGTAAGATTTGAAAGATGTCCATCAACAGATGAATAGATATGAAAGATGTACATACACACACACCTACACACATGATGGAACATTATGAGAAAGTCATGAGAAATAAGGAAATACTGCCATTTGTGACATGGGTGGACTTTGAGGGCATTATGCTAAGTGAAATAAGTCAGACAGAGAAGACAAATCCTGTATGATCTCACATTATTATAGTCAACAATACTGTATTATAGACTTCCAAGTTGCTAAGATCTTAAATGTTCTTGTCAGAAAAAAGAAACGATAATTATGTGGGGTGATAGAGGTGTTAACTAACGCTACAGTGAAGGTCATATTGCCATATATAAATTTTTCAAATCAATATGTTGTACACCTTAAACTTGCATAATGTTATATATCAACTTATCTCAATTAAAAAAATTCGAGATGGCTTTCATCAACCCAAAAGACATTTTGAAATCCAAAATTTTTGCTAACATTCAAAGCACTCATTAATGGAAAATTTAGTTGCTAAATTTTAAATTGCTAAATACAGCAGGAGATACCCAAAGAAAATGATCTTCTCAAAAAACTCCAGTGAGAAAAATAGGAAAAAAAATCTGTTCTACAGTTTACTAGTTGGAAAGATGATGCCCAGAGTCAATCAGTGCATCAACATAGGAAAACACTTGTTCATCACCTAAACCTGTATTTTTAATATGAACCAGTCTATAACGTGCTCAGCAATGTGAAGAGTTTTTATTAAGAAGATGAAAGCTGTCCCTTGCCTCCCAGAGGACAGAATGAAAGTTAATGGACTTAATAATCTACAGCAAAAAGAGTCAGTTTAGATTAGACAGTAAGGAGAATTTTTCAGTGGAGAGGGTATCAGAAGATTGAATTTCCTGCCCGGAAACCTTTTGAAATAAGAGCTCTTCTTATCTGTGTGTAGTAATGGAGATGGCGTCATGACAGCAGCGGAAAGGGAGTTGGATTAGAATGAACTCTAATCGTCCTCCCTACCTTTAGACCCTACAATTCAAATGCTATACTTTTACGGTAAAAGTAATAGGGAACAACATTGACTTTCCATCTTTTCAAGAGCCATCTGAATGTGCATCTTGACAAACTTCTGACAACATTTAGAGTTCCATTTGGCCTGCAATGAACAAGGAAAACGCTATTCATGTACCCTCCTTAGAATAATTTGCCTGTCTGGTTGATTTACTCATGAATGCTTTCATTTGTGCTACTTACTTTTGGAAAGTTTCTTCTTAACTTAACAAGGACTAGAAACCATTATCATAGAAGTTTAGCCATGGGTGACCAAACGGAATTGATTAGGGCTGAACTGAAAACGACAAGAGATCATGTTTTCAATATTAGGGAAGAGCTGAAAGCTACCAGTGATGAGCTTCACAATGCTCTCAATGAGTTCCAATCTAATCTAAATTCTCTCAACACTAGAGTAACTGAGACAGAAGATAGAATTAGAGATCTGGAGGACAAACAGATAGAGAGAAAGGATCAGGAGGAAGCCTGGAACAAACAGCTTAGAAGCCACAAAAACAGAATCAGGGAAATAAATGATGCCATGAAACGTTCCAGCGTCAGAATTATTGGAATCCCTGAAGGGGACGAGAAAGAAAGAAGCCTAGAAGATATAGTGGAACAAGTTCTTCATGAAAATTTTCCAAATCTTGTGAATGGAACCAGCGTTCATGTACTAGAGGCTGAAAGGTTTCCCCCCAAGATTACAGATTCTCAAAAGTCCTCGAGACATCTAATAGTAAGAATGAAGAATTATAATTGTAGGCAGAACCTCTTGAAAGCAGCTAGGACAAAGAAGATCCTTACGTACAGAGGAAAGCCCATCAGAATAACATCATACCTGTCCACAGAGACCTGGCAAGCCAGAAAGGGCTGGCAAGATATATTCAGGGCACTGAATGAGAAGAACATGCAGCAAAGAATACTTTATCCAGCAAGACTGACATTCAAAATGGATGGAGAGATAAAGAGTTTCCAGGACCGGCAAGGCTTAAAAGACTATGCAACCACCAAGCTGATACTGCAGGAAATATTAAGGGGGCTTCTTTAAAGGAGGAAAAATCCCAAGAATAGCATTGAACAGAAATATAGAGACATTCTACAGAAAGAAAGACTTCAAAGGTAACACGATGTCAATAAAAACGTATCTATCAATAATCACTCTCAATGTGAATGGCCTAAATGTGCCCATAAAATGGCACAGGGTTGCAGACTGGATAAAACGACAGGACCCATCTATATGTTGTCTACAAGAGACCCATTTTGAACCTAAAGATACACCCAGACTGAAAGTGAAGGGATGGAGAAGCATCTTTCATGCCAATGGGCCTCAAAAGAAGGCTGGGGTAGTGATTCTCATATCAGACAAATTAGATTTTAAACTAAAGACTGTAGTCAGAGATACAGAAGGACACTACATTATTCTTAAAGGGACTATCCACCAAGATGATCTAACAATTGTAAATATCTATGCCCCCAATATGGGAGCAGCCAATTACATAAGAAAACTGTTAGTCAAGATAAAGAGTCACGTTAATATGAATACACTAATTGTTGGAGATCTTAACACGCCTCTCTCAGAAATAGACAGATCATCGAAGCAGAAAATCAATAAAGAAACAAGAGCATTGAATGACACATTGGACCAGATGGACCTCATAGATATATACAGAACATTCCACCCTAAAACAACAGAATACTCATTCTTCTCAAGTGCACATGGAACTTTCTCCAGAATAGACCACGTACTGGGTCACAAATCAGGTCTCAACCGATACCAAAAGACTGAGATTATTCCCTGTACATTCTCAGATCACAATGCTTTGAAATTGGAGCTCAACCACAAGGAAAAGTTCCGAAGGAACTCAAACACCTGGAAGCTAAAGACCACCTTGCTTAAGAATGCGTGGATCAATAAGTTTCTGTACTTTTTGGCTAGATTTAGGTTAATGTTGTGATTGGCAATTATATATGTCAATTCGGTAAATAATATTCATAAAATAAGAAAATGAATTATCACTAAATCTCTGTGTACTTGAACCCAGGAACTCTGGCTCCAGAACTTGTGGCCATATCCACTGTGCTTCACTGTCTCTCACATCTAAAAATGATTAGATATAATATGTGGGGTTAAGTGTTATGGTGAAGATATGCATGGAGTTCCATGAGAACTGACTGAGGGATGTGAGGAAGGATATGCATGGCTCCTACTGGAAGTAGGCAAGGAGTTCCTTGGGGTAGAGTTGTTGATGGGTATTGGTTCATTGTAGGCCAAGGGGCACAAGGGAAAATTTAGGACATTTTTGCTGGGAAGCCACAAATACTATTTAAATCTTTACTTACACTAGATACATTTCAAGTATGCAATAACCATATTTGGCTATTGGCTATTGTATTAGACAGTAGTATTGTATTAGACAGACTATAGAACACTTCTATCAATGGGTAAAATTCTACTGGCAGTGCTATTCCAGACAGCACATAAATATCTCTCTTCTTCACAGCTCAGTATCTAATACTCAGCACAGGGTCTGGCATATTGTGGATGATAATAATGCCAGATAATTATATGAGCTACCTATTGTCAGCTTTCACACATAATGTAATAGCATTTTTCCATAATGGGCATTTAAAAAAAAAGATTTTATTTAATTGAGAGAGACAGAGACAGAGAGAGAGGGCGCGCACAAGTGGTGCGGGGGCGGGGGGGCAGAAGGAGAGAGAGAAGCAGGATCCCCTCGGTAGGAAGCCCAACACAGGGCACAATACCAGGACCCTGGGATCATGACTTAAGCCCAAGGCAGATGCTTAACTGACTGAGCCACCCAGGCACCCACTTAATGGGGCTTCTGATGGAAGTCTCCAAAATCTCCCCAAAGAGGCATGATATAATTAATGTAGGTGTATTTCTTTAAACTTGTGCAAGGAATTGTGATGTGGCACCTACATAAGCCTGGATGCTGAGAAATACTCAGAACTCCCATAAAAGTTTTCCAAATCACCCCTACTCTTAATTCCTCATACAGACACTGCCATTAAAATGGTCTGACACTCTGCAAAGACTTTCATCTTGTTATTTTTCTGCTCTATGCTTGTTATTTTTCTGGCCCTTTGGAAAACCATTCACCTCAATTGAAACTTGGGGCCTAATCAGAGGAACCAAACTCTTCACTCTGTTGTCACTGCTCTCCCACAAGGGTTTGCCATTCCAATTAGGTATGTCAATAGGAAAGCCACATTTCTGAAACAGTTCTTTAACTCTACAGTCTTCTCCCAAAATGTCTTCTCAGAAAGCTTGGGCAGAACTCTCGGAAATTATCACTAGCTTGGAGAGACATGAAAAAGGAGATTCATTTGGTAAACATAATGAACACATCCAGATCTATTCCTTTAATCTGGTTTTTGACTCATGGCTTGTGTATGCACTGTTTATGTGGAGCTCAATTCATGCAGGTCTTTTAAAATAGACCTATGATTCTAAGTCCCGCATCTAACAACTAGAATGACCCAAGATCTATAACCTAGGTGACAGCCCAGCTCCAGAAAAGGACTGTACCCTATACCCATGTCACACTGTTCTCTAATATGTCACCCTACCTAATACAGTACTAGACACATAGATAGGTGCTTTATTGATATGTAGACACTGAGCTTCTCTCTACTCCTTACACTACAGGAAAAAAGTGTTTGCCACTCATTTATTTTACCAGTAGTTACTGAACACTTGCTATATTTCAGACTCCAGAAGGTGAGGATAAAAAGATGATCAGGACAGATGTAATTCCCATTCCCTGCAATACAAATGAGACAACATGAAAGTGCTCTGATCAGAGACTTCCAGGGTGCTGTTGGAGCACAGAGAGGAAGCACTCACTCTACCCAGGATATTGGAAAGTCACCCTCCCTGAGGAATTGGTAAAAAACCTTTTTAAACTTTAGTTTTTAGTTAAAAACTAAAGGACCTGTGAGAATCACAGAGAACGGGGAGGAGGGTGGTGAAGAGAATGCTCCAGAGAGAAGACATAGGAGCCAAGAGGAGAGAGGGAAGTTCATTGCAGGATTTTAGAGGGTGGAGAGGAGAGAGGTGGTAAGCAAAGTCAGACTGTGAAGGGTCTTGTACTCAATTTAAGGAGTTTAGACTATTCTCAGATAACTGGAAGCCAATATATTTCAAACAAGGTAGTGACATGATATTTGTGTTTTAAAAAGATCAGCCTGCTTGCAGGACACCATTAGGAGGTTATGTGATGATCCAAATATTCCCCATCACCTAGGACTTGGTCACCATCCCTCCTCTGGTTCTGAGCATATACACATCATTATAGAGTTGACAGTTAACCATCTAGCAGTCCTCACCTCCCCATATTTCTATGATGATCACCTTAACTAGATGAGTGTCCTCATCCCCAGAGATATTTTGACAGGCTGCTTAAACACATGTGCCAATTACTCCTTTACAGTCTTGATAGAATCCCAAGTGGACTTTATAATCCATCCCCACGCTGCCTCCCACTCCCCTCAATGAAATTTCCAATTATGTCTCATTCACTTCGGAAGACCAAATTAAGCTCTTTTACTCTGCTTTTATGCTGACTCATATGCAAAAATTGTTATTTAAACATAGTTCTAACATTACGGGTGCCATCTGTGCACCTAGAAGAGTCCTAAGACATTGCTGGGAGATGTTTTTCCTATTGTGTACTCTGGCCAAAGAGTGTTTTCACTTCAGGTAGCCCAGCCATTAACCCTTCGCTAGGAAATCTGCCATCAGTAGAAGAGTCTTGATGAAGATAGGCTTAAAGTATATTAGTTTTTTAAAATTTATTTTTAACTCTACAAAATATTTAATTATAGTTTCATGTGTCATCTTGACCTGCATTTTTCTGAAGATACCATGGATGGCTCAATACTATCTTTTGTGTGTCTGGGGCTTTAGAGCATTGTCTCATTCAACCCCAGAGTCGAGTTTATGGATGTGCAACCAGTGTCATTACACAGGTGCCAGTACTAAGAAGATCCCTGGGCTTAAATATTCCGCAATAGCCTTTGTGAAAAGCATAATAATTTTAGTTGTGAATTTGTGTTTTGAAAGTGAAGCCTGTGGGTCGAAGGAGCAAATATGGGGGCTTTGGAGACTCAGCTCATGTGTGGTCCCATCTCCAGCTACCTCTTTTCCTCTCTTAGATGGGTTCTCAGTCATGCACTCACCCTCTGCAGGCACTGGGTCCCTTCTTGAGATCCCTCCCTGCCCATGTCCAGACATTTCTGCAACCCTCCACCTCCCATTTCATGCTGGCTGATTAGACTGTTCTCAGGCAACTGGAAGCCAGCATGTTGCAAACACATGTAAGAAGGGACAGGATCGGACACACATCCTGTGGTGCCTCCAGGCAAGACATAGCTGCAGCCTTACCTGCCCCAGACTGCCAGTGTCAGTGATGCATTTCTGTGGGTGACTCCTGAGCCTTTCTCACGTGTGATCCAGCTTCTGAGCATGCCTTGGCCCACAGGTGGCAATCCCATGGGGGTATCCACTCCACCCTGAGTTAAAGCAGAAGGCCACAGGAAAGGAGTTTCCTGGGAGGGGTGCATCCCCATACAAGACAGTAGAACTCATATAGCCCAGCAAAATCCACAGGGGTCAGTAGAAAGAGAAACCAAGAAAGAAAGGGAAAATGTTTATATATCTAGTACCTTTGAAAGCACTTTTTCTGCTGTTTAACCACAACTCTTTAAGACTGTAATGGGGCACCCACTTTACCATCAGGGAATCTAAGGCTCAAGAAGTGAGTAGATGAGACCACAGTCATGAAACTTGCAAACAGCAGTGCTAAGACGTAAGTACGGAGTCAGTAGGCCTAAAGCCCAGGCTCTCAGACTTCTTGCCTTTGTTACTGGTGCTGCCCTTCCAGGATCATTAGCTCCCAACCTGGATTCTCTTGAACTTTTTGATGTATAGACTAGAGATACTATTTATGGGAGTTTCACACTCCTGCTGTCAGCTAATGTGGGGTTGCTTCTATAAGGAAAGCCCAGATACGTACAGAGTGGTTCTAAATGCTCCATTGAATTCTAATTGTTGACACATATAGCTCAAATACATACAGAGAGGTTCTAAATGTTCCATTGAATTCTAATTGTTGACGCATATTCAAATCTTCTTCCTCTGCTTCCACATAAAAGCAGAGTCTTACATAAAAGATTTAAAGAAATCTTGCTAAATTTAAGCTTTCTTTTGGTCATTTACCGAACAGTACTCATAGACTTTTTCTTCCATTAAGGGCCAGTCTGAGAAAAAGAGCATATAAGGCTTTTTTCTCTAAAAGTGATGATGGAGCTTATTGCCATTATCTAGAAGTTTCCTTTGTTCAAGATTTCCCAAATATTCATCAAATGACATCAGAAACACACTGGGCTCCAACAGTGCCTCCATGAACATGAAATTACTCTCCAAATACTGAAACTGAATGCCTCTGGTTTCAGGGTCCACAAATCATGTGCTTAAAACTATCAAAATTAAGGGAACTATTGCTACCCTAACTTAACATACCTTTAAAAGATATCATAATTATGGGGAATTGACAAGCAACCACCTTGTAGATATATATAATTTTTAAAATAATAAGCAAATAAGCAAACAGATATCACTTGGAAATTTAATATATATCTATTTTATAGGGCCATTTTTTCTAAATTGACTAGTAAAAGAAAATCTTGATCATTTAATGGACAGAAGTATTATATCAACTTCAAGAATCAAAATTATCTTGGGAGAGATCAACTGAATCTTATCTTCAGCAAACTCAGAAAAAGTTTCCTCTACCTCCTTGTTAGGGGATTTCAGATTGAGATGGTAGGTAGGTGAGGATAGCTAAAATAATTTTTTAAAGGATTTTGTTAAAGATCCAAATCTATGCCAGCATTTCAACACAGGTCCGCATAAAGTTATCAATAGCATAAAAGAAATTGAAATTAAACTGATGAGGGAGCAGGAGGCTGGCTGAGGACAAAGCAAGAGCTGGCACCTTGCACCCCCCCCCCTTCATCCGCTCCCCTCCATAGGTGTAGCATTCCTCAGGCACCCTTGACTGCCATAAAATGATAAATAGTTCACTTGCTGAGATCACAATCCTGCAAGACAGGAGTCTCCCTTGGTTTGCAAATTTCCTTGAGATTACAACAAAGAAGTTACCTTATCAATAGCCCAATTTCCAAAGACACAGAACCCAGTTCCTCAAGCCTAATGTTACCCTCCCCTCCATAAAAACCGAAGGAGGTGGAGGTAGAAGGAAAAGTAAATAAAGTTAAATTTCTTCTAAACCTAAATCTCATTAACAAGGATGCTTGATAGCAGGAATGTAACATTCCACCAGACTTCCAATTGTCTTTACTTGATAGCAACTAAGCCTTCAATATCCTGATAGTATTCTTTGCCCCAATAGCCCTTCTGAACACCCCTTTGTCCTCACTTACCCAACTCCTGTGTATATAACCAACCACTCCTAACAACCCGGAGCAGCCGCATCTCCGCCTGCCCACGGGCCCTGTCCCCGTGCTCTAATAAATCACCTTTTGCACCAACGACGTCTTAAGAATTCTTTCTTTAGTCGTCGGCTCCGAACCTCCTCACCCCACCGAACCTGACTTAGGTTCTGGGACTTCATCATTTTTGGCGAGCCAGCCAGGAGATTTGTGAGTCTTTACATTTACTACATGAAACTTTGTTCTGAGCAAAATTGTCAAGCAGAAGAACATTTTTCTTGTCAATTCCTCTTTCTTTCTTTTTCTGAATTTAGCGGTAACTCTCCTCTAATTAAGACACTCAGTGTCCTCGTATACTCCTGAAATTTCAGAGCTGGGAAAGTCCTCATGGGCCACCTATTTCTTCTAACTTTCTGGAGACTACAGAGGGGATAAATAACCTCAGCCTTGATCCAGGGGGAGTGTAAATTTATATGTTCAACAAATATTGGCTGAGGTCCTATGACATCTCTAAGTGCTCTGTATACAATAGAGTATGTAAGTCCACCTTTGCTCTCAATAAATTTATATCTCTGATAGAAACTGCCCAGTACACAAGCAGTTAAAATATGGGATGAAAATTGTAGTAGCACCTAGTTTCAAGGTGCACATTGTGGGACATCTGATCTATTCCCTGAAGTTAGTTAAGATTTTGCAGAAAGAACAACATGTAAATTATACTTGAAGGGTAAGTGGGAGCAAATCAGAAGGGAGGAGTGCATTCTAGATGGAGGATGTGGCTTGTGCAGACTCCAGGGTGACAGAAAGGTAAGCCTTTGGGGCCTGCACATAGTTCAGGAGGGACTGAGGAGGTCTTCAGGGGCAGGTCCTGAAAGGTCTTGCATGTTGTACCAGGAAGTTACCGTAGTATCCTCTACTCAATGGGAAGATATGAAAATGTTTTAAATACAAGTGTGGCAAAATGAGACTTCCAGTTTGAAGGAGCTCTTTGAGTACAAGGTAAAGAATAAAGTGGAGGGGCACAAACCAGTAGCCTGATCGAGAACCCTAAAGAAGGTGAAGGCAGATATGGCAGAGTGTTTAGGAAATATGAGGAGACAGAGTTAACAAGCCTGAGGGATGGATTGAGCTCAGTTCAGTTACTGTAGAGAAGCTAAGAAAAAGGGAGAAGCCAAAGAAACACCCTAGTTTCTGTCTTGGACCATATGTTGGGCCCTGGTGCTGCAGCCTGTCCTGGGAACTCTAGTGGAGATGTTTTGTGAACATGTCTGCAAGGGACTACTGAGAACCAAAGACACGTGTTTTGTGTTTTGGCTGAATCATGTGACCCAAAAATACATTAGGAGACTTAAAGTCATTTCTTTTGTTTGAAGATACAGAACCTCTTCACTATGTAGCTTTTTAGGATTTTCTCTCCCTTCGTGCCAAAAAACAGTCCTCAGAAAAGTATCTAATAAGCTCATCCATCCTTCCAAAGGTAGAGGCTAATTAAGACTCCGCAGAGTGACAAGACGGCTAATCAAGTTTAATCCTTATATGGAATTAAGGAGACGCATTTTGTAATGGGCCATCCTTCCTTCATGTTTGGAATATCCAGAAAGGAGCACACTCACCATCCAGATCTCCTCTTTCATTTGCCAATTCAGAAAAAGTCTCTCCTCTAGACTAGTCTCCTTTTGGGATCTCTTGAAATTTAAATAAGGTGGAATTTTCCAGAACACTATGCAATCTAGAGTTCAATGGTTTTATCCTGACACTTGAGAAATTCCTTTTCAAAAAAAGACTAATCCATTCTTGTGCATGAACACATTGATTTCTGCCCTATCATGTAGGTGATATTTTTTCTCTTGTCTCGTGTCTGAGATCATCTGATACACATACCTTTCTCAGGGCAGGACTCCAGATATTCTCCTTAGAAGTGAGGGAAGTACTTCTGACTCCTTCTATCAACTCTTTCAGCACTGAAATGGCTGTTGGCAATCACATCCAATTGTACCTTCATCACCTTGTTGGAAGTGTGCTTAACAAGGAAGCCCTTTCCCTTCCTTAGATGAAATATCAGGCAGCCAGCAGGCTCAGTTTGTAGATAAAGATTTCTCCTACAAATTTTGGAAACATTTTGTGTGCCATTTGTTGTAATGAAGGAGATTTTATCCTGTGAGCAAAGGGGACATCTGTCTAGGGGAGATTTACTTTAAAACAATGTTTAATAAATGCAATTTATACTCATTCTTTTCCCTAAAGGTGAGAAAAAATATTTATTTATATCATAATGGGTAAAGGGGGGTCTTCAATATCAGCATCCTCAAGTCATTATATTTTTTAAAAGCCACTCAGAGTCATTTAAGCAGGAAACTTTTTAAAAAATTTTTACTTAAGGGGCACCCGGGTGGCTCAGTGAGTTAAAACCTCTGCCTTCAGCTCAGGTCATGATCCCAGGGTCCTGGGATAGAGTATTGCATTGGGCTGTCTGCTCGGAAAGGAGCCCGTTCCCCCCAACCCTTGCCTGCCTCTCTGCTGACTTGTAATGTCTGCCAGTCAAATATATAAATAAAATTTTTAAAAAATAAATTTTACTTAAATTCCAATTAGTTAACATATAGTATAATATTAGTTTCAGGTATGCAATATAGTGATTCAGCACTTCATACATCACCAAAGAGGTTATTTTAATTCATCCATTCATGTAGCTAATGTGCGAAGTGCTTATATACATTGATGAACACCAACGTTGATGATAAGCATAGGGAGATATAGCTGAGATTGTACCTATGGTGAGAGACAACAAGGAAGAACTCCCTCTTGGGCCTCAGTTCTTCGTATGCTACCAGGTTAAGATTTCCCTTTCTCAGAAGAGCAGGTAGAATTTATCCACAGTGACTACTATGTATTGTTCTTAAATCAAAGATGGTGTGAATGTCCTCTCAGAAACAGGCAATATAATGGCAGCATAGAAAGAAATCATTGAACATTTGCATATCCTCTGCTTATGATCCCTTAATGAGAATCATGAAAACTTGGTTCTTAATGATTTTACTTCTAAATTATTTAAGGGAAATCTTCTTGTATCTTCAGAGAGACAGAAAACTTTTATAATTGGATGTCACCATACGCCCACCAATTCTGTTGCAGCAGAGGTAAGAAAGGAAACTAGAATACGATCCAATTCTCATCAACCCTGGTGGAACACTGGCTATCCCTGTCTATAAACAGCAAATAGTATGGGTTTTGGTATTTCCTCTAAACCTTGTTCCAAAGCCAGCAATCATAGTTCTGATCTTGTTCCAATCCTTCCTTCTCTTCCTCTTCTTTTCCTTCTTTCCCTACTCCTTCCATTTTCTTCCACTCTTCTTCCCTCCTCCTCCCCTTTCTTGCATGCTCCTCCAGACCTCACAAGGTCTGCATCAGCTGATACACTGTAGATATTTTTTAGTTTCTCAAATGCAGTTGCTTCAAGGCCAGACATAATTTGAGTCACTTCAACCATTTTTCTATAGCTCTAACTGTTGCTAATACAAATGTACTGATGCGCAACGTAGCTCCTTTCTAACATCTTCAGTGTAAAGCTGTAAAACTGCCTGGTCACCACTTAGGGTACCCTGAACTTGGAACTTTATGCTGCCTTGATCATTGCACTGGTTTCGGTTTCTCCCCTGACTGTAAGCCTCATCTGGGCAGGAAGAGTGTTTATTGGGTTCTTTCTGAAGCTGGCCCAGAGCAGATGCTCAGTAAATACTGTGTATTTGTATGAACTGATTCTCTCTCTCTCTCTCCCTGCTGTGAAAGGACATGTCCCAAGATGGCCCTGGACCACATCTCATAACCCTTTCCTTCTCTAAGGTGACTTGAAGTTGTTTTTTAACTGTTTCAGGAACTCAACAGACTTCCCTTCCACTTACATTTTGCACTCTTAACAATTACCTATTGTATTTACAGTATCTTATCTTATATTTTAATGAGAGGACAGGAGTTTTTTTTAAAGATTTTATTTATTTGAGCAAGGGAGAGAGAAGAGAACTTGCTTAGCGTGCACAAACGTGGGGGAAGGGCAGAGGAAGAGAGAGAAGCAGGCTCTCTGCTGAGCAAGGAGCCCGATGCAGGGCTCCATCCCAGGACCCTGGGATCATGACTTGAATGGAAGGCAGAAGCTCAACTGACTGAGCCACCCAGGCATCCTCAGATTTACAATATTTTAATATAAAAAAAAATTAATCTGAAACATACACATTTTAGAACTAGGGAAACTTTTAAAATATGGTAACATTTTTTAAAGATCTTCAAATATAACTACCTCCTCTGCCCAAATACAAAGCCCTTCTCTTGAAACATCTGGAAAGCTTTTATGAACCCTTTATATTAGATCTAGATTTGTGACAGGTTTACCCTCTGGGAACAATCAACGTGAATCACATGTTGACAATTGCCAGTCATTTTATATATTTTATTTCTTTCATTCTTACACTATCCTATGAGGAAGGAAGGTAATACTAACTAAATTTTTAGATGAAGAACTTAACTCCAGAAGTTAAGAACTTACCCAAACCTAACTGCCAACCAGAAGAAAATTTGATCTTGATGTCACATGGCTCCCAAACTTGATGTTTTTTGTTAGTTTGTTTGTTTGTTTAATCCAGATTGATACCTTCCCTGGAAGGAAGGGAGAACCTCAGCCTCCAGGTCTTAAAACCTAGAGGAAACAAATAAACCATCTCCTCTTAGAAATCCCTATTTATAGGGAGGATAAAAGTTCATAAAGGAAAGCAATATTCCAGAATGCCCTCCAAGAGTCCAATAACTGTGAAGCAAAACAGGCAACTTTAAACCATGGTCTAACCTATCCAGAGAGAATAGCAAATAGCAAAATAGTGAATAGCAAAATCTCTCACCCACTACCACCATCTACCCATCTTTCTCTCTTTCCTCACTTCAGTCTCCTTAAGGCCTCAGTGGGTTAAATTTCAAATATGAGTTCACCAGACAGAACCTCTATTCCCTCTTCACTAGCACTGAGCATATTACTAAGACAGGAAATGCGAGCCAGCAATAACAACCCTGATCTTGCATCAGGGGAAATTTCTTTCTCCCAGGAGCTCATGACTGACTTACAACTTGACAGCTATGATAACCTCTGGCATTTCTACTTTCACTAGACTATCTGAAAAGACTTTTTTTTCAGCACTGTTAATACAGTATTTCTTTATTGGCATGTTCTTTAGTGTTGTTTCCTTTTTAGTTGTGAGTTTAATTTAACTGTGAGTTCAATTTTGATGAAACAGAATTTCAGAAACCTCATAGCAATTAAATTAAAAAAAAAATCGATGAACATGACTCTGTATGGATGTCATCATTCCTGATCATGTGGGCACTATTTTTAAGTGCAAGTTCTAGAGAATGCACTCAACTGAGGCAACCTGTAGATAGACTGTGATTTTCTTTTCAGTGTCTCTACAGAGCCCATTTTTTCAAAGAAATCAGGAAAATCTTTAAAATTTTTCCTTTACATCCATGTTAGTGGTTAATTATAGCAAATATAACAGGAGATAAAAGATTTATTTTAGCAGCTGAAAGTTGACCCTTCTTATACATTGCACACATTGAATAGAAGAAAGACCTTTTTGTGCAATTAGAAATAGGTCAATTTTTCATTTCAAAAGTTTTTATTTTCTTCTATTGAAACATTAAAGGCAAAAGTTCAATCCTTAATTATGCTTTATACTTTTTTTTTGTTCTGTTTCCCAGCTCCACCATCATTCAAAGTAAAACAGGAAACAGGCCTCCCAAGTACTACCTAGTACCATGTCAGTGTGGTCAACACATGGGCCCAGTTTTTATTCTTAGCCATGCATCTCAATCTCATTAGAGCTCCTATTAGAAGACAGAAATGAAAGGCTGGTGTATACAAACACAAGAAAAAAGAGGAAGGTTGAGTTTTTCCATGGATGCTTTAAGACTTTCTTCCATTTTACTTATGAAAATTTAAAATTCAGTCATAAATGACTGACCAGATAGGGTCTCATTCTAAACTTACTGCCATCTTAAATGTTATTATCATCAATTTCAGGTTCTGTGAAATTCTAATAAAAACTCCATTGTACATTTTCATCCTGTGTATATATTTTTTGTTTATCCCAAATAAAGCAATATGCAAATTTAACCCAATAAACTGAGTTTTCTCTACTCTGATTTTTTTAGTGTAATGTTTCTAATCATTCAAAATGTTATTAATTTTCCATGGAACAGTTACATTTTGGCTTAATTAGAGGAAAAGGAAGAGAGGAATGTGGAAAGAAAAGAAATGCTAAAACAAAAAATAGGGGTGGGGCACCTTGGTGACTTAGTCAGTTAAGATTTTCAACTCAGATAAAAATCTCAGGGTCTTGCGATCCAGCCCCACATCAGGCTCCACACTCAGTGGGGAGTCTGCTTCTTTCCCTCTGCCCTTCATCTGTCTTTCTCTCTCTTTCTCTCTCAAATACATAAGTAAATCCTTTAAAAAAAAAAACAGAGTTAATAAGAAAGGTGAGTAACTTGACAGTAACCATGACAGTACCTTCTACTAATGGCTGCTCAGGTCAATAACTAAACTTTACCTTCATGTTAGCTTCAGATGTAGAAGGATAGAAGACTCTATTACTGGAAAAGTTTAAGGAAAGGATCTATAAATAAATTGACAATTTGAAAAGTCCTAGTTTCCTAAAACATACTAGAGCACCCTTGAAGAAAGGAGGAGGGGGAAAGGGAGAAGAGAGAGGAAGAAGAAGAAAGGGACACATAAAGGAAGTTTGTATTTATTAACACCTTTTCCCTTCTTGTCTTAACACATTTCATCTCTGTCCTTGCACAGTTCCTGTAGGTTCACTTCTTAATGTGGCATTCCAGGTTAGCTATAAACACCTATCAAACTTCTCTGTCTTTCCCTATTCACCCTTTCGGAGTTAGACTGTTATTTCTGCTAATTGGCATTAAGCTCAACACCTCTTTCATTTATTAGATGAGATATGGCTGTGGACTAAGAAGGGTGGGGTCATGAGACTTCAACCTCACTTTTCAGGTTCATATATCCACTTCAGGAGTGGACTAGTAGGGCAATGTCACAGTACTATAACAAACTATACAGATGTCATAGTTGTTACCACTGTTCTTAAAAATGGTAACACCAATATTATTATCCAACAGGAGAAACTACTATGATGGGAATATCATGCCAAAACAAAGTGAAAGTCGGTGCCTTAGAAGAAGGCTTTAACACCAATATTATTATCCAACAGGAGAAACTACTATGATGGGAATATCATGCCAAAACAAAGTGAAAGTCGGTGCCTTAGAAGAAGGCTTTAGGACTTGGAAGAAGATAATTAAGGGCAATTAGAACCCACCATGGAAGCAGCCATTTATTCTTTTATTGATGATATTGTTCCTATTTTTCAAAAGCCACTAATGCATTACAATCTTCTAGTTGAGACGTATTTAATATATCTCCTTTTAAATAATTTCACCTTACAGATACACAGATACCCTCTAAGGACATTCATGTATGAGATTACATACACATGATACACTATATATACCTATTTGCATATGTATCCAACTCTTCAAAAATGAAACAGAAATTTAGAGTTGAAAATAGTTGTATGAAGCAAGGGAAAAACCAGGAGCACATTAATAAGGGGAAGATGCTTACTCTATTCATCTCCAAAGAAATTAAAAATGAACCCAGTGGGTTAATCATCAAAGAACATAGATATGCCAGAGATAAGTGCAGAAGGCCCATCATGGGAATAAAGACATGATTGAGGGGGCCTGTGGGAATGTGCCTTAGAGACTAAGACAAAGCACAGCTCTTTTTTCACTGATCCCTGTAGCTTCCTATGTCCTCAGTAAGATGTGAACACCAGTTTATGGTTCTCAGAGTGGGAAGAGAAGACTGTTTTCCACAAGGAAAAAATGACAAAAGAAAGTGTGACTATAAACTTTTCCCCAATTCAGAGTCTATAGCGGTTCCCTTCTTCAATTTTGGTATTTGTATTGTGTGCATGCTTATTCTCTATGGAGACATGACCTTGGGGTAACATTACAAGATTATGTTTATGTATATACATTTATAATGTTTATAGCTTATGTTAAGGCAGAAATTCTAATTCTCAGGTTATAAACTGATTTGGAGAGATTGGGTTCATCTCAGCTACAATGTAATTGGGTCATCTGAGGTCCTGCACAGATACCACCATGGAACTGCTGGGTGGGGCACGGTAAGTCATGCTCCTTGGCTGTGTCTCCGTTCTGTAAATGTAACGATGGATTTACTTGTTTCATATAGAGTTAGGAAAAAAATCTAGATACCTGAAATAAGAACCTGCACAACTACAGTTAAGTGTTTTGGGGAGTGGGAGGAGTTTTCTAATTCTTGACATATTATAAAAAGCTTTTACTAGATTCCACATTTACTTATTAAAAGTCAGGTTGTTTTTCTGGAGGAAAATTACTATGGGTTCATTGTTAAGCCCATCACTGAGCCCATCACTGAGTAAGAAGTAAGGGAACTTCAGTAAATGCCTACCAACTCAGTCAGAGGTTCATCTGGGGCCAAAACCCTAGTATGACCCCTAGGTGGCACCATCAGGTAGCACAGTATGGTCAACCCATGTTCGGGTCTTTCCACTACAGCTTCTGATAATGCCAAAGACACAGAAATATCAGTTGTCCACATACTAATATAGCACTGGTACCAGTTTCCAGCACTAGTCACTGAAAATTTCAAACTCTATATGCACGTAAAGAATACTTCTCTGCTTCAAAATATCTTTCTTTTTCTTCTTCTTCTTCTTCTTCTTCTTCTTCTTCTTCTTCTTCTTTTTTTTTTCAAAATAGCTTTCTTACAAGAAGGAACAGAAAATTAGTTGTTCATGTAGCCCCCATTTTTGCTAGCTACTCATACTCTCTAAAACACAACTGCCCTCGTCCTGTTCTCCCCACTCAGAAGGCAGTCTGGGCTGTCATTGGGCACAGTGGCTCTTCATACAGTCCCACTGAGGGCAAGATAACTGGAAGCATGGTCCAGTCATGAAAATCTATCTGCATGTAAACTGTAGAACAGGGAAGAAGTCTGTCAGTTTACATTGTCTTATGTTTATTCTGGTATGGTTTTCAATGTGCTACCCACACTGCTTGTCTTTTCCTCATTCGGGAGCTTAAGGTTGGTTGGAGAACTCCTCTGGTATGATTTTTCACACCCTTAAGATTTTAAACTTTTCACCCATTCACTTATTCAAAAAGTACCTTTGAGCATTTCTGATGTACTAGTATGACCAAGGGCAGGCCACCCTTCATTTTTTTTTTTTTTTTTAGCAAATAGCCATATCTACTTTGTGCTAGACACTGTCCAAGATACTCAGGATATAGCTGTTAACAAAAATCCCTGCTGTCTTGGAACACATAGTCCAGTCAGATGAGAGATAATAAAATAAATTAGTAAAACATATAGTATGTTGTTAGATGGTAACGGCTGAAGAAAAATAAAGCAAGAAAAGGCTGTAGAGAATTCTGGAGATGGGATTAAAAACATGCTAGAATAGTTAGGAAGGTCTCAGCTAAAAGATATTTGAGAAAATACCAGAAGGATGAAGATGTGAGCTGTGAGGATTACTAAGGAAAGAGCATTGTTAGACAAGGGAGTAGTCAGCGCGAAGTCTCTGAGGCAGGACCCTCCCTGACTGTACTTGCAAGGTCCAGTAGGGAGACCATGTGGCTGGGCTGCATGAATAAGGAGGAAAGCAGTGAAGCATGATGTCAAAGAGGTATCGGGGGCCGGGAGGTGAGGCTTCGTAGGCTGAAATGGTCACTTACATTACTACAAGGATTTGATCAGAAGCATGACATGATTTAAACTGCACTTTATGTGCTTAAACACATTAATTCTGTGTTAAGAACAGATTAAAGGGAGGGAAAGGTGGAAGCAGAGAAATCAAAGTATGACAGTGGTTTAACTAGAGTGATAGCATGAAGGTGGTACAAAGTGGTCTATTTATGGATATTTGAAGATTGAACTGACAAGAGTTGATGTTGACTTGTTTGCACAGTATGAGAGAAGGACAGGAGTGAAGAATGACTCCAGGATTGGTACTAAGTAACTAGAAGGAGTCATTCTTTCATTCACTCAGCAAATATTTAATGAGCTCTTGCTAAACACTGTCTGGGCACTTGAAGTACATCAATGCATAAACCAGATTCCCACTCTCAAGGAAATTACATTAAAAAGAGGGGAAATAGGCAACAAACTACAGTCATACTAAATATATTAAATTACCCAATATGTTAGAAGGTGATATATTTTTTTAAAGATTTTATTTACTTATTTGAGAGAGAAATAGATAGCAAGAGAGAGAGTATGAGAGAGGGGAGAGGGAGAAACAGGCTCCACACTGAGCAGGGAACCTGACATGGGGATGGATCCCAGGACCCTGGGATCATGACCTGAGCTGAAGGTAGATGATGAATCAACTGATTAAGCACCACGGCACCCCCAGAAGGTGACCTTTTGTATGAGAAAAAAATAAAAGAAGAATGGAAGTCACAAGAATAAAAAGGCACAGCACAGGAAATACAGTTAACAATATTATAATGGTGTTGGATACTGACAGACAGTAGCTACACTTGTGGTGTAAACATAGCATATAGAGAAACTGAGTCACTATCTTTTACATCTACCCAGTGTAACACTATGTGTCAACTACAGTCAAATTTTAAGGAGTTTAAAATAAATTCTAAAAAATAGAAGAAAGGAGTAATAGGAATGAGGAGTGCTGGGTGGCGGGGAAGTGTAATTTAAATAGAGTCATGAGGACAGTTTTCATTCGATAGCTCAAATTTGAACAACAAAAAAATTGAAACATGGAGATAATACCCATATGATATCAAGAGAAAGAATATTCCAAACAGAGAAAAGATCGGGGGCAAAGGCCTGAAGGCAGGAACATGTTTGACGTGTTCAAGGAAGAGTTAGGAAAGCAATGTGACTGGAGTGAGTTGTGTGAGGAGGAGAATGGACATGAGTATCCAAGATAATGCTGGTCTAGATCATGTGAGCCATACAAGCCATTGTAAGCACTTTAGTTTTTCCTCTGATTGAAATAGGGGCCATGCTACATTTGAAGATTGGCTTGAAATGATCTGACTTAAGATTCATTAGGATCACTCTCACTGCTGTATTAAAACCAGGGTGTAGACAGTTGTTTGGTAGTAGTGGCTCAGTCAAGAATGTGGGTAATGAATTTAGAGCAAAATGTTCAGATTCTGGATGTATTTTGAAAGTAAATGCATTGGGATCTCCTGATGAATAACATCTGTGACATGCAAAAAAAGAGTCCTTAGAGATGATTCTAAGTTTTTCGCTGGTTTGGTTTTTGGTCTAAACAATCGGAAGAATGGAGTTGTCATTGCATACGCTGGAGAAGGCTGCACACTGAGGCACTAAGTTTAAGATGTTTGTTAAATGTCTGTGTGGAGATGCTGAGTGGACAGCTCGCTCTATGAGTCTGGAGGTAGAGAGAGAGATTTAAGATGAGTTTGAGAGTTAGCTTTTTCTTAGCTAACTCAAACTCAAGATAAGTTTGGAGAGTTAGCTTTTTCCAGAAGTAATCATTTAAGGGCATGAGACGGGATGAGATCACCAAGGGTGAATACTGTATATAGAAAAAGAGGATCTTGGACTGAGTTGTGGGATATTCCAATATTACATTACAAGATTAAAGAGGAAAGGATTTACCCTCAAGAGAGATTAAGAAGTCTCAACCAGGGAGGTAAGGTGAAAAGCAGCTGAGTGTAGTATCTTAGTGGCTAAGTAAAAAGAGAGTATAAGAAGGAAAGCATCAACAATGTCAAATAAAGTAGTGAGATGGAGACTGAAAATTGACTGTTAGGTTTAGCAAGGTCATTGGTGACCTTAACAGGAGAAATTTCTGTAGAGAGGTGAAGGTAAAAAGCTGCTGGGGAAAGAGTTTAAGAGGCAGTGAGAGGGGAGACAGTGTGAATTGGAGGAGTTTTGCTACAAAGTAGGGCAATGAAAGGGGACTGTGGCAATGAGGGAATGAAATGGAATGAAAAGAAGCCCCTTTTTAGATGGGAAAATGGCCTCCTGTTTATATGGTCATATGAATAACTGGTCCACTAGACAGTGCAAAAGAAAAAATAGGATTCCTGAAACAATGGTCCTAATTTAATTAGGCAAGAGGGGGTAGGATCTGGTACACAAGTGGGAGGGTTTGCTTTAGACAGGAGTATGGAGAGCCCATTTCATGCAACTGGCAATAAAGCAAAGGATGTTGGTACAAATGATGATAGGTGGACAGGATAGTGGTAGGCGTCTATGAAAGTTCTTTTTAAATTATTTCAATATTCTTAGTGAAGCAAGGTCACCAGCTGAGAATGAGTCTAAGGGAGAAAATACTGGGAATTTGAGAAGCAAGAAATGAGGTTGAAAATAGTCATCTAAGTCATGCGAGAGCATATGATTAACTTCTAGCATTTATGCCCCACTTAGGGTTCACTTTTGAATTTATGGTGAGTCAGCCTGGTTGTGTGGTAGATAGTTAGATTCAATCAAGGTCAAAGTTTTAACAAGTATGTAGAGAGCAGGAGGAGGCAAAAAAGCATACATGCAGGAAATTGTTTGTAATGATTGAACATGAAATTTAAGCCAGATAAAGAGTGAAAGACTATACCAGAGGGAAGGAGAATAGAAAAAAGTGTTTAATAAATTGTGGACTGAAGAACTGTTAGAATTTGGGTACCATATATGGAGTGACTCTCGAGGGTGGAGGACTGGTCAGAGAGTGGGGTGCATAAAATGGGGATTGTGGAGGAATTGCAGTTATTGATAATGAGAAGATCTCAGTTATGATTTTGAGAGTGAGTGGATATGGTTGTCATCATCCAAAATGTGGGGAAGATTGTGGAAGGGCCAGATGTGGGAAGGATGACCAGAGGTTTTATCTTGGACGCATTAATTTTTTGATGTATCTGTTACAAACACCAGGGATGATATAAGCCTGGGATTCTGGGAGAAGTTCTAAATTCAGGACTAAACAACCTACAGATAGCATTTGAAGCTATGGCATTTGGATGAGCTCACATAAACCTACTGCTCTTAAATGAATTTAAATAGGCCATTACCTACATAATACAGTGCTTAAGAGTGCCTTAGAGTCAAAGCACTCAAGATCAAATCCAGACTATGTCCCTTCCTACCTGTAATACCTTAAAAATATATTTTAATATATTTTTATATTAAAAAATAAAAATATATTTTTAACCATATCCTGACACAATTAGATAATACCTGTCTTATTGGAGGGGGTTTTGAGAATTGAATAAGGGAATCCATGTAAATCACTTACTATAGTACACGGCACAGAGTGAGCTCTTAATAAATATTAGATAATATGATTACAGCCAGGATATGGACAAGATTCAGGGGAATGTAGAATAAAACCACTGCTTCTCCTATGTAAGCTGGAAAGCTTCCAATGAACCATGTGAGCTGAGTCTTGGAGAGTGAGCAATTTTCAAGAATGGCATGACTGAAGGAGACAGAAAAAGCAGACTCAAAAGTAACAGAGAAAATAAAAAATGTCAACATTTACAAAGTTCTAGAATTTACAGAGAAGACATAAGTTAATCTGCGTACACATAAACACACCTCTTTTTAAGGAACCTAAAGGTAGCTAATAAGAAATATTCTCTAAATGATCCTCCCTTGGACAATTTACTCCCTTGAAAGAGGATGCTTTGGGAAGATAGGCTATAGTTATCTGATAAGAAATTGACACTTAGATCTCTCAATAGTACTACAAATTATATATTTTTGTCACATTATGATGCAGCTTCTATCACATTTTTAAACCTCTCTTGATCTATCCAGACATATAGATGTGTTTTATTCTATGACATTTAATAGTACAAACTTCATGGTATGGAACAGATTTTAATAGCAGAAAGTGGGATTCTGGGCCACCTGTTCATCAAAAATCAGAATTACTAAAATGACCTATTTTTCACATCTGAGCTCATTAATGGAAGATGTTTTGCATGGATATTACACACGCCTGTCTCTCTGGTACTTATTGACATTTAATGAATAAAGGAAATTGAACTTTTTAATTGTGAGGCTCTCCTGAGTCTACTGGGCATGGAAGTGTATCTAAAGTGTTCATTTACTTATATTTCTCCATGAGCCAGAGACTTGAGCTAATAATAACCCCTCTGCAATGGGGGGAAAATGTTGCTATTGCCAAAGTCCTCTTCAACTCACTTGGAAAACTCAGTCATAAAATGCTTAAAAGGGGTCAATCCCCTGGTTGATAGTGAATGCCGCACACATTCAGAGTGTTCTGTTTTGTTTTTGTTTTTACACTTGTCAATAAAATGAATATGTAATAAACACGGAATCTGCAAGGGTTGGAACACCAGTTAAGGTATCTGTCAGATCTGAACTTAAACAAAGGTTCCATGAGGCAGGCGTTCTGATAGATCCCTCTTTTGCCTTAGACACCACCTTCCCTCACTGAGTGTGAGGTTATTATAGGCAAATGTGAGCCTGTCATAAGGTAGAGTCAAACACAAAATTATTAACAACTCTTGGCTCCACAGATTGAACCTAGGGCTTAGAAGGCCCCTGAAAGCCCAGACAATGGACAGACTTTTAATGTAGGATTCTAGACTGAGGGAACAATTGAGGAGAAGGGATAGTTCCACAGAGGGTACACCTGGGTGAAGAGTCCCAGAGAATGGTCTTGGCCACTAGGGAGATGTAGCAACACAAGATGCCTGTAGGAGGGGCAACCCTGATTGACCACCCAGCTGTGGGTATCTTATCTGATCTCGTGGACTGTTTTGCCATCCATAAAACGGAAGTGGTAAAATCTGCCTAACCTATGTTCTGAGGAACATTGTGGGAATAAATGTATGAATATAAATGTGTAAAACTGGAGCCTTTTTCAGGAAGTATGCTATGTGGGGATGCCTGGGTGGCTCCATTGGTTAACATATGCCTTTAGGGGACGCCTGGGTGGCTCAGTTGGTTAAGCAGCTGCCTTTAGCTCAGGTCATGATCCCAGCGTCCTGGGATCAAGTCGCACATCGGCTCCTTGCTCGGCAGGGAGCCTGCTTCTCTCTCTGTCTCTGCCTGCCACTCTGTCTGCTGTGCTCGCTCTCGCTCCCTCTCTCTCTCTGACAAATAAATAAAATCTTTTAAAAAAAGCATATGCCTTTAGCTCAGGTCATGATCCCAGGTTCTTGGGTTGAATTCTGCACGGGGTTCCTTACTCAGCAGGAAGTCTGCTTCTCCCTCTCCATCTATGCTGTCTCTCTCTCTCTCTTTTGCTCTCGTTCTCAAATAAATCCATAAAATCTCTTTAAAAAGAAAGTATGCTACATGAATTCAAGGAATGAATAGAGTTAATTGTTATAAATTGAGTTACAGTTACTAAAAAGATTACAATCATTTAGCAGTTACTGTTTATCCTGTGTAAAGCACCAAGCAGCAATCCTATTTCGAGAGGCAATCATTGCCCTTTGGTCAATGAGATAATACTTTTTATTTAATTTGGGGTATTAAGAGAAGCTTCAGAACAATATTAAATGTGCAAGTTGAATAATCAAATAAACTAGTTACACAAAAATGTTTTATAAGATAAAAAGTACAAAATAGTATTGTTTAGTACTATTTAAATCATTTTCCTGCCTCTGAAATAATTTAAATATACAAAGAAAAAATTTCAAATCTAAGAATTCAATTACATCACATATCTGTTTAAGAAATGATACAAAATTAGATAAAAGTATGGTTTTTTTTTGTTTTTTTTTTTTTTTTAATTTTTTATTTTTTATAAACATATATTTTTTATAAACATATATTTTTATCCCCAGGTCTGTGAATCACCAGGTTTACACACTTCACAGCACTCACCAAATCACATACCCTCCCCAATGTCCATAATCCCACCCCCTTCTCCCCAACCCCCTCCCCCCGGCAACCCTCAGTTTGTTTTGTGAGATTAAGAGTCACTTATGGTTTGTCTCCCTCCCAATCCCATCTTGTTTCATTTATTCTTCTACCCATTTAAGCCTCCATGTTGCATCACCACTTCCTCATATCAGGGAGATCATATGATAGTTGTCTTTCTCTGCTTGACTTATTTCGCTAAGCATGATACGCTCTAGTTCCATCCACGTTGTTGCAAATGGCAAGATTTCATTTCTTTTGATGGCTGCATAGTATTCCATTGTGTATATATACCACATCTTCTTGATCCATTCATCTGTTGATGGACATCTAGGTTCTTTCCATAGTTTGGCTATTGTGGACATTGCTGCTATAAACATTCGGGTGCATGTGTCCCTTTGGATCACTACATTTGTATCTTTAGGGTAAATACCCAATAGTGCAATTGCTGGGTCATAAAAGTATGTTTTTAAAAATTATGTTGTCTATGAATCAACTTTCAGAGCATTCATTTAAACAAATGTGATTTCAGCCTATTCTTCGTATTTTATTTTATTTATGTTTAAAGATGTTCCACAGTTTGATTCCAAATATATTTTAGTTACCAGAAAAGTTCATTTACATCCTTAAGTCACAGGCAAGAAACGCACGGGTGAGAGCTGCCATCTCTGATCACCACGAGGTCAAGGAAAGCTCCATCTCCTTCAGCCCATCTAATCCAGGCAAGGTTGAAAACTCAAAAACAAGTCTGAAAGATAGCAACCAATAAATTTCCAGCCATGTCAGAAACCACTTGCCTTTAATAGGCCATGAAAATCATTCCACGTCCTTGAAAAAAATGACCTGGACTCAGCTCCAGAAGCATGCTCACAGGCCAATAATCCAGAGATTGTGTGTGCCCTTGTTACCAAGCCACTCTGTCCTAAAGGAGGCCAAAGTTATCTCCCTGCAGACACCGAGGGAAACCTTCCTCCAGCCTGATAGCCTTCCTTAAGTGCAAAGATCTTGGCAGTGCAGCAAGGTGAACTTCTCAAAGTCAGAGAAGCAGAAAGGGATCAAAAGGATGAGCCTGTTGTTGGGAAAGCATGTGACTTGGGCACATTGTGTAGCACTGGATGATTTCCATAATGTGACTGGGACAAAGCCTCAGGGGGTGAGGAAGCCCCAAGGTGAAGATAGTACTGCAGCAGTCACCCACGTGGGAAAACCAGCCAGGGCGCTTGGCTGGGGGAGCCCTTGGTCACGGAGCAAATGTTCAGATATTTTGGTCTAGCCTAACCAGGTGACCTTTTGGAAGAATCAGGGCCTCATACAGGAATGGGGTATTTATACTCCAAGGCCCAGTCAGGTCCTGGTGAGAATGCTGCAGGTCAGGCTGATTCAGAAGGGTGTGGGGGCTCCTACAGTGGCACCGCTTGAAGGATCAGGGTCAACTGCAGAAGTTCGAGCAGGGATGAGCTAGTTCTGGTCCGATCTGGCACAGCACTCTACCTTTAGCAAGGTGAATGTCCAAACCTACTAAAGACCTGGAAGATCTCTAGAGATCAAATCCCATGGGTCATCCTTAGCAATCCGTTATCACATTTGTCCTGTCTGGTGGTCAGAAAGAACCAGTTTATTTCTAAGGGAAAATTACCTACTTGTTGAAGTCTAAATGCCTTTATTTTATTTGCCACTGACAAAGTAAAGTGTTTAGGGTTGTTCTTAAATTAGAAGTCGTCATTAGAAAGTAACCTCTCACCCCTTTCTTCCCTTTGAAAAACAAAACAGAATAAAACAAAATGAATAAATGAAAAAATATTTACTTGACCTTTATGAGACCTCATTTTCATCCCACCAATTCTTGGCAAAAGGAAGAGAGGAAAGAAAGAGAGAGAGAGAGAGGAAGAAAGAAAGAAAGAAGAAGAGAAAGGAAGAAAGGAAAGAAAGGAAAGAAAGAAAGAAAGAAAGAAAGAAAGAAAGAAAGAAAAAGAAAGAAAGAAAGAGGGAAAGAGGGAAAGAAGAGAGGGAGGGAGGGAGGGAAAGGATTATTGGGGCACTTGGGTGGCTCAGTTAGTTAAGCAGCCAACTCTTGGTTTCTACTCAGGTCATGATCTCAGGGTTGTGGGATGGAGCCCTGCATGGGGCTCTGTGCTCAGTGGATAGTGTGTGTGAGAATTCTTTCTCTCCCTCTCCCCCTGCCCCTCCCACCCCTCATGGTCTCTCAGTTAAATAAATAAATCTTTAAAAAAGAAAAGGAAAGAATTATATAGGTAACCACATTTTCAAAATACTGCTTGACACTATAGACCTTTCCTGGAAATTTTTGGTGCATATTAGCAAATTAAAACCTCTAAAGAAATCAGGGAGATATATGTTAATTGGTATGCAAATGTAAAACGATGAATAGAAAACTAACAGACCCTCAAAACATATGTTTTAATAATGTTTACCAGAATCATTTAGTATACAAAGAATAGTGAAGTGTGCATGGAGGTTATTAGATTGGTAAAGCAATATGCCAGGATTGCTGGAACCCTGCTGACTGAAAGGCAAAATTGATGGGAAATTTCAGAATCAATCTGCCCAGAATCTTGACAATATTTTTAAATATTGGATGTCATTCTCTAAGGCAGCAAGCAAACTTGATAATATTGTACAGAAATTCTTCTGGGAGCAAGAACCTTCATTTATTTTTTTCCTGAATTTATTTTTATTAAGGTTTAGCTCTGTTTCAGCATGGGAGCTATCATTTCTTATATAAAACTTTGTGCACACATGAAACTTGGCCAGTATTTTCAAACTACTAAACCAGTATGGGTTTCCCCCCATACATTGGATTCTCCTGAGCTGTTCTACCAAAAGAGCCCCATAAAATGGGGAAGTTGGAGGAAGATGAAAGGATATCTCAGAACATCCATAAAAGCAAAGCAAGAGGTAGAAATTCACTTCTGCCACTCATACTTAACCCTGATTCTTACAGAAGGACAAGAGAGGTAGGTTACGTTTTAGACTGATGACCCTGCTGCTCCAGCCTTGAGAGAGATCTGTAGGTGGGATGACTCAAATCAGAGAAGCTTTGGGGGGCCTCTGGAAGGAGACTCCTCACAGGGCATGCTTG
The DNA here is from genome assembly GCF_030435805.1 of Mustela lutreola. NCBI lineage: Eukaryota > Metazoa > Chordata > Mammalia > Carnivora > Mustelidae > Mustela > Mustela lutreola. Next base: position 45,717,423 of record NC_081292.1, read on the forward strand.
CAGTATGGGTGAGCCCCTGGGGTGGACGCAAGCAGCCGACAATGACAACACACTGGGTTTAGGCAGAGATAGAACAGCCAGCAGCTCCCAGGCCTCTCCTTCCTCCTTTGCAGGTTAGAAGGATTCCTGGACTTCCCTAGTGGCCTCAGAGGCACACAGAAATCACTGGGATCTAGTGGAGAGCTTGATGGCGGTGGACAGGGGCAGGGGATTGCCATGGGGAGTGTGAAATGAGCACACATAGCCAAGTGTTCTACCTCTAGCCAGGTCCCAGATAAGAGCCACAGCAGACCTGAGCCATTCTGCTGGGAAGGAATGGGACAGAGTAAACAATAAGTGTGCAAGGGAGTCCTGACAGAGCCATGAGAACTAACTGGATGGTCACCAGGCCTACAGCCAGCATTAGGTACCAGAGGTGCCTAAGAAAAGGCAGACAAGGGACCCAGTGAGGAAAGCAAATGAGACACAGAAAAGCAATATGGTGCAGTTGTTCCTCTGAGCATGCCTTGTCTCCCACCCTATCTTTTTCAAGGCCATGAGGTTCTACATTGAGTTCCTTACAAAAAGCCATCCTATGGAGAGACAGAGGACAGGAGCAAATCTGAAAACTGAGCTTTAAAACAAATCACTGGGTCACTTAAAGGGAATATTTACTTTATATGGGCAGCTGAGTTTACCAAGTTGGATTAATTTACTGCGTCCCTCCATGTCTGTCCCCCACCTGCGATCTAGTGGAGTATAGCTTATTAGGAGGTGCAATGATCCGTGGTAAATCTAGAAGCTACATCTTCTTTGCCCACTTGTATGTAGAGCGTGTAGACTCATCAGTCCACTACACACAGAGATGCGAAAATGGAAAGTGCAACCACTGGCCTAAAAATCGGTTTCACCTGATGAGGATGAAAGACACAGCTAGCTGTGAACCTTTTCCACTTAAAGTTTGCAGGTGATGCTGAGGGTGTGAAGAAAGCAGGGCTTTAGAACCAGACAGACTTGGCTCCACGCCCGGGGCCATCATGTCTCACCTGCCCAGCCTCTTGAGACTCAGCTTACTCTTCTCAGCTCACTCTGTTGAGATTCAGCTTATATAAAGTATGTTTTCAAAATTAACAGACATTACATGAAGTACTTGGCACTTTGAAAAACCTCAAAAACATAGAGCTCACAGGTTGGATTTCCAATGCCGGGGATTTTAGGATGTCCTCTTGATGTGAGTTGAATTACCTCACCTTTTGGTGGACAGAAGTTACTGTTTTAGGAAGGCAACAATGTTTTTATTTATTTTTCCATGCATAAGGGTTCCTTTAAAATCACTTCTAGGGGTGCCTGTGTGCCTTCAGCTCAGGTCATGATCCCAGGGTCCTGGGATAGAGCCCAGCATTGGGCTCTCTGCTCAGCAGGGAGCCTGCTTCCCTTCCTCTCTCTGCCTGCCTCTCTGTCTACTTGTGATCTCTGTCAAATAAATAAATAAAATCTTTAAAAAATAAAATAAAATAGCTTCTAATTTTCCAGACCAATATAAGTATTAAGCATTAAATGATTTATGTAGATTCTTTTTAACCAATAGTGAATGGAATAGTATCTTCAGACTGCCAGAGAGCCATGGGGGAATAAATGTCACAGTATTTGTGAACTCCAGATACACAGATCTATGTTTAATATGTTGCCTATCCCAGCCTGAACTTCAAACAGGTTTTTGTTTGTTTGGGTTTTGGTTTTGTTTTGTTTTTTGGTTTTTGGTTTTTGGTTTTTGTTTTCTTTTTGGGTTTTTGGTTTTTTTAACTGGAAAATAAATGTTCAGCAGATCTGGAACTCCAAATATGTCCAAATGCATTTAGGATTTACTTCACATTTATCTTTCATGGGAAGCAACACATTTATGTTCTCCAGGATCCCTGATGCTGATGGGAAATTGAGGTTAGAGTAAGACTGTAAAGATAAAGAAAAAAGAACTTAACCTTTGGGGTTTCCAAGAAAACCACAGAATGTGGAGAGTCCAGCCTTTGGACTGAAAAAAATATTCTCAACGTTTAGGCCATCTAGAAGGATCTGCATCCTCCTTTTCTCCTGAGGCCACTCTTCCCACCTTCCTTGGGGAACCTCCTTAATCTTGCTTTTTTCTTCCCCTTTAGCAAGTGCTATTTCCTTTAATCAACCAATAATATGGAGCTGACTTCATTCATCCATGGTTATCAAGAAAAAGATTCTCACGTCTATCTAAAAGATTCTGAGGTCTATTCTCCTGCCTATTAAAAGACATTTATGAATTCACATATTTTTATAGAAGATATTTTCAATCACTTTATGAGTTTTGAAAAAAGAAATTTAGATTCTTGTGAATATCAATTAAAAGAAACTTTTTACCTCATATTCATTGGCTAGCACAAAATACCTGATTTCTAATGGGGACTGTGCAGAAAATTTTGTTTTGCCAGTTATGAGTAGGAAAGCAAGATGCAACTTGGAGTGTTTTCCTTATAAGGATTACATCTCTGATGCCTTGGCCTCTTCAGGTCAAAATAACCACGATTTAGTAAGTAGTGACATTTGTACTGTGTCTCAATATAACCCATCTTATTATCATAAAATGGGTACTATTTTAATGTTGATTATCCTACTTTTGTAACTCTAAACCAAGATTATTATTTCTCTTACACAAGTTGACATTTCACTGAATATGTTTTATTTGAACTTACTCCTTATGGCTAATTATCAATTATCCCCGTAAAAAAAGCATAAGCCAGAAAGAAAAAAGTTAATTACTTTACTTTTGCCATAATTTTCTTATTGTTTTCATAAAACTGTTGGATAAAATCAAGCTACCAGGATGGGCAGTGGTTTATTAATTTAGAATTTAATAGTATGACGCCCAGAATCCCATACAATTTTCTGGAATCTTGGGTGACAGAACTCTAAGGGATAATCAAATATAGCTCCAAGTACTATACTAATTTTCATCTACTTCTTAATAGAGTGCAAACTCACTGTTGTTTGAAATAGCTTAACAGCAGGGTATTTCTCTAATGACAATCAAGTAATGGTCTTCAGCTCAGGGAGCTAACTAACAAATACTCAGAACAGATTGCAGATTGCAGGACTCTTCTAGACCTTTTCTTCTGCTGCTTCTGCTTTCTTGGGTTCATCACCACAGAGGCCAATGTCCACAGCCCCCCACCCCATTCAACAATCCCATAGCAGAGATTGTCCATCTCTTTCTTCCTTTAAAACACATATTTTTCTTGATTATAAATGGCCAAAAACTCAAGCAGCCAGAAAACCTGGTGCTTTAAAACCATCAAAATGCTTAGAAAACTACAACCACTATTACTTCAAAACAGCTTTATTTGGATAGTCTTGCATTTCATTATAGATGTTTCTTAAGCATCACTTTGAACCTGGCCATTTATATTTTTAAATCTAAGTCATAAAAACTGAAAAGCAACCAAGAATCTTAAAATAATTTTGAAGCAAATAGGTTTATTTGTGGAATGTTTCTTCTAACCCAAGTTACTCAATTTGCTTTTTGTTTGTTTTGTTTTGATTTTTTCTGTCACTCAATGTATTTATGCTGGGCAAAACTGGTTTTTCAGTGTCTTGCATGCAATTTAATTTTATCATCATTTTTGAACTGAAGAAAATGTATATGATAATTCCTAGTGCTGACTAATGAGACTAAGATATTGAGGTTAACTGCTCCCTATATATAGTTTGATAATTTGATTTTCTCCCTAAGATTCCAAACTATCCCCTACGTATTTTTAAATTTAGACCACAACAGGTAGAAATCACATGAGGTCAAATATATAAATCTACTGAATAATTAAGCTACATACTATTCACTTTTTAAAAAGAGACTACCATTACCCACTGATTACAAGAATGAAAATCTATACTTTGTCAGGTCCTTATCGTTCAGTGAGAAGCCAAAGAACGTGGCCTTTAAGAGCTGAGATTTGGAAACATTGACTGGTTTAGATCCTGGTTCTACTGCTTGCTAGCTGGCCTTGGGGAATTACTTATCATCAAAGGGTCACTGCTTGCTCATAAAATGGGAATACTACTAGAGTCTACCCTGGAAGAGTTGTGATAAGGATGAAGTACTTCAATCAACATCTAGCAAATAGCAAGTCCGCAATAAATACACATCCTCTCATGGTGTTATTCACTTTCCTTTAGTGCTAAAATAGGCTACATCTGTGAATTTAGGGTGTTCCACTTTGGACTTCAACACTAGAAAATTCTTCCCATACCACTAACATTTGCTTAGCCTAACAGCAACATTAAGGCCACCTATTTGCTAATGTCATGGGAGAAAGGCACAAAAACTAATGGTCTCAGATCTTGTTTTCAAGCAATTTACTCTCTAATAAGAGGTATGACATGGACACAAACCACTGAAATGTAGAGTAAATGGTAGTAAATGCTGTGAGCTAACATGTTCTAGGACAGTGGTTTGAAAGTGGGGCTCCTGAACTCAGCACGTCACCCCTACCTGGGAAGTTCTTAAAAATGCAAACCCTCAAGCCTTACCCTATCTCCACAGAATAAGAAACTCTGGAGGTGGGCGCAATAATCAGTGTTGTAATAAGCCCTCCAGGGAATTCTGATACATAGGAATATTATGCAGTCATAAAAAGGAATAGGACCTTGACATTTCTGACAACACGGATGGACTAAGAAGAAGATATTATGCTAAGATATGCTAAGTGAAATAAGTCAAACTGAAAAAGACAAATACTGTATGATTTCACTCATATGTAGAATCTAAAAAACAAATAATTATTAATAAGATTTCTCATTAATACAGAGAACTGAGGGTTACCAGAGGGAAAGTGGGTAGAGGGATGGGCAAAATTGGTGAAGGGAAGTGAGAGATACAGGCTTCTAATTATGGAATCTATAAGTCATGGGAATAAAAGTCACAGCATTTGGTGTACAGTCAATGGTACTGTACTAGCACTATACAGTGGCATTACACAATGCTACACTTGTGGTGAGTATAGGATAAGGTATAGAGATGTTGAATTACCTTGTTGTATGCTTAAAACTAATATAACATGGTCAAGTATACTCAAATTTAAAGTTTTTTTTTTTTTAAAGATTCAGAAGTAGGACTACAGGAGAAAACACTCACAGTTGAGGGGATCAGGAGGGATGTGGATGGGATGGCATTTGTGCCAAGCCCGGGAGTAGGTGTGATTTGGACATGCAGATATGCAGGAAAGGAATAATTTATATTGAGAATATCAACGTGTTCCCTTTGGCTTAAACATTGGTTATATGAAGTGAAGTAGTAAAGTGAGAAAAACAGGTTGTGGTTAAATTAGAAAAGGTTTGGTTGTCATGCTGTGGTGGGTTGTCTTGGACCTCTTTTGCCTTGGTCTTCTGTAAGGACATGGAAGATTTCTAGCAAGGGAGACTCATGATCAGTTTAGCTTAGCACAATATATAGATGAGAGAAGGTTTGAAGACTAAAGATTGTTGCAGTAGTTTTTGGAACTTCATAAACACATGAATTCAAGAGTGTTTGTGCTCAGACTGCCAGGATACCTCAAGTCTTGTGCCTCAATTATTTCAAGAGTTCCCCCTCTATAATACTATTGAACACTTACTATGAGTCAGGCAAATGCTAAATGCTCTCCATGCTTCATCTCCTTCAACTCACAACTACTCAGTGTCACAATCGTCCCTATATTACAACTTAGGAAATTAAAGCTTTGACAAAGTCAGGCAACCTGGACAAGTTCTCACAAGCCTACACAAGCTAGTGTACGGTGGAGTCTGAAGCTGAATCAGATGGTCCGACTCTAGAAGCCATACTCAAAATTAATATGCCATGCTAACATAGCCACACCTAACAGGAAGTACGACTTCATCTTCTAAAACGTAAATGGATCTGCCTGAAGAGAGAAAGTATTAACAGAAGCATAAGATGCCTAGAGATTGGAGTCTAGGAAAAAAAATCTCAGAAACCCATGGTAAAGGGGTGATGAGCATGATTTTTAGGAACAGAAAGCAGACCCGAGTTTAATTTCCAACCAGTTCATAATAACTGTAATTATGCGCAAAGACTTAATACTGCCTCAGAATGTCAGCTTCTTCATCTGCAAAAAGGTCATTGCAATGAGGTATTTTATGTAAAATGCATAGTCCAGACTATGATACAAAGTAACAGCTCAACAAATTTAAAAAAAAATGCAAGAGATGGAGGAGAAAAGACAAATGCTGTCTGAATGTTGGTGCTTAAGAGTAAATTCATCTAAATAAAGTCAAATGATTAAACTAGAAACCTCATGTTTCATAATGAGGAAAAGACAAGAGGTTTCAAGTCTTAGCTTGCCTGATGATAACTAACCCTAGAACCTTCCTTACTATGTTACTTAGTAGTTACAATGCCTTTAGAAACCTCTTATTGATATCTATGTTCCAGACTATGTTGTGTCTAGGAATTAGATATGGCTCTTGCCCCAACAGCATAAGACCAAGATTTTTTTTCACTGATAAAATAGGTGGGTGGAAGGTGAGAAAGTTTTTAATAAGATGATCTCAACTATTTTGATTTGATTTGATTTTTTAAAGATTTTATTTATTTATTTGACAGAGATTGCAAGTAGGCAGAGAGGCAGACAGAGGGGGTAGGGTAAGCAGGCTCCCCGCTGAGCAGAGAGCCCCATGCGGGGCTCTATCCCAGGACCCCAAGATCATGACCTGAGCAGAAGGCAGAGGCTTAAACCACTGAGCCACCCAGGCACCCCTATTTTGATTTAAATTAAAAAATTAAAAATTTAGCTTTAGTTGTCTTGCCAAAGTGAGTCAAAATAACAAGAACTTTGCTCAGTTAGATTTTGTTTTTCTTAGGTCTATTCAGATTTAGATCAGAAAGAATGGGGTGGGGGTGAGCTTTCTATTGGTGGTTCTTAGCTCAGGCTGTATCATTTTGCACCATCATCTCACTGACTATAAACAAATGTCAGCCTTTGTTCTAATGTTGACGTTTTAGGAGACAGTGCTGTCTGAGAATCAGCCTAAGCAAATAGTTTTATCCTCTCATCATTATATCTTTTAAATGTGGTGGGTTTTTTTCTTATTTTCCATTTTTAACAAAATGATTCTTCTTCTGGGCTCCTCTATCTTTGTGGATGCTATAGTGTTCTTTTTTCTTCCTCTTTTTAGATTTTACTACTAAGACAAATTGTTAAGCAAATAGAAAACCAAAAGGCTACATATAGAGGCAATGAGCAGTAAGATCAAGATTGCAGCCAGCAGGGTTGATAACATGGTGACCAATGGATTGGGTTTTAGAATTAGAGTTGGACACATCTTGATTTCTTCTCTGCTCCTATTGATTGAGACTTTGGGAAAGTTGTTCCTCTGTTCTGTGCCTTGGTTTCCTTATTTATCAAATGGAGACAACAGGGATGCTGTTAAGAATAAATGAGATGTCCTATGCACAGCACTCAGTACTTTCTCTTAGCACAGAGTCAGCATGCAATAGTTAGAGTTCTTGTTATGAAGTCCAGATAAGTTTAAAGCTGTCATTTATTTTTTTCATTTCCTTCCCTAAAGTACACAATAAAATGATCTCACACTAAATGTGCTCACTAAAGATTCACTCATATGTCAAACTCCAATGCACATTATAATATTGGGCTGCCATGGCAATAAAGTGATTTGGTAACTTCTCTGTCTAGTTTATGACTTTGAAACAAAAACTCTACATTCTTCTCATCCTTAATCAATAGTGTGATAGAGAGGATAGAAAAACAGAGAGCTACTGGTTCATAGGGATGGCACTGATTCTCTGTTGATAAAATGCAAGCTTTGAGTTCTTTCTGTGGTGGCGAAGCATTCATTTACTCCATGCATCTGGCACACCACCTCCTACAGTAAGTCTTATCAGGCTCAGGGGCTCTATTGTACTCCAGATAGGCCTCTCAGTAAGCATACAGTAAGCATATGTATAACTTATGGGGAAAAACCTTCGAGATGGTTTTCCAATGTAGCAGCAAAATCATGCATTCCTATAAGCCACACATACGAGTTCCACTTGTTCCACATTATTGAAGCATTAAGGATGATCAGATGTTTAATTTTAGTCATTCTAATAGGTGTGCCATGACCCCTCAGTGTGCCTATGACTTCCATTTCCCTAATGACTAATGAAGCTACACATCCTTTTGTGTCTTCTGTTTGTTGTATTTTAGAGATTTTTTTTTTAATCCTTACATATTCTGGATATCAGTCCTTTATTTGGTAAGTATTTAGTGATTATTTTCTTTTGGTGTGTGGCTTGCATTTTATTAAGGATTTTTTTTTCAGAAAGCAAAATATACTAACTGTGATAGTCTAATTTACCATTTTTTATTTATGTTTTTATATCCTATCTCACAACCTTTATTGTTAAAGATCAAGGTTTAGACAAATGAGGGGCTCTACTACTCTCACAAGGAACTAAGGTGTCATATAATTTTTCATATAGGTTTTTAGCATAAAGAACAGTAAAATCCTTTATGTATTTTTCTCCCTCCAAATGGAGAGCAGTTCTAGAGAGTTTTAACACCAAATGAAATTTGGCTGCTCATGTTACCACTCGCTTCAGAAACTGAAATTCTAAATCGCTGCTTTATTAAGATAAGGAAGGGATGAAGTTTGAGCCATGCGGGCTTATCTCTGGGATCTCCCAGTCATTTTACAGAAGACTGGATTCCTCAGGAAGAAATGCTCATCCTATTAATCGACATGAAAGTTTTCTTTCCCAGCATTATAAGTTCAGATGGTATGAGAAAGGATTGGCAGTACTTTTTAACTAGAAACTTCCTTGCTTTTCATCAGCTCAGCCACATCTGCAGAGAGTTTTTATTTCTGTTCTTAGGAGGGCTCCGAGCAGTAAGCTGTGTATGTATGCTGCTTCAATGAGTTAAATTACTGAATAAGTCAAGCCGGATGCATAACCAGATGGACGGCACCTGGCCAGATTGAATTAGGGCCAAAATACCCTTTCTGGGGGTGTCAGTGGATAAAGGTCTATCTTTTCCTTTGGGGGGTAATACATACTTCTTGAGAAACTAAACCTTTCCATAATGTGCATGACCTAGAAATTTCGAATGAACCCCTTTAGAGAACTAAAAGCATAGCCAATATTAAGATTGATGAAACTACATAATCACACCACCAAGATTACTAGGGGGAGAGCACAGCATGGTAAATAAAAAGCCCTCTGCAGTCAGAAGGCCCATGCTATGTGACCTGGCAGTAGGCTTTCCTGGCCTGGGTGGGAAAGTGAGAATAAGAAGGACATCTACTCCACAGATGGTCGGCAGGATTAACCAAGATACTGTACTTAGCACTATGTCCAGTGCACAATCACCTAGCAGTCACTAGCAAGTTTTTGTTACTTCTGTTACTATCACCAGAGACATGTGGTCTACTAATGGAGCCTTCATGTCCCCAGGTTTCAGTGACTATCCTCTACTTCCCAAAGGCTGGTTCTAACTACCATTTTTATGGAAACAGGTCCAAGAATCCTGCCATGTTTCCCTTCCGCAGGCTGCCCCGGATACATGCCGCTGCTTTTCCTGCGCCAGCCTTGACACTGTTCCCTCTGTCATAAGTCAGCCTTTCTAAACACAAGCCTCTCCCGTTTCTGCTGCCTCGTTTCACTCCTCAGCACCACTTCCTACAAAGACCGCAACATGGCTCCATTCCGCGGCTTCTCCCCTTGCTCTCGTAGTCATCCCTGCCCCCTCCTCTCCTGCTGCATCTTCTGGGCGCTGACCTCCAACTGCTCCCAAAAGGACCACATACCTTCTTGCCCAAGTGGAAGAAGAATTTCCCTTTATTTTCCACCCTTTGAAACAACCAGGGATCTGTGGCTCCTATCTCTTGGTAATCAAGAAGTTAATCCTTGGTCTTTCAAGGATGTCTCCCTCCTAGATAAACTTTACATAGTATCCAAAGTCTAGCCTGGAAACTCTTTGGGTAATACCTCCCACGGCCATGATGCGTGGGTCATTTCTTGGCTTGTGCTCCTTTCCCTTCCCTGCCCCTCCTCTGTTCTGATTCTTGCAAATTACATTTTCTAAATTTCCTTGCTAATGGGTTTTCTGTGAGGTTTGGGGAGTAGGAGGTACAGAGACAGAATGGAAAGAGATTAGAGGCCAGAATGATTTTTCCTCTCTCTTCCTTTAGCCAGCATCTCTGTAGAAGCTAGTTTGGTTGGTGGGTCCAGGCAGGCCTTTCCTCTGGACCCAGCTCCTTCCAGGGCTCTGGAAGCCTTGCAGGGCTACCCGCCCCCTCCCCAAAACGCTAGGTTCAGATAACTCTGTTTTCTCCCTTGGCCCTCCAGCCCAGAGAGAGTGCTTCCTGCAGTTTGTAATAACTGGGTTACCTCACCTTACTCTGCCTTTTAGCTCTTTTAATGCCTTTGTAACTAATTCCTCGTATTAAATTGCTTTTTGAGCCATCTGCTCCTGACTAGATGTTGACTGACTGACATTCCTTAACCCTTCCTTACTGACACTAATCCTGAATGCTGTTAGAGGACACAGAGCCTTTGACTATTTGGGGTCTGACCAAGTCCCTGCTCTCTTTCAATGCTCATTCCAGGTAGAAGAGACTTCAGATCCCTGCATATTCAAAAAGAGTATTGATCCGAGCATCTAAGGAACTACCAATCCCCAAGTTATCCCTGATTCTCCAGCAACTGTAGACTACCCTTTGTAAGGAGAACTCAGATCAGACAACTTTGTTGTCTTTGGCCACAAAGACAGATTCAAGCTGATCCTGGCATTAATAGTAGTAAAGTTGCTGTAAAGTATAATTATTAAAAAAATTAAACTGAAAGCTGAACTCACAACAAAACCTCAAGACCATTTCTTAAAAATAGATCTCCAGTGTTCCATCTGAGAAGGTTATTGTATCGCTGGAAGGTCTGAATTTTAAAGTAAAATGTGGTATTTAAAAAATCTGTTTAAATATACCAATTCTCCCTTGCTTCCCTTGCCTTTTGCGTTGTTCCTAGGAAGATGTTGCTGCGGCAGAGGTCGAAGAGGTTGCTGCCCGTGTTCTCCTCAAGGATTTTGATGGATTCCTTTCGTACATTGAGGTCCTTTATCCATTTTGAGTCTATTTTTGTGTGTGGTGTAAGGAAATGGTCCAATTTCATTTTTCTGCATGTGGCTGTCCAATTTTCCCAGCACCATTTATTGAAAAGGCTGTCTTTTTTCCATTGGACATTCTTTCCTGCTTTGTCGAAGATTAGTTGACCATAGATTTGAGGGTCTATTTCTGGGCTCTCTATTCTGTTCCATTGATCTATGGGTCTGTTTTTGTGCCAGTACCATGCTGTCTTGATGATGACAGCTTTGTAATAGAGCTTGAAGTCCGGAATTGTGATGCCACCAACGTTGGCTTTCTTTTTCAATATCCCTTTGGCTATTCGAGGTCTTTTCTGGTTCCATATAAATTTTAGAATTATTTGTTCCATTTCTTTGAAAAAGATGGATGGTACTTTGATAGGAATTGCATTAAATGTGTAGATTGCTTTAGGTAGCATAGACATTTTCACAATATTTATTCTTCCAATCCAGGAGCATGGAACATTTTTCCATTTCTTTGTGTCTTCCTCAATTTCTTTCATGAGTACTTTATAGTTTTCTGAGTATAGATTCTGTGTCTCTTTGGTTAGGTTTATTCCTAGGTATCTTATGGTTTTGGATGCAATTGTAAATGGGATTGACTCCTTAATAACTACTGGGATTTCATCAAGATCAAAAGCTTTTGCACAGCAAAGGAAACAGTTAACAAAATCAAAAGACAACTGACAGAATGGGAGAAGATATTTGCAAACGACATATCAGATAAAGGACTAGTGTCCAAAATCTATAAAGAACTTAGCAAACTCAACACCCAAAGAACCAATAATCCAATCAAGAAATGGGCAGAGGACATGAATAGACATTTCTGCAAAGAAGACATCCAGATGGCCAACAGACACATGAAAAAGTGCTCCATATCACTCGGCATCAGGGAAATACAAATCAAAACCACAATGAGATATCACCTCACGCCAGTCAGAATGGCTAAAATCAACAAGTCAGGAAATGACAGATGCTGGCGAGGATGCGGAGAAAGGGGAACCCTCCTACACTGTTGGTGGGAATGCAAGCTGGTGCAGCCACTCTGGAAAACAGCATGGAGGTTCCTCAAAATGTTGAAAATAGAACTGCCCTATGACCCAGCAATTGCACTATTGGGTATTTACCCTAAAGATACAAATGTAGTGATCCAAAGGGACACATGCACCCGAATGTTTATAGCAGCAATGTCCACAATAGCCAAACTATGGAAAGAACCTAGATGTCCATCAACAGATGAATGGATCAAGAAGATGTGGTATATATACACAATGGAATACTATGCAGCCATCAAAAGAAATGAAATCTTGCCATTTGCAACAACATGGATGGAACTAGAGCGTATCATGCTTAGCGAAATAAGTCAAGCAGAGAAAGACAACTATCATATGATCTCCCTGATATGAGGAAGTGGTGATGCAACATGGAGGCTTAAGTGGGTAGAAGAATAAATGAAACAAGATGGGATTGGGAGGGAGACAAACCATAAGTGACTCTTAATCTCACAAAACAAACTGAGGGTTGCTGGGGGGAGGGGGTTTGGGAGAAGGGGGTGGGATTATGGACATTGGGGAGGGTATGTGATTTGGTGAGTGCTGTGAAGTGTGTAAACCTGGTGATTCACAGACCTGTACCCCTGGGGATAAAAATATATGTTTATAAAAAATAAAAAATTAAAAAAAAAAAGGAAATTAAAAAAAATAAAAATAAAAAATAAAATAAAATAAAATAAAATAAATATACCAATTCTCCATCTACATTGGCTCTGGAAACCAACTAACAATTGAGAGAAGAGAGAGATGACTTTGATGGTCTTCTCCAGTGTTCAACCCTGACTAAAACACAGTCACTAAACTAGGGAGGCTTCTGGTTCTGTGGATCCCATGTGACAGCTGCTCCTACCAGCAGCAAAATTTCAGTTTCAAATGAGAGATATATTTGTTTTCAAATTTAATATTCTTTAATGTAATTTAATTTCTGTTCTAGGCTGTTCTTGATACTGTCAATTCTATGTCTATTTTATCCCTGTAACTTTTTTTAAACATTCATTAATAAAAATGTTTATTTTATTGTGGTTGCTGACCTTCAACGTAGTATGTAAGATTGTCTCTCTGGTCTCCCATTTTATTACAAGGTGACGCAGTTGACTTTTTCTTTTTGAAGGTCATGAAATGAATCACTGTATAGATGAGGTCTTTGTCTGTCCTCAAAGGCAAAGGTAAATGTTGCTTTGATTTAGCAGTAAAATGGAATTCTTTCAATACTGTGCAGGGATTTCTATTCTAAAGCATCTTTACTCATAAGAAGTAAGTTAGAAATTACATGTTCATAGGGAAAACTTCGGAGTTTACAGAAAAGGGTGTGTATCTCTTTGCGCCTATGTCTAGATATATTAAATCTAGAAGTCCTACCTTTTTTGTGGAGTTAATATTTTTGAAGAGGAAATAATAGAGTTTTTAATTATTCTACACAGTAGTTCTGAAGCTTTAAAGCAACTTCCACTGATATGGGATAGGCAAGAAAATCAAGAGAGTCCAAGAAATAGAAGGGCAAAGGGGTGAAATAAGGAGAGAGTGCTCTTTTAAAAAGCAAGGTAAAATTAGAAAGAAATGGGTTACGCTAAGTGAAATAAGTCAAGTAGAGAAAGATAATTATCATCTGGTTTCACTCATATGTGGCCATAAGGAATAGCACAGAGGATATTAGGGGAAGGAATGGTAAAAGGAAGTGGGTGGAAATCAGAGGGGGAGATTGTTGGAAACAATCTGAGAGTTTTAGAGAGGAGAGGGTTGGGGATATGGAGCTGCACAGTGATGAGTATTAAAAAGAGCACGTGCAAATAATGAATCATGGAACAAGGCATCAAAAACTAATGATGTACTATATGGTGACTAACATAACACAATTAAAAAAAAAAAAAAAGAAAGAAAGAAAGGAATGGAAACACTGTATCCCAAGAATTCAGATTTAAATAGAAAACACTCCACTTATGGATGGGATTAGTCACTTTTAGAGGAAGATTGTTAACATTAATGGCCTCTTATTTCCAGTCCTAAATATGACAGATTAAAGGGGAAGGAAATTGAGAAGAAGCTCAGTAAATATAGGACAATTAGCAAACTTGTGGGAAAACCAAAAAAATTAAAGGAAAGACTACATGGTCTTACCAAACTGCATTTTCTAATTCATTAACAATTTATAGCAAGAAAAGCATGTGATAAGAATAGATGTTTAACTTTCAAAACCCTCGAGTAGCAGAGTAACAATGGGATGTAACTGCATTTTTATTTTACCAATGTAAGTACTCAAGAGACAAGCAAATATGGGATAATTTTAAATACATATGTTAGTAATTATGCAGAGAAAAAAATACCTAAAAGAAAATACTCTTAAATGTTAATAGCAGCTTGTTCCTAAGTAATAAGAATTTCAGAGATAAATGGATAAATGAGCGACAGAGAGACAAATCTGCATTTTCCATTTTTTTAACATTCCTATTATGATACATACATAACAGAAAAGATAGCTTTGAAATATTCTGTGCATTTGTTTTTCTTTATTAGCATTACTTTAAAAATATTGCTACCATCTCTGTGGATTCTATATATGTATGTGTAAGATAAATAAAAATAGCTTGGACTATGAATGGCCCACACATATTACCCAAAATGCAACCTAGATCTTGTGAGATTTTTTATTTGTGCTTAAGTATGTGTATATATTTGAACAAAGAACTGACCATTTTTCACACAGGTAGTAAACATTATGGGTAAAGACATTCTGTGCAGGTCATAAACAGGCACCACTTTCAACACAGCCTGTTTGAAGTAACCATTATCTGTTCCAAAGCTGCTCAGTGACCAACATCTGTTAGTCCCTTAGGAAGCAACCTAAATTAGATGAATGGTTGCAAGTTAGCATCTGTAGCTCTAGAAAGTCAGGTGTCTTCAGATAGTAATGTTAAGGTAAATTGGAGTACTGTTACATTTTACTGTTACAGTTTTTCTGATTATAAAAGTAATACATGATAATTATAAGTTGGAAACTATAAAAATATATGAAGAACAAAACATTTCAGTCCTGTAATCCCACCTCCAGAGACAACCACAACTAACATTTTTAAGATTTCCTTCCAGGGAAGTGATCTTTAAAAGATGAGGAAAAGAAGACAGGATAAATGAAGATAAACCCAGGAAGATATGTATTTAGGGGTATAACACTGAGGAATCCATAAAAACTCCTGGAAATTTATAATAAAGATAAACAGAAGTTATACCTGCCAATATGCCAAGGATTCGTTTTTAGAAATTACGAGCTTTTAGCCTTAGGAATGACCTTTCATTATATAGCCTAACTTTAGCTTATTTTTAGTCAAGATTATTAACATATACATATTGTGAAAATGACATATTTAGGTGTACAGTTCTGTGAATTCTGACAAACTCATACAGTTGGGTTTATAATACCACAGATAAGAGATAGAACATTTCATCATTCCAAAATATTTCTTCAGACCCCTTTGAAAGGAATTTCCTTCTTACCTGTCAGAGACTGGCAACCACAGATCTGATCCAACCTCTGACTTGAGAGTTTTGCTTTCTCCAGAAAGACATCTAAATGGAATGATATAGTATGAGCTTCTTTCTCATTTGAGATTCATCAATGTTGTTGTAGGCATAAGTATTTCATCTTTTTTATTGCTAAATAGCATTGCATTGAATAGATTTACTATAATTGACTTATGCATTCACCAGTTGCTGGACTTTCAGGGTTTATTTTTAGGTGTTGGTAATTAAGAATAAAGCCATTATAAACATTTACATACAACTTTTTGTGTGGACATGGTTTTCACTTCTTTGGGGTGAAGTCCTAGCAATCATATTGTTGGGGAATATGGTAAGTGTATGTATAACTCTAAAGGAATCTACCAAACTGTTTTCCCAAGTGGCAGTAAAATTCTGCATACCCACTAACAGTAATGTTTGATAGTTCCACATGCTCCATATTACTGTAAGTGCTTAGGATAATCAGATCAGATTTTTTTTATTTTATTTTAGCCATTTAGATAGATGGCCTGTGCTTATTATTTACATTTCCCTAGTGACTAGTGATGCGGAGTACATTTTCAAACTTTTTTTTCTATCTGTGTATCTTTTTTGGTGGGGTGTAGGTTCAAATTTTTGTCCATTAGATTTATTTTATTCATTTTAAAGAGAGAGAAAGAGAAAGAGAAAGAGAGTACACATGACCACAAGCAGTGGGGGAGGGCAGAGGGAAAGAGAGAATCTCAAGCACCCTCCACACTGAGTGCAGAGCCTGAGGTGCAGCTCAATCCCATAGCGCTGAGATCATGACCTGAACCGAAATCAAGAGTCGGGAACCCAACTGACTGAGCCACCCAGGTGCCCCTGAGCCACCCAGCCACCCGGGCACCCAACTGACTGAGCCACCCAGGCGCCCCTAAAATTGGGTTATTTCTTTTCTTATTGAGTTGTGGGAGTTATTTATATACTCTGGATACCAGTCTTTTATCAGGTAAATGTTTAACAAATATTTTCTTCTAATACCTGACTTTTCAATTTATTAAGTTTTTCAAAGAGAAAAGGTTATGATTGTGATGAGGTCTGATTTGTCTTTTTTTTTTTTCTTTTATAATCTATGCTTTTTGTATCCTAACTAATAAGTGAGTTCTGGCCTAATCCTATGTCTCAAAGATTTTCTTCTTTGTTTTTTATAGAAGTCTTATAGTTTTAAATTTTAAATTTTGATCTGTGGTTCATTTTCATATGTAATAAGAGATAGAGATCTAAATTCATTTTTCCTTTTCTTCCCCCATATGAATATTTCAGCATCACTTATTGGAAAGATTACTTTTCTATACTGAATTGCCTTAGCTGTGTTTAAGCAGGTAATGAAGAGAATTGCATCAATCTAATCAGGAATTTAAAGATTTTATTTATTTATCAGAGAGAGAGAGGGGGAGAGAGTGAGCACAGGCAGACAAAATGGCAGGCAGAGGCAGAGGGAGAAGCCGGCTCCCTGCTGAGCAAGGAGCCCGATGTGGGAGTCGATCCCAGGACGCTGGGATCATGACCTGAGCCGAAGGCAGCTGCTTAACCAACTGAGCCACCCAGGCGTCCCTCTAATCAGGAATTTAGAGGAGTTTGGATTTTGTTGTTGTCAGTGCTCCAAAGCATCAAATTTCTCCAGGATACCCTGAATGTAGACTGGGAGATAGGATTGCTCTAGAGTTTTTCCTCAATATTTGTGATCTACCTTCCTCTTTCAATGCTCCCTTTATACCTTTACCACAGGGTTGGGGGTAGGAGGCATCTCTCCAATCACTTGCCCTCCCTTTAGTGAGGTAGGTTGCAGTAGCTTGATAATTGTGTGCTAAGCTGACAGAGAGAGAGCTTTGTTGTCCTGGTTGAGCTCTAATCTTAGGGAAGCCCTGTGTACCTGAGCCTCAAGGTGGGGTTTTTCAATATTCTTGTCCCTCCTCCTGATGGCAGTTAAACTCTGCTTTGTATTTGTGGAAGGTCTCTGTGTGGTTCTTGAAGTATGCTTTCTACCCCTCCCACAGAGGAAGGATACCTCTAATGGTATCAGTTTCGGCTCAGTCCTCTTTACTGCCCCGCAGGCAGGAATCAAGGGATTCCCGGCCCCTGCCCCCATCTTTTCCCAGCTACACTAGTTCTTTACCTATGCCCTGAGTGTAACAAGGTTCTCTGAAACTAGTCTTTTCATGAACCTCTGGTAGTGATCTGTGGCAAAGAGCCTGTGAGACATCTAACCCTTCTATATCTGAGATTCCCGGAGATTTTCTCAACTATCTCAACTGCCAAACCTCAGCCTTTAACAGTTCATTGAACTGTGAGCTGACATTTTCTTCCTACCATTCCTTGCCATAGGTAGGATAGTTCCAGTTTAAGATAGTTCCATCTAAACTTGGAGGGGGTGGTGGTTATGGGTTTTTCTTCCTTGGACTCAAGGCCACTTGGTTCACTTGACATCTCAGCTTTCTGAAGGTTAATAACAATGAAATTTGTAGTTTCTCTGAATTTTCTTATTGTTAGTAAAGAAATAATACTCTACAGCTACATCTTATGCAAGAACCTACCATATATTTTTATTATGATCTATTATAGTAAACCTATCTTCTGAAAACATGATAGCTAAAAATCTCCGTTTTAAAAATTCAGATCCCTGGGGTACCTAGGCAGCTCATCCAGTTAATCATCCAACTCTTACTTGCAGTTCAGGTCATGCTCTCAGGCTCCTGAGAAGGATCCCTGCACTGGGCTCTATACTGGGTGTGGAATCTGCTTAAGATAGTCTTTCTCCCCCTCCCTCTGCCCTTCCCCACCGCAGCTCATACTCTTTCTCTCTCAAAAAAAAATTAAAAGATTAAAAATAAATAAAAATAAGAACTTAGATCTCTTGCATAGAGATTAGAAGCAAGACTTCTAGAGATTATTGTATTTATTTTGTGTTTCCCTAGGTGATAAAGCTAGACAGTGATCACACTCTAGCAAGAGCTCCACTTTCCTGAAGTGAAACCTTGCTGGTTCCCAGTTCTGCTTTTCTTTCCCTCCTGAATAATTGTTCGCAATTCAGAAGGATCATTTCCCTTTAAAAAATGTCATAACATGATTAACAAGGAAATAAAACTCCCTAGCACATAAGTAATGTAACCCCATTTACTAAAATTCAAGATACAATCCATCAGGAACAAGTCAGGTAAAGGACAGGACCTTGATTCAGAAAACAAATAGAACTGATCATATTGAGAGGGGGCTTCTGTCACCATAGGCATTCTCAGCACCACAGCCTGCCACTGAAAAATATAATAAAGAGCAGAGGAAACAGAACAGCAAGGAACTGTCACTTGTCAATTAAATGTGTGGCTTCATTACTGACACAATAAAGCAGGATTGTCACAGAGAAGACTAGCTGATTTTTTTTTTATCACATAAAATGGGAACAATTAATTTGAAATATGTTCCCCTTTGGCTTACCAAGCTGCTGAAGTCTCATGGGAATTTGTAAAACACATTCCTGATAGGAGCTGGTTCATCAGCATGCGGTTGCTACAGTTACAAAATCACGGCAACAGTAATCCAAATGGTGATGCCTTGACATCCTTTCATTTAGAAAAACTGGAGGAAAATTATTTTTAACTGTCCAGTAACCTTTAAATTTATAAACATGGGGGAGGAAGGTTATTAAAACAGTCTAAAATTTTTTCAAGAGACAGCGTAATGCTATCAATATCTCATGGGAATTAGGGTAAATTACTCTCTCCTTAATGGATAGGTGTTAACTGAAAGTTTTCTTTAAAAATTATCTTCAATTTCACCAGGTAATCATGCAAGGGATATTTCTGTTGACTTTTAAAATATTTCTGATTTGAAGTTATAAAGACAATGCTTTGTTTTTCTAATAGAATAATATGCTTAATCTCAATTCAATACTAGAAATCACATTAGATTTTCTTGTTAGTAAATATTTTCTTATTTTTCATGGCTTTCTAATTAACAGCACAAAATCACCATTTGAAGAATACTGATTAATGTGAAAGAGCTCTGTTTGGTTTGGGGGTTTTATATTTTAGTTCTGTTTTTTAATTAGTTCCTACCTTTGGGAACTATTTTCAAATTAGTATCCATTTCTAGTCAAACTTCTCAAGTATCAAAGTAAGCATCTGACAAAGAAGGATTTTGGATACACATGAACACTTTTCAAATTGGAATAAATCAAAACAAGTCTTTTCTACATTTCCACAGTGTTTCAACACACTCAGAGGTGTAACTATGAGAAATAAAGCAGAGGAACATGCTCACCAACTGGGCTGGCATTTGGGAAGGGACTTATTACCACCGCCAAAGGAGAAAATAGAAATGTGAGATATGGAGAGGAAATGTTATTGTTGTGTTTTACCAATAAAAGAGCAATATTTTTCAAGACTGCATCTTTTGGGTGAGATGATGTATACATATGTCTGCAGAAAACTTTCTAGCCAAACTATATAAGACATCATCTCTAATTCTTTCAGAGATGTAGTTCTTGAAAAATTACAATCAACAGATGTAAACAACATGCTTTCCCTGCTAAGCAGTGTGGGAAAGCCAGAATAAGAAAATGGCATATTCCCAGACGTTCAAGAATTTCTGATCTGATTAAGGCAGAGAGGATTAAGATCTAAAACTTGAAAATAAGAGGGTAAATAACTGAAAAACTAAATTGTATGGTAAAATCTATCATTGTTGGTGGAAAAGACATCAGCAAGCACTCAGGATAATTTAAGAAACCTTCAGCAGGAAGGTTCAACTTAAACTGTCTTAAAAGATAGACATTCATTCATTATTTATTCAACATTCATTTACTAAGAACTAACTCTCTACCAAGCATTGTTTTTTATTTTTGCCTTGACCTCATAGTACACACAGTTATTCTAAGAAAGATAAATACATAAACAAATGATATTAATACATTATTAGAGTGATAACATAAATAAGAGAAGATTGAAGTACAGAGGTCAGGAAAAACCTTCTAAATCTGAAGATGCATGAGCTAAGTTTTAAAGACCCAGTGGTCATTTACCAGACATATGTTTGGGGAATCATGTAGCCTTATTAGGCCAAAGATACAGAATCAACAGCTAAGACACTTGGTAGAGAAGATGGTGGTACAGCACTACAAAGGAAAGCAACATTATTAGATAAGGGATGGAATAAGGAATAAACACTGGTGATTCTAGGACAAGTCAGCCTAAGTGGAAGGTATATAGTGGTAAAAGGGAAAAATTAGATTGGATATGTGAATCAGAATCCATGTTTTCTAAGTAAAAAAAGCCAGGAAGAGGAGCTTTGATTTTTTAACTTTTAGAGGGACACTTCTAGAGAGTTAGATTTTTTTTTAATAGGTGTCTGATATGCTTACTTAGGAATATTAATCAGGCAAGTATATGAATCAAGAAGCTATACCTAATATCCACATGTGATTGAAGGTGGTGTCTGAGTAAAAACATGTTTGTTCACAAGAAACGATATTTCAATCCACTTAAGTAAAGGGAGACATTACTCTAGATTTGGGGGATAGAGTGTTTGAACTTGAAAATGCAGCAAGGATTGAGACATCCAGCAAGGAGAGCATGATTTGGGCAATAGCTATGGGAATTTTGGGGAAAAAAAGTAATATTTGAAAGAAACACTAATAGGATTTGGATGAGAAAAAGAATATTTCAAAGTTGTTGTAGAAAGTTTAAATTTAAGTAATTAAGGAAATGGTAGTTTTTGATGTGACCAGAGAGCTTAGATTGATTGAAACAGAAATGCAGTGTATCCCATTTGAAAAAAAGGGTGAGTTTGAGGTAGTAACAGTACATTCATGTGGAATAAAGTTGATGGAAATGTGGGATTGACATTTCAATTATGCATTTGAATTAGCTATTTAATGGGGAGAGTAGAAGTCATAAAAATGTACACATGGAAAAGATTTTTCTGAAGGAGACTGCAGAAAGGGAAGAACTAAACACCAAGAACTAAGACTTTGGTAATAAGCTGAAAAAAGGAAGATTTGTGACTTATAAAAAAATTTCCAGCAAACAAAATTGAGAATGAGCAAAGGAATAAAAGAAAAATAGTAATAGAATTGTGTCATAAAAAAATGTCAACTTCTCTCTAGCATTTATTTATTTTGTTTTGTTTTGTTTTTTGTTTTAAAGATTTATTTATTTTGAGAGAGAGAGAGAGAGAGAGAGGAGCAGAGGGAGGGGGGGAGAACCCTCAAACAGACTCCCAGCTGGGCACAGATCCCAATGTGGGACTCAATCCCTGGACCCTGAGTTCATGACCTGAGTTGAAATCAAGATTTAGATACTTAATCAGCTAAGCCACCTAGGCACCCCTCTCAAGCATTTGTTTTAATCATCCCAAATGATATTCCAAGAGAGAGTAGTCAATCAGAATTTGTCCCGTTTATTCATTCCATTTTTAATTTTTTTAAAACTAAGAATTTTTTTTCCATTTTAAATGTCAGTTATTTCAAATCCAATATTACCTTAAATATTTACTAGGGTTTGTTTGGCTTTTTTTTTTTTTTAATAAGAAATTAGTTAGCTCTACATGAATAGCTGAAAAAAAATAATAAATGGTTTTCACTTAAACCATTCTTTCCTTCAATAATCCCCTTCCCTGAACTAAGACTAAATTTATGAACTTTTAAGTTCAAAAGAGATCCATTTCAAAATATTAAGAGTTCATGAAAAGAGGCATGAACAATAGAAGTCTATTTTCAATAGTGAATGCTATAATAAGAAATTGGCTACAGCTTCCTCCCAGCTAGAAAAAGAGAAGGGAATCTGCAGTCAAAAGTTTGCTGCTCTTAAATTAAAAAAAAAAAAAAAAAAATCAATGAAATCTTCCTGAAGTAAAATTTAAATAGGAACAGACATAAGACCTCATACTTTACAGATAATCTGATTTGGGCATAATAAAGAAATACTAGGAACTTGAACCCACTCTTCTACTAGGTTCCTTTCTTTCAAACATTGCTATTGTGTTTAAACTAAAATGTAACAAATAATGTGGCTATTAAATATAAATACTCCATATCAAAGCTTCATGGTTTATTAATTACTGTAGTGGCTACTTCATACTATTGATTCATACTGATCTGAGATTTAACTAAAACCCCTAAGACTTTTTTCAATAAACTTAACAAAGACTATTCAAAATGCGTTTGAATTTGAATTTGAAAGTTTGCATTTTCTTTATGATGTTTTATTTCTTTAATTTCAGTCCAAACCTTTCAAATCTTTTTTTTTTGGGGGGGGGGGATTTTTATATCATCAAAGACATATCCGCTGTTTTCATAGTTTTCTGGTACTTACAAGTGTAATTGCCATGCCACATTTATTCTATCGTTCATTCTAAAATTATTTCTGCTGAATGGGAGATACTTCACTAGATGTCAGAGATACATAGAGAAATAAAGTAGCCTATGCCCATAAGAGCTCCCCCATCTCATAGGAGGAAAGGGAGGAAAAAGCATTTTAACATATATTGTGATAAATACAGTAACAGAGATCTGCACAGTGGATTATAGGCACTTTGTTTTACCACAGAGAAACAAATGTCTTTAATAGTAATGAATCTACCATGACAAAGCAATAGAAACATCTAAAAAGCATTATATGGAGAGTGGCTTAAAAAAGTCAAAATGCATTCCTCCGGATAAGCAGACATGAGAATTATCTTCAAACATTGGAAAAACTGGCAGTTCCTTAATCCATCTTAACATAATTTTTTTTTTCACTTATCAATCTAAAAAGAAATAACCGACAGAAAGACCTGGATTCAGACCAGAGAGGAAAGTTCCATCAACGGAAGGAACTGGATGGAGTGGGGGTGGGGGGGAGAGGGGTATGCATGAAGAGTGTGTTGTGTCAAAGAGAAATGTGAAATCCTGCAATATTCCAAGCAGATGAGAAGACTGTTTAATTTGGTGAGAGAAAAGTATATACCATATACTTTCCTAAGTAAGGTCTGATACCTCACTTTGTAGGACTGACTATTCCCTTGGCAGGTTATTCTGCATGGTCATACCAGCCCTCCAACTGAAAATGCTCTGTGCAAATAGATTTCTGTGAACGGGTCATCATATTCGTATCGTCTATGTCATGAATATAAACACAGAAATAGAAATATTATCTATATATTCTGAAAGTCCTCATGACCCACTTTATTTGTGGTGCCCTCGCAGCTGCTGCTCCAAGTTCACACACATATATGCTTTGGGCCCCATCTTCCTATAGGCTTATCAAAGGAGAAGCGAATGTGCAAATATACCAACCTTATGAACATTTATTCGTCTACCTACCTCATGTCTTAGATGGTGTTGAAACATGCATCATTTTAAAATAATACATTTCCGTTAATATCCCCTTGCATGAGTATTTGTTCTCTGCTAAAATGAGGTAAATGTGTTTTTTTTTTTAACCTGAGACAGGCCTGTGATCTATAAAAAGGGAAAGGTTCCTATGAGATTAAATTTCAATGCTCACAGAACTACATCAAAGCAATTAAAAAGGAGTGAGTTAAATATAGCTTTCCCCTGACAGAGAAGCTGCCCTTAGTAGGACACATTGCTATATTCTGTAACCAGAGACACTGCCCCAGTTTACTTTAATTCTAGCTAAATCTGTATATCCTTCAGAGCAATATCCTTGAGAAGCCAATCCCCATGGTTTTTAAATCAATGATAACGTGAATAGCAATAATGAGGCTTACCAGGAGCAAGTGATTGGGAGATTTGTGCACCAGATTCGAAGTGACAGTGAACACACATTGACTACAGAGGCCACGTGAAAAGTAGGCAAAACATACTGGGAAACAATGATAGAGGAAATACTGTAAAAGTGCCTTATATCAGAAACCAACTCTTTCAAGAGTTAACTGCTGTGCCGGCACCTTGTATGCCCCATAATTAAACAAGAGCATTAAAATTACAGTAAAGTTATTTGCCTTACTATGTGAGTTCCTTAAGAACAAGGATCTTGCCTTACTCATTTTAATATCCTCCAGGCCTTGGCAAACACTGAATGCTCAATGAGTTATTAACAATTAAATAAATGAGTTAATCTGTGAGAGTTGATCGCTCCAGGTTACTACATTCTTTCTTTGCTGTATCACTTATCATATGGACCACCAGAGGTTAAAATAACCACCAGAGGTTGCTATTTTGTATTTTTGTTTAACTTGTCATGTCTTTACTATGATGCTTTTTAAAACTATAACACACTGCTACAAATTGCATTTTCCAAAGAAACCCACAGTCATATATTCTGTCTCACATGTTCTTGTTACCAGTGACATTGGCATTCTTCCCACTGCTCAGGGGAACCCATGCCCCTTCTCTTGGATCTGGATAAATTTTGTCATTGCTGTGACCATCGGATATGGTAGAAGTGATGTTGTATCAGGAAATCATTAAAATGTTATGCACATCTGCCCTGCTCTATTATGCTTGCTCTTGGAACCCAGCCACCATGCTATGAGAAAGCCAAGCATTGATATGGAAAGGCTAGTTGTAGATGTTCCAACCTGCAGCCCCTTGTGTATATTAATTTAAAAAAAAATCTTCAGTACCAAAAGCTAAGGAACTCGTTAAGTGGTGTCTATGTTGTTATTTGATGCAATAAAACAATGAGCAAAACTTGATAGCTGCTAACTGGCAATTCATGAAAAGACCAGACTACTAATGCTCAGCCTTTATGAGTTACAGCAAACAGGAATTTTTAGCCGTCTCTCTAAATGCTTCTGAAACCAATGCCTAATGTTACCAATATTATAAGGTTCTGACAGCATTACTTTCTTTTAACACAATTCTGGTTTTGTTTTTGATTGTTGTTGTTCTGTCACTGTGTCTTGCTAGTCTTCCTCATTCTCTCTCACCTTTTACAAAGTTAACACCCTCAGCAAAATGCGTCTGTTTTGTCTTGTCAATTGTACTCATCAATACCCTACAAAATGCTCATCATCTTTTTTTTTAAAAGATTTAATGTTTATTTATTTGTGAGAGAGACAGAAAGAGAGCACACAAGCAGGTGGAGGGGCAGAGGGAGAAGCAGACCCCCTGCTCACCAATATGGGGCTCGATCCCAGGACCCTGAGATCATGACCTGAGCCGAAGGCAGATGCTTCACCAACTGAGCCACCCAGATGCCCCACAAAATGCTCATCATCTAACATAGCTCATGACAGGATTAATGATTCATGATTTCTTTTTGATAAATTAACGATTTTTTCATACAAGCTCAGTTACTCCAACCCAGCCATCATCAGTTGAACCTTGAGTATGAACGGCGCTTCTGCTATGCCTAAGACACTGCAGCAAACTCTGCAGGAGACGAAGCTGTATAAGTAGCAAACTTTGCTTGGCAAAATTTCAAGTCTAAAGCTCAGAAGCCTATACTTTTTCTGAGTCTTCTCAAGCCCCTATCACCTTTGCTGCCTCCACCTTCATCCTACTGTCAGAGCTATATCTCCTTATTAATATTCTCTTATATGAGTTTGTTACTCCTCAAAGTATCACACCCTTACATCGGATGCACCCTGCATCATCATTGTCTCAATTACTTAATTAACATTTCCACACACAATCTTTTTTTTTAATATTTTATTTATTTATTTGACAGAGAGAGATGACAGTAGGAGAGAGGAAGGGAAGAGATCACAGAGAGAGAGGAAGGGAAGCAGGCTCCCTGCTGAGCAGAGAGCCCGATGTGGGACTCGATCCCAGGACCCTGAGATCATGACCTGAGCCGAAGGCAGCGGCTTAACCAACTGAGCCACCCAGGCGCCCCTCCACACACAATCTTAAAGCTCTCTCTTCAGTCTCATATTTTCTTACATCCTGCTGGACTTTTCCTCTTATACTTAAGTTAAACATTCAAAACCCGATTTAGACTCCCATACTTGGCCAACATGGGATAAGCAAACTGCTGCTTATCAGGCCCCCCGATTGTACCTTAAACTCCTAGTCAAAATATGAATAGCAAGATCTGAGGACTCTGAACAGATGAGTCGGAAAGAGGGATGCCAAAACCTGAAGGAGGAACTATAATAGGCATGATTATTCTCCACTTTTTTCCTTTTTTAAAAAATCTCTTGGCTTTAACCCAAGAGAGAGCTCACCCAGTGCATATGTATGCAGCAGGTATGCGTAGCAGAGAGGAATCTTATCTTTCTTGACTGAAAACTAGCATCTGTAACATCTGTATTCCAGTAACTGTGTATGTTTGGGTTTTTATTTTATTTTCCTCCCCCCCACACACACACCTTTTTTTTTAACTCCCAGCCCTGCCTGTAAGGGAGCCTCAGTTACAGAGCTGCATTACAGCAGTGAAAGCAATAATACAGATACTTAAAACTACTTTTCTGGCCAAAGGAAATAGGAGAGGGTAGGCCCTGTGGACCCATGGATATGAAGTAATACCAAATCTTTCCCTCTCTTTTCTCATAACCTTAGCCCAAAGGCAGCCTCAGTGATGCAGAACTATGTAACATGGACATATAAAAGTCTAGGAGAAATTCTCTCTCTTTCTATCCAGGTGACCAAGAAAAGAGGTAAATCTTATACCTGCATTTATCTGTTCAATCGGGAGACATGTATCCTTTATAAACTTTGAGAAAGATTTCGTGTTCTTTTAAAATTTCCTCCCTTCACTTTTCTGTGCTCAATTTCTGAAACATTTTTCCCCCCAAACATAACTTTATTTTTTCAAAGACGAGGTGAATTCTGAAACTCTTTTTAACTAGATTTTAAGCTTCCTGGCTTAGTGTTCTATGTCTGCAACATTTTTGCATATATTTTTTCAACTTTTTAGGAGATTTTCTTAACTTTTCTCCCCAAAACTCAAATTGTGTTTTCTTTTCCTTTCAACCATTATTATTTTTGTAAGGGTTCTTTTTATGTTTTCTAATAGTTTTGTATTGGTTTTGGTCTTACATCGTTAATGTAGTCTTTTAAAATCTCTAGAATACCAATTAGTATTGTTACTGGATATTTTCTTTTAATTTTTAGACAGTTTCTTTCTACAGTGCCTGGGGTGGCTCAGTCAGCTAAGCATCTGCCTTCAACTTAGGTCATGATTTCCAGGTCTGTGGATGGAGCCCCTAACTGGGCTTCCTGCTCAGCAGGGAGCCTGCTTCTCTCTCTTTTCCTCCCCATTGCTTGTTCACTCTCGCTCGCTCTCTCAAATAAATAAATAAAATCTTTTAAAAAGGTTTCTTTCTGTTTCCTAAATGTTCTGTTTTCCTGTGTGCCCATTTTTTTTCTCTCTCCCTCATTTGTACTTGCTCTGTGACTGTATGTGTATATATATATATATATATGTACACATACTATATATGTATATACATACATACATATATATAGTCTTTATCCCTGTTCTCAATACAAAACTTCTAAAACACTTGGAATTTCCCAGGTGATAGAAGTGGTGGGAGTCTTTTATTATCTAAAGGAAGTCTCTTTCAACCATACCCGAGTTTATGCTAATGAGGTGACTCTTGATGGTATCTAGATAGCTTCAGCATGGGGGCTGCTTGCTAAAGGAATCTGCCATGTGATTAGAAGGTTGGAGCTTTCAACACCAACCTCAACCACTACTAGAAGAGAGAGGAGAACTATTAAGTTCAATCTCCAATGGCCAGTAATTTAATCAATCATGTCTATGTAATTGAATATCCATAAAACCCCTAAACAGCAGGGTTTAGAGAGCTTCCCAGTTGGGAATCACATCCACATGCCAGTAGGGTGGCCCACTCCTGGGCCACAAGGACAAAACCTCCTATACTTGGAACCCTTCTGGAACCCCTTCCAGTCCCTATGTATTTCTTTTTTTTTTTTTTTTTTAATTTTTTATTTTTTATAAACATATATTTTTTATAAACATATATTTTTATCCCCAGGTCTGTGAATCACCAGGTTTACACACTTCACAGCACTCACCAAATCACATACCCTCCCCAATGTCCATAATCCCACCCCCTTCTCCCCAACCCCCTCCCCCCGGCAACCCTCAGTTTGTTTTGTGAGATTAAGAGTCACTTATGGTTTGTCTCCCTCCCAATCCCATCTTGTTTCATTTATTCTTCTACCCATTTAAGCCTCCATATTGCATCACCACTTCCTCATATCAGGGAGATCATATGATAGTTGTCTTTCTCTGCTTGACTTATTTCGCTAAGCATGATACGCTCTAGTTCCATCCACGTTGTTGCAAATGGCAAGATTTCATTTCTTTTGATGGCTGCATAGTATTCCATTGTGTATATATACCACATCTTCTTGATCCATTCATCTGTTGATGGACATCTAGGTTCTTTCCATAGTTTGGCTATTGTGGACATTGCTGCTATAAACATTCGGGTGCATGTGTCCCTTTGGATCACTACATTTGTATCTTTAGGGTAAATACCCAATAGTGCAATTGCTGGGTCATAGGGCAGTTCTATTTTCAACATTTTGAGGAACCTCCATGCTGTTTTCCAGAGTGGCTGCACCAGCTTGCATTCCCACCAACAGTGTAGGAGGGTTCCCCTTTCTCCGCATCCTCGCCAGCATCTGTCATTTCCTGACTTGTTGATTTTAGCCATTCTGACTGGTGTGAGGTGATATCTCATTGTGGTTTTGATTTGTATTTCCCTGATGCCGAGTGATATGGAGCACTTTTTCATGTGTCTGTTCGCCATCTGGATGTCTTCTTTGCAGAAATGTCTGTTCATGTCTTCTGCCCATTTCTTGATTGGATTATTTGTTCTTTGGGTGTTGAGTTTGCTAAGTTCTTTATAGATTCTGGACACTAGTCCTTTATCTGATATGTCGTTTGCAAATATCTTCTCCCATTCTGTCAGTTGTCTTTTGATTTTGTTAACTGTTTCCTTTGCTGTGCAAAAGCTTTTGATCTTGATGAAATCCCAGTAGTTCATTTTTTCCCTTGCTTCCCTTGCCTTTTGCGTTGTTCCTAGGAAGATGTTGCTGCGGCAGAGGTCGAAGAGGTTGCTGCCCGTGTTCTCCTCAAGGATTTTGATGGATTCCTTTCGTACATTGAGGTCCTTCATCCATTTTGAGTCTATTTTTGTGTGTGGTGTAAGGAAATGGTCCAATTTCATTTTTCTGCATGTGGCTGTCCAATTTTCCCAGCACCATTTATTGAAAAGGCTGTCTTTTTTCCATTGGACATTCTTTCCTGCTTTGTCGAAGATTAGTTCTTCATCTGACCTATCATTTGGATTCTTTATAATAACCCAGTAATAGTAAGTGCTATTTTCTGGAATTTCAAAAAACAGTCAATTATATATATTCTATCCAATTATCAAACATGGAGGGAAGGGTTATAAGAACCTCTCAACTTTGTAACTAAGTCAGACAGAAGTTGTGGGTAACCTAGGAATGTGATTTGTGGCTGGCATCTGAAATGAGTATGGTCTGTGGGACAGACCTTTAACCTCTGGAGTCTGATGTTAACTCTAAGTAGTTAGTGTTAGAATTGAACTGCATTGTAAGATACCCAGTTAGTACCCTGGGAATTGAAGAGTGATATGGGAAAAGACACCACAAATTTGGTGTCAAAAGAAAAATCCTACACTTTTGGTAATAGAGTGCTACGAGAAAAACAGCACAGTCTCTCTCTTTCACATTTTAGAATATCTGTAGTCCAGAAAAGACCATTTTTATTCTTTGTAATTGTTAACTGACAGACTTTGCCTTAAGACATGAGAGTAAAAAACTGACCGTCATCGTGGATGGGTGGTCCATAAACCAACAATATAGAGGTCTGAAATATCAAAGCTTCTTCTTTTTCTTTTTGTTAAGATTTTATTTATTTATTTGACAGACAGAGATCACAAGTAGGCAGAGAGGCAGGCAGAGAGAGAGGAAGAAGCAGGCTCCCCGTGGAGCAAAGAGCGGGGCTCAATCCCAGGACCCCGGGATCATGACCTGAGCTGAAGGCAGAGATTTTAACCCACTAAGCCACCCAGGCGCCCCAAGAAATATCAAAACTTCTAAAAGCTGCCTTACTCTCAGCCATATAGATACCCATTTTTCTTCAGAGAAGGTACCTGTGTAGGTTTTGGCTTGTGCTGGGAAGTAACACTGATGACAGATATTCTAAATATAGCGATTTGGAAAGAAAGGATAAAGCCATTAATTTTTTTCACGCAGATTTCAACTAATGACCTTCTGTCTTAGTTATCTACTACTATCTAATATAGAAGGTCATTAGTTGAAATTGCCAAAACCTATTGACTTAAAACAACTTAACCTATTTACTTAAAACAATTCAACCTATTGACTTAAAACAAAAATTAAAACAAGATCTTATAGTTTCTTTAGATCAGAACTCCACATGGGCTCAGCTGGGTCTTCTGCTTATTTGCAAAGCTGAAATCAAGGTGTTAGAGCTGCATTCCTTATTGGATGCTTTAGGGGAAATCTGCTTTCAACCAACGGGAGTTTATTGGCTAAATTCAATACATTTTGAGAGTAGGAATGAATACCCCATTTACTTGTAGGCTATCAGGTGGGGGAAATTCTTCAGTTCTAGAAACTACCTGCATTCCTTCTCATTCCAGACACAATAGGTTGAGTCTCTTCCATGCTTCACACCTTTGACTTCTCCTTGTGCTCCATTTCTCTAACTCCATCCAGACAGAGAAAGTTCTTTGCTTTTAGAAACAGCTGTGATTAGACTAGGTCCACTCATATCATCCAGAATAACTTTCCTATCTTAAGGGCCACTACCTTAAATATAACTGTGAAGTCCCTTTTGCTATATGATGTAACATATGCACAGATTCCAGGGATTGGCTTAAGGACATTTGGGGGGCCATTTTGCCTACAACACTTTCCTCTTTGTCCTGTCTCATTCCCACATTCTATTATAATTGCAACTTGGTAGTCCCAGACAGCTACAGAATTTTACGAAGTATATCAGCCAGCCGCAAATTCAAACTATTCCATATATATTCTAGGTAATAAGAACAATAGAACAAGAGTGGAATTAGACCAGTTATCGGTAATGCCAGGTGCTAAAAGTTATGGAAGAGTGTCTTCAGAATTCTGAAAGAAAGCTATTTTCAATCTAGAATTTTATGCCCTAAAAACTTAATTTTGATTACATAATAAAGTATTTTTAAATAATCAAGAACTGAAAAATTTATGTTCCATGTACCCTCTTTTAGTACAGTATTTGGAAATGTGCCCCAGCAAGACAAACAAGTAAATGAGAAAAGAAGACATAGGATTCAGGAAATAGTAGAGTCAATGCAGTATGTTAATGAAAAAAAATCCCAGAAAATTGGTTGTGCAGTGGTCCTAGAAAACAGGGGTAGAAGGCAGGTAGAGAACCACTACTTTTCATACAACAGTTTCTTACTATTTTATTTTTTTAAAGCCTGTATGCCTCTATTACATTTTATTTTATTTTTTAAAAGACTTTTTTTTTATTCATTTGACAGAGAGAGAGAGGGAGAGAAAGAGAGAACATAAGCAGGGAGAGTAGCAGAGGGTGAAGGAGAAGCAGGCTCCTCGCGGAGCAGGGAGAGAGACGCAGGGCTCTATCCTAGGACCCTGGGATCATGACCTGAGCTAAAGGCACATGTTTAATGTGACTGAGTCACCCAGGTTCCCGTTACTTGGATTTTAAAAAGACATTTCCATACATCATCACTCTAAAGCCAATCTGGCCTGAATCAAATATTGCTTAGACAAATAAAATGCAACAGAGGTAACATGGTGTAACTTTCAAAACTGGACTTGAAAGATCTTCAACTTCTACTTAGAACTCTAAATAGTCAAACCTAAGCACAATGTTTTGAGAAGATTAAGACATATGGAAAGGCTACGTGGAGAAAAAAAAAAAAAAGAGGCATCTTGGTCAACAGGACCAACTGGACTTCCAGACAACATATAGTTCCAACTGCCAGTCAAGGGGGTTGATGTAGACTTTCCAGACCAGTTCAGAGTTCTGCTCACTTTAGCCCATAGCAACTATTCACAGAACAGAAGTACTGCACAGTGGGACTCAGCCAGTCCATAGAATCCTGAAAGATAATAAATAATTTTGTTGTTGAAGCTACTAAGTTTTGGAGTGTTTTATTATGTAACAAGGGATAAACAAAACAAAATCCATTTAATGTATTTAATCTATTTAATGGATTATCAGTGTCTGGATGAACATAATATCCTTTGGATTATCCATTTACGCAAATACCTTATTTCTAACTTTTATATCTTTTGGCTATTTATTGGCTGGGCAGAAATAATTTTCCCTTACTAGTAATTATTAATGAGGCATATGTCTTGTTTCTTTTCAGAATAATTTATTGCTTTTCTGGAAACAGCTCTACCACATGTGAAACAACACTGGAAAATTTGCTTTTCAGAGATAAAAATAACCACTTACAGTTCATTCAGATGTGTCTTCTTAGAAAAGTTTATTTCACTATTAATCTTGCCAAGAACCTTTACACACACTATTTTCATCCTAATTATTTTGATTCATTTTTGGATACACACACACACACACACACACACACACACACACTATCTCTCTCTCACACACACACAAATTTTTTTAAACTTCTATTCTTCTCAAAGAATACATGTTTAGTTACATAACAAATGCTTAAGATAATCTCTAGATGTATACTCCATATAAGTCACCGACCTTTAAAGTTATACTTGAGACCTTCTCATTCATATGAAATACCCATACCTCTCCTTGTACTTTCTTTGTAATCATGCCAAGTCTTTCACCTCTGAACAGACTTACTTCCACTAAGCCTACCTTTTACTCTCATTGTTTCTGTAGCCTCATTTCTCCTTCATGTTCTCCCAGTCCATGAGACTTTTCTGATTTTATTAACAGTAACCTTCCCCTGTCTCTTCTACAGGATCAACCATTTCAGTGGATCCTACATAAGCACTCTAGTATGACCTGGTCATCAGAACCTGTACTATGCTAATCCCTCTGGCAGCTGAGCAGGACAGAAGAAAAACACAATTTGTTGCAATCTGCTGCATCATGATCTAGCTGAGATCTCACTGTGACTGAACAGTAATTTTTTATATTCTCAGTTCCTTTATACTTTTACTTCAATGGCTGTTTAAACATTTACCACTCCTCTTAAGTCCCCAATTTACCTGAGCTTACCTGACGCTTAGTCCATGATCTCATGTCACCCAGTCTCTATTCATTTATTTGACTAGTATTTGGAAAAAGTGATTCTTCTCCTTCCCAAGACTAAATTCTCAAGGGTTAATCCCTAATTATTTCCTCTTTTGTAATTACCTCTCCATTAGCTCCTTCTGTTGAATTTACCAATATATATTATGTTTTTTTATAGAATTATGGACTGTCATGGCTTTCAAGGCCTTCTTCTTAGACTTCTGCAATAACCTCTTAAGACTCATGTTCCCTAGGCCTCACTGTGGGCACATTAATAATAAGAACTCAAGTTTCTTTAACTTATGATCCTATAACTATGCATTATTGTTTCCCAGCATTCTCTGTGTTTCCCCCTAGATTCCAGAAACATGTTCTAACCTATTTTCTGGTGGGTACATTCCACTATATTTATGTAGGCTTACATCTTCTTCTGTCATTTACTATCACTTTTACTGAGTCGGGAGGAAGAAGACAAGTGCACATAAGTGATCATCTTGAGTGGAATTCAATGTTCACTTTTCACAGTATGCTGATCT
Organism: Mustela lutreola; assembly: GCF_030435805.1. NCBI lineage: Eukaryota > Metazoa > Chordata > Mammalia > Carnivora > Mustelidae > Mustela > Mustela lutreola. The sequence continues at coordinate 45,751,835 of NC_081292.1, forward strand.
TATTTAATACATGGAATATCTTAATCGATATGTCTAAAGCCTAATTTAAGGTTGGGGTTTTTATTTTTTCATTTTTAGGAATTTTCCTGTTTCCTCTGATGCAAGTTCCATCTACTCTTTCTTGTGTTGCAGGCTTTCGTCAAATTTCTGTGATCTTTTGATGCTTTTTCATATGTAAGATTGTGGCATTGGAAGGCTTACCAGGTGCTCTATGTGAGTTGCTGGGCATGTTGACTGAGAGACTTTGTTTTAAATTGAGTCAGAAAAAAGCTGACACTTATGCTAGGGGACCCCTTCTCTGAATCTGCAGTGCCTGTGGAACCCTATCGAATAAAGATCAGATGTCTCTTTGACTCGAGTTGTCTTCAAGCATATTCTAGACTGTGGTTTCCTTTACTCAAATCATGAGTCACAACCACTTCTACATTTTGAATTCCATAGATACTTTTATTATTTTTTATTTTATTATATAAAAAACTTTTTTTTAAAGATTTTATTTATTTATTTATTTGACAGACAGAGATCACAAGTAGGCATAGAGAGAGGAGGGAGCAGGCTCCCCACTGAGCAAAGAGCCCCGATGTGGGGCTCCATCCCAGGACCCTGGGATCATGACCTGAGCCGAAGGCAGAGGCTTTAACCCACTGAGCCACCCAGGCACCCCTATAAAAAAACTTTTTAAAGAGTTCTTAATTTATGTGTGTGAGAGAGAGAGTGAGTTGGGGAAGGGGCAAAGGAGAGAATCCAAGCAGACTCCCTATGGAGTGCTGAGCCAGATGTGGGGCTTGATCTCATGATTGGTGAAACCAACCAAGAACTGGAAGCTTAGCCAACTGGGCCACCCAGGTGGACCAATTTTATTTTTTTTAGAGAGGGAGAGAGGGGGAGGAAAGGGGCAAAGGGAGAGGGAGAGAGAATCTTAAGCACACTCCATGCCCATTGCAGAACTTTGATCTTACAACCCTGAGATCATGACTTGAGCCAAAATCAAGAGTCAGCTGCTCAAAAAACTGAGCTGCCCAGGTGCCCCTAAATTCCATAGATTTTTAAAAATGTTATGTTCACTGATAGTCTATTTTCCAGTCCATTGTTTTTGTTGAGTAATACCTCCTTGGTGTTATTACTATTTCTGTTAATTAGGTCATAGAAAGAAATCTTGATAAACAAGTCTTTAGTCTGACATTTGAAACTAGAATCTAATTTTTCCTTGTGGTAATTGACTTTTTGAAATGTAAGTTTCACAGTTACTCTGTCTCTTTCCCTAGCTGTCAATCATTGACACTAGAATTTTATTGATTTCTGATCATTATATTAAAAAGTAATAGAATAATTGTTCTTAGTATTATTAGTATTAATGTTAGTAACATTAATACTAATAACAAGAAGATTTCTTGTTCTTTCTTTAATGTCTGTCTACAAACAATCTTGGCTTCCACCAACATCAGTCTAAGCCTGGAATGACCATTCCTGGTCATTTATCTGCTTCTTCCTTCTGTCATCATCTTAGCCCTTTGTTTCCATTAGATCTTGGTGACCCCAACATCTTATTATGACCCTTCTCACCTCCTTCTGTAAATCCCAACAGATACTCTGTACTTTAATAACCACATATGTGTCTAGATTAAAAAAAAAAAAAAAGAAAGCAAAGTGTCCATTAATTTTGCAATGATGACAGCCAATAGCTAGAGAGCTAACTGGGACAAGCAATTCTACTTCTTCTTTCTTCTACCTTCCAAGGCTCTAACTAAAAGGTAAAGAAATAACAGGAAAACAAAACAAAAAAAGTTGAAGATATATGTCATTTTATCACTTAAAAGTTCAATACATATGGTAATGGGAGATTCCTTCATAATGGATCTAATGTAGCCCCTACAAATGTGTTATGACATTCAATTTTTATTATACACATCAAACACATATAGAATGTTCCCCCAAATTGACATATAACATAGTTTGATTCTTTATTTAGGTTTCTAGATCAATGAAGATAAAATTACTTGGATAACAAGTTGCTAACATTGGTAGATTTCTAGTACCCTGTTTATTCAGGTTTTACCATACTACTTAAACAAGGAATAAATCTCTTTAGTTTTATTGCTGCCATATCATTAAAATTGATCTTTTTAGGATACTTAGTCTTTCTATTACTTACTCATCATGGAAGATTTTATAAACATCTAAGAGTATTTTTTAGGGAAAAAAAAACTCAGTGTAATTTCATGATTTATTACAGGTCACATCATTTATTTTTGTCCCTTGGGTTTATCCCAACAAAACAGAGAGAAGTTTTGAACTGGAGAACTGCATTTTGATGCAAAAGCAACTAACTTGATTCTATAACTGAAAAAAATTAAAATAAAGGAAAATAAACTAATTATAGAGAAAGATTTGTTTTCATGTAGTTCAATCTTACCTCAAGAAGTCCTCCAGCAAATCATAAATCAATTATTCTTACACCAGGTCTTTGTAAACATACCTTTATCACAGTTATACCTGAACATGTTTATTCTATAAGCAGAGCTGCCCCCAAAACACCTCAACTACTACAAATCTTGAGAAACTGAAAACAGAAATAATCTCAAAAGATCCATTAGGAAAACCAGACATAAAAGACTTCACTAAGACCAGCAGATGAAGGAGCTTTTGCAAGAGAGTCCTGTTTGTGCCACTGATCAGCAGTCAGATTCTCCTTGCCTGAAATGAATCAGCAGCTATGTTTCTACTCAAAACCAAGGCAATGTACTCCTTAAGATGCAAGGTGTGAGTACCTCAATTAGTCTATGGATAAAGGTGAACGGTGAAAAGCTTCAGAAAACCCCAACCAGGAAAATGGGGGTTGGGGCCATGTGGACTGCTTAATATAATTGCAGCCCCCAAACTCACAGATAAATACCATCAGTCCAAGAAGACAAGATGGTTGTTAGAGAAATCATGAGAATGAATTGTTTGCTCTTGACAAGATGCATGCAATATTTACCACAAATTATCCCTGAGGACTAAATACAGATGGGAAAGAATGATGTTTTTTTCCTAATTTAATGGATAATTTTTCTGAAAAGTAAAATCATGATCCATAATAAGATAAGATAAACACATGCAAAAGACCTTTACTCATTTCTAATGAGAAAACAAGGTGTCACAATTGGTCCAAAGAAGAATTCAAACTATCACACTTACATAGGTTAATCAGGAATTCTGAAATGAATTTGCAAATAAATGCAAAATTATTTTATCAGAGGGGAGAATTAGATCAATTTTCTGTCACTCAGCAGAATTTATAACATGTGGAAAGTAATCAGTTGCATTGCTATCAGTTATCTATAATTTACACAGTTTAAAAATAGCTCAATGACAATAAAAGGCTGAATTTGGATAAGTAATCTAGTCAGGACATGTTACCAATCTTTGTATTACTTTGGCCATCCCAAAGTCTTCCACAATCTCTCCTGACACTAGACATACTAAAATTGAGCCTATTTTTTACATGATGTTGTTGCTATCCTTGATGCATCATCATCCTAAAAGATGGAGAACCCTTGATTGGATTCTTACCCCTCCTCCCTCCCTTCTGATACCACCAACTTTCAGATGGATATATGTTAGAAATTAAGTAGGGTTTGAGAGGTTACATACTCTTGCACCAACTAGATTCCCAAAATTTATTTCTAACTATTTCGATGCTTACTAATTGGAACAAAAATAAGCCAAATTCAGCTTGAGCCATTATTCTCACCAAACCTCAAATACGCAACATTTGTGGTCTTGCCTACTCCCCACAGCCCATCTGCTTCTTCCATTGTATATGCCACTGCTAGTGCTCTTCTTGTCCACTATTACCACCCCACCACCTTACTTCCAACCTTGAAAACACCAAGCTTTTTCCTGCTTCTGGGATGTCAACATGTCTTTCTATCTTTCTAGAAGCTCAGATCAAAGTCACTTCTTCAATGGAAAGACTTCTTTTCACCCCTCTCATAAAATTCAGTTGTAAATTTAAAGGCTTTAAATCATACAAAGTATCATCTTCAACTACAAGGAAATGAAACTAGATATCAACAACAAAAGGAAATATGGGAAATCAACAAATATGTGAAATTAAATAATACATCCCTAGGTAACCAAGGGGTCAAAGAAGAAATCACTAGGGAAATTAGCAAATGTTGAGGTGAATGGAAACGAAATACATAAAATCTCATGGGACGCAGCTAAACAGAGCTTAGAAGGGAATTATTAGCTATAATACCTATATTAAAAATTGCCAAATTAATAACCTAACCTTCCATCTTAAGAAACAAGAAAGAGAAAACAAAACTCAAAGCAAGCAGAACAAAAAAATAATAAAGGTTAAACTGGAAATAAATTTAAAAATAAGAAAACAATAGATAAGGCAAATGAAAACATCATCATGAAACATCCTTTGGCAACAAAACTCATTAAACTTTAATGAGACTGGAAAAGAAAAACTTAAGATGCAAATTGCTAAAATCATGAATGAAATGGGGGAAATATTGACCTTATAGAGTTAAAAAATTATAATGAAATATTAAGAATAATTATATACCTAAAGTTAGATAACCTGGATGGACAAATTCCCAGAAATACACAAATTACCAGATTTGACTCAAGAAGAAATAGAGAACCTGAATAGACCTTTACAAGTTAAAAAAAAAAAAAAGAATAATCAAGAGCACTTTCCACAAAGAGAAATTTAAACCCAGGTGACTTTACTAATTAGTCTTCTAGGAGTTTAAAGAGGAATTAGTACCAGTCACTCAAAACATTTCCAAAAAGAAAAATAAAGACATGAAGATTCATTCTATGAGGCCAGTATTAATCTGATAGGAAAATAAGTCAAAGGCATCACAGGAAAACAAAGCCACAAACCAATCACTGGTTAATATAGTTGTAAAAATCTTCAGCAAAATACCAGGATCCAATCACAGCAACATATAAAAAGGAATGCAATTTTATTTTTAAATACAAGCCATTCACTGTAATACACAATATTAGCAGAATAATGGGGATAAAAGGACATACTATCATCCCAATGGATGCAGGAAAAACATCTGAAAAAAATCTGACATTTTCATGATAAAAATCACTCAACAAACTAAGAAGAGAAAGAAATTTCTTTATCCTCATAAAGAGGATCTGTTAAAAAAAAAAAATCAACAGCTGGCATCATAATTAAAACTGAAAAATGGAATGTTTTCCCCTAAGATGAAGAACAAGACAAGGATTATTTACTCTTGCTCTTCCATTCACCTTTGCACTAAAGGTTCTAGCCAGGCAAATCAGCAAGAAAAAAGAAATAAAAGGTACTAAATTGGCAAGCAGTAAAACTATAATACAGATTATGAGATCACATACATATATATATGATATCATATATATAAATATATATACACACATACATATATATGAGATCATATGTAAATTATGAGTCTTAAGAAATTCACATTACAACTAATAAATGAATTTAGCAACATTGCTGGATATAAAATCAATATACATACAGGACCAACTATTTCTATTCATTAGCAATGAATGATACAAAATTAAATTAAGCAAACAATTTCATTTAAAATGACATCAGGGTGAGCCTGGTGGTGGGTATTAAGGAGAGCACATACTGCATGGAGCACTGGGTGTGGTGCATAAACAATGAAATTTGGAGCACACACACACACAAAATTAAATTAGATTTTTAAAAAAATGTCTTCAGGACCAACTGTACTCGAACTTTCTCACTGGGCTCTTCTGGGAAAAAGTAAGCTTCAGCTGAGGGAGAGTTTTGTCATAATTAACATTTGGAAATTTGATTACTACTTTCCACCAATGAGCCTAATTCCTGAACTAAAATGTTCGCAATGTAAAACTACAATATGACCATAGGAAAGTTCGTTACCTAAAGGTGGGCAGAAATATTGTAAGATTAAATTATTCTTAAACAAGTGTATTTGGAAGAATATAAAAAAGAGTTGTGCTCTGATTGTATTATATTCTGGACTGGTTCCATTTAATGGTGACAACTGGCAGGTTCAAGAGGCACACTGTCTGATTTGTTCTTTATTTATTGTTCAACACCTTTCCCAATGGCTGACCCATAGTAGTACTTAAACAGTATCTATTAAAACCAAACAAATGAAAGAAAAAACCATTAGAAAAGACTTCTAGACCCTACTTACATGCCCCATCGCAATCTTTTTTAGGTTGTATATCCTTCTCCATGACTCAATACTTGTTAACAAAAGATTACTGAATTCTGCCAAGAAAACTTATATCCTCAGAAATATTCTAATTTCCTGTGCACAGAAAATATGACTTGGCCAAATTTTTCCCCAGGTAACAGTGTCAAACAATGATGGGGTAAATACTTGAACCAAGAACTTTTTCAATAATGAATAAAAAAAACTCATTATTTAGACAATCCAAGACAAAAAGGCCTTTATGGTTCAGTCTTGTCCATCTCTCTTCATTTATGGATAAAACATTTGTATTAACTTGAGCTACTATAACAATTATAACTATAACAATTAGACTGAGTGGCTAAAACAAGAAACATTTATTTTTTCAGTACTGGGAGATGGAAAGTCCATGATCAATTTGGTTCCTAGTGAGAGCCCTCTTCCTGCTTTCCAAACCGATTTCTAGCTGTATTTTCATGTAGTGGAGAGACATTATCCCTCTCCTGTCTCTTATTAGAAGGTCAGCCCTACTCCCATTCATGAGGGTTCCACTGTCATGACCTAGTTTTCTCCCAAATGCTCCACCTCTAAGGGCCATCATATTGGGGACTCAGGCTTCAACATATGAATTCCGGGGGCATACAAATATTCAGCCCATGGAAGTATTTAAGATCTCCAAGAAAGCAGAGGAAAGGTAAGAATGCTTATCACCTACTGTGGGACATGAGATACTCAGAAAGCTGGGATGATTGGTTTCTAAGCCACAAGGCTGACAAGTGAGGTTTTTTTAGGTAAAACCCAGCTTTATGGCTTATTTCATTATTAACAATTAGTAAAAATAATAACATGTTTATTGGTCACTATAACTGCAAAACTCATTAAAGTGAGACCTTCAGGTTAGTCGGGTCAACCGCCATGATCTTCTCTGACTGAAGTATACAATAATTGTTTTTTTTTGGTTTGGTTTGGTTTGGTTTTTGCCCAGGCTGAACCATAGGCATGAAAGTAGTTAATTTGTATGTAAAGCCACAATCCTAATTTTTTAATAACAGCTTTATGGAAATATAATTCACATACCATAAAATTTCACTCTTTTAAAGTGTACAATCCAGTAGCTTTTAGATATTCACAAATTTGTACAATTATCGCACTTAGTACTTTCATCACCCCAAAAAGAAATCCTGTATCTGTTAATCCCTAGTCCTTCTCTCAGCTCCTGGAAAACTTTTTGTCTACTTTCTGTCTCTATTGATTTGCTTATTCTGGAAAATTCATGTAAATGGAATCCTAGGACATAGAGCCTTTTATGCATGGCTTCCTTCACGTACCGTCACGTTTTCCAGATTCATCCATGTCATAGCATGTTTCAGTATATCATTCCTTTCTTCAAACAATATTCTATTTTATGGTTATATCGCAATTTGCTAATACATTCCTCAGTAATGGATATTTTGGCCATTTCCACCCTTGCACTGGCATAAATAAAGCAGCTACCAACATTTGTGTGCAAATATTTGCATGTACATATGCATTTGTTTCTTTTGGATGTATACCTAGGAGTGGAATTGCTGGGTTTACTGGGCTAAAAATGCCACCCAAACATATCCCTTCATTTCCATACAACTTTTAGGATCACCCTGTCTATTTCTGCAAAAAAGACAGCTGGCATTTGGATTAAAGTTGCGCTGCATCTGTAGAACTACTGAGGAAATGCCATCATTTTAACTATAATAAGTCTTCCAATCCCTTAGCATAGAGTATCTTTCTATATTTTGAGGTCTTTTCGAATTACTTTCAATGACATTTTATGGTTTTCAGTATAAAAGTCTTGGGTTTCTTTATTAAATACATTCCTGTATATTTTATTCTTTTTGATGTTATGGTAAATGGAATTTTCTTAATTTTTTTGGATTGTTCCACAAGCCAAACTTAATTAACTTAATTAACTTTATCTTTTAAAAATCATTGCTAATGAATACTCTCTCTTTTCCACTTCCTTATCACTTCTTTCACTATACTATTTTTTTTAGGTCTTGGTCTAAAATCTAGAACTATTGTTATATTTTAATGCAAAAACACTCTCTTCTACAATGTATGGCTCCAGAGGATTTTGAAGAGTGTTAGAATGGAAAGCACATTGGTGATAATATAGCCCAATCTGTTCCAACACTGTTGGGAGCTATAGGGTCCAAAAGGTTCAGAATGTGAGGAGTGAATGTATGGAAAAAATTATTATTTTTACTCTCAATTTAGGACTATTTCTCTTTATAAGATCATGACTTTAATTTTTAGTTCTTTGATATTTAAGTTATTATAGAATGAGAAGTATGCCAATTTAATTCTCTCTGTTAAACACCTAACAAAACACATAGATGCTTTAAGTGGTTTTATTTCATTGTGACAATCACACCCATAGGACACAGGGTCCCATGGGCAGATTTTATGTTTTATGTTTTATGAAAATCATGCATTTTAATACTTTCTCAGATCAATTTCTGTGTACAAGGCTTGTGAAATATTTTCTTTCTTTTTCTTTACATAATAATTATGTAGTGCGGTATGACTGGGAAAGGGGACAAACACCAGCTTGATCCTCAAAGTTTGGGGGATGAAAACATTTAGACTTCTGGGTGTTTTTAGTTCCTTTTGATTAGAGAGTTCAAAAAGTTTCAAATACCTTGTTTTGGTGATAAGAACCACATATTACCTTTGATTTAATGACTGCCTACAGTTGCAATGACAGTACCTCATGCTAGCAATAGACTGTGTTTACCTCAGCTATTCAAATGCAGAATTATATCTGTGGATTAAATTGGATAAAATGCTCTACCAGCTGGACTCATTGGTACCAAATATAATTTTCCTATGGGGAGAGGATTCAAACTTCAGGGAGAGAAGTGAGAACAGTGGAAGGGGATAGTTTTGTTTTTTTTTTAAAGTGTGCAGTTAAATCTTATGTGAAGGTCAACTCTCCAAACATGTTAAATTTGAAGATTTTCCTAATTCAGTGTGTAAGATGCAAAAGTATAAAATAGTAACATGCATGATTCTTTCAATGTTTATATAACAGGGTAGTGTTTCAGCTATAGACAAGCATAAATAAGTGGCCTCTATGAACTCACATATATTGTTATTAAATAACCCAGAAAAACATATAAAAGCTCTTTGCCTATAGAAACAAATCTTTCTGGCACAGCAATAACATTTCCACCCACTGCTGAATCACCAGAAGGCTTTAACATCCATTTTTTGGGTTTACTTTAAAAGCCAAGCAGTTGCCAACAATTCTGCCACTGGGAAAACATACGTAGGCAAACTAAGTCATTGGTTAACCATCCTAGAGTTACTTGTAAGCACTGACAGCTTTCTAAACCAGTGAGTAATCTTAACACACATAGATAGATTTTAGGGTGTGCAGAAAAACTCCCATCCTGTGCCACTGGAGTCTACCCAGATAGCTGAGCAATTTCAGAGCCTTCTTCCTTTCCACTGTTTTTAAGCAGAGAGCATACTTGCTAAGTGATTGCAGAGCCAATAATGGCTTGAGTTGCTCATTTGGGGAATTCAGTAGGAAATGAGTACATTATTCCCATCTTATTGACTTATTTAAGTATATATGTGCAAGTTAAGGTAGAAAAGATGGGGACAAGAGGTGTGACAAGCATTGCTGAAACAGTAACTCTTTATCCCTGACCTAGCCATGTAAAAAAAAACCACTGTAAAATTTTCCTCAAAGGGAGCATTTTTTAACTCCAAACAATTTCCAAAGCCAGAGAGTATAATGTCTGTGGAGGATTCTTTTTTTTTTTTTTTTAAGATTTTATTTGTTTATTTGACAGACAGAGATCACAAGTAGACAGAGAGGCAGGCAGAGAGAGAGGGGGAAGCAGGCTCCCTGCTGAGCAGAGAGCCCGATGCGGGACTCAATCCCAGGACCCTGGGATCATGACCTGAGCCGAAGGCAGTGGCTTAACCCACTGAGCCACCCAGGTGCTCCTCTGTGGAGGATTCTAAAGGTGAGATATATGTATACACACATACACACACACATATATGTGTACACACACACACACACACAATACATATATATTCTAAAGGAGCAATATATATACACATATATGTAGTTTATATATATTAAATTACAGTACATTATGTATTTATAAAGGAAGGGGAAAAAAGTATTTGGGCAATTTGGTCTATGTTTTAACCTTAAGCTGACCCAGCAGATGCCGTTAAGCCCCTTGAATGATAAGAATTGTCATTTAATTGCTCTGATAGTTAATACCCAAACAAATATAGCAATAAATTAAGGCATACCATTTACTAAGGACCCATAAATAGACAAATAATTTTATGATTAGGCATCACTGTTTTTAAGACCTAATAATGTTAGAATTCTAAGCTCTATTTAGCATAAGCAGAAGGCTCTATCCTTTCCTTTCACAGGGTTAATATGCCTAGATTATGGACAACCAGTGGCATTCAAATTGGAAAGTGCACTCGTTAAGGGCCCCAAGGGTGGGGGGGGGGTGGATTTCGTGACCACCTTTGATCATTTCTTGTCATCTTAACACACTTTAAAATATGTTGACCTATTGTTCCTATCTTAGTGCACATACCTCAAAAGAAAGATGTTTATTTCCATGAGCAGACATTTTGTGAAAGGGGGTCTTCAAACCACAGGATTCTAAGAAAGTTACTATTTTCACTGATGCAAAATTTCAGACAGATTGATAATGTTTTTCCATGCCCACAAAGCCTTCTGCTAGGTAACGCTTAGCACATCAAACATCTTGGAGAGAAACTGAAGTGGAAATAAGAGTAACAATAATTTCTAGCTTTTTTTTTTCTTTCCTATTTCTCATTCAAGCTATAACTCTACTGATTTCAGTGGTGGTTTCTAATGAAAATTCTTAGAATCTCATGGCCATGAATGTGAGTTGGTTACAAGCAGATCATGTGAGAATAACCTAGGCATTCTTGATCAGGATATGATGAAGGATAGGGTGGATAACTAATAATTCCCCTCAACACATACACACACTGGCTCTTTTCTGGGCTAGTTTTGACTTTATTTCTTTGGGTATGATGGGGATATAACTTAGTTTTATTCAGTTCCATTTGTGGATGTCTGTTACCAGTTACAAAGTTGGTATTTCTCCACCTATGAATCCATGCATTGCCTTTTCATAATTAAATAATTGAACTTGAGCTCTCCTTCAAAAGTCTACATTCTTATCCTTTCCACCCTTCAAGGACACGTTGTACAGGTACAATAGCTCCTGACTGTGAGAAGAGTTCTGTGCCCCGAAGAGATGGCAATAAAGGTATTTTTTAATAGCATGTTCCTCCAAAGTGCTAACCAACTGCCATTTCAGTAATATTTGTAGAATGCCAGCAAGGTAGATAGTATCACCATCACCACTTTATGGATGAGGAAACCAACAAAGCATGACTAGATGACTCACCCAAGGTCAGGTGTGCTATTGAATCTGACTCCCAGGTAGCACCATTGTATGTCCCGAGAGTATTAATACATACAGTATTGCACTCTATTATTGGCTCACTGGATTTTCCATAACCTGTGCTAATGCCAACCTAATATTCTAGGAGTATTTTCTTATTGACCAATGAGAAACTTACAAGAATAGAGAGTTAAGGAAGCAGAAAAAGTTGAGGTAAGGTCTGTCTCTGAAATCAAGCTCATATATTCCACATAAAGTGACATTTCTAAGGCAACTTATTTTGCTAAGTTATTTAATTGGTTTGTGGAGTGTGCCAAAGTGGCATACTCCCTTTTCTCTTCAAGAGAACTAATTATCTCTGGGTTCTCATTCTCAAAACATTAATGTTTCTTCCATAATCACACAAGCAAGTGCCTCATTTTTCTCCTTCTACCTTGGAGCTATTAATGTTCCCAAAAGAAATGATTTGGTTCAAAATGGCCAAAACAAGTGCTCCTGATATTTTTTTCATTAAAATTAATCTTAAATACAAAAATTTTAAAAGTTTCTACCAGTCTGGGTCAACTTCCAAAAAGAGTCATCAGGCTTTGTATACTATGTCTAGTTCTTTAGGAATTCAATTCTGCTTTATGTGGCTTCGCACAAACAAGAACTTGGGTGATGTTGGCATAAAAATGGCAAGGGTCTCAACAAGAACTCAGGTACCTTGTGAGTGTGAGATCTAACAACATCTGCACTAATGGGCGATCTTAAAACCAGGAGACTAAAATCATATCACAGACATGAATCATAATATCCTCCCATTATTATAAAAACATATATATGTTGATGAGGTATTACCTTTATCATTTTTTAAAGCGATAACTGGCTGGTGGTAAGTGAAGAAAAGAATGAATCTTCAGATATTCATGTTCAGCTTACGGTCATACGACCTCTTCACCAACTGAATGCCAACCTTATGTTTCAAGTAAGAGAAAACTTGAAGCTGATTAAAGAGTTCCTCGTCCATCCTACATTCATACCACCTTATCAAAGGTGTTTTGTTTTTATTCTGTGAGAATATTTTATGACTTCTTTACTCACCTATCATTCTATGGCTATCACTTTAAAGAGTTATAATTTTAAAAAAATGATGACTCCAAAAATGAAATTTAAAAACAACTGCCTTGATAAAGCCTCTATTCAGGTAAAGGTTATTCAACTGTAAAAGGATTGCTACCAAAAAGTTTCATTTTATATCTGGCTCAAAGGGCCATCTTTAGTTTACAACTATGAATATTTAAAAAAAAAAAACACTTTATTTCCACAATTATCTCCATTTATCATTTTTCTTATTTTTATCCTAAAATGTTTTACCTATCTTCTTTCACCTGGGCACTGGCTGACTTTCACTAGAGTATGACTGTGTTGTCCTGACCCACAGGAGAAGGTGACCAAGCAAGAACACAGTGTTCTCCCTCTCCCCAGAAACTGGTTTCTCAGATTCTATAGAAGGCCTGCCTGGGGCTTTTCTCAGCATCAGGATTCATGTTCCTGCCTGACCTTTGCTGCTTGACTTCTTTTGATATAGAGTTGAGTTATTTCCAAGGTGCAGGTGCTTCCACTGTAATCAGCTCTCCAATGAGAGCTGACCTACAGATGTCCGAAAGGGCTCACTTCAGCAAAAGTAAAAAAGAAGGGAAAACATTTTTTGCCAAGTTTAAGGCTAGCCATCAATGTTACAAATTGTACTGGGAAAATAAAAACTTCCAAAGTTCAATCAACACCAGGAAGAGAGAGAAAGGAAGATAGGTTTTTTGGTCTTCAGAATAAATATGACGTTCTAAAATGGTGGGAGAAAAGATATGTTATGCTCCAGCGTCTTTGACTCGCTGACCTTCGAATACTGATAGCAATCTTAATGTCACAGAACAATGGAACTTTAAAATTAAATGGAAAATTGTGCACAGCAATAATGTTAACCCATAATGCCCGCAGCATAAATACTGCATAACTAGAGTAGAGGAAGGCTTGAAGGAAAGAGAATGGAAACTTACAGGAAATTTAGAAATTATGAGAAGAAAGGATCCTTGCATCAATACCCAAATGAATTTTATTCTCTTAACAAAATGGTAAAGCTATCCACAGATATTTATCTTTTTCCCAATTATGAAGCTATGAAAATATGCTTATGACAATCACTTTATAGCAGTTAATCCTCATAATAGGAACATTCCTGCCCACTGTCTCACTCTTAAGAGTCTAAGCAACTTAGTCAAGGTTATGCAATAAATCTGTATTTCCGTCACAGATATGAATCCAGATTCCAAAATCCACTCTTTATCAGGTCACTTTAATATCTCACTAGAGGAGTATACATAAATGACCACTCAGAGAAATTGAGTCAAGCATTTTAAGATCATTTAATTAAAGAAACAACTGATTCAAAACATGATCTATTGCTTAAGTCCTCCTGTGGACTTTCCCATTGCATCAGATCAGTTTGTGTGATGTTTAGGTAGCTTCACTTTTCAAACCAATGTAAGATAAGGCAACAGATATATCTAACTGGCCCCCTCCGGTGCCTACCATAGAAAAAGTTGCCATAAATGACTAACTAACATGTTAGTATGGCAAAATCTCCAAGAGAGAGTGAAGCCTCTTTGACATTAATCAGTATTTGTTGAATCCTTGCCCCAGCAAGATGAGAGGACAAATGAACAGAGAATGGGTCACGACTCATTAATACTTAGCTTATTTTAAACTGGAGCAGTTCAAAGAAGATAAATTTCTTATCAAATAGCTTTGGTGTTTTGGAAGATTAAGACTCAATTTCAGCATCTTGTTTATTGTCTTTCTCATTTTGAATATAGGTAACTTTATCATTCTGAATCTCCCCAATACGTTTCCTCTGTGTTAAAATAAAGAATAAACTAAAGGCTAAAAAATTCTTATCCTTAATACCAAATACAACACTAGTCATTGTATTAATCAAGTCTTTTGTGAGTTGAAGATTTATAGCTCTAAGAAGACAAGACATCAATTGTGAAAATAAGCAAAGGATGCAAATTAAGGTTGAGTGAGAAAAAGTTAATCTTAACTGATGTAAAGGCAAATAAAGAAGTTTGGTTTAATAAACTCAGTGATTACTTTAAGCAACATCAAATCTTTATAATGATGTCAGTAATGGAGTATATAGACTGAGGCTTTTCAATACACTTTAGTGACTGAAATAAAATCTGAAAAATATGATATTCTGAACACACACATATTCTAGGCAACAGTAAAATTAAAATTAGGATTATACATTTTATAAATTTTATAATCATCAGGCTTAAAAACAAAGTTCTACCTATCTCAACTAAAAGAAATGGTAGACAACACCTTGATATGAATATTGTGATAACCAAAAAATTCCCATTTATATGCAATGTGACAATGATCATAAATAAAATGTGACTAAGGTCGTGAGCAGGGTAAATTATTAATATATCCATTAATTGGGAGCTTATTTATAGTTCCATTTGGTAGGAAAAATTATTAAACGGTGTCTTGTTGTCTCAGAACTATTGTTCTGTTAAAAAGAAATGGATGACACTGGGGATTGGCTAGGGCATTCAAGACGTATGCAATGCACAAATCCATGCCAAGTTCAAATACACCAATCCCTACTAACAAACAACCATGGCACTAACAGATGGACTAGACTTCAGTATGAACAGATTATTTTAATTAATCAAAGAAAAAGAAACAGATAATACTTTGTATTGCAAATAGACCATTACAAACTGCCTTGAATATAGAAGCCTGGTAGAAATATTGATTAATTCAGTATGCTAATGGGATACCATAAATACAGAAGCTGCATCTAAGGTTATATAATACTTAACTGGCCTCTCCGCCCCCAACACCATGGACTTCCTCCCATTCTCTCAACTGCCTCCAACACAATCTGTCTAAAAATGAAATTTCTATCATGACAATTTTTTTAAAGATTTTATTTATTTATTTGACAGAGACAGAGATCACAAGTAGGAGGTGGGGTGGGGTGGGAACAGGCTCTCCACCGAGCAGAGAGCCGAATGCAGGGCTTGATCCCAGAACCCTGAGATCATGACCTGAGCTGAAGACAGAGGCTTAACCCACTGAGCTACCCAGGCGCCCCTCTCATGACAATTTTTAAAAAATACATAATGGCTCTCAGTACAAAACTCAACTTTCTTAGTCTATCTTCCTCACATGGCCCTTTGAGATTTGGTTCCTATATATCTAAACAGCCTTGGATCCTGATGCTTACACATGAGCTTTCTGCATTCCCAGAATGCTGAATAAACAGCAATTCCTTGAGTGTGCCCTACGGTGCTGTTTCATGCCTTGTTCCCGATAGCAGTCACCATCGGCACACACCTATATTCCCCCTCAGCACTCCCTCATTTCTGTAAACACCAGTCTGCTGGCTTTCACCTACAACTCTTTGCCTGAAAGCTTTTCCTGGTGACCAGAGTCCAAAGATCCTATGCCTATGGAACATCTACAATCCTGGAGAATTAACATCACCTGGCAGGATCTCTCAACCTTAGAATAACTGGAATTGATGAATAACTTCAAGTGATATGCCAGCATTCTCCCGGCATATAACTTCCCTGGCATTCTCCTAAGAGACTAATCCCCAGTTGATCACAGAGATTACTTTCTAGAAAAAATACTCTACAGTTGTTCTCATCTTCCTTGCTCTCACCTCCCACTACATTACCAGATCCTCCTCCCAAACAAGCTGCTTATACTCAAACCCTTGTCTCAGAGTCTGCTACTAGAGAGAATGCCTCTCAAGATTGTTCCCTTACATGTACTGTTTCCATTTCCTGAGAATATTCTTCCCTTCTTTCATAACCACCTGAGAATTACTGGGAATCTTTTAAGGCAAAATCTATTCCAACTTTAATGTCATACAAATCACCAGGAGACCTTACTGAAATGCAGATTCTGATTCGGTATGTCTAAGGCAGGACCTGAGTTCTAGAGTTCTACAGGCTCCCAGATAGTACAAATTCCCTGGTCTGCAAACCTTACTTTGAGCAGCCCATAATTCAGATACTGTTCTATTAAGCACCTTCTCTTCTGGAAGTCTTTCCTAAAACTTGTTCATTCCTGTCCTGATGACTATTTTACCTTTTCTCCTATGTTTTTATCATATTGTGTGGTAATTCTTTGTTTACAGGCCTTCCTCTCCAATGAGTCTGTTCCTTTAAGATGAAGATTATCTTTTTATCTAGGTACCCACAGTAACTACCATGTTGCATTACCCATACCTTATAAGTGCTTGTGAACTGACGGGTTAATGGACAAATTATAATTTTAAGGCATCCTTCACTAACATTTTTATATGTGTATCTATTGTACTCTGGAACATCCAACTAATTCAGTTAAGTGTGTTCTAAATATGAGTTACATAAATTCTTCAGCTTTCTATTTTATTTTTCATGGCAAATTATGGACTTTAGAACTTCTGAACAATAGAAAAAGTTATAGAATTTCTTCACTAGGGATATTTAATAAGATATATAAACATCTACTTGAAATGGTTTAGTTAACTCCTATTTGAAGGTCAGAAATAACAAATAACCACTGGAATCCCTTCTCTTTATTTGTATTTTTTAAAATATTTTATTTCTTTATTTGACAGAGAGAGAGCACAAATAGGCAGAGAGGCAGGCAGAGAGAGAGGGGGAAGCTTTGCTCTCTGCTGAACAAAGAGCCCTATGCAGGGCTTGATCCCAGGACTTTGAGATCATGACCTGAGGCAGAGGCTTAACCCACTGAGCCACCCAGGTGCCCCTCTTTATTTGTATTTAAAATCTGTAGGCGAATGTGTGCAAGTTAGTCAGTCATTGCATAGTGGGAAGCAGTGTTGGTTGGAAATAAGAGGAAGGTTACAATAAATTAGAACTATAGGAACATCTTAGGAAGAAGTACTTTAGGGATTATACTCCTTCACCTGCTACAGATTGCTAACAAATACCATTGTCCTCAGAATCTCAGAATTCAACTCTTTATTCATTCCAGCTGCTTCCTCCTTAAGAAAAACTCAGTATACAGTGGTGAAACTAAATCTATCAAGGGAATAGCCTATACGGTATCCTTAGATAGACAACTAACGGAAATAGTATCTGATCTTTCTACTTTAAGATGCAAGAACAGAAACTAGGGTGTTTTTAGCATATCAATTTCTGAACTAGATAATAGCCCTGATAATGGACTAAAGTCAAGTGAAATGTGAAGCCCACAGTAGTGTTTGCTGGAAGTCAGCTCCTATCTCATTCCAACCTAATTCTCTTACTATCAGAAATCAACCTTGAACATATGAGAAAACTAATCTCATGACAAGGAAAATGGCAATTGAAAGGCCCTGACATATTAAGATGAACTAGACCAGAACATGAATAATGTTTTATATTTTATTTGTATCTAGTACACTGTATTGTAACGCTTACTATTCAAGTCCATATTTTTACTTGTTAGGTCCTCAAAGGCAAAAATCATGTTAATTTTTTAGCCCAGAACATTGCCTGATCTACTGTAAGTATTCAGTTAACCACTGTTGAGTTAATTAATCAATCAATAATTGAATTATGGCCACACCATAATTTTTTAAACAACACTAAGCAGTAGATTAAAGGTTTAGGAACACATGGGGCACCTGGGTGGTTCCATTGGTTAAGTGTCTGCAGGGAAATAGAGAAAAGTTGTTTAATGAGTATAGAAATTAAGTGTTGCACAATGAAGAATTTTAGAGATAGACTGCACAAAAATATTAAACACTACGGAACTAAAAATGATTAAGATGATAAAGTACATATTATTTGGTATAATTTACCACAAGCAAAAGTAAAAGTAAGTGAGAATAAAAAATAGCAGAGAAGACTGAAGTTAGACATCAGGAGATTGAGGATAGTGAAGGGGATATGAAAATTATAAGTAGAGTGTGAATACCTATTCTTTCTTTAAAATTGGGGTTGAGGGAAACTGTTTGAACATAAAAGCTTTCAAGAAAAACATAAAGATCAACAAATCTAACCACCTAAAACGTCACACATTTGATAGTCAAAACGTCAGATGAAAGAAAAGAGGCAAAAGTCCAATGAAGAAAAACATTTGTTAAATCACCTATAAAGGAATAATATTCTTAATATTTAAATAGCTAATAATAACAGCATTATGGATCATCAACTATGTGCTAGGCACTGTTATAAGCACTTAACATATTTTATCTAGTTATTCCTCAGCAGTACTCTGAGACATAACAATAACAATTATTCCCCATTTTAGAGATAAGAATTCATGCATATGGTCACTTGCACATGCAACTTGAAACTTGGTGTCCCAAAGCAAGTGGCAGACCTAGTATGAGTCTCAGAAAATTCACTCTAGAGAGTCTAAGGTCTGAAACACTTAGCTCTATTAAGAAAAACACAAACACTCTAATAGGAAAAAAAAAAAGACACAGGATATGAATAGGTAATATTTCAGGAAAGAAAGAAATTGTCAAAAACCTAAATGTGTTCAGCTCACACACCATCAAAGAAATACAAATTAATGTGGTACCATTGTTTACCTTAAGCTGACAGAGATTTCTCTGTTAAGATATTCAGTGAACACAAAGCTATAAGACAGATTGTTGAAGAAATGAGTTGACCAAGATTGGAAATTGATGAGGCAAGTATTGTAAGAAAAAGAGACAGAGACAGGAGGAAAGGGAAGGGAAAGGACAGGAAAAGAAAGAAGAGGAAAAGAAAGGAAGGGAGAGGATAGAAGAAGAGAGGAGGGGAGGGAGAGAGGAGGAAGAGGAAGAGGAAGATGAAAGGAAGAGGAAGAGGAAAGGAAAGGAAGAGGAAGAGGAAAGGAAGAGGAAGAGGAAAGGAAAGGAAGAGGAAGAGGAAAGGAAGAGGAAGAGCAAGAGGAAAGGAAGAGGAAGAGGAAAGGAAAGGAAGAGGAAAGGAAAGGAAGAGGAAGAGGAAAGGAAAGGAAGAGGAAGAGGAAAGGAAGAGGAAGAGGAAAGGAAAGGAAGAGGAAAGGAAAGGAAGAGGAAGAGGAAAGGAAGAGGAAGAGGAAAGGAAAGGAAGAGGAAGAGGAAAGGAAAGGAGAGGAAGAGGAAGAGGAAAGGAAGAGGAAGAGGAAAGGAAGAGGAAGAGGAAGAGGAAAGGAAGAGGAAGAGGAAGATGAAAGGAAGAGGAAAGGAAAGGAAGAGGAAGAGGAAAGGAAAGGAAGAGGAAGAGGAAAGGAAGAGGAAGAGGAAAGGAAGAGGAAGAGGAAAGGAAGAGGAAGAGGAAAGGAAGAGGAAGAGGAAGAGGAAAGGAAGAGGAAAGGAAAGGAAGAGGAAGAGGAAAGGAAAGGAAGAGGAAGAGGAAAGGAAAGGAAGAGGAAGAGGAAAGGAAGAGGAAGAGGAAAGGAAGAGGAAGAGGAAAGGAAAGGAAGAGGAAGAGGAAAGGAAAGGAGAGGAAGAGGAAGAGGAAAGGAAGAGGAAGAGGAAAGGAAAGGAAGAGGAAGAGGAAAGGAAGAGGAAGAGGAAGATGAAAGGAAGAGGAAGAGGAAAGGAAAGGAAGAGGAAAGGAAAGGAAGAGGAAGAGGAAAGGAAGAGGAAGAGGAAAGGAAGAGGAAGAGGAAAGGAAAGGAAGAGGAAGAGGAAAGGAGAGGAAGAGGAAGAGGAAAGGAAGAGGAAGAGGAAAGGAAAGGAAGAGGAAGAGGAAAGGAGAGGAAGAGGAAAGGAAAGGAAGAGGAAGAGGAAAGGAAGAGGAAGAGGAAGAGGAAAGGAAAGGAAGAGGAAAGGAAAGGAAGAGGAAGAGGAAAGGAAAGGAAGAGGAAAGGAAAGGAAGAGGAAGAGGAAAGGAAGAGGAAGAGGAAAGGAAGAGGAAGAGGAAGAGGAAAGGAAAGGAAGAGGAAGAGGAAAGGAAGAGGAAAGGAAGAGGAAGAGGAAAGGAGAGGAAGAGGAAGAGGAAAGGAAGAGGAAGAGGAAAGGAAAGGAAGAGGAAGAGGAAAGGAGAGGAAGAGGAAAGGAGAGGAAGAGGAAAGGAAAGGAAGAGGAAAGGAAGAGGAAGAGGAAAGGAGAGGAAGAGGAAGAGGAAAGGAAGAGGAAAGGAAAGGAAAAGAAAAATGAAACAAAACAAAATGAAACAAAACAAAAAGAAAAGGAACGGAAAAAGAGAGCAAGAGAGGAAGGAAGAGAAGGAGGTAAGGAAAAGAAAGAAAGAAAATAATACCTCAAGCAAAGGAGAAAAACCCTGCCATCTCTCTCCTTTTACTGTTTTCATTTCCATAGAAGTACATGTATCT
Source organism: Mustela lutreola (assembly GCF_030435805.1). Taxonomy (NCBI): domain Eukaryota; kingdom Metazoa; phylum Chordata; class Mammalia; order Carnivora; family Mustelidae; genus Mustela; species Mustela lutreola. Next base: position 45,772,794 of record NC_081292.1, read on the forward strand.
TTCAAAATAACCAGTGTCCCCTATCACTGTAGGGAGAAAACTGCCTATTACAGAGGTGTTGAAAAGCAAGCATCCTCTAAAATGTCGGACTGGGAGGCTACTTCCTATCCAGGGATGCTCCTTGTCATCATCATAGCCAATAGAACCAATTTTTCTTCCCGTGACTGCCTTACTCAACTGCCAGCTACCCTGAGCTAGATATTGCTACCACAGCCTCACTATGTTGGCCACCAGTTTTTGTTTCTGCTCACACTTTTGTGTAATTTACTGTAAATAAGCCTCTACTCCATCCTCCATGCTCCGCACATCTGCTGGCTTCCAGGGACTTCAAGGATGAAGACGGACATAGTGCATGGATTCACCAGAACAGCTTCTGGGAAGTGACTCATTGCTTTCTTTCAGCTTCCTTCCTGTGGTGATCATTTATTAATAATGTCCTAGTTATACTATGACCCACGGCACACTCCTTCCCAACAGGTGTGATCAGCTCTTCATAATTTGTCTTCTTTGTTTCTTCCCTTCAAAACTGAAGAGATTCAAAAAGCAGAAGTGCTCTCATTCCACCCTATTTTGAGAAGGCTGGAATGTGATAGAGTAATCATTTCTTAGGCTCAGATTGTCTGCAGGGAAGCAATCATTTTAAGTATTTTCTTTTTTTTTTTTTTAACTGGAACTTAAATTCAGTACATAGTGGCTATGATTATCCAACCAACAATCTCTTATCAAAGAATCATTTAGCACCAACAATTTAGAAAGCATAGTTCTGGATTCTCAGGATACATGTCATGAGATAATGGTTCAGCCCTTGAGAGCTTCCAATGGTAAAGAATATACAATAAACAGGGAAACAGTAAGCTTGAGTATCCTAAAAAATAGAAGTGATGAGCCTGGTGGTGGGTATTAAGGAGGGCACGTATTGTGTGGAACACTGGGTGTTATACGTAAACTCCAATGGATCTTGGAACACTGCATTGAAAACTAGTGATGTATTTTATGGTGACTAACATAACACAATAAAAAATAATAAAATGAAATTTTGCTAAAAAAAGAAAATACAACAGAGGAGGTAGGAAATAACTTGTTTAGATAAGAAAGTTCTGAAGTCTTCTCTGACAAGGTAGTATCTGATAGGAGACTTGAATGTTAGGAAGGTGCCAGTCTTAATAGCTTCTGGACTCTTCAAGCCAGGAGTGAGTGAGATCCAGATGGCTGAGAGACTAAAAGAAGTCAGGGAGGCTGTGACTCAGTAGATGACAGGGACAAGTGGAGAAGATGAGGTCAAAGGGGCAGAAGTAAAGTTTAAGGGCACAGTGAAAAATTTAGACTGTCTGTCACAAACCATTGAGGACTGAGAAGAAAGTGATGCAGTTGCCTTCCTGGAACCGTGAGGACACAGGAAATACTTCCCTACATCCACCACGGTGAAAATAAAGCTGGTCTGAGGGCAATCATTCAGGGACCAGACAAGACCTCCTACCCTGAAAGAGCTCCCACGTATCCACATACTGCCTTAAGTTTAAATAACAAAAATTGATTTTTTTTTTCACTTTTAGAAATCTCTACTGCGATGTGAATACTAGATCATAGTAAACTATTGAAGTCTTTAGCACATCAGCGTGGATTAATGAGTCAGTTTGCATCCCTTGAAGGAACAGGCAGGTTTGGGAGTAAGGGGGATGTAGAAGATGAAACTCCTTCAGAATGGCAGTCCATTGCCAAAATGGGGGGAAGTGGGGGACGTTCAGGCAGTAGAAGTACTGGTACTGGAGCAAGGAAACACCCAAGGCAGAGAAGATGGGCCAGATGGCAAATAGACACAAAGGACAAACCCGAAACGCTCACCATGAAAAGAGTGGTTAAAGCTAGGACCATGCTTTTGGTGGGAATGGCTCAAACAGTCATATATGGCTCTTGCTGGTGGCTGTTACTGGCTATAGACCAGAAATCAGACTTTGAGGAAACCAGAATCTTTTATCTTACCTATCTGATAGATGAAGGGAAAGAAAAAAATCAAGAAAGCATCACTTTCCTACCACTTACACCTTACACGATTTAATGAACAGCTAACTGCTTATATCAAAACTGTGAAAGCAGAAATACCAACACATTTAAAGTCCCTCCCTCTATTCGGTTCCAAACGTGGGAACCTAAGCCAAAATCTCCTATCCAAGAAGATATTTAAAGATACCCTGCTGAAGAGTTCAATAATATTAACCCATACTGACTTAAAAATCTAAGGAAATTTCAGGGCTGCCTGAGTAGCTCAGTTGAAACATCTGCCTTAGGCTCAGGTCATGATCCCAGGGTCCTGCATTGGGCCCTGGATCAGGCTCCCTGCTCAGTGGGGAGTCTGTTTCTCCCTCTCGTCCTGCCCAGACCCCGCATTTGTGTTCTCTCTCACAGATTCTCTCAAATAAATAATCTTTTAAAAAAAAATCTGAGGAGCTTTCCTAAAAAGCTTAAAATGAATCTTTGTATTTCTTCAGACAGTCCTGTAGATACTCCTGAGAAAAAGCAACATTTTCCTGGGAACTTTCAAACAAAAACAATTTTAAAACCTAAACGTCTTTTGCTTTTTGTTTGTTTTAATTAGAAAGCTAGCCTTAGAATCTATGACAACCAATGTCTATTTTTTCATGTTTACCTTATCTCCCCCATTTCCCTGTAAAATCCTCAAGGACAGGTGCTGTTTCCTTTTAGAGCTCTCTAGAATACACAGTGGACACTCACTAAATGCTGTTGACTATCTATCTGACACCACACAAACATGGAACAAAAGTAACTGACACCATCCTTACAGAAAAGAATTAAGGAGACAAAAAATTGGCATTTCACATGGTTGATACCCACCTTGCATCATTCACAGACGAAGCAGAATTTCTAACTTTAGAGTGGCTCCACAAATCCCAAATAACATTTTGAGTTTGTTATAGAATTAAGATTTTTTTTTATCCATTTATCATGATCAGCAAGCAATAAATTGACCTGGATAATATGTGGCCAAATTTAGACCAGATAGATGAATCTGCATGTTGTTAAATATTTGCTATTTGTTTTTAAATTTCAAAGTCAGACACTTTATATAGAGTCTTTTGCAGATGCCTTCCTCTGCTTTCTTCCTATATAACTGGAATCTTACTGTGGATTTATCTTCTCTTGGGCATTTTAGCATTACTGGGGAGGAAAATGCATGCATTGCTATGGTCAAGTGTAATTCTCTTTATATATTTAATAATCAGGAAAATCAAGGCCATTTCTTTTTTATTTCTGTATCTTTTACTCTGTGGATGATTCATGATTATGCATAATAATGATGCAGTCTTACTTGATCATATTTATATCCATTTATATTTTAAAATTATCATGCTGACTTGATGCCCATTTGTCTTTCTTATTCAGTGATGATAAGATAGTTGATTGAAAGCAAATGTGTAAGAATGCTTAATTTGCATATTATCTGAATGCCTTCAATGTTTTTTCACTTTCCTCTCCAAGCATCCTCCCTTGTTGACAGGAAAAATTTAGAGAGAAGTTCCTGCTGAGCAGCATTTCTGAATGACGAGCCAATAATATCCACAAACCACAGGCCATTTGAATCCTGCAAGGAAACCACGGTGGGACTATATCTAATAAGCACCCAAAATTCTGATTTCAAAGCCTGGTTCTAAAGGAATTCCAGTTCTTCAGAAAGACATTCTATGGGAAAGTAGAAGTCTGACTCAGATGTGGGAGCTGGTTGCCAGGGGTAACTCAACTGAAAAAAGAAAAGATTATATTTCAACTACCTGTAAATTTCAAAGAAGGTGCAACAACCTAATTTTCCTGGTGGGAAAAAGATCCCTTTCTCCTTCCTTTGAGAGTGAAAAAAATGTCTCCTCTTGCTGATGAAAGACCCTTGTCGGAATTCACGCTGTTGACCTCAAGCGAGACTGTAATCTCTTTGCCTGTCTGTGCTAAGGAGAAATCAGCAGAAATTCAGAGGGAGGTTCAGGGCTTACTAGAAAATGAAAAGGCTAGAAAAGAAACCCCAAACTCTATTTGCATCTACCATCTTCCCAATGAAGAGTCCATGTGCTAATGAGTAAGAGGAGTATAAGGAATTGGAGAAGGAATGCCTTCCCCAATAAACACTCGAGGGCACACTGCTAGGAGTCAAGCTTTCATCAGTAAACAAGGCCATCCAATCCTTGCCTTCATGGAATTTATGGGTTAGAAGGGAAGACAGTCTTCAAGGATGCTATTGTCATCTAACTTCCTTTCTGAGATCCAAGCAGATTGGCAAAAGAAAATTATGTTTAAGCTCAGATCTAAAGGATAAGAACCAAGAGGCAGACACAGGAAAGAGGGGATTTTTAAGACAGGGGTTACAGCAAGTGTGAAGTGGCTACAAAGATGAAAAAAAAATTAAAGGCACTTTGACATCAAACTTACATAGCATTGACTCTTCCTTGGAGATATATAGAGATATACATTTGTGGACAGATACAGACAAAACCTCCTAAAGTATTCTAAGTGCTTTAAAACATTAAATCATTTGAGTTTCAAAACAAAACTATGAGATAAGTACTCTATATCATTTTTCAAGTGAGGAAACAGGCATATAGAGTTTAAGTGAAGCTCTTGAGATCACAAACCTACAAATGTAGAAGCAGGCATTCAAACCAATGTAGTCTGCTCCAAATTTTGTGTTCCTAACCACTATGGTAAAAATCACTCCATATACCTTCAAGCAAAGCATAGTAAATGAACCTAAACCTAAAACCTAAACCTAAACCTAAACCTAAACCTAAACCTAAACCTAAACCTAAAAATCAAAACGTGATTGGGCAATGACCTAAAATGCCTCAGTATTATGGATAAACTACCTATTACACTTACATTAAAAAAAATAAAGTTCTACCATCAATTCACTTTTAGAAGTTCTGGATTCAAAAGTCTAATAATGTGTGTATTATACATATAACTTATTGAAGTCTCAAGAAAACAACATCATGAGCTAGGCACTATTATCCTTTCTTTACCAATTCTATAAATTAGGGTTCAAAGAGATTTAAAAAACTACCAAGGATTGTACTTTTATAAACAGTATAACAGGAAATCAAACCAGATTGGCCTTGTTATAAAAATCTGTATTTATTTTCCTATTACTGTCCGTTATAAACTAAGCAAAAAAGTTTGTATAACATTTAGATCTCTAAGGGTGACCATTGTATTTTACAGATTATAGAGATTTTTTAAAACTATCTATTAACTACCAAGCCTTTCATCTTGTAAGGTCGCAGGGAGAACACAAGCATAAGAAAACAGCTGCAGGATCAACTCTGACTTCAATTTACACATAAATTCAGGCTTTTTTAATCAGAGGTAGAGGTGCCAAGAAAAAGTAAAGGTAAAAGAGCTACCCAAGGAATTAAGAAAAATAAATAGAGGAGCTTAAACGAGAAAAATCTGCAAATGGATATAAGAACAATAAACAATGATATGAGCTTATGGGAAAAAGATAAATCCAGAGGGAGAAGAACTCTGAAGGTTGAATCAATATCCCTAGGTCAGTCAGAAGAAAAGAAGTATGTTTAAAACCCTTAGAAATGAGAAAAGGCAGTATCTGGCTAATCCTTCCTTAAAAGTTTCAAGAGATTTGCCCTATAGAGATCAATGAGAAAAAATAAAAAATAAAAATCTTGTAGAAAAAAATATTTTAATATTTCTTATTTCTGGAAATTTAAAAATTTATTAATCTGCTTCTGAAAGCTGACAAAGGTGTATTAAGTTTTTGAAAGTTTTATGAACATTTCATAGACATGGAAAAATATTTACAATTAATGTTTTCTAATGTAAGTTAACTTAAGAAAAATGTAAAAAAAAAAAAAAAAAAAAAAAGGTTGACCCAAGAAAAAGGTCTTATTTCAACTGGGAGAATTAAGCCTCTTATTTCTAAATTGTATTTGTCCTTCCATAAGAAAGATCCCTTAGCTCCCAGCTTCTCCCAAGGTGGGAAGGATTTGGTTTATGCATCCAGTACCTCAACTTTTTCAAAGGGACTTCCCACAGAACTGGTTTCTTGGAACTTTTCAGTCTCTGATAAGCTTGACAAAGACTAGCTTCCTGAGGGAGAAAAGAGAGACAGTGGCTTGGGTTGGTAGATTGCAGAACCCCTCCCTCCAGTTAGTAAGAATAAGAGAATTAAAAATCCCATTCCCCCCACCCCACCCCAGCTGAAGGCAGGGTGAGGGGAGTTGCTATGTACATCTGAGGCCCCAATTTTTCTGGGGTTGTGCAAAGAAATGGCATACAACTTGCCCATCTCAGAGTACAGATGGGTCCAGAACAATCTGGTTGCCTGGAGGAAAACAAATTTTTAATTGATAGACACCATAACTTCTTCCTTTGACTCAAAGAGTAAATGGACAATAACCACAGCTGTCTGCTTCTCCCTGGGGAGAGAAAGAATTGGTCTGGTCATTCAATTCCACAACTTTCTTACTCATTGCACAAAGGATAGACTTCTTACCTGTGTGTCTCAGAGTGCTGAGGATCTGACTTAATTTAACTACCTGGGGCAAGTAAGAATAGGGACAACTGTCAGCACACTGTGAGCAGATTAAAACACCACAGCAACAAAAGCAGCTACACTCTTCTGGAGAAAGAGTTAAACAGAGCATCTAACTGTCCAACTTTTCTGCAAATGCTCCCCAAAACTGGCTTCCATCTCATTTGTTCTGGTGCACTGACAGAACCCAGCATATTTTAGATAACTGAGGGCTGTAAAGAACAAAGAAAACAGGTTGGAGTAGCATCAAGATTTGAGAATCTCCCAGAATCTTTGTTTAGATTGATTGGTGGGGCTATTTTCCTGTATAAGGCCAATCCATGAAAAAAAGGAGAGGTGGCTACTTTGTTGAATGTGCGGACACCAACACAGAGAGTCAGGTAAAATGAAGAATAACCCAAAAATGTTTCAAACAAAGGAATAAGATAAATCTCCAGAAACAGACTGTAAGGCAATAGAATTATGTGGTTTACCTGACAGGAGTTCAGAATAATATCACAAAGATGCTCACCAAAGTCTAGTGAACACATGAACCACGTGAGAATTTCAACAAAGAGACAGAAAATACTAAATAGTACCAAATAAAATTTATGGAACTAAATAATACAATACCTGAGAAAAGCAACTTGTCGTATATATTAGGGAAACTTCATATGACTATAACCTACTTCTTCAGCAGAAAACTTGCAGGCCAGAAAGTAGTGAAATTATATATTTAAAGTGTTGAAAGGAATTGCCAACCAAGACAATTATACCTGCCAACACTCCCCTTAAAAATGAAAGAGAAATAAAGACTTTCCCAAATAAAAGCTGAGAGATTTCATCACCGCTAAACTTGCTTAACAAGAAATGCTAAAGGGAGTTCTTCACATTGAAACAAAAGGATACTAAACAGCAACATGTCAGCATGAGAAAACAACAAAGTCACAGATAATGTAAAGAAACATAGAATACTGTATTACTATAATGGTGATAAGTCACTTTTAATTCTAGTACAAAATCTATAATAAAGTACTTAAAAAGCATAAGTACTTAAAATAATTGTAACTAAAAAATGTAACTAATAAAGGTAAATTGTGACAATAAGGTGAAGTGGGGGGGGGGATTTAAAATGCAGAGTTGTATGTAATTGAACTTGAGTTGTCAGCAGCTAAAAATAACCCACTGGAACTATAAAGTATTTATGGCAACTCTGAGATAACAATAAAAAAGAATACCTAGAGAAGTAACAAATGAAAAAGAGCAAGGAATCAAAGCATATAGATACCAAAAATCAATAAAACACAAAGGAAGAAAAAAAGGCAAATAAAAGAACTACAAGACAAACAGAAAACAACAAAAAGGCAAGAGTGAATCTTTCCATATCAATATTTACTTTCAATATTAATAGATTTAATTCTGCAAACAAAAGACATATAGTGTGGCTAAATGGAAACAAATAAACAAGACCCAATTATATGTTGTCTATAAGAAACTCACTTTAGATTTAAGGATATACATAAATGAAAGTGAAGAAATGGGGAAAATATTCCATACAAATGGTAACCAAAAAAGAGTGGGGGTGACTATACTTATATTAGACAAAATAGACTTTACATCAAAAACTGTCACAAGAGACAAAGAAGGACATTACATAATGATACATAAGTCAATCCACCAGGAAGATACAACAATTATAAATTTACATGCATTGAACTTAAATACATGAAGCAAACATTGAAGAACTAAATGGAGAAACACACAACAATACAAGAATAGACTCTAATACTCCACTTTTAATAAGGGACAGCCTATCTAGACAGAAGATCAATAAGATTAGCAAGAAAACAAAGGACTTGAATAACAATGGATTGAATGGACTTAACAGACATAAACAGAACATTCCATACAACAGCATCAAAATACACATTCTTCTCAAATTCACACAGAACTTTCTCCAGGATATAGCACAGGTTAAGTCACAGAACAAATCTTAATAAATGTAAAGACTGAAATCACACCGACTGTCTTTTCTGACCACAATGGAATAAAATTAGAAAACAACAATAGAAGGAACGCTCAAAAATACAAACATATGTGGAAATTAAACAACACACTCAATAACCATTGGTCAAAGAAGAAATCAGAAAGGAAATTAGAAAATAGCTTGAGACAAACACAAATCAAAACAAAACATGTCAAAAAGTATGAGATGCTGTAAATGTAGTTCTAACAAATTTCATCACAGTAAATGTCTGCATTAAAAACAAAGAAATATCTCATAAACAAACCAGCTTCTACATCAAAGAGCTAGAAAAAAAAAAAAAAAACTAAGGCTAAGCTTAGCAGTAGAAAGGAAATAAGATTAGAGCTGAAATCAACAAATAAAGGGCATAAAGTGATAGAAAAAATTAACAAAACTAAAAGTTGGTTTTTTTAAAAGATAAAATTGAAAAACCATAGCTAGACCAAGAAGAAAAGAGAAAATACTCAAATAAATAAAATCAGGAATAAAAGAGGTGATATTACAACTGAATAATCTGGAAGAAATGAAATGGATAAATTCCTAGATATATACAGACTACCAAGACTGAATCATGAAGAAATGGAGTTTGAAGAGATATATAGTCTCTATGGAGATTGACTCAGTCATGAAAAATATCCCAACAAAGAAAAGTCTAGTACCAGATGGCCTCATTGGTGACTTCTACCAAACATTTAAAGAATTAATGCCAACCCTCAAACTCTTCCAAAAAATTAAAGATGACTGATAACTTCCAAACTCATTCTATGAGGCCAGCATTATACTCATATCAAAGTCAGATAAAGACACCATAAGGGAGGAAAACTATAGGTCAATATCCCTGATGAATATGGATGAAAAAATTCTCAACAAAATATGAGCAAACAGAATCTAACACCATATTAAGCATGAGCATGATCATATGTCATGGTCAAGTGGAATTTATCCCTGGGATGCAAGGATGCTTTAACATATGAAAATCAATATGACATGAACAGAATAAAGAACAAAAATCACATGATCATTTTAAGAGATGCAGAAAAAGGATTTGACCAAATTCAACACCTTTTCATGATAAAAACTCTCAACAGACTAGAAATAGAAGGAAGGGTTATATAAGAAAAAGCCCATAGCAAACATCATACCCAATGATGAAAAGCTAAAACTTTTCCTCTAAGATTAAAAACAAGACAGGGACTTCACTTTTGCCACTTCTATTCAACAAAGTACTCTAAGTACCAACCAGAACAATTAGACAAGAAAATAAATCGTAGGTATCCAAATCAGAAAGAAGTAAAATTGGAGACATGACCTTATATATAGAAAGCCTGAAAGACCCCATTAAAATACACCTTTTAATTTAATTTTTAATTTTTTTATTTTTTATAAACGTATTTTTTATCCCCATGGGGTATAGATCTGTGAATCGCCAGGTTTACACACTTCACAGCACTCACCAAAGCACATACCCTCCCCAATGTCCATAACCCCACCTCTCTTCTCCCAACCCCCCTCCCCCCAGCAACCCTCAGTTTGTTTAAAATACACCTTTTAGAACTAACAAACTCAGTAAAGTTTCAAGGTATAAAATCAATATTTAAAAACCAGTTGCATTTCTACACACCCAACAACAAGCTACCCAAAAAGGAAATTAGAAAAACAATCTTACTTACAATAGCATGAAAATGATAAAAAATTTAGGAACAAAATTAGGAATAAAATAAAGGAGATAAAATATTTCTGTACTGTAAGTGACAGAACACTGAAAAAAAAGATATTTTAAAAGATACAAATGGAAAGGCATCCCATGTGCATAGACTACAAGACTTAATATTTTTAAAATATCTTCACTATGCTGAGAGATCTATAGATTCCATTCAATCTCTATCAAAATCTCAATGATATTTTTTATAGAAATAAAAATAATCTAAAATTTATATTATACCGCCTAAGTTTCTAAATACCTAAATCTGTCTTAAAAAATAAAAACGAAGCTGAGTGAAGTCACAGTACCTGATTTCATAATATATTACAAAGCTCTGGTAATCAAAACAGTATGGTTGGCATAAAAACAGACATTTAGACAAATGAACAGTAGCGAGAACCTAGAAATAAATCCATGCATATATGGTCAATTGATTTTTAACATGAATACCAAGAATACACAATGGGGAAAGAATAGTTTCTTCAATAAATGGTGTTAGAAAAACTGAACATTCCCATGAAAAAGAATGAAACTGTATCTTTATCCCATACCATACATAAATATCATTCAAAACAGATTGTGCTAACATAGAAGAAAAGTTTCACAACATTGGTCTTCAAAGAGATTTCACATATATAACACCAAAAGCATAAGCAACAAACACAAAAATATACAAGAAAAATAAACAAACAGAGGCCCCCAAACAAGCAAAGAACAAGTCATATTAAAAAGCCTCTGCACACTAAGGAAATAAGCAACAGAATAAAAAAGCACTCTACAGAACAGAAGAAAATACTTGCAAACCATATTTCTGATAAGGGATTAATATCCAAAATATATAAGGAAATCTCACAACTCAACAGCAAAAAACCCACTAATAATCCAATTTTTAAATGTGATAAAGAATTGGATAAACATTTCTCCAAAGAAGAAATACAAATAGCTAGCAGGTATATATTTTAAAAAACTATTCAACATTACTAATCATCAGGGAAATGCAAATCAAAACCACAATGATTTATCACCTCACACCCATCACAATGGCTATCTTCAAAAAAAAAAAAAAAAGAAAAAGGACAAGTATTGGTAAAAATATGGAAAAATAAGAACCCTTGTATACTATTGACAGAAATGCAAAGTGGTACAGCTGCTATTAAAACCAGTATGGAATTTCATTAAAAAAAAAAATTTACAACTGCCATATTATCTAGCAATCCCACTACTGGATACTTATCCAAAAATACTGAAATCAGGATTTCAAAGAAATATTAGCACTTCCAGTTTCATTGCAGCACTATTCACAATAGCCAAGAAATGCAAACAAACTACATATTCATCAACAGATAAATGGATAAACAATGGTATATATACCTTGGAATATTATTCAGCTTTTAAAAAGAAGGAAATTCTGCAAAATATGACACCAGGGATAAACCTTGAAAACATTATGCTAGATGAAAGACAAATACTGGGGCAACTGGGTGGCTCAGTTGGTTAAGCATCTGCTTTCAGTTCAGGTCATGATCCCAGTGTCCTGGGATCAAGCCCCGTGTCTGGCTCCTCACTCAGGGGGAGTCTGCTGCTCCCTCTCCCTCTGCCTCTCTCCTAGCTCATACTCTCTCTCAAATAAATAAAATCTTTGAAAGATAAATACTGCATGATTCCACTTATATGAGGTGTCTAAACTAGTCAAATTCACACAATCATAGAATGAAAATTATGGTCACCAGGCACTGGATGAAGGGGGGAATAGGGAATTACTTATCAAGTTTCAGTTAAGCAAGATGAGTAAATTCTAGAGATTTGCTGTACAACATTGCACCTATAATCAGCACTGATATGCTTAATAAACTTCTGGAAAAATTTTTAAAATAAACATAATGAAATGAATACATTATTTCAGGTATTTTAGAGATTAAATATATAGATCAATAACATCAGCAAAGTAAATATTACCAACTTTATGTCAATACATTTATACATTTATAACTAAAATGAAATGGACAAACTCCTAGAAACCCATAAGTGACCAAAAACTAACACAAAAAGGAAATACAAAATTAGAATAATTCTATTAGAATTAGATAAATAAAATCAGATGTCAAAACTTTTTCCAAAAAGTATATACCAACCTGAGGTCATTTAACCGACAGATTCTGACAATATATAATTTTCATCTTATAAAGCCATAACAGAAAAAAAAAAATCTGACCAAATGAATTTTATGAGACTAGCATAACCTTAATGCAAAAAATTGACAAGGAGAATACAAGGGAAAAAGTACAATGCTAACAAGGTATTAGAGAAAATATGGAGTTACAAAACTAAAGTTACAAAATAAAGCATTGGCAAACTGGTTCCAACAATATATGAAAAGGATATTTCATCATGATCAAATTGGGTTTCTTCCAGAAATGTAAATTAGAAAATTGATTAATATAAATCACCATATGAATGGAATATAAATTTCTTTTCAAGAAATTTCTTGAAAAGAAATTTATATGTATTCACTTTTAGAGAGAGAGAGGGTGTGCTAGCAGGATGAGGGGCAAAGGGAGAGGGAGAGAATATCGAGCAGACTTCATGCTGAGCACAGAGCCAACATGTGGCTCGATCCCACAATCATGAAACCAAGAGTCACACACCCAACTGATTGAGCCAGCCAGGTGCCCACATGTGAATGGACAGTAGCAGAAAAATATCATGTGATTATTTCAATTGGTTGAGAAACAGTCTTCAGTGAAATTCAACATCTGTTAATTTAAAAACAAAAACAAAAGCAAAACCTCGATCATCAGGGAAAGTAAAATTAAGTCACCCATTTCACCCACAAGTTTGTGGAAAATTTAAAGCCAGAGATTATTAAATACAGGCAAGGATATGGGACATTTATAGATTGCAAGCAGGACTAAAATTTGATATCCTTTCATTGTGTTAAAGATGCACCTCCCTTACCACTTAACAATCCCAGTTCTATGTACATATACTAGAGGAACTGTTGAACAGATACACCAGAAGATGGGCAAAGAATATTTATAGCAGTATAAATTGTTGTAATGAAGAAAATGAAACCAGTCTATAGATTTATCAATTGTAAGATAAATAAAGTTTGTATGAAAAAGTCTACAGTAGCAAAAATGAATGATTTACAGCCACATACTTCAAAATAAATGAGGCTCAGGGACATAACATTGTAGGGGGGAAAAAAGGCAAATCACAGAAGAGTAAACACAGTATGATTCCATTTCTGTAAATTTCAAAAACCTATAAAATCAAACTACATTAACTAGATAGAGATACAAACACATAAAGTAGAGGTGTGGAATTAAGGAAAGGCACACAGAAAAATTCAGATGTACTGATAATATTCTAATTCTAAAACTGGTGATACCCAGATGTTTATTTTATTACTATTCTTTTTATCTTACTCAGATATTATTAATATTCCTTTCATCAACTTTATATTTAGAAACAAATTAAAATATATCAAATGAAAAATATAAGGATATAGGTTTTTTTCCTGTCCCAATGTGACACAATTTCAAGTTAGTATTAGAAAGCTGATGCGGAGGTTTTCTTCTTCATAATGAGTGGCTTCTAAAGAATTTAGTTCTGCACAGCACACAAATTGTTGGCATAAAGATGGCTGCAGAGTATGCACAATTTATTGTCCTTTGAAAATCAATGTGCTACTTAACCACTTTGCTAAGTAACAGAAAGATGCACAAGCAAGAGTTTGTAGATTCCCAAATGCCCTGCCTGTCTGGTTCACTTTTGCTCATCTTTCTATTTTATGTAACTCATTCTGTACAAACATATTTCTCATCTCTTTTTTTCTCTACCCGAAATGCTCAAGGACATAATGGATAAAATGGAAAAATTCATCTTCAAATCAATACAGTTCTAAAAAATAATCTGAAAATATTGCAGTAGTCTTGTATTTTCATGTTGATGGCAAATTTTGTACTCCCATGGTTTTACACAGCAATATTAAGACTTGAGTTACATGAGCCATACAATGAGAAACTTGCCACAAGAATAAATTAATATTAAACATTGATATTGACACAATGATTTTTATTACTATTAAAGTAGTAAATGCAGTTAACATAGAGTGCCTGAAGTCAAGCACTCTATAAGAAATAGCACATTTTCTTATTACTAAGATATAGTTTTATATTCCAACAGTGTTGACAGAGCAATTGTTAGTCTTTTATCAGTAAATTAATTCCACTTAAAATACATTCTACCTTGGATATATAGTTCCATTTTAATATAAATACCATTATAAAAATATACTCTGTAGTATTAATTTGGAGGATCTTCAACGTTTAAGGTGGTATACCTTTTTGTTCTTAAAAATTTGGTTAAGGTTCACCCACTTTCAACATAGCCATTCAGTTTTTAAAAATTCTTGCGAGCCTGCAAATTAAAAGTATGGTAACAAGGACAGGGGATGGAATACAGAAGAAAAAGAAACACTCCATACACTCTCGTACAAGGCAACACATTAATTTTTTTTATTTAAATGATAATATAAAGCAACAAAGAGACATCACAATGATAAGAAAATTATTCTTAAGTGTGTAGAGGGGAAGAGATTATTGTGGATTTTTACATTTTTTTTAAAGATTTTATTTATTTGAAAGTGAGAGAGAGGATGTACATGTACATGAGCGGGGGTAGAGGCAAAAGGAGAAGGAGAAGCAGACTCCCCTCTAAGCAGTGAGCAGGGATACCAATGCAGGTCTTGACCCGAGCACCTGGGATCATGACCTAAGCCAAAAGCAGACACTTAACCTACTGAACCATGCAGGTGCAGGTTTGACCAATCTGGAAAGGCTAATGAAAGACCTGATATGAAAGTTAGATATAAAAGAATGAGTACAATGTAGATAAGTAGGGAGACTTTCATGCTAAAACAATAATCACATCAGAGAATGAAGACAGACAAGCATAAAATAAAGAAGACAGTGAGTAGAAGATTATAGTCATTGTATTACCGTCTCTACCTTCTCAGAAGAATGAAAGACTTATGGCATGACCACATGAGCAGGTGACTACTTCTGGCCTACACATTAAATTCTCGTCCAAGACCTACCACCAGAACTTCTTTTCCCTTAGCCACAATGGCTGGCAGTGTTTCAGAAGTGTTTGCTCTGTCAGTCTGGGTCCCAAAAAAGAACAGTGTGGATTAGAGGACCAGCTGAGCTTCAGAGACAGGTAGGGGGCATGCATCTCTCATTTGAAGTCACTGAGATTTAGGAGCTGCCTGTTACCACCACATAACCCAGCCCATT
This sequence comes from Mustela lutreola, assembly GCF_030435805.1. NCBI lineage: Eukaryota > Metazoa > Chordata > Mammalia > Carnivora > Mustelidae > Mustela > Mustela lutreola. Next base: position 45,788,351 of record NC_081292.1, read on the forward strand.
TTGACTCTTTCACAGATGGAATACTTAGAAGAACAAGGAGACATGAATTTAAACAAGAAGATTATGAAGAAGTTTAAGTGCCAGGTGAAAATATTTCAAGTTTATTAAATAAGTAGCCTATAGGAAATCATTGAAGTTTTATGAAGAAAGAAAGGGACTAGTCAATGTAGAGTTTTAAAATAAGTGTGGGCACAGCAATAGGATGAATTATACAGAAGACAACAAGAGATACAGAGATCAGTTAACAAGCTATTGCAGTAAACAAACAAACAAACAAAAAGATACATTTCTGAAGAGAGAATAACTGATAATAAGACAAGAGAGAGGAAAAGTGAAAAATGCATCCAGCATTTCAAGCCTGAATGCTTTGGAAAAAACATAATACAATTAAGATATATAACAATCCAACTGCAAGGATTGTCTCTCTCTCCACCTGTGTTAATAATAGTGTCATTTTCTTAAACTGATTTTGACAGAAAGATTACTACAGATGTGTCCAGTGTGGGGTGACAGTAGATCAGATAAGTCTGTGTCCAATAAGGATGTGGAGATATGGAAACAGAAAAGTTCAAAGGTCAAAGCTAGAGAATTAGATCTGGGAGCCATCTGCATACTGGCTGGCTTTGGATAGTTGTCTAGATGGTGATGACATTCACGAGGATAGACAGTGCACGGGGAGAAACCATTTCAGGAGTGTCTCAGTCAGCATTTGATGTAGGAAGCAGAATTCACAGATGAGTAACAGCTGTTTCCACCCAGAGATAAGGACTCTGCTGCCAACACCACATCTGGGAAACTGACAGGTGAACACAGAGCTCCAGCTGCCAGCACTCATGTCTGATGGAGATGTTTTCAGTTCAAACCACTGTAGAAAAGAATGACTTTCACCTTCCCAGCAGTTCATGAGTGCATTTCATTGGCAGTACCTCCATCATATCCAGCACCCCAGCCACAAAGGAGTCTTCCAAAAGCAATGTGTAGACTAATAGCCCTCTAACTTGCGAAGGGGGTAAAAGTGCTGAAACACAGAAAGGGAACAGAAATGGGTGTTGCTTATTGCAGCGAAATGATATCTAGCCCAGGGAGTAATAGTAATAAGCTTAGTTTCACTTGTGCTGAATTCAATGGTTCCTCTGAGACTTCGAAGTGAAGAAAAATAATATCCCTCAGACAGTTATAAATAAGATTCAGGAATCTTGGAGAAAGATTTGGAATGAGTATCAACATTTAGATGGTAGTTGAAGGAACTGAGACTGTTCAGAGAGAATATGATCATTTGAAGTGTTAATTCTCCTTCCAGATGACTACCAGTATTCAAAAGGAAAGCCTGCATTCAAAGGCAGAAGGAAAGAGAAATCAAGAGTATTTGTTCCATATTAAGATTTAGCAGTACACCATTCCTAACACAGAATTTCCAAGTACTATACTCAAAATAATATAAATCAATCCATACATGCACACAAAAGTGGTAGCTAAGAAAAGTGACAGATATATTAACTACCTTGATTGTGCTAACCATTTCTTGATATATACACATGACAAATTATCATGTTGTATGCCCTAAATCTACAAAATATTATTTGTCATTACATGTCAATAAAGCTCGAAAAAAAAATAGTTGGTCATCCTATTTTTAAGACAGGCTGACAAACCCTATCACGGTATTCTCACCACTAATGCATTTGAGGACCAGATAACACAAAATTGTGGCCAAAAACTGTCCTGGAATATTCTTAATGCTTTTTTTTTAACCCCCTTACCTGCTTTCCCTTTAATATGAAGAGTTCAGACTTTCATCCCTTGGCCTCGATTCTGATACAGACTTTGACTCTAGATTTGGTGTTGCTCTTTTGTTGTTGGGCATTTTACTTTCATTGTCTATGTAACTGGACTTGAACTTATCCCCTTGACTCCCACATGTTCAGTGAATGCAGCTGCCAGGCTGAAATGCTGTGCAGCTAGCTCAATGAGAGCAAACTGTCCTTAGGACTTGTACCTTGTTTCCTGTTAAAGTCTAGTTAAAATACAAATGGTAGCTATTTCATTAGGCAAACCTAAAAATGGTCTTTTTGTACTTGTAATTTCTTAGTGTTCAGATTTCACTTTTGAACTGAACTACAAATCAATAAAGCAACATTAAATGCCTGAGTCAAACAATGAGGCACAGTAGTGTGCTCTAAGTCACAATTTTCCAGGTTTGTGCAAATGGGACATGCCTAAATATTTACAATACTATATATATATTTGCTCTACTAATGAGGTCTTGCACACACAACACACACACACACTGCTATGTGTACATATGTATGTATGTGTATGTATCTGTGCACACACATACATACACATACCTATATACACATAGCAGGTAGTAGGAAAGTAAATTTTTTACTTTTTTAAAGGTCAATTCTTTTTTTTTTAAATTTTTTATTTTTATAAACATATATTTTTATCCCCAGGGGTACAGGTCTGTGAATCGCCAGGTTTACACACTTCCCAGCACGCACCAAAGCACGTACCCTCCCCAATGCCCATAACCCCACCTCCCTTCTCCCAAACCCTCTCCCCCCAGCAACCCTCAGTTTGTTTAGTGAGATTAAGAGTCACTTACGGTTTGTCTCCCTCCCAATCCCATCTTGTTTCATTGTAAAGGTCAATTCTTATGCCCCAAGATAAACAATATTATCATGTGAAAATATGGAAGTCTAATGTAGGCACTGTGGAATTTCAACCACATTTGAACTTACTTTATAAATTTTAAGTATACAATATTTTCTGCTAACATCACCATTCTGTATATTAGATTCCCCAAACTTACTTACCTTATGATTGAAAGTGTATCTCCTTTAACCAACACCTCCCCATTTTCCCAACTACTCATCCTTTGGCAACAGCCATTCTACTCCCTGTTTCAAAGAGTTTGACCTGTATAGATGCCACAAACAAGAGATTATATAGCATTTGTCTTTCTCTGATGTATTATTAAGTGTAATAATATGGGTTTAAAAACATACATTCATAATAAATTTTTATAATATTTCTGCCTTTTGAAGAGCAATTTATCTTTTCTTTTCAGGCTTTATGGGATATTTAAATTTTGTAGCCAAATTATTGTGTACTCTTAAGATACATGAATGGAAGTCTTTAAAAGGAGAATGTAAATATAATGGGACTAATTAAACATATAAATTGGCCCAAATTTAATTTTTTTAAGAATTATCTTGACATGCTGCTTTTTTCCCTAGAATGTTTTACTCTTATTTCCTTTTCCATAAATACTTCTCTGCGATACAGAAAATGTGTAATACACATTACACTATTCTTGGTGTTCATCAAATGTGATGATATCAAGTTCAATATCCTTGGAACACAAGTGTTTGATCATGGAATCATGGATTTTACTTACTAGATCTATCCAGCTTTCCAAAAATGTTCATCCACTTTGTATCTACAGACTTTTGGTAGACCATCTGTTAGTCAATCCAATCTTTTTTGCATCTATATAGTAATTATAATTATTATACATGTCTAAAATGGCCATCATTTCTGGGGCACCTCAGTGGCTCAGTTATTGAGTGGCTGACTCTTGATTTTGTCTCAGGTCATGATCTCAAGGTGCTGGGATTGAGCCGTGCATCAACTCCTTGCTCAGTGGAGAGTCTGCTTGAGATTCTTTCTCCTTCTCCTTCTGCTCTTCCTGGTCATGCTCATTCTCTCTCTCTCATGCTCTCTCAAATAAATAAATCTTTTAAAAAATAAGTAAAATAAAATGGCCATCATTCTTAAATTCCTCAAAGCATATTAGATGTCATCATGCATTATACTTCTCTTTCTCAAGACAGGTAATTTGTACTTGAGAAATTGCAGTTGGATTCCAAGTAAGTTCGTTTTAGTAAATTGAGGAAGTCTGGGGGCACTTGGGTGTCTCAGTCATTAAGGGTCTGTCTTCAGCTCAGGCCATGATCCCAGGGTCCAGGGATTGAGCCTCCCCATTGGGTTCCCTGCTCAGTGGGAAGCCTGCTTCTCCCTCCCCCACTCCTTCTGCTTATGTTCCCTCTCTTGCTGTGTCTCTCTCTGTCAAATAAATAAAATCTTTAAAAAAAATTTTTTTTTGAGGAAGTCTGGCTTCCCTCTTCTGGTGACATTTCTTTCTTTTTTTTTTTTTTTTCTTTTTTTTAGACTTGAAGCAGTTTATTTCCCAAAAATAAGTCACATTTTTGCTGTATGAGTATTTTCTGTGACATAAGATAACATAGACTGATGTCATTAGTCTGTCTTTTTCTGGGCTTCATATGGCCATCCAACAATTCTGGAAAACTCCATATAAATTTCTCTTTTACTGTAATTCTTTTTTCCATTTTCATCCTCGATGTATTTCCTCATTTGGAAATCTTTTCTCTTAATTTCAGAAAGTCATTCTTTGTGTTTTTTTGTTTTTGTTTTCTTTTTTTTAAAGAACATTTTATTTAAAATGGCAGTAAATACAATATATAGCTCCCTCCAAGTCCTTCTTTTTGCCTCATACTTTGAAAACATGATTTTACAGCAAGCCAGCATTTTAAAATCTTTTCTATGGCCAGCAACAATGATATCTCTCTTAGAAGCACATGTCTAATGAGGCTATCTCCTTTCATTTCTATAAAGTTGAATATATCATTAAGTGCTTCTGTATATTTTAAGGAAACTGAAAGATGGGCATAAATATTCATCATAAATGTTTCAATAACACAGGTGAGTGTAAAGATAATATAATATGAAACTATTTTTAGAAGTCTTGTGTGCAAGGTGCTCAGGACATTTAGCTGGTAAGATCTTTTTCATTATCCTTGGGAAGAAGTTTACGGACTGAACAGAATTTGTCAAAATTTATAACTGTACTGCCTATAAAATATGAAGATGCATGAGTAAACTCTATTTTGTATTTGGACAAGATTTCAACAGTCTTTTGTTTTACATTTTCTGAAGCTTTACTAAAATCTTCAGAGAAATCAAAATGTTTTGAAACTCCATTTTCAAATCAAAGTGCCTAAGAGCTGGTAGGAGTCTTTTTCTGTTGCTATAATTTAAGACCTCACTTAATATACTATGGAAAGTATGAGCATTGGTAAGATCCAACAGATCAGCTCAACACACTTATCAAAATTCTTTATGTTTATTCTAGGACATTCTGAGTTTAGTTGCAACCTCAGAAAATAACTTTATTTACTTCCATAGGGCAATTAGGTAATGATACAACATGTACACTCTTTCTTGTGGTATTCCAAAGCTAATTCAGGAGCTACTGTTTTTTGCTGAGTGTTGGTTTCTTTTTGGGAGATGGAAAGCTTTTGATTGATTTAGGTATACTCGCCTGTCTTATCCCAACCTGTGAGATACATTCCTCGTAAGATTTTTCACATTCCCTTGCTTAATCCCAATAATTTTCTGCATATTGAGCCTTCTTTGTTTCTGTATTTGCCTTCCTAATACAGTTGTATGTACCATTCCATCTATTCTTTTTTTTCTTTTAAGATTTTATTTATTTATTTGAGAGACACAGAGAAAGAGCACTAGAGGGAGAAGCAGACTCCCCACTGAGCCCACTGAGCAGGGAGCCTGATGCAGGGCTCAAACCCAGGACCCCAGGAACAGGACCTGGGCCGAAGGCAGACGCTTCACCGACTGAGACACCCAGGTGCCCCCCTTCCATCTATTCTCAAAATAACACAATCATTTAGACTTTTTCATGATGTCTTAGTCATGTTGGAACTGGTATTATAATCATTCCCATTTTCACTTTATGAACTCTAAGAAAATATGGTCACTCTAAGGTTGTGAAGAACAATAACATTTCATGGTGTTAAAAATTAAAGTAACACTATCTCAATACAAAGCACAGCAGTTAATATATAGGCAAAGACAAAAACAGAGTAACATACTCACAATAGCAACACACTTAAATTATATACTTTAATTGCATCCATTGCTGTAAACCACAAATCATGGTTTCCAGCATCAGTGACCAGAGAAAAAGAAGGGAAGGAAAAAACATGACAGCAACCATAACTTATGCCATATTCATTTGACACTTAAAAAAAAAAAATGTTGCCAGCCCCTAATTTTGGGGCTATCATGTGCATTTTATACTTTTTGCTGTCCCTCCTCATTCATCTCTAAAAATTGGGACTTCTCACATTCTTAGGAGGGGTTTCCTAAGACATAAGATTTTTAGTACTAAAACCTGGATGATTAGTCACCTGCTTTAAAAACCAGAGAAAGACTTGGTAGCTGTCAGTCATATCTACACACAAAACCCATCTGAATCAGCTGATAAGTTAACTCTCCGGTTGTTTGAACAATTAGGCCATTTAATCAGAGTGGTTGTCGTTTCTGGACACAAACCGGGCAAACACCTTTGGAAGAATGTAGCATCTTCATGGGGGCCTGATCCACCCTGGATAGGAACTAATCTGACTTCCTCATAAAGCCCAATAGAACTGGAAGTGTTTGAAAATTGTCTCGATGACCAAATGTGAAGGTTGGGGTTTTTATGCTATCATACCTCTAAACTCCAGGAAGCTCAATATTTGTCAATGGAACTTCCTTACAATGTTTTAAGTTAGCTGTCCATCTCTCAGATCACAGGGACCACATTAATCTAGACTGCTTGCCATCTATATACGTTTAATAAAGCCTTTAGTGAAATGAACTGGACCGGCTCTTGTACAATTTTGCATAATCACAGACTATTATACATACCTATTCTTTTGGAAAGCAGCTTCATAGGTAGGATTTCCCCACAGATTTATAGTTTCTACTTAAGCCCTTTATAGATCTATAAATAAAAAGCTAATAAGCTAGAAAACTTGGCTCTTACACACTCATGCTGTTTGAATTTTTAATGCTTACTGAGAGCTCTTCGTTTTGGGATCTTGCTGAATTAGGAGAACTTCAGATCACCAAGTAATGAATGCTCCATCTTCTTGTAACACAGAGCTTGAACAAAGTGTTCCTTAACCCAGACCAGGGTAAAGGGCCAACACCTTTACTCTGAAAGACAGGTGGGTGTCTAGTTTCAAGCAGAAATTCAGACAGCTTTACAGAATCCAGAGTCCCAAGCTTCTGTTATGAAATGAGCCCAGTCACTGAACATATGCAGTATGTTCACTATTTCATTTCCTTCCTCCCCTGAACTCTAAATAAATAGTGCCATTGAGAAAGCTATGTATTTATGTTATGGGTACTTTTAAAATCTATAAAGCAGCATATTTGGTGAAATGCCTCTTTTCAACTTTTGTTATGGAATTCTTTTTACCTCTTAAGAACAAACTAGAAGTCAGAAAAACCAGAAGTTAGTCTTATCCCAGCCACTCTGTTCTGACCTTGAGTGTGTCAATGATCTCACTTTCTATAAAAGCTCCATCTTCCACCAAGTCAGTGAAACAAAGTCTAAAGAATCAATGCCTCCTATGTATACTTCCCCTTCCAATCAGGGATAACTGTTAAGTAAATCTTTTCAAAGTGTTCCTGGCAACTATGCTTATTTTCTGTGCTTATAGTGCTAAAGACATTGTCTATGATATTTAATAGTATAGAATATGTAAATAAAGATATATGATGATTATATAGATGATTATTTGTATATATACAAATTAATAATGCCAATATACAAATAATGTTGATTATTTATATATCTACAAATTAAAATTGAAGCTTGGATATACAAAACTATTATATAAGTAAATTATATCATGTCATTTTATCTAATACTTGTAAGCTTTGACCCTAAACAGACTAGTTGTTTATAACTAGTATGAGGATTAATTGCTTGGCTTTCAAATATTTTAAAAATCCCCCAAATGATGAAAAATAATTAAACCCAATACTTACTGAATCCTTAATATAGGCAAAGAACTGGTTTTGTATATTATGTGTATTGACTCATTTATTCTCAACAATCTTTTTAAATAACTATCATTATTATCCCCATTTTGCAGATGAGAAAACTGAAATGCATAGAAGTTTAAATAACTTGCATCAAGTCATGAAACTGGCAAGTGAAGAGTCAGGATTAAGCCTGTCTGATATTATAAGAACATTTGACAATGAATTATTCCCAGTGGGTCATAACTGTAAATATTTATGTTCCTGAAAAGAACACTGAATTCCAGTGGCATTTCACTAAGACTTGTCAAACAGTTGGTTTGGTCATAGGTTGTCTTGGACAATATGAAAAAATCACTGAAATCATTTAAGCCCCACAAGTTTGAACAGACTGCCCTTGAGTACATCCATGCATGCCCCAGTGAATTATTAACTATTCAGCTATCTTGTCTCAACAGCCTCTTTAACTTTTATAAGGCATTTGGTAAAGAAACTCCAGTTTTAAGGCCTAATTCTCTGGCAGAGAGCTATTGCCAGCCAAGTCTTCTTGAGAATTTCTAGAACCACATGTCACTTATGGAATCACACAAACAAACTGGATCACAGAGATTTTTCAGTTGAGTGTGTCCACTGAACATTATTTCATCTTGTAGCTCTCCAATGATATTCAGAATGCAGGGGGGTCTAACGATTCCCCACAGCCTCCTTGAAGCCAACACTGGGATCATTCTTTGAGTCTTTGCTTTATGTGAGCAAATAGAGGCCAACAAGATACTTAGTGTTCTGACACATTCAAACTAGCCAATCACAACATGGAAACCACTCAGCTAATTATTAACATATACTTTGATCATACATTATACTCATCCTTCCAGGTTCTAAAGGTCTTTATTTTAGATACTAAGAATCAAAACTGCAATGAACAGGGGATTGAATGGAGGCAAATAGGAAACCTTAAGCCTCAACTTTAGGAAACAGCGCTACCAGCTCTAGCTGATTGTTTCCCAAAGGGAAGGAAGGCACAAAAGCAGAAATCTGAATTGTTATTTATAGCCTCTCGATTTTTTAAATGTTGGCCCTTATATTTCTATGTCAACAAAAATTAAATATATGAATGTGGTGACAAGTCCCAGGTTCAAATATTCTCATAATAACTGAAATTTGCTATTGTTTTTGGTCTACTTTTTCAATGGGTACATTTACCAGAGGCTTTATACCTGAATATTTTTCATCATATTGGGAGGCAGGGGGAACAGAAAAAAATCCTGGTAAAGGCTAGAATTCAAAATCTTCTGTCCTTACCATTCCCTGAACACATTGATTTTAAGAATTATATGGTCCTGGGGAATGTATATTATCTCCAGATTACAAAGAAGACAAATGAGAACTTCCACTCAAAAACTTCAATCTGTACTGGAAGTTTTTAGATATGTATGTAAATATAGTTCTTAAGATTCAAGAAATTAGGTGATAATTTCAGGTCTGTAGTCACTTGGCTTAGTACCTAGCCTCCCTGGGTCCCTTAATCATCAAAGTAACAAAAATATAAACCCAAAATCTTGTCCCTACAAGGTCGTGAAGAATCATCCAGAAAAGCCTCGCTGGGCTAGTGAAGTGCACAATGCAATGCTGTGATTTCAAATAATCGACATATAGCTGTTAGATCACCAGGGGGAGAATCATGAGGCAAGACACAGCCCATCCCCTGCCACATAAATGATTTAAGGGTTGAAAAAACAGAACTAGGGGAAAGATAAAAGGAGCCAAGGCTATTGGTCCCCAAAAAGAAAACTCTTTAGTAACTTAGTAACTATTCTCAAGACTTACTGTAAAGGTGCTCCTGACCAGCTATTTTCCATCTATTATCACCATAGAGACTGAAACCGAAGTGAATGAAATTAAAGTGCACTAGAAATTTCAAATAAGAAAATTAAGGGTCTTTTCAAGAAGCGATGGAACTAGAGCGTATCATGCTTAGCGAAATAAGTCAAGCAGAGAAAGACAACTATCATATGATCTCCCTGATATGAGGAAGTGGTGATGCAACATGGAGGCTTAAGTGGGTAGAAGAATAAATGAAACAAGATGGGATTGGGAGGGAGACAAACCATAAGTGACTCTTAATCTCACAAAACAAACTGAGGGTTGCCGGGGGGAGGGGGTTGGGGAGAAGGGGGTGGGATTATGGACATTGGGGAGGGTATGTGATTTGGTGAGTGCTGTGAAGTGTGTAAACCTGGTGATTCACAGACCTGGGGATAAAAATATATGTATATAAAAAATATATGATTATAAAAAATAAAAAATTAAAAAAAAAAAAAAAAGAAGCAAGTGTAGCTGACAACAGTTGCTGTTACTAGTATATTTCCTTTCAAGTGCTGCTCAAAGCAGTCTTCTCTTCTAGATGAATTGTATTTTATTTCATTTTTTTCTAAGTCTGTGTTTTCGTCTCAATTATTCTTATTCTTTTTAAGAGTCATGGACCACCTTGAGAATCTTATGAAAGCTACATATCATCTCAGAAAATGTATATGTTCACACACACCTTGAAATTTTTTCTTTTTAAGATTTTATTTATTTATTTGATGGAGAGAGAGAGATCACAAGTAGGCAGAGAGGCAGAGAGAGAGGGGGTAAGCAGGCTCCCCACTGAGTAGAGAGCCCGATGCAGGGCTTGATCCCAGGACCCTGGGATCATGACCTGAGCTAAAGGCAAAGGCTTTAACCCACTGAGCCACCCAGGCACCCCGCCCTTGAAATTCTTTAAGAACACCTGGATAGGATGATACTAGACATTCCTTCCAGCTATGAGTTTTAGCAGGATACCCTGAGATGCTTTTAAGAAATGAACTCTGTGTTCTAAGTATCACACTATTTTTTTTTTCCAATTTTCTCTGACTTCTGGCATCAGGGCTAGAATCTCTAAACCATCATTCTACCTGCTCTGTATATCATCTATCCACTTGAAGTCAGCAGCCAAAACAACGAAGCATTCTGCAGGAAAAGGATGGGCAAAAATAAACTCTCATTAAAGCAAATATAGGTCTTTACTGTTCCAGCACACACCAAACATGATTCTCTGAGGCTCGAAGCCTCAAGACCCACTCTTGGGAAAGCAGGGAACCATGGCCACACCCACACTCCATATGCCCCTCATCAGAAATCAGACAGAACAGCCACAACGGAACAAACACTTGAGCACTAGGGAGAGAGCCATTAGGCCCTTCCTAAATCAGCTTCGCCAAGCACATTAAGGTTGACCTGGCTTAAGTGTTTTTTCAGTGATAGGTTAGCTTGAGGGTGATGGGTAAGCATTTGCCTTAACAATTGAGTACAGAGCACCAAATATCAAAGTCTGAGAACAAGTGAAACTAGAAGACCTTCTGCTTAAAACTTGTCTCTCCTCTGGTGCTAGGTAAGTTTCCTCGAGCCAGAGTTCCCAAGCACCCATTAAAATCACCACCTTAAACAAACAAAACAAACAAACAAACCTGCAAATTTTAAACTCTCCGTCTTCAGAATATTTCCATCAACGATCATTCATAAACAAGTTCATGTTTTTGTTTTTTTAAAGATTTTATTTATTTATTTGACAGAGAGAAATCACAAGTAGATGGAGAGGCAGGCAGAGAGAGAGAGAGGGAAGCAGGCTCCTTGCTGAGCAGAGAGCCCGATGCGGGACTCGATCCCAGGACCCTGAGATCATGACCTGAGCTGAAGGCAGCGACTTAACCCACTGAGCCACCCAGGCGCCCACAAGTTCATGTTTGAATGATGTTTTACAAGGCCTTTAGAGAGGCACTACGGTATTGCAGCAAAAAGCCTATACTCAGAAATCAGCCTGCATCAATTCAAATCCCAAGGGTGTTGCTAGCTTGTCACTTGAAACAAGTTGCTTGATTTCCTTGTATTTTAGTTTTCTCATATGTTAAGACAGAGAAAGTAATAATTCTCATTTCACAGAGCTATAAAGATTAAATGAGATATAAGGGCATGAAGTCCTTAAGAAAATGTGCCTGGCACATAGGAAGTGCTCTCTGTAGTAGCGTTACCTATTAATATTTTCAAACACATGATCTCATCTGATCCCTGTAACTGCACTAGTGGAAAGAGCAGGGCAGATCTAACTACACCTGTGCTGGAAACAGATTCGTGGAGGTTGAGTCACTGGCCAAGTTCACACAAAGAGTGTTAGTTACTATTTCCTTTATACCTTTGGCTCATAAACTTTATTAGGTCATAGACCCTCTGAAAATTTTATAAAAACTGTGTACCATTTCCTCTGCCTTACCCACCAAAAATGCATACCTAAAAGCCACCCCAATTTTGCCTATACTGTTACATGAAGCCCATCTATGAACCCTCCACGGATCCCAATTTCAGGATTTCCTTTTCTTTTTCCACAAAAAGCATTATTTTTAAAACTGCTTTCTTCAAATTTCAAAACCCCTTTTTATCAATGATTCTTAGACAACACAACAGCTCAAGGACTTAAAATGCAGCTTGAATCACGAATCCCCTGACTTGACGGCTTCTACACTGAAGTCAACAGGTTCAGCTCATCTCTTTTTGGATCATTCATACCCATTACCTCAGTCTCTGGGTCATTTCCCATTTGTTTCCTGATTGCCTTCTGCTTCTTTAAACAAAAGTGAAGGTAATGACTAACAGCTGCATTTCCACTCTAACCTCGTATCCTATACCAAAATTAGATAAAACTGGCCTGGCCAAAAATAGCAGGAATTCAAGCAACTATCAGTCCTTTTTTTTTTTTAATAATTTTTTATTTTTTATAAACATATATTTTTATCCCCAGGGGTACAGGCCTGTGAATCACCATGTTTACACATTTCACAGCACTCACCAAAGCACATACCCTTGTCCACAATCCCACCCCCCTTCTCCCAACCCCCCTCCCCCCAGCAACCCTCAGTTTGTTTTGTGAGATTAAGAGTCACTTATGGTTTGTCTCCCTCCCAATCCCATCTTGTTTCATTTATTCAGTCCATTTTTTAAAAAAACTTTTTATGGAAGATTAAGCTATATCACATATGAATTCATTTTAGCAAATCTTTAGGATTTTGTTTGTTCTCTTATGACCACCATTTTGCTTTTTAAAACGTCTTTGGGGAAAGTCAGTTGGCATCACCATTAGGTTTAGATTATATCTTTTTACTGTTTCTTCCGATGCATATGGGAGTAGAGGGTGGAGAGAAATAATGTATTCACCAGGAATTTGACAAGATAGTCTTACTTATGTTAGTTACTCATGTGAATGAGTCATCATCTTGGAAGACAAGCAGTTATGTACATTTGCACAGCTGATGTCAGCGGAATTCTATGCAATCTCAGAACACAGAAATAGCAAAAGTCCAATTCTGGAGCAATTGGCATTCATTCATAGATGACCCATAGTAACAATTCCTTAAAAACAAAAGTATAATTACACATTGAGCAAGAGCAACATAAGCTTCAAACTTCCTAGGAAGGAAAACACTGATTGCCAAACTATAGAGAGAAATTTGGTATTAAGACAGTTAACTTTCTGTCTCAATTAAGATTGTTTTTATCTTGGTAACATTACTCTGGAATTCTAAAAACTGGAGTACACAATACCTCCTGATTCATCTGTTCTTAAAAAAAAAGTTATATTTCATAATCTAAAGTAACGCCGTTTCTATGAATTTATGAGCCACCGTGTGATATTCTCCATGAAGAATAAAAAAGAATTTTTTAAACTACTGTAAAATAAATAAGGACATCATTAGCTTCATTGTCATGCAAAAAGGAAGACGTAAATAAACCTTTTGAATGATGTAAGATGTTTTCAAGAAAGAATATAAGAGTTTAATAGGGAGAACACAGTCTCCAGTGGTACCTTTATCTTCTTTACTCCATGATTACTTTGAAAATGAAAAAGAGGTCTACACTGCAGACAGAAGGTAAGCATGGAGCTCATTTGGGAACATAGGCACTTCCCAGTCATTACCAGTAGCTCTACAATATACTACAATCTTCCCAATACATTACCATTACAATGTACTACAATACATTACCAGTAGCTCTACAATATACTACAGTCTTCCCAAGGGTTACCATGTGGCCAAAGTTTCCTTGTTTCAACATTTACTGAGCACCTACCAGGTGTCAGACTTTGCCCTGGGCAGAAGGAACATAAAGATATGCACAACATCTCTCCAGCCCTCAGAAAAACATAAATAACAGCAGGAAGCATAATAATGCTTTAAGATACCTGCTGCTGAGGCATCCATTGCCTAACACTGTAAAGTGTAGTAAGCCAGCAAAGTGCCCCAAGACCACAGTGTTTATGTCATCCAGAACCCTTCCATGAGAGGCTTCCAGTATGGGTGGTCTTCCAGATCCTTTGAGGTTGTGGGTGTAAGAAGTCAGTACCATTCTAAAGCCAGCGCTAAAATACAGGACATGGAGGACCTTGAATGAAATCCAGTACTACCCTTTTAACCTAGTGAATGAGTAAATGCAATCTACACTTACAGAACATCTTGTATTTTTCAAAAGTCTTTCAGAAATTTTTATTCTAATGTCATTTGTGATGTTAGAAGACATTATTATTTTCATTTCATTATGTATTACCTGCAATATGTCACTTATTACATAACAGCTTTATATATCTCATTTACCTAATTATGTATCAACACATACCAAATAATACAGATATATAAAGCACATATTCATTACATAAAAACAATAGCATATTATAAATCAAAACCACACGTTTGCATTTTAATTGTTTAGTGTTTGCCTATCCCTTCTGAACTAAACCCCTGAGGGTTTGTCTGTTTTACACATTTTACATGCCCATGCTTAGTTAGAACAGGGCCAAGCACACAGTCGGCCATCATTACATTTGTGTTGAACGTATATTTAATAAATTTTACATTTGAGAAAACAAGAGTCAAATGACCTAAACATAGTAAATTAGTTGGTATATGGAAGACACAAGATAGAACAAAAGTCTCCTGGCTCCTTTCAAGCTTCTACCAGCAGCATTCCTCACAAGGCAATGGAGGATAATAGAGGATGTTTTTGAATTCCATCCCACTCTCTGCCCAAACTCTCTTCTCTCTATTATACATACCCTCTCACCACAAATGGATCCACTGATGACAGAGGGCCTGTGGATACCAGTTTGAGAAACAGCACCAAGGATGGGCTTGATTTAACAATCTGATAAAGCCAGGCTTGTGATTCCCATGCTGTCTCCCTCTCCTTTGCTGTTGTGAGCTGGTAGGATATGCCTTTGATTAAATCCTACCTTTATTTTCAAGACAAGATTTTTTCTACAGCCTTCCATTTGACTTTGGAATACTCTGGTAAAAATATCAGAAGCAGAGTCAGACAAAGATACCTAACACCCTCTGCAATAACATTGGCATTGTTTTTAATAAAAGAACTTCTCTTTATTTTGACAATATAGAATAGCCAGGTCACGGTGTTTTTTAAAAACATGAGCTATGGGATGAAAGCAGGTACCAATATCAACTGTGACCTCAGTGGACAGAATTACACTGGGCTGTACTTGAGCATAAGAAAAATAAAGAAGATCCTTCTTCCCCCAGATAGCATATCCATGGTCCCTGGCTTTGTTGCTTGAAATACACCAATGGTCTTTTGTGGGAACATCACCAAGAAGTATTGTATGCAAAAGAAACTTTCAGTCAAATTAAGGTATCAGAATAGTTAACAGCTGTGAACAGTCCTTTCAAAGAATGAGATACAAAATAGGGAAGTTTATAAGAAGGAGGAAATTACAAATGGCCCCTTTCATTCGTCTATTCCCAGCCCCACTATCCTGGTGTAAGTTCTCATCATCTTTTATCTCAATTATTACTTAGTTCTCTGCCTCTAGTCTCTTCAAATTTCCAAACTTCCTATTCGTCCCTGGACTGCCAACACAGTGATGAATGTAAAACATAAATCTGATTGTGTCATTATGATACTTAAAATTCATTTGTAGTTACCCATCTCTAAAGCTGAAATCTACACTACTTAGCATGTAAATGAAATGGCCAGTTTCTTGCCTACTTTTCAAGTCACATCTACTCTTCCACAAGCACCCAGATACTTTGTTAACCATTTCCAGCAAAGGGGAATTATACACACACACACACACACACATAAATTTTATTTTTTTTTTCAAGAGGAAATTAAAGCTTTCAGTAGTTAAGTAACTGCCTAAATTGGTGGTATATCGTAGACCTAAACCTCCAGCTCAGGCCTGCTTAAAAACAAAATGCAGGCTATTAACAACCATGACATAATGACTGCTGAACGCAAAGAAACACACTGCAAATGTAAACTCAATATAACTGCATTCAAGGCTCTGGAAATGAAGTACAATTCAAACTCACCACTTGACCTCATAGTTGTCAATGTATGGCTGAAAGAAGTATTTTTGGAAATGTGATACTCATAATGTAAGGTATAATATCTTTTTAATACACTATCATATATCAAGTACTGAGCCCAATTAAAGGTTCATTGTAGATAACCAATATATGTGGAGTGAATAAGTAGAAGATCAATTCTCTGAAAATTCTGCAGTCTACCCTTTACTCTGGATTCTTAAAATATACCAAGCTAAGCAACACCGGAAAAGTACTAGGTACTTAGATAATATATTATCTCTTCTAAGAATTGCTAATAAGAATTGTGGTGTGGGATGATGCCATTGGTCTGGTGAGGGACAGTCTAAAGATTTGGTGAAGGCACAGCATTGGGTTTCACTCTGCTTTTTCGTCTTAGAAATCTTGGGAGAAATGGCTCTCAAGAACTATTTTGCTTTGAGCTCGATATACTGTTTTGCCTTAATTTTGGTTCTATAAATCACGGCAATCACTATTTTTTTTCTTCTCACATTATCTTCTTAAAGGCTTGGAGTCAAATATCTGATCTACCTTAAGCAAAAGCACTGAAGTTCACAGTACATAATTTATGAAGTAGCCTAAATCCTGACTTCACTTTATGACTCTAATTTTATTTACAAGTTGCATTTTTCTCAATTACATTCCTTTATGCATTGTGCCATTCATCCATTATTCAACCAATCTTCCATAAGACCATCTATGTGCCTTAAGTACTTTTGTAGAGTTTATTTTTAATTCTTATTTTTGGTTTATTTATTCAACACATAATTGTAGCTCACATATTCTGTATCAAGAACTATTCTAGGTTCTGGGAATAATACAGAAATGAACAAAGCAAACAAACCCTAAATAATAAAATCCAAGGGTTATATTTTAATTGGGGAAGAAGACAACAAATAAGCTAAATAATTAAAATATTGAGAATGGTCGGTAGAATTAATTGTAAAGAAGAAAAATTTATCCCAAAAGCAGGACCTAGGAAACTTCAGGGGCTACAAGGGTGAGGAACAAGAGTATTCTGAAGAGAAAGACTCATCAGGAAAATTGAATTTGAAGTGCTCCTGAGTGGCTCAGTTATTTAAGCTACCAACTCTTGATTTCAGCTCAGGTCATGATCCCAGGGTCCTGAGATCAAGCCCCACATTGTGCTCCATACTCAGTATAGAATCTGCTTGAGATTTTTTCTCTCTTTCCCTCCACTCCTCTCCTTGCTCTCTTGTGCACATGTGCTCTCTCTGTCTCAAAACAAAAACAAAAACAAAAACCACCCCCCTTTTTTTTAAATAAAGTAGAATTTGATGAAAGATTTGAAGCAGGTGAGACAGTGATCCATGAGGATATCTGATAAATAAAAATTCAGAGAACTAACAGGGACCACAGCATGTAAAGCCTTGAAGATTATTTTTATTTTTATTTTTTTTTAAGATTTTATTTATTTGACAGAGAGAAATCACAAGTAGATGGAGAGGCAGGCAGAGAGAGAGAGAGGGAAGCAGGCTGTCTGCTGAGCAGGGAGCCCGATGTGGGACTCGATCCCAGGACTCTGAGATCATGACCTGAGCCGAAGGCAGCGGTTTAACCCACTGAGCCACCCAGGCGCCCTGAAGATTATTTTTAAAACGTTGGTTTCTACCCTGAAGGGGTTGGAAACCCAATAAAGAATTTTGAGCTAAAAATTGATGTGATCTAACTTATGTTTTAATAGGATCACTGGCTTCCCTGTTGAGAACAGACTTAAGACATAAGGTTGAAAGCAAAGTGACCTATTAAGATTAATTGCATAATCCAGGCAAGTGGTCATGGTGGCTTGGACCAGGAAGGCAGCAGTGAAGGTGAATTCACTAGATTCTGGACATATTATCAAGGTCAGCCTATATCATATTGAACATTGGTTGTCAGATAAAGAGAGGAATCCAGAATGATGCCAATGTTTTTGGTGTGAGAACTGGAAAAAAGGAATTGCCATTAACTGTGGTGGAAAATACTGTGAAAGAAGTAGATTGGGGGGTGGCTAGTAATAGTAGAAGTTCAATTTTGTCCATATTAGCTTGAATATGTATTATTTATCCAAGTGAAGATGTCAAGTAGGCAACTGAATACACTTCAGAGGAGAGGTCTGCGATGGATTTATGGGATAGAAAGGGAGAAGTAGATTTGGAAACTATGAGTACAACAGATGACTTTTTGAGGAGTTTTGTCCCCAAAAGAAAAAGATAATAGCTGTGAGGGAAAAGATTGGTCTTTACAATTAGGGAAATAAGAGCAAGTTTTATCCTTTCAAGAAGGGGAAATCTGGTTTCCAGCAAGAAAGCATGGAATCTAGTGAACAAGTATAGGCTGCTGCTCAGAGCAGAGATGGATCATAGGGAAACCCAAGAAAAAGGTAGAGCACTCAGGACAGGAGCAAGGGGGAGAATAAGGCAGTGCTGAGAATTTGGGGAAGTTTTCTTCTGTCTGATTCTATTTTCCCAACAAAATAGGAAGCAAACTCATGAGTTACAAGTGAGAATGAGCACAGCAATCTAAAAGGTTTGAGAGTACTAGAGAAGGTACGAAATGGTTTAAATCGAGGGAGAATGAACAGACCAGAGAAACACAGCACACTTGCTGACTAGCATTAAGCGTTCACTTGATCTTAGTGACCATGCATGCAAAGTACATGTTTTTCCCCAGTAGTCTTCCACTGTGCAGGTCTAGATGCAGAATAGAGGGTGGGAACCAACGTAGTTTAGGAATTCACCAAGAAAGGTGAGAGACAATGATAAGATAATAAAATACATGGACTGAAGGTAGCTAGCAAAAGACTGTTGACCTTTCAAAGAGGCCATATTCCCTGAAACTCTGAAAGTCCTTTTATATAAACATTTTTTAGATGTGAGCATAGCACAGAAAATTAATGAAACTACATTCATGATACCAGACTTCTATTTGCAGGTAGAGGTCACTCAGATATCTCTTCATCTGCCCTTGGATATTACTCAAATGGAATTTGTCACAGTCCATTTGCTGAGATGTATATTCCATTAGATTTTTGAAATGCTTGATGGCACTACTCTCAATTTTTCTTTATATTTCTAGAGCTAGAAAAATGCTAGGTCATGGGCTATTTTTAATTAATATACATACATATATTTATGGATGGATGAATAAAAATCTATTTTTGTATATAGCAAAGTGGTAACCATGATAGCCCTGCTAGGTACAAACCTGGCTTTACCTCGTATTAATTATGAGTGTTTGACAACTTAACATCACTATGCCTCAAGGGACATAATAGTAAACTGGCAAAAAAAATTATTATCAATAACAGTTCTTTGCAAGGATAAAATGAGTTTAATATATGCAAAGCCCTTTAGAAAAGCTATGATCCCATAAGTTCTCCACAAATATTAACTCTTTGTATAGTGGTATATCCTTCTTCTCTTCCTGCTCTCTCAATCTGTGAAGATTTTCTTATTTCTCCTCATATCCATGTAGAACCTAGTTTATATCAACAGAATAATATATACCCATTCTGAAAGACTTTAGAATGGTGTGTGTGTGTCCCCCCACCTCCCTTGAAGCACGAATTGTGCTTTATTCAGTGTTGAATTCCCTCGGCCTATAATAGTTCTATCATGAAGAATACAATCAAACATTGTGTTTGATGAACCAAACTGAACAGGGCCGGGTAAAGCAGTATATTTGGTGGATGACTGGGCAACCCAGAGTGAGTAATGACGGCCCTGACAGTCATAGGTAGGGAAAATAATGGGGAAATAATACCTACAGAAAGAGAAATAGAAAAGCAAGGAATTACAACTTTTCTACCCCACAATTTGGCTTGGCATTGAGTGGGAACTCTTCCTCTCATCCCCTTGGTAACAGCCCTGTTTAAAAAAACTGGCCATTTATAACAGAATTTTTGCTAGCTGTCAAGTTGGATCAAAACAAATATTCACCTAGACTGAAGGGGAGGCATTAGAATGATTTACCAATAACATGTCAAAATCCCATCCAGAGGATGTTTGAGGGTAAAGAGTAGTGATGGAGTAAGAAACATCTTAACTCCACATTTTTTCCCTCTCTCCCTACTACCCTCTCTCTTTTCCACAAAATACCATAATTCCAAGTAAAATACCACCCACTCCCACTTTTGCTCTGTCAAAGGCAGTTTGTTACAGGTACACCGAAGAAGGCTCTTTCAATTCCAAATATGAGTAAGTCCCCTTGAACAAAGATGCTAGGTTAGAGGGAGGGATAGTGTGGCTGGGTTATGGACATTGGGAAGGGTATGTGCTATGGTGAGTGCTGTGAATTGTGCAAGCCTGATGATTCACAGATTTGTACCCCTGAAGCAAATAATATATATGTTAATAAAATTTTTTAAAATCATTAAATGTAATAGCCATATTAATAAAGACAAGAATTTTCAAGAAGAGAACTAGGACACTTTAGAGCCAGTTGCTCAAAATAAGGGGGAAAATGTAGCTGCTTAGAAGGGTTTATGCTAACCAAACAAGTGAATAATGCAGGGGGAAGTGTGGGCTTGATAGGATAAATGTTGGTTTCTCACTGAAATGATAGCTGTCATCATAAATTCTCCTACCAAAGTTATACTCATGATGCCAGGCCTTTGTCCAAATTACCTCTGAAGAGTTATAGTGATAAGGTCTGCTATCTTTTAGAGCAAATATTGCATTTGCTGCTGTTCTCAGGAAAAAATACTACAAGTGCCTACTCAATTGTCTTCACTTTATCCATATGGTAAGATTTCTCATGCATTCACATGGACAAAGTGAGATAAAGTCAGTATTTGTTGTGAGTATTACAATATATCTGATATTTACCAAGTAGTGTGCAGTTAAAACCATTCTCTGGAGGAAAAAACAACAACCCTGATTTGTAGAATTTGCCAACTTCCTTGGTATAAATAGTCCCACTATGGCCAAGCTACCAATAAGATGTCACTGAATGTAAAGTTGCAAGCCAGTATCAGCTGACTCCAGCACACCGCTGGTTCTTATTTATAAACTAATTGCCTCCCTCTCCAGAATTAGAGCTGAAATGGATATTAGATGTTATATAGGCTAACCCCTCACCCATCCAATGACAAGAGAAGGGATATAAATAACAAAGCACCTAGGTTTCCTATCTCAGGGTTTTCTTTGAGATAGAATAAGTCCTTAGAAAAAGATGAGTTTGCAAGTAGGAGAAAGGTCATGGAATATCCCTTCAAGAAAGAATAGGTCTTGTTGGCTGGCATCACTTCAATGCACATTCAACGGCACAGACGCTAGCCATGGTACTGAAACAAGTTTCTGAGGATTAGGTGCAGGTTCTCTCTAGGTTGACCACTCCCTTCTTGTTCCCACTGACCACAAGGCTAAATCCAGAGCAGTCACTCCACTGGTCTATCATTGTGAGAAAGAAGAGGTGTCTAAAAATATAAGGGAAATAATTGCATTACACTTGTTCACAACTCTGCCTAGAACAGAGATCCTATAAAACTGACCAAAACAACAAGGTCAAGGGGAATTAAATGAAGTCCTTGCATACCGTATTTCAAGGAGATCTGTTTTATTTCTTGGTATGATTTTCCTGCCACAATAAGCACCAATCTACTTTTAAAATCATGCTTTCAATACTTGCCACTTCATGGTTTCCTGGGCAAAGATTAACTAATATTATCTCAATTGTGACAAGCTTTCTATTTGTGGCTGCAAACAGATGGACCCAGTTCTGTGTGTGCTTCCACTGCAACCATTCTGCTCTAAAATTCTTTTAATTGTGAAAAAAAAAAATCCGAGCATTGCTTGTCCAAGGCTCTGTATTTCCATCTTGCCTCAGTTACACCCAATAAGTAATCTCTATTACATATTATCAGACATGTCTCTGGAAATTTAAGAAATCATGTTTCTTTCCCTTCTTTTATTTTCCCGAGTCTGGTTAAATATATAAAAATCTGTTCCTATTAACATCCTATGCCCTAATAAAAAGCATATGGCACGCCCTAAGGTCAGGTTGTTAAATTTGTTCAGAAAATGAAGCTGATTTTTATAATAATAGAGCATGAGTGATGGTATAGTACACTCTGTTTTCATAAGATAATTTTTAACATTTATGATCATTTCTTTGAAAGTGATTCTAGTTCTAGTGAGAAATATTCACAGAGGACAAGGAGGCGAGCATCTTTTCTCTGTCATAAGACAGCTATAAGCATGAGCACATAAAAATAGTTTTATTTAAATTTTTCAATTCTCTTAGCTTCTATTGAGTCCTTTGGTACCTTTCTTTGTGACACTTTATCAGTTTTAATATACGCCCTCATTTGATTGTCAGTTTACACACACAGGTTTTACTTTCCCCTCACTGAAATGCCTACTCCATAGGGTATTCACAGTATCAGTCTCCAGGTCCTTTTATCCTAAGTGTCCAACACCAGGCCTGGCACATCATGGATTTCCAAGAAATATGTCAGTATTAGTACATTCCATCTGTGGGGACAAGGTGTTTGCTCAGTTCCTCCATTTTTTCTTTACTACATTTTCTGTATCAAAATAATACCTCTCTAAAGGACTAACTACAATGTGAGACAGACAGTGAAGAAACCAGACATAGAACTAGACCCTGTTGCAGAGTCTACTGGGGAATCCTACTTCCCACAGAAGAAATCAACATTAGGGATGTTCAAAGCATGGCAGCAAAGGGCAGAAACACCTGGAGGAAAAGACGTAGTGAAGAGTGCCAGGCAGGCAAGGAGCATCTGGAAGTTCTGGAAACTGAGCAGTTCCCAAGATTCTGACTCAGACACAGAGCAAGATAAAGATCCAGTTATTAAAAGTGTGGAGCCTGGCAGGGCTCAGGAGTAGAAAAAAATACAAATATTATAATTGGTGGGCAAACTCAGAGCCAGACTGGGCATGAAGGAGAGAATGCTGATCTCAAGAGCATGTATCCACAACTCTCTATATCCCTTATTGGTAGGGTCATGACTGAATCTGAGCCTCAAGTGAGGCTTGACTTGAGTATGCAAGTCAAATGGTCCCATCAGCTAAGGGCAAAGCATGGTAGCTTATTACAATGTAAGACACCTATTAAAAATCCCAAACAGCCAGCTCTATGAAGTATCAGAACACGTGGGGGTGTGTGTGCGTGCCTACACACACATGCACACACGTGTACACATTTTCCTCCAGGACACTACATTGACTTTCTCACATCAATTTGACCATAGTATTCTGGAAGAAATAGTTCTCCTGCAGTTAGTCCCACTTGATAGGAAGGATGGTGAAGTCATGCAAAACTCACACAACGGTATCCATGTGGTTACTAGAACTTCGGTCCCCTGAGTATCTGGCTCAGTGTTCTTTTCAAAAGATGCTGCTAATTTCCTTTAGTAATATGAACAAGGAAATTGATGTTCTTGAGATTACACTGTATTCAGTGGTACCTTTAAAAAGCCACCAAATTGTTTCTATGTAATCAAATTTGTAAGTGCAGTCACTACTAACAATCACTTATGACCAGCTGCCAACTGCCCCCAAACTGAGCTCTGAAACCTGTGGAGATGTTTATGGCTCTAGGAACTCATCAAGTAGAACTGTAAAAATATTCCTGCTGATTATGCAGCAGAGTCTCTGGGAAATAATTAGCTCTAATAGCCCTGTCCACTAATTCTCCAGTTAAAAGGCAAACTCTCTGACGAGTATACTGTATAAGTACCAGGAAGTGGGGGCACACATGTGCACACACACTCAGGATGACAGAATACCGCTGCTTTCCAGGGATTTGATTTTACAGTTCCTTGACTGACCAGAAATCTTTGACAAAATCTTTTTCCTTATTTCAATATTAGCTTGTGTGTATGGGTGGGGAAAGGGGAGGAGAAGAGGGGAGGAGGCTATTTACCCTCTTTCCTCACTGAATTCTTTTGTTTAAGGAACAGACCCTTACCTTAGTCGCTGAAGAGGCATCAGCATTAGTCCCAACCACTGCTGCATCAGGATTCCCAGCTTTAAGCAGTTATATACCCTTTATATTAATAACTTTATACCTTACAAAGAAATTACCTGGACACAATTTCACTCACCCTTCACAGTAACCCTGTAAGAGAGGTATTACCCTCATTTCGAACGTGAGGTTTGTCACGTACCAGCCACTCTTCAAACCCTAGGGTTGAAAAGCAGAGTAAGACTGAAAAGCCTTTAAGAAGTTCACATTGTAATGTAGAAAAACAAAAAGACGACAAATGAAAATAAGTAAATGGGATGGACCCAGGTAGTTTTAAGTACTACAAAGAGAATAACTGGGGGCAGAGTGCATAGCAGGGCTCTTGGAGATGGTGACAACTGAAGTGATATTTAAATGACAAGGAGGCAACCATACAAAGATCAGGTAAGATTTATTCTAAGAAGAAGAAGCATATCGAAAAGTCTGAGACAGGAATGATCCTGACAGCTCTGGGCAGTAGACTGGAGGTCCGTGTGGCTGGGCGGTAGTGAATGAGAAGGCAAGGAGAGAGAAAATTAGGATGAGCAATTAAATCAAAGACTTGGGCATGGCCAAACCAAGTAGGGTCTTGCAGCCCTGGCAAGGAATTAGATTTAGTCTAGTTGTAAAAAGAAGCCTTTAGAATATTTTAACCAGATGGGTGACATGAAAATAATCAAGATCAGTGTTTAAGAGCTCATGTAAGAGAGCGGGGTTGCCCACAGTCACATCCTGCTTCTGTCAATTATTAGCAATAAATCCTTGAACAAGTTTCTTATCTTCTCTGTGCCTCAGTTTCCTTATCTGTAAAATGGAGACAGATATAATACCCATCTCAAAGGGGTTAAAGGAACAAATACAGGGGCACCTGCGTGGCTCAGTCAGTTGAGTATCTGGCTCTTGATTTCGGCTCAGGTCATGATCTCAGGGTTGTGAAATTGAGCCCTGCATCAGTCTCTACACTCAGCAAGGAGTCTGCTTGGAATGCCTTCTCTCCCTCTCCCTCTGCCTCTGCCCCTCCCTTGCTTGCTCACTCATTCACTCATTCACTCTAAATAAATAAATAAATAAATAATAAATTCTTTAAGGGAACAGAGACCTGTAAACAGCTCAGAACAGGACCTGGTAAATAATAACTTCTCAATACATGTTAGCTATCATTATTAGAGAAACCATTCTCATTGCTCTCTGGAAAATGGACCATAATGGGCAAGTGTGCAAGCAGAGAAGGCAGTTGGGAGACTTTTGTGATAGTCTAGGTGACACATGACAGAGGATTACCTATGGTCATAGCAGTGGAGAAGTAACTGAATTATGAACCTATTTTGAATGTTTTGCCAACAGGACTTACAAACAGAGTGGAAGTGGTGTGAGGGAGAGTCCCTGTTATTTTGTTTTTTTCTGAGAACATGAAGAGAGTGCTCAAAAGCCTGCACAGGAAACCAATGGCTATTAAATAACCAAATGAAAATAAACACACAAGTCTAAAGCCCAGGAGAGAGCTAAAAGTGTGGGATTTTTAAACTGTGGGATTAGTTGGACACTAAAAAAAGAATGTCAACAACAGAAAGAAGAGGGCCAAAGCCCAAGAACTGAGACCTTCCAGCATTTAGAGGCAGGCTCAAGGGGGAGGAGGAATTAGAAAGGGAGACTGAGAAGGAGAGGCTAACAAGATAGAAAGAAGTCCAGGAGCATGTCACAGAAGCCTAGAGAATAAATCATTTCAAAGACCAGAGAACATCTACATCAGTTACATCTGCAAGATTACGAATATAAACGAAGGGATGTAACCTTGACATTGGCTAAGTATAGATCATTGGTGACTTCAGCTCTGCAAAAAATGTCAGTCTCAATGAAGTCGGAGAAATGGTGGGATAGATTTAACAGAGTAAGGGAAGTAGAGGAATAAGAGAGTTGACTGAGAGAGATTTGGGAAGTGGCATTATTGGCGCTGGTCTAGAATGTGATAGCTGAAGGTGACTGTTGCTGGAGCTGAGAAGATCCAGCTGAAAGACCAGCAACTAAGACTTGGGAAGAGGAAATGGCTTGTCTAAGGAAGTAAGCTTAGCAATGTAGCATTGGAAGATTCAGAAGGAATCCCATATTCTTCACATGCTGGTGCTGCAGCCCAAACTATTACCAAGAATGGAGGGGGCATGTTACCAGAGGAAATGCTGAGAGTATACCCTATTTTGACCATGTTTCAACTATGTAATACAACTTGGATGTTAGTTAAAAAGCATCCTTTCATCATTGAAAAGGGAAAGAAGTACTTCAAAGAAAGAAAAAGCTAAACATCCAAAGATGTACTTTGCCTCATTGCCTGTAATGAAGAAAATAGAATTGAAATGCAAGGGAAAATCATTCAGCATTGTGGCATACTAGAAGGGACCTTCAAAGAGCAGCTGATGCACCCACAAAAACTAGAAAGTCATCCTCCACTTGTTCAAAGAAGAAAACACACATGCTGTGCTTAAAGAGTTACAGGACAGAAAACATCTTATAAAAAAAGAACAAAGACAGTGTGTTCAAACTTTTTTCAATTCGAAATAGGAAGCAAAATATTCCAGAAAGTTTAATTTCGGTGCTAATGGTATCCTTCTACTAATCAGTTGCAGCATAATTATAATCAAAGTAAGCTTATGTTTCACTTTTAGAAAAAGGGAATTATCTTGTTCTTAGTTTCTAAAAAATATATACTGTGACAGCCTTGTAATTGATTTTAAATTGACTTTATTTTCAGCTCTATCTTTAAATAGATACTTTTTAAAATAGGTATTCTCAAAGTTTTCTTGCCAGAATATTTTTGAAAAGTAAATTATGTAAATAGAATGTTTTTGGAGGGGAGACAGGTGAGGGCTTAGGTGGCCTGGTGGGTATTAAGGAGGGCACATATTACATGGAGCACTGAGTGTGGTGCATAAACAATGAATCTTCAAACACTGAAAAAATAGAATGTTTTAAAAAAAAATTTTTTTAAATCTAAGAAAAAACCACAGAAGATAAGACTGTGAGGCCTAGAATGTAAAATGTTATTTGCTAGTAATTTGCTTAGAAGTGATTTCCAAGAATATCCCCAAAGGTATCTGACTTTCATTTTAGTTCAAGAAAATATCCCTTAAAAGTTGTCCCTCTTGGAATTAAAACATTAAAAATTGTAAGCCTGTCTGGGTGCTGAGGGAGGGGAAGGGTTGCTGCCTTTCATGATGCATGACCAACTGAAGACTTGGACAGAAGCTTACGACTTGACATTGCAGGGGTTCCGTTTAAAAAACTTCAAAGTGCCAAGGAAACAGAGTGGAAAGCCAGTGCCAACCTAAAGGAAGCTGGTTTTTCATCTGCTTTCCAGCATCTTCCAGAACACTCTCCTTTTCCAACTTCATGACAACCACTGGCAGAATGTCATCACCTTGCTATCAGATTGCAAGCTCTTTGAGGATAAGACGTTTTATTATATCACCCACAGAAATGCACAGTGCCTGAGAAAACTGAATAGTCTATTAATATCTTTTAAATAAAGGTCTGAATAAATTCCTGAAGTTCTGGCATATAATGTGCACACCTTCTCTAACTGCTTCCTGTTAAGAGTTTCTAACCTTTAAAATACTAAATTAATAAATTTAAAACAGAACCTGATCTTTATAAGCTTACCTAAAAACATGGAAACACTTTGACTCTTAATTTGTTAAGGTCTTAAGTTGTTAAAGTCTTAAAATTAAAGAAAAATGTAATCCTATTTTACAAATGAATCAACATCAAGCTTGTTGCTCCAAAAGGATATTGTGAGTGGAGACTGTTAGCTGTCTACCAAAATCTGCCCTCCCCAATATACTTATATTTCTCATTCTCCACTGCAGTTGAGTATAACCAGGCAACTATGTTCTCTCTAATGGAGTAAGAGGGGAAGTAGGGTGCCACCTTCAGATCTGGTCCACAAAAAGTCTCCCAGAAGGCTGCCTTTGTACTCTTCCCTGCATCCACTCAGCTGTCAGGGAGAGCACCACAAGCTGGAGGTGGCACCACACGTTTACCCTGGGTCCCTGAATGCCTGTGTGGAGCAGAGTCTCCTCAGCCGGCTTGGAACATCCCCTATGAACTGTCATCTAAGGGAAAAAGAAACACTCTTGTGTTTGAGCCACTGTATACACACTGAGTCGATTTATAAGAGCCCTTGAGCCTATCCTAATTCACATGAGTACAACTTAATGAGCGCCTATTCTTTGCTAGGTAGTGTGTTAGGGAGGGATTCCCATGAACTTTCTAAGACACTATTATTAATCTTGTACTTACTGAGCCCTAATATGTCAGGCACCAATAAGCATTTTCTGTTATGACCTCATTTATCCTCACGATAGCCCTATAAAATAGGTCCTATTTTTCTCATTATACAGATGAAGAAACTGAGGCTTGGACAAGTTAAAAAAAATTGGCCCAAAGCCACAGCTAATAAGCATTAAAGCGGGAACCAAGCATAAGATACACAAAGTCCATTGGGTTAACCTCTAGGCAATGCTGCCTCGGCCAGGTATTATATCAATACCTATATAGGTATAGATGTATATAGGTATACATATAGGTATATAGGTATACATATAGGATATAGGTATACATATATACAAGGGATATATCCGAATGCAACAGAAACATCAAGAACAGTGTCAAAGAAAGTAAATTGTGCAAAAGACTCTGATTAGTGTGACTTCAAATAGGTATGTTTCACCACAATTGAAATGATCATGTTCTGTCTGTCTAGCCCCAATGGTACACTTTCAACTCATATGAATGCTCTGAAGCCTACAGTATGCACATTGGGGCACTGGATGAAGGAGCTGGAGCTGCTAAAAGGTCAACAGCCTAGACCCTGACCTTGAGGAGAGACAACACACAACAGGTACCTACAGGAAGCAAGCAAAAGGAGCAGTGTTCTTTGAAAGATTTCTAGTGGTAAGTGACCTAGAGACTAAAAAACCTGTAACATAAGTCAGGATTAGGCTTTTTCAAAATTGACCTCTACTATGGAAGGTATTTTCATAAGTAGTAATTGTTTTGGTAAATATTGAGCTTTTGACACTCTTTAGAGACTGATCTGAGTATAAATCACTGGACACAAGAGCACTGAATGGGGCACTAACTGGTTTGCATTTGAGTATCCTTGTATAATGTTCTTAGAATGTTGGTTATTAAGGTATTTGAATTTGCTGAACTTGGTAAAATCAAGGCCATCATCAAGGGATACATCTGTACATGGATACACCTAGACTAATTCCTTAAATCACTCTCCAGTTGCAACTTACACTGAAATTCGTCTATTTTTAATTAAGGCAGGTTCTTGTTTTGCTATACATTTTATTACCGTCATTGAAGCCCATAATATAAGTGGCTTTCAAATAACAGAGGGCCTTTGAAATTTGAATTCTCTTACCTGGATTTATATTTGCTTGGCTTGAGATTCTGCCTTTTGTAGCATCAGCCTTTGGCTCAGACTTGCCATTTGAATACAATCTTCTGCTGAGTCTCCTGCCCCCTAAAGAAACAGGGCTACTTGACTCATTTTCCTTTGAAGAATTTTTGGCCAGGTGTACATCATCTGTGTGGGCACTGTAAATTAGACTATCATCCGATATAGCTTCCTTTTCCTGAACTTTTATACTTTTTTGCAGCCCTACATGATCCCCAGTAATCCATATAGAAACTTGGGCCCTGAAGAAACAGACAAGAAAGGCAGAAGATTTTATCTTTGTCTCTTGAGGGCACCCCAGCTGAGTGCCCTCAACCACAAGCTTCTCTCTTCCTACTTCCTATGGAATTGTTCAGAGTTGTTAGAGTCCAGAACGTCATTCACTGGACCACAGTTTTTAATGAACAGGTCTTTTTTTTTTTTTAATACCTTAACAGATATGTAGCTACTCTCCACTTTGTCTCTTACATATGTGATTTTATTTCCATGTGGTAAGTTGACCTAGGCAAGATCTGCCTTCTTGTACAAAGCCCAGTGTGTGTTTTTGGTTGGTGGGTCAGATGAGTCCTCAGAGAAGCAGATGCAAAGACAGAATTTAAATGGCAGGAGATGAATTGAGGGTGATCCATGTGAAAGATAAGGAGGAAACAAAGACAAGTTTCTGAACAGTAATAAAGGCCTGACCCCCGTGGAGAGAAAAGGGAAAAGAAGGATGAGTAGGAAGAAGTCTCATACTGTGGTCCTGCTAGGAAGAGCCTCTGACAGCACAATGGGCTGCCAGCGTAAAGACCACCTGTGGAAGCATCCTGCACTGGACAGAAACAGGCCCAGCTGCCCCACCAAACGTGCTCACTGCCCAGGAGCTCTCAAGGAAAACACGGACTCAGCTCAGACACAGCAGATCCTAAGGCCTAAGGCTGGGGACTTGTCGACTGTCTATACACCTCAAGCCAGGTTTTCTCTTAAAAATAAGAATTGGGTGGTAGGCTTCCAGGAGGGCCTCATCAGGGTTCAAACTGTGAGGGGGGGGTGTTTAAATGATTTATTTGGGAGAGGATCCCAGGAAACCTCAGCAGGGGAGTGAGAAGGTGAAATCGGGGAATGGAAGCCACCAGGAAAAGGAGCGTCACTGTATTAGTTTTCTGTTGCTGTCATAACAAATTACCACAGACTTAGCAGCATTCATCGGCACGGATGTAGCATCTCCCAGTTTCCAGAGATCAGAAGTGCTGGCACAGCAGTGCTGAGTGGATTCTCTGCTGAGGGTCACATACGACTAAAACAGGTATGGGTAGTTGTGGGCTTTCATCTAGATGCTCTG
This sequence comes from Mustela lutreola, assembly GCF_030435805.1. Lineage (NCBI taxonomy): Eukaryota > Metazoa > Chordata > Mammalia > Carnivora > Mustelidae > Mustela > Mustela lutreola. Next base: position 45,819,369 of record NC_081292.1, read on the forward strand.
GGGGAGACTCCCATTCCAGGCTCATTTGGGTTGTTGACAGAATCCAGTTTCATGTGGTGGCAGGTCCCATTTTACTGACTGTCAGCTGGGGAGCAACCTTAGCTTCTGAGGCCTTTTTCTGGTCCTGAAGTCCCAGCAATAATGCATCAATTCCTTCACAAGTTTCAACTCTCTCTGACTTCTTCTGCTATCTCTCTTCTGCCTTCAATGAAGAAAATTCTAAGTTTTTAGGGCACATGTGGTTCAGCTGGACCTACCTGGATAATCTAGGATAATCTCCATATGATCTAGAACCTTAATGACATCTGCCAACACAATTTCACAGGTGCCAGGGATCGGGATATAGACATCTTGGAGACCATCCTTCTGCCTAGTACAATTTTACAAAGCAGTTTACCATTGTAGGCAACTGGGTCTCAACTCTGCTGGAGAACTCTGGGGGAAAGTATAGACAATAGCCCAGACGTGTCCCACCTAAGCAGTCAAAACTTCTAACACATACAGAGAGCCTTTGTTTGTAATGTTCCTATGAGTTGGACCCAAATTTAAATTAAGTGTGGTGATGTCATCCCTCATCACCCTAACTTTTCACCCTGGACCTGCTTGGGTGCTAGAAGGTACTCTGGGTCTGCATACCCTGGTTCCATGTCAAGTCAGAGTGGCTGTTCTCTACATCACCAGGAAAGAAATGTACTTTAAGCCTTGTAGACAGAAGATTCTTTACATGCACAGTGGAAGTTATTATTTACCCAACAGGAAGTTTACCTTTTTGGGTATTTATAAGTACCAAGATCTCATTATCAGGTTTAGGAAATGAAAGCACTTTTTTTTTTTTTTTAAGATTTTTGTAGTTATTTGACAGAGAGAGAGAGAGAGGCAGAGCACAGCAGGGAATAGTGGCAGAGAGAGAAACAGGTTCCCCACTGAGCTCCATCTCAGGACCCTGGGACCATGACCTGAGCTGAAGGTAGTCGCTTAACCAACTCAGCCACCAGGTGCTCCATGAAAGCACTTTTTAGTACTAACTTATTACCTAATAAGGAAGGACATGCTGCTACAGCACCTTTATTGTTCATCAGAAAATAAGTTTGAGATCAGTTTTTCCGTGCTCCTGCTCTCAGAAATTGGGATAGCTATGAAGGACTGACTGTGGAAGTGTCACTTTCTGGATGTTTAAGATGCATGTGCTTTGATCTTCTCCTTTATAGGTCCATCTAATTTCCCACATCAAGCTTCTGTAACAAATTTCCAGAAATTTAGGTTCTCAGAATGTGGATTAAAATGCCATGTTCTGTGTAGCAAGACACCTTTTGCTAAGTTTTGTGTCAGCTGTTTTTTGAGTGGTGCATAATAGAGGATGTACCCAAGCTGTAGGTTTTTGGAAAACTGAGAACCCTGACATTCAATTACCATCTAAGGCATGCTTTTGTCTTGCTCAAAGTAAATTTAGTGACAATTTTGACCACATAAAACAATATCTGCAGCTCGAAAAGATCTGATAGACAAGTACAATGCTGTTGTCTAAATTAATATAACATTTTAGAGGCAAAGTAAATATATTTACTGAGTTCATTGTGAGTGAGTGAGATCAAACATAGTTACTGAGATCATTATGCCAAATGCTACAGATGATTTTATAAAATACAACCAAAGGGCATATAATCTAATAGAAAAAAATAAGATTAAACATACTAAGCATTGAAAAGTACACCATAGCATACGATTAAGTGCCAGTTGGAATACTTGTAAACATTCTTAATAAAATTAGAAGAACTTCAAGATTGTCAATGAAGAAGAATCTCCTTATGGGGAGCTTATGTCCCTAGTTTTACCTTCTTTCTTAGGAGTTAGTGCTCCTATTCTCCTTTCTATAGAAAGGAGAAGAAAGGTCCAAGTAGTGGGGTTTAAGCAATGTATAACCCTAATAAAGATCAAGTTTAAATCAGGAAAATCCCAATTTCCTTCATGACTCAAATGAAGGAAAATCTGTAATAAGGTGGAAAATTAGACTGAAAGGAAAAAAAGGGAAGAACAAAAGGGAATTACTTATCATTTGTTAACTGGAACTATCAGCCATAATTTATATACAAATATCTTCGGTAGAGGTCCTGCAGGACAACCTCTCAATCTAGTAGCTAAACAACTAGCTTTTCCCTCCCACCTGAACCTCAGTTGGACCCTTGTAAGTCCAGATTCCTATGATAGGCAGGAGTTAAATTTTCCTGCTTCTAACTCACATCCCCTAAATTCTGGTTTCCTTTCTGAGGGTCTTGTGTCCTCCCCAAGTAATTGACATAATGCCCACCTCATTGAGGATGGACCCTACCACTCCTCCAATGTCACTCTATTTCTATTACTTGTAGTGTTACTGCTGATATTACTACTAATAATAATAAAAGCTACAATTTTTAAAAATTTTTTTTAAAAGACTTTATTTTTTCAACAGAAAGAGAACAGGAGAGCACAGGCAGAAGGAGCAACAGAGGAGGAGGGAGAAGCAGAAGCAGGCTCCCCACTGAGCAGGGAGCCCAACCTGGGACTCAATCCCAGGGCCCTGGGATTGTGACCTGAACTGAAGGCTGATGTTTAACTGACTGAGCCACCCAGCTGCCCCTAAAAAAAGCTAGTATTTATAGAGCACTGACTCTTGACACAGCATTAAACTTTTTATAAAAATCATTTTATTCTCACTATGACCTTATAGAAATACTATGATTTAGAGAGGTTAGGTAGCTAGGCCAAGGCCAGGAAGTAAGAGAGCTGGAATTTTCTTCAAGGCCTGTCTGATTCCATACCTAATGATCCTAACCATTACACAATACTCTCCCCTTAAGGCTCATCCTATAACTTGAAGACAATTATATCAAACCCTCTCCATTCAAAAAACACAGACATGCATAAGATGGTTTGGATTGGGTGGTGATTTATTAACAGGGCAAAGACAAGACAAAAAATATGCTGTGTAGATGGTAATTGTTACCTAAATACCATGTTTTTCTTCATCCCGGTGACGAGATGATGGGGTGCCATCATTGGTTAAGGTAAATAATGGCCTGTTAGTGGCCCCAGACACTTTCAAATAAACATACCTGAGCCAGGTGGGATTCAGACATTGGGAAAGACAAGACCCTGTCAAGTCCTTGTTGTTCCTGATTTTCTCGTAAAGAGGTATAATTATTCTCAAGCTCAGCTTCTGACACCAAACTTTGGTTTTCAATGACTCTCATCAAATTCCTCTGATTATAGGTTTGTTACTCTTCTCAGTCCTCCCAGTTGTGCTTGGCTTCCTGCCACACAACCTGCCATTATCACCACCAGGATTTAAATAGTACCTCTTTAGACATAGTAAGCCTGAGACTCTCATATTTATAAATGAAAGATATAATTGGCTTTCACAATGACCACCAGCTTTGGATTCTTCTCACAAATACAGAGATTGTCTCATCAAACTTTTCCAAATAACAGGTTGGGTATTTTGTCTCAGTTCAACAAACATTAATTGAGGACTACAGGGCCATTCACTATGCTAGGTGCTGGGGGTAGGAAGATAAATGAGCTTTATGACCAAGACTTGTCTGGCAATAGAGATCATTACACATGACATAGTGTCAGCAGAACAGCCTCGAAGATGAGACAGAGGGTCAGGAGTGCTCTGCCAACATAGGGAAGTGGCATTTACAGTGACTTGTAGGTTCAGGGTTTCTTAGCAGAATCTTTGTGCATACACTTTACTAAAAAGCCATGCATTCATCAATAGCTGGAAAAATGACACCTGTAATCAAAAATAGTCATGAAAGAAAAGACAGTCTTCACAGATGCTATAACTTTGTTATACTTAGGCGGTGATTCTTTATCAGCTTCATGGCTGTCCCCATACAGGCTAACAGTATGTTCTGGCAAAATAGAGGACTCTCAAAGAATGAATTCAGAGCACCCTTATTTCCACTAACCCTCTGCAGCCAGATTTCACAACCTGAAACCCCTTTCTGAGTACTTTCTGGGAACACCCTCAGAGATAGAAAATTTAAATATAAGCCCTCTTGAAAAGGATGCATGGGGGGAAAAAAAAAAACCTAAAACAAGGGCCTATCCCATGGCAGGCACTACACTAAATACTTTTGTGTAATCATCACATTTAATCCCCACAGTAGTATGAGCTAGGCAGCAGCCTTCTCCCCCTTGGCAGTTGAGGAGACTAAAACAGAGCATCAGGGGGTGGAGAAACTTCAAGTAGCTTATGTGAGGATGCAAATCCAAGACTGGTCATCTTCGGAGGAATCAGGTCCAGGTGGCACGAGTAAATAGGGGGCAAAAATAACTGATGTCCAAAAGTTTCCTAAGGATAAAAGGATGAAATAGATCTAAGGGGGGGGGGGCACTGAAGAAAAGAGAAGGATGGGAAAGGAAGGTGCTTAATAAAATTCTACCTTTTGGTGGGTTCTGCTGAGAAAGAACCCTTCCCATATCTTACTAGAGCCTTCCTGACCCTTCTCTCAACCCCAGGACACATGCCACACAAACTCTGCAGAGGTGTGAAATCCAACTTAATTTTCCACCTGAGAAATTCTAGGACCAGTGCACATTAGACTTACACTAGGCAAAGGCCCAACTCTCCCCACTCATTCAGCAGGCACATTTGGGACACTAAATTGCAGGAAGCGATTATCCTTATCGTTTCCATCAAAGGAATTATCTTTAAAAGCTAGTCTTATTGTGAACAATTACTGAAGCAGCTGCCAAGCATGGACCTTCTGCCAAATCCTAGTCCACAAAGTAGGTTTCTATGATGTGAGGACAATGGTTCTGGGAACCTATGGTAGTCATTCTATAAGCATATTTATATATTCCTCAAGGCCCCTCATCACCCTGTCCAGGAACTAATAGACTTTTCACACAAGGCAAAAGCTTTCAACATATTCTAGAAACTGAACTACATAACCAACATTCTAGTCTATACTCTTCAACTAATTAGCATGTGACCTTTAGAAACACATTCTAAAATTCCACTGTATGTGAGAGGAGAGCTACACGATTTCCGAAGTTTTTTCTACTTTAACCATGTGACTCTAAGAGATGTCATTTTAACTAATACATCAGCATAAATCCACATAGGGTGCGAGATACTGTATCATGAGGTGAAGGACACAGAACAGGTAAACCATCCCCCCATGTCCTCAGAGAGTCACTTTGTCTTGAGAACTGTTAGGAATACTGAAATTATAAAATTATCACTGTGATTTCCACAGTTCAACCTTTACTTCTTTCCATCATAATCCTTATAGAAAATTTAAGATACAGAGTGTGTATATGTGTGGGTATATGCAATCCTATCTACCTCAAATTATGGTTACAGGATTAAACCTAGAAATATGTGGGGAAAAAACCCTAGAAATATGTGAAAAATGCCTAGAACAAGTAAACATTAGCTAATAACAATAACTAACATATGTTGAGGCTTTTCTATATGCCACATATTTGTAGCACATTATCTTGTCGTAAGTTACCTAAAGCTCCTGACAGTCTGAGAGATGTGTAATCCTATGCCCATTTTAAGGATGAGAAATGTAAGGCTTAGAAAAGTAAGGAGCTTGCAAAGGCCATGCAAAACAGCAATTTAAATTCATCCCTGATTCCAAACTCATACATTTAACCAACTCATTTTCCTCTTTGGTCATTCTTCCTCCACGCAGCTGGCCATGTTCTACATGTCTAACACCATGGTCTCAGTTTTTCATCAGAATTTCTAAAATACATATCTAGTGATCTAGTGTTAGTAATGGTAAAGGCTCACAGTTTTAAACCTTTCCAGGTCCTTTATTTATTTTTTGAGTATAATTGACATATAATGTATATTGTTTTCAGGTGTACAACAGAGTGATACCACAGGTTTATACATTATGTTATGTTCACAAGGATAGCTACCATCTGTCCCCATACATGACTATTACAATATCATTAACTATATTCCTTATGCTGTGCCTTTTATTCCCATGACTTATTCTGTAACCGGAAGCCTGTATTGCCCTCTCCCTTCATTAGCTCATTTTGCCCAACCTCCACACTCCTCCCCTCTGGCAACCATCTGTTCATTTTCTGTGTTTATAAGTCTGATTCTTCTTTTTGTTTATTCATTTGTTTTTTGTTATTGTTGTTTTTAGATTCCTAAATGTGAAACCTGAAAGCATAAAAACTCCCAGAAGAGAACAGAGACAGAAATTTCTCTGATACCATCCATAGCAACATTTTTCTAGGTAGGTCTCCTAAGGGAAACAAAATTTAAAATAAACTATTAGGACTACATCAAAATAAAAAGCTTTTGTGCAGCAAGGAAACTCTCCTGTTTCTTTTTTAAAACATCTCTATGACATCACTCCATCCATTCCGTGGATCATTTCACTTTTTCTTACCGTATTAGGCAACATGCTCAAAAGTCACGAGAATTTTGAAATAGTTCTGTAAGTGTCTCCACTCACCATCACCATCATCATCAACCACTGGTTAAAGAGCAGTTATCTTGGGGCGCCTGGGTGGCTCAGTGGGTTAAGCCGCTGCCTTCGGCTCAGGTCATGATCTCAGGGTCCTGGGATCGAGTCCCGCATCGGGCTCTCTGCTCAGCGGGGAGCCTGCTTCCTCCTCTCTCTCTCTCTGCCTGCTTCTCTGCCTACTTGTGATCTCTCTCTGTCAAATAAATAAATAAATAAATAAATAAATAAAAAAAAAAAAAAAAAAAAAAGAGCAGTTATCTTTCTGGAGAAATTAGCACACACTGCTTGTACAATTGTTCGCAAAACACCTCTCCCTCTGGGATATTCTTACTGTTAATCACCTTCCTGTCTCCCCACACGCATTTAAAATTTATATTTATGTCTCAAGTCCACTGCCATCTGCTTTTCTCTGTGCTTGTACTCAGCTATACAAGGTCCCTTCTTCCTGGTCGTCCCTCTTGACAGGTTTTCCATTCCTCACTGGTCTAATAGGATTCTGTCATAGTCATTCTCATTTATTGCCACACCAAACCAGTGCTAGAATGTTCATTCCAGCCTTTACTACCACAAGGTTAGAAGAGTGGCATCTTTCCCCTTCCCTGTGTCAACCTCAATTCCATCTATCACATAGATCTTGTCAACCTTAACTGCCCACCCCCTTGCCTATAAATAAATTCTAGGCTCTTGACATGCTTATCAGAAGTTTTAAAGTGGGACTTAGGAATCAGTTTCAAGGGCTCTGGAAACCTCCTGAGCCTAGAAAAATGCTACTTGTGTTGGGTAGATGCACTTTTCTTTTTTGTTAAAGATTTATTTATTTATTTATTTATTTGACAGAGATCACAAGTAGGCAGAGAGGCAGACAGAGAGAGGAGGAAGCAGGCTCCCTGCTGAGCAGAGATTGTGGGGCTCAATCCCAGGACCCTGGGATCATGACCTGAGCCGAAGGCAGAGGCTTTAACCCACTGAGCCACCCAGGTGCCCCTGGTAGGTGCACTCTTCTAATGAGAACATTTATGCTTTCATGGGTTCATAGAGGAATCCGTAAACAAACAAAAATCTGAAATCTTAGATGTAGGTATAAATAGAATCAGAGAATGTTGAACCTAGAAAGTATTTTAAAGAGCATCTAGTTTGTTGCTCCATTATGGAGTCCATGGACAGTTGGAATTGTGTAGTGATAGCAATAGACCTACTTCACTACTTCAAATATTTCAAGCACAATGGGAATTACATCTTTAGCTGCGAAAGAGACTGTGTAATACAATGGCCATGTCTAGTTACTGTGTTTTGTACTAGGTACTTTCCATCTTTATTACATTTTATCTTTGAATAGTATCTTTTACCCATGTTTTCTGGATGACAAAACTGAGGCTTTAAAGAATTGCTCACATTGCCCATGGCCAAACACATTAGAGAGCCAGGATTTGAATGCAAATCGTCTGACTCTAAAGTGTGCACAGCTGATGGCTGTGGAGTGAGGGGGTCCTGTTGGCTTCATGCTCCAGTTGTCAGTAATCTACATTTGGACTAATAAAAATAGAAAAATGTACTACTACTTAACAAATGGATTTTCTTGAGGGCTTTTTCCCCCCTTAAACCAATGGTTCTCGGGATGCCTGGGTGGCTCAGTCGGTTGGGCATTTGCCTTCAATTCAGGTCATGATCCTGGGTCCTGGGACCAAGTCCCACATTTGGATCTTTGCTCAGTGGGCAGCCTGCTTCTCCCTCTGCCAGCTGTTTCCTCTGCTTGTAGTGTCTCTCTCTCTCTCTCTCTCTCTGACAGATAAAAGGATGAAATCTTAAAAAAAAAAAAAAATGGTTCTCAAATGGGGATGATTTTGCCTCATGGGGTACGTTTAGCAGTGCCTGGAGACATTTTTGGTTGTTAGAACTGGGGATGCTATTAGCATTGAGTAGGTAGAGGCCAGCAATGCTGTGAAAGATCCTACAATGGCAGGACAACCTCTCCCAACAATGAATTCTCTAGCCCTAAATGTCAGTAGTGCCAGTGTTGATAAATCCTGTTCTAAACGTAGTTTATAGGTAAATAGGAATACCAAAAACCATTCTCTGTGATGAGAATGTTGAGAGCCAGCAATCTTATCCCACCATGGTACAGTAAATACTCTAATTTTTAATTGAATACATGAACTCCTATATTTAGCGAAGATCATTTTTTTCCCTCTCAGCTTCACTTTATTTGCTCTGATATTATCCCCTTGTCCTCTAACCCGGTGCTTCTCAAGCTTCAATGTGCAACAGAACTACCTGGAGGGCTTTAAAAACACAGACTCTTAGATACCAGCTCCAGAGTTTCTGATTCATTAGATCTGAGGTGAGAAAGGAGAGCCCACTGTTCAAGAAAACTCCCTGTTGATGCTGGTGCTGCTGGTCAGTGGACTGCACTCAAGGACTGAGGCAGTTCACTCCGTCCTTCTAGAAGCTTCCCTCATCCTCCTTAACGTTCTACTTCTCTATTGGGCCACACAGCTCCTTGACTCTGCTGCTCTCATAACCTGGTTTACATTCTGCTGGTGGGAAAGAGAAAGTGGCCACGGACTCTTTCTTCATTCATCCAGCAGATTCATAAAACTGGCTGAAAAGTACTGAAAAGCTGAAAACTACTGAAAAGTAGTTTTTCAGTACTTTTCAGTAACTTTTAGCACATGATAAGGGGAGTTGAAATCTCTTAATGTCACAGCTTTGTTTTGTTTTGTTTTGTTTTAATGTGGAAAAATAGGATATCTTTTCCCCCATTTCCCCTTAAAAGTCTTTTTTATTTTTCCTTTTAGGGCTTGGGGAAGAATGAAAACATTTAAAAATCAAATCTTTTCCCTACTCCAGTCACGTTTTCAGCAAGCAGATCACAACATTTAAACATCTACATTGTGGGTGTGGGCATGTGTAGGTATAGTCCCCATTTCTTAAAAGAAAAAGATACCGTAACAAAAATCCAGTTTATTTGCATTTAACTCTTTTCTATTTTCTCTTTCTCTATAATCAGAACTTTCTAGTTTCTTGTCTCTGAGGGGGACTCAAGAAGGCTTCTGGCTTTCTTCTGTTTCCTCTGTACTACTTAGTCCTACTGGAGGTTATGTATTTTCTACACTTGTATAGAACTTAATTATTATTCATTGCTTCCTTTGAATTTCTTCTATTTTTCTCCCTCTTTTAATTCCTTTCTGTCTCTGTTTCGTTCACTTCAGACGCAATGAACTTCCCCTGTCCCTCCATATGTGTCCCCTCCTTCCTTTAGGTTTCCCCTAGATGATTTTCCCAAATTCTCATTTTTCTTCTCCACAGATTTTGCATGTCATGCCTTTGGTAAGGCATGCCTTTCTGTTTTCCTTCCTCAGCTACCTTCTCCCTGATAATTTATTGCTATATATATTTTCTAGACTGATAGCTTTATATAAACATAGGATTGTTATGAGGATTAAAACAATAAATATAAAGCTCTTAGCTCTCAATGAAATGTTACTAATATTATTCTCCTTAGATACCGTATTTATTTCCCCAACAATTTCCTCTTCCTTTCCTCATTTTCCATCATGAAGCCTACCCAGTATTTCACAGCCTTCCCTGCCTTCATCTGAGGAGATAGTCCCTGCTGGAATACGTCACTTCCTTTTCCTTTCCAGGTCCCAGAACAGACCAAGTCTGTTGTTTCCCTTTATTAAAACAAACTCTTGGGAAATTTGCATAAATATGCAGCTCTTGTCACATATATTGAATGAAATTCATCTTTTACCTGGGAGATATTAGGTTCTTTCAGATGCAACTAAAACATGCTCTTTAGTACCACAGTGATTATGTGAATAATTTTTTTGAGCTAAATTAGTTTTTCTTGGGTTGCCCTCCCCACCAGTTTTAATTCTTCTTTGCCTCATAACTGAAACAGCACAATAATTCCTTATCCATGTTTCATTTCACATGTATCCAAAAGAAGTCTTTCACTGTGACTGGAACTACAAAAATATCACAAACACACTGTGGTATATTGAATGATTTACTCACCTGTTTTGTTGATAACTCTCTAGATTCTCAGCTTTTGGTAGAACACTCCTCCCCTGAGGTTAATCTTAGCTGTGTGACTTTTGGCCACTAAGTTAGTAGAAACCATGAAACTATGGACTCTGAGAAACCATGAAACAAGCAGAGAATCTCAAAATGCTTGAGCACTGAAAATTTGTTCTTTCTTTAGAATTCTTTGACTGCTATGAGAACAAGCCCGGGCAAGGCTTCCAGAAGATGAAGGGTCATAGAGATAACATAACCTCTGGTGGAAAACACCACTAACACCCTAGCCATCCCACTGCTGCTGTCATTACCAGCCAAACCTGGCCAACCCACCACCTAGCCACAGACTCTGAGTGAGTCTAGCTGCAATGCGCCAAAGCCAGCCCAGACTCGAAGTGCCTAGTTCCACCCTCAGAACTAAGAGCTAAATAAATGGGTGCTGGTTTGAGCCATTAAATTTTAGAGTGGTTCTCTATGCAGCAAAAGCTAACTATTATGTACACGTTAGCCATTTGACACTGTTCTTTTTTTTTTTTTCCTAAGATTTTTTTTTTTTACTCATGTGCCCGAGAGAGAGAAAGTGCGAGCGAGCACACAAGAAGGAGGAGCAGAAGGCAGAGTGAGAAGGAGAAGCAGGCTTGCCACTGAGCAGGGAGACTGACATAGGCCTTGATTCTAGGACCCTGGGATCATGACCTGAGCCAAAGACAGAAGCTTAACTGATTGAACCACCCAGGTGTCCCTATTTGACACTGTTTTTATTCATACTGCTTTATTCCAGAAAGAACAAAAAGTCCTTCTTTGGTAGACTCTGTGAAATCATCATAGTCTCAACAATTCTGGCCCATTTTCTTTTGACCAAGTCTAATAAGCAGTTTCTTTCAAAATAAAAATCTTATTGAATTAAAACATCTGATAACTGGTTATTTAAATATAGATAGAAGATTAAGTCCTTGAAAGACACAACTGACTCAGTAAGAAATAGCAAACACATTGACTGCTTTATCTATCGAACAAACTGTATTGGCAATTAAAAAAATTCTCCAAAAGAAAACATTAGGCCTATATGGCTTCACTAGTGAGTTATTTCAAATATTTAAGAGAGAAAAAATACCAGTCTTAGAAAAACAGGAAAGACTTCTCAACTTGTTTTAAAAGGCAAGCATAAACTTGAAAACTATACCATTATAAAGACATAAGGGAGAAAAATTATAGGCTGGTATCTTATAAACAAAAAAATTTATATAAAATACTATGACACTGATATATAAATTTATATTTTGAAAGAACATATTTAAAATTATAACATATCACAACTAAGTTGGATTTATGCCAGGAATACAAAGTTGGTTTAATACTAAAAATTGATACCATTCTAACATTAGCAAAATAAAAGGGGAAGCTTATGATCAACTCATAGAAGCAGATAAAACCTAATAAAATTCAATGTCCATGTTTTAAACTTCAAGCAAGGTAGAAATAGAAAAGAACTTCTCAGTGATATAGGTAACTACTGGAAGAAACAAAACAAAACGATTCCACAAAAATCAGCCTTAATTGTGAAATAGTAAAAGATTTTCTGCTCATAATAAACAAGAAAAAAAATGGTTGCTAGCACCATTTCTCTTCAGCATTATACTATATGGGACCTAGCCAGGGCAATACAAGAAGGAAAGGTAATAAGTTTTAAAACTTAAAAAGTCAGGGGATGCCTGGGTGGCTTAGTTGGTTAAGTGTCTACCTTTCACTCAGGTCATGATCCGGGGGTCCTGGGATCAAGCCTGGGTCAAGCTTCCTACTCAGCAGGGAGTCTGCTTCTCTTTCTCTCTCTTTCTCTCTCTCTGCCCCTCCCCTCTGCTCATTCTCTCTTTATCTCTCTCTCTCTCTCTCAAACAAATAAAATCTTAAAAACAAAAACAAAAAAAGTGGCCACCTGGGTAACACAGTTAATTAATCATCGGACTCTTGGTTTCTGCTCATGTCATGATCTCTGGGTATTGAGATGAAACCCAGCATTGGGCTCTCCACTCAGCAGAGAGTTTGCTTAAGACTCTCTCTTTTTCTGCCCCTCCCCATAACCCGTGCTCTCTTTCTCTCTCAAGTAAATAAATCTTAAATATATATATATATATATATATATATATATATATATATATCAAAAATATCTTCATGACCTTGGCATAGGCAAAGATTCCTTAAATGGGATACTAACCATGAAAAGTACTAACCCTAAGGAAGATACTGATAATAAAATTAAGATTTTTTAAATTTCAAAATACAGAAAATGAAAATGCAAGGTGTAGAGGGAGACATCAGATAGGACTTGTTCCAATACATAAAGTATTCCTATAATAAGAAAAGACAGCTCCATAAAAATAGACAAGACTCATAAAATGATTTCACAAAAGATATGTGAATTGCCATTATGCTGATGAAAAGGAAATCAACTTAATTACTTCTCAGCAAAGTGCAAATTAACACTCGTGAACTACCACCACACACCCACGAGAATGACTTAAATAAAAGGAACAGACAATACTGAGTGTTACTAAGAATGTAGAGCAAATGAAATTCTCATACAATGCTGGTAGAAATGTAGATTGGTACAAACACTTCAGTAAACATACAGAGAGTAACCACTGAAGCGTTCCTTATGATCCATTATTTCATTCCTAGATCCAAAACCAAAATAAATGCTTATATTATATACTAAAAGACATACATCAATGTTCATGAAGCATTCTTGGTAACTGCCTAAAGACAGAAACAACTCCAAATTATTTAACATGGAAAAAGAATTTTCAATAAATTCACAAAGTGCACTACTACACAGCAATGATTAACAATGACTGTTGTTACACACAATAATGTAGATGAATCACAGATATAATGTGAAATGAAAGAAACTAGACACAAAAGAATACATGACTCACCACATAACGTTCAAAACAGATAAAACTTATCTTTGGAGATGGAGGTAAAATCCTGACTACATCGGAGGATGGGCAATAACTACAAGGAAAAACAAAGCTTTTAGAGTGCTGGGAATGTTCTCTTTCCTTTCTAGGTTGTGGTTACAGTCTTGTGTTCACTTTGTAAAAGTTCATAGAGCTGATTTGGGCATTTTCCTGTATTTGTGTTGTGCTTTAATAAAGAAATACAAAAATATATTTAAATAAACAGAAAACAAAAAATTAAAAGGTCTTTATTATTTTCTAGTCAACTCTTCTCTTTCCTACCTACTGACCTTTGTTTCTTATCTTCCCTCTTCTTTTAGGTCCACTTGTTGTTTTGTTGTTGTTATTGTTGTTGATGTTTTCTTAGAAATCTTTTAAACACCCAAATGGATTTTTAGGGACATACCACACACATCTGTATTCTCTCCCTTCTTGCCATTGGTAGAACTTTTTCACTTTTTCTCTGTAGAGCCCAGAATAAGAAGTCACAAGCTTAAATGACAGTGAAAGAAATGTTTTTATAATCCCAGAAGTTATTGCATACTTGACCCAACTATTAATATTGTAGGATGCATAATTATATGTCTGTGTGTTCGTCTTCCCACTTGACCATAAATTCCTTCAGATAAGGAGACAGACCTAAGTAATCTTTTTGATCCTGCTCCTACCTTGGTCTTTGCTACATAGTAGGAACTCAAATTGTTATTGACCTGAAAAATCAGGTAATCCGTTTTGATGTCTTTGAGAGTAGCCAGAAGACCAGAATTGGAAGAGACTAAGATATCCTATTCCTAAACCAAAGGACTAGATTGTATGACCTCTTGAGAGCCCTTCTTTCTCCCAGTCTATGATTGAATGACTTACTGGTAACTTTTATAGCCTTCCTTAATTACTCACTGTACCAGTTGATATACCACTGAGATTTACTTTGTTCTTGTTCTTTTTGTTATAGTCCTCTGTGTGTATGTGTGTGTGTGTGTGTGTGTGTGTGTGTGTGTGTGTGTTTCACCTGAGTGGGGGGGAATTAAAAAAAAAAAAAAAGAAAGGTGCAAAAATAAAATAAATATTTTTTATTTTATTTTTGCACCTTTCTTTTTTTAAATTCCCCCCTACTCAAGTAGCCTTTATTTATTTTTATTTATTTGTATTTCTTTTCAGTGTTCCAGAATTCATTGTTTATGCACCACACCCAGTGCTCCATGCAATCCGTGCCCTCCATAATACCCACCACCAGGCTCACCCAACCTCCCACCCTCCTCCCCTCCAAAACCCTCAGATTGTTTCTCAGAGTCCACAGTCTCTCATGGTTCATTTCCCCCTCCAATTTATCTTAAAAATTCATTTGATTTGTATTGGGGGGGGGTCCTTTCTAAATTATTGCTATCCAAGCTAAAGGATTAAAATGTACAATTTTTCATTTCATACTTATGTGATCCTATGTTTGAAGTTGATAATTTGGAATTTTATATCAGTGATCCAGATTTATTTCCAGAAACAAAATTAATATCCTTAATACATTTTGCTTACATAACAGGAATTCATTTATCTTATACCTGATTTTTTTCTTACTCCAGATAATACCAAATGCTTAGTTTGTGGTATCACATGTTAGAACAGCAGAAATTATTAATTATGAAACAGATTAACCTGATCCACTAGGATATGATCATGGACTTGAGTGGAGAACACTCTTGTCAGAGGAAAAGAAAAAGTTTTAAATGAAAGCAAAGGAAGATAACAATTGGAAAGTGGCTACGTCTCTCTAGGTAGTTGATAAATATTAATTACTTTTTCTTCCTTTTTATGTCCAAAGCAACACTAATGACCTTCCAAAAATAGTTGTTTGCTATTAAGTAGACCGACTTTGAATGTAGCTAAACTCTCTTGATAACTTTTAATGCTCCAACCTTACTGAAGTTCAGGGTGTACACAAATGTTTCTTAAAATGTATTGAAATAACTGTAAAACTTAATGTCCCAGTGATTTTGCTTTTCTGTATTAAGAAATGCAATCTATATATTTATATAACAATTATACTTATATTCAAAAGTCTAATTGTATTTTATCAAAATATGAACTAAAAATTATTATGTACCACTTCTGTACTTTTTCTTTGTTTACATGTTGACAAAAATTATTTTAAATG
The DNA here is from genome assembly GCF_030435805.1 of Mustela lutreola. Taxonomy (NCBI): domain Eukaryota; kingdom Metazoa; phylum Chordata; class Mammalia; order Carnivora; family Mustelidae; genus Mustela; species Mustela lutreola. Next base: position 45,834,980 of record NC_081292.1, read on the forward strand.
AAATCTTATCATTCAAACTATTTCACAGAAATACCTTAGACCTCAAGTTTATTGCAGCCTTCATTTTTCATTACAATACAGATATGTACTTACCTTTCACTCATTTTCTTTTAAAAAGATTTATTTACTTGAGAGAGAGGGAGAAATTGGGGGTAGAAGGGCAAAGGGAAGGGGAGAGAGAGAAGCAGACTCCCCACTAGGCAAGGAGCCTGATGAGGGGCTTGATCCTACAACCCTAAGATCATGACCTGACTCAAAATCAAGAGTTGGACACCCAGCTCAATAAGCTACCCAGACGCCCCTCACTTACTTTTTTTTTTTCATTTTTTAAATTTACTTTCAGCATAACAGTATTCATTATTTTTGCACCACACCCAGTGCTCCATGCAATCCGTGCCCTCTATAATACCCACCATCTGGTACCCCAACCTCCCACCCCCCCGCCCCTTCAAAACCCTCAGATTGTTTTTCAGAGTCCATAGTCTCTAATGGTTCACCTCCCCTTCCAATTTCCCTCAACTTCCTTCTCCTAACTCCCCATGTCCCCCATGCTATTTGTTATGCTCCACAAATAAGTGAAACCATATGATAGTTGACTCTCCCTGCTTGACTTATTTCACTCAGCATAATCTCTTCCAGTCCCATCCATGTTTCTACAAAAGTTGGGTATTCGTCCTTTCTGATGGAGCCATAATACTCCCGAGTGTATACAGACCACATCTTCCTTATCCATTCGTCCACTGAAGGGCATCTTGGTTCTTTCCACAGTTTGGTGACCGTGGCCATTGCTGCTATAAACATTGGGGTACAGATGGCCCTTCTTTTCACTACATCTGTATCCTTGGGGTAAATACCCAGCAGTGCAATTGCTCTTACACTGTTGGTGGGAATGCAAGTTGGTGCAGACTCTTTGGAGAACAGTGTGGAGATTCCTCAAGAAATTAAAAAATAGAACTTCCCTCACTTACTTTCTTATTAGAGATACAAAATGCTCACACCCTTTCTCCTTTTCTCACTTCTAAGTGAAGAAGGCAGATTTCCATCTTCTACTGATGGAGGACAACCAATGTACCAAGTCTTCTTTGTCAGCTGCCCCCAACCCCTGCCCCTGGGGCAAAAGGAATTATTTAACCTTGAATCTAACCTAACTCTAAGATTGTGACATTCAGGTAGATGAGAACTAATTCAGCAAATGTAACAATGGCTGATGGCAGGCCAACTGGGATTTCTCCTAATTGAGTTCTTTTGGGGTACTATAGCTAGAATGACAGCAAATAGTTACTCTTGGTCCAGCCTCAGGTAGGTGGGGAATTGACAGAGCCATCCTTGAGCATAAGCTAAGGAGGCAGCTGACTGCTGTGGTTTAAAGAGTTCAAAGTGTCTTCCTCGATTTCTCCCAAATCACCTGTAGCTCCCAAAGAGTTCACTATTTGGGGTTAAAATGCAAATGTTATGTAGGGACTATAACACTTCTGATCAACTAGTTTTCTGAACTAAATTATCCAACAACATGTGGGTTGAACAAAGACAGGTAATAATTTGGAGGCAGGAAACAGAGCAGAGTTTCAAGGTTCAGAAAGGACAGAAAGATCAGCCTAAACAAGGACAGGTAGAAGGAAATCACAAAGTATAGTTAAGGGAAAGACAGAAAACTGAGTAAAGCTGATTTTGAAAGTATAGTAAAAGGTCTGAAAAATGACATAATAGTGAATGTTTTCACTAAGGGAGCAAAACGCAAATTTTCAAAGAAATCACCAAAAACTTGTTCAGTGAGTCTAAAAGTCCATCAGCCACACAAAGGATATAGCAGGGTCCAGATGGAAGAATGAGGAGAGGATTTTGTGAGGAGGCTATTTTTAGAGAAAGCTGGTCTGTGCTGAGAGGGGTGGGGTGCAGACCCCTAACTACAATCCTAGTGAAAAGAGCTCCAATAGGAGCACTTAGACAGGGTCTCATGTGTCTCCAAAAAGCAGAGGTGTTTGGCATTTGATTTTGCCTGAAAAGTCTGAGTCCAAGATGGGCCTGCTGGCTGCTTTAGTATCAGAGAAAGAAAAATAACATCTTCATTGATATCAGCTGACTGTCCCAAACTTTTTATTTTTTTTTTCAGGTATTTTTGTTTATAATGACATGGCTTAGGTTTTAGCATAAAGCTGCCTTATTCTGTTTTTAATTTTTTTTTATTTTTTATAAACATATATTTTTATCCCCAGGGGTACAGGTCTGTGAATCGCCAGGTTTACACACTTCACAGCACTCACCATAGTATATACCCTCCCCAATGTCCCTAACCCTACCCCCTTTCTCCCAACCCCTCTCCCCCCAGCAACCCTCAGTTTGTTTTGTGAGATTAAGAGTCACTTATGGGGGGCCCCTGAATGGCTCAGTGGGTTGAGCCTCTGCCTTCGGCTCAGGTCATGATCTCAGGGTCCTGGGATCGAGCCCCGCATTGGGCTCTCTGCTCAGCGGGGAGCCCGCTTTCTCCTCTCTCTCTCTGCCTGCCTCTGCCTACTTGTGATCTCTGTCTGTCAAATACATGGATAAAATCTTAAAAAAAAAAAAAAAAAGAGTTACTTATGGTTTGTCTCCCTCCCAATCCCATCTTGTTTCATTTATTCTTCTCCTACCCCCTTAAGCCCCCATGTTGCATCAACACTTCCTCATATCAGGGAGATCATATGATAGTTGTCTCTCTCTGCTGGACTTGTTTTGCTAAGCATGATAAAGGCAAAGATATGTTAGTACTTCACACAAGACAAATAGCCTGAAGCCATTTCAGACCCTTTCCTAGAAGACCTCTGGGAAAACAGAAAAAAAAAAAAAAAAAAAAAAAAGAGCAGTATGGGGAGAAGCAGCTGAAGAAATATATATTACCCTGATCACTAGACAAAAATTCTAAAGTTCTCGGTGAGAATATTTGAAAGAGCACAAAAGAAACAAGTTGGGTTAGACATCTTTTGTAATAACAGCATATAATGCCTGCTTTTCTCCCTTCATTAAGGAGGGATTAAACAAACATACAAACAAAAATCCTTGACTACAAAGACAAGGGAGGAAAGGGAGGGAATGACTCTTGATTTTCTGTAGTAAATGCTTTCTTTTTTTTCTTTTTAAGATTTTATTTATTTATTTGACAGACAGAGATCACAAGTAGGCAGAGAGAGGAGGAAGCAGGCTCCCCGAGGAGCAGAGAGCCCAAAGCCAGGGCTCGATCCCAGGACCCCGGGATCATGACCTGAGCTGAAGGCAGAGGCTTTAGCCCACTGAGCCACCCAGGTGCCCCTAATAAATGCTTTCTTAGCTTAGATCTACAAGTGGATTGATTAGTAATAGGTTACTTTAGTATGCCTATATTTGATGCAAAATTTCTAAGTGGAGTATCCTTCCACTTGCCCCTCTTAAACTGAAAACCTCTCCTGCAGCACATCCTAGCTGGGAAAAGGAGGAAAATATGTAAATCAGATTTAAAATGTAATTACTTCATGGACTATTTTAATATACCAAATTGATACTGTGTTTTGTGACTTGGAGTAAACATACTTTGTATTTATTGAAAGTGGCCAGAAAATTCACGTACTAAGTTTCCAAAAAGGGGCTGGCGGAGTTCCACCAGCAAGTAAATTTTTAAAGGGACACTGGAAAGTTAGAATAAAGGTATTTTCTGAGGCACCTGGGTGGTTCACTCAGTTAAACATCCAACTTCATCTCAGCTCAGGTCTTGATCTCAGCGTTGTGAATTCAGGCCCTGCACTGGACTCCATGCTGGGTGTGGAGCCTACTTAAAAAAAAAAAAAAAAAAAGATATTTTCTGATTAAATTCTATTAATTTGGCTGGCTCAGCATCCCTGCTACAACACTAATAACTGTAATAATGACAAAATAACTACCATTTATTAAAGACTTATTATATGCCAGATAGCTTATTTACTTGGCACATATTATCTCATTTAATCTTCATGACAATACTATTAGTTTGATATTATAATTTCTGCTTTAATCATGATCAAAATGAGATGAAAGGGTTAGGGAATTAACCACTGTCACTCAAATGTGTGATAAACACTTATGTGACCACAGTGAGAACTTCAGTATTATGTACTCTCAACTAACTAGAACACATGGTCTCAATGCCAGGTGATAATTTTTTTTTTTTTTTTTTTTTTTTTTTGGCCAGCCGACATTCAAAAGGCCATTATAATTGTAAAAGAAAGAGAATGCAAAAAAACGAAATTTCGGCTGCTTGTTTGTTTGTTTTTAACCTTTTGGGAATGATAAACTGGCAGCCCTTCACACTGTGACTCTAGGTCATACACCTCTACCACTCTGGCCACTGTGACAGCAGAGGATAGAAGAACTAGTCACTCACTACTCAGACCCCTTGCCTGTCCCCAGAGCCATCTAAGTGAACTCTCAGCCACATTGCCAAACGGGGTACTCTTAGAACATGCTACCATGTCTTATTCTTCCTGAAACACATCTAGGAGACTCCCATTTAGAAATTTCACATCATAAATAGAAACATGAATAATAATACCCTCTAATGTTAACCAGTTCACGTTTAGAAACTGAACAGAGTCTATTACAAGAAAACCAAGAGCCCATTTCAACAAAGTTGCCCTTCTTTTTTTTTTTTTGTTCTCCTTATTCTTCCTCTTATTCTCTTCCAGGACACTAGAACCACATGCTAATGAGAGAAAAATCCATGAGCAACTCTAGCTAGTCATTTGAAGTAAATAATTCAGATGTTAAAAGTCTGACCTATAGGGGAAGGGGGTGGGGAGTTGTGTGAGCCTGGTGGTGGGTATTGCATGGAGCACTGGGTATGGTGCATAAACAAGGAATTCTGGAACACTGAAAAAAAAATGAAATTAAATTAAATTTAAAAAAAAATTTTTTTAAATAAAGTATTGAATACAATAAGAAAAAAAAAAGTCTGACCTATAGACTATTCAGAGTCAGATAACTGACAAAAGTTTAGGAACTTGGGGCACAAGTCATCACGAAGCCATTTAAATGTTTCCCTCCTGGGGCGCCTGGGTGGCTCAGTGGGTTAAGCCGCTGCCTTCGGCTCAGGTCACGATCTCAGGGCCCTGGGATGGAGTCCCACATCGGGCTCTCTGCTCAGCAGGGAGCCTGCTTCCTCCTTCTCTCTGCCTGCCTCTCTGCCTACTTGTGATCTCTCTCTGTCAAATAAATAAATAAAATCTTTTAAAAATAATAAAATAAAATAAAAATAAATGTTTCCCTCCTAAGAGTAGAAGTTGACACCAAATATATTAAAACTGAATTATAATTCAAATTATTTTATGTATCACAGTAAATAAATGCTTCACAAAATTCTTTAAATAAATCTTAACTCTTTAATATTATAGATAAGGAATTTTAATTAAAATACTTCATTCAAGAATTTTATATTATATTTCATATTTTTCATATTGCTCACTCACAATGACCTAGTCAAAGACCAAAATGTAACTTCTACATTAGGTAAAGTTGTCCTTGACCAATTAGCCACCAGTTATCCTGCCTACATTAAGTTTGTTGTAATTCATTAAATATCTCTATGTTCCTTTTGGGTTTTTTTAACCCAAAAAAGATGTATCTCTCCTAAGACAAATGAACCTTAAGTAGAACTAGACATTTTTCCCATTCAATTTTCTAAAATAATCTGATAAGTTTTTTTTTCCTTTAATATGCCTACATATGTAAGTACCTAGACAACATTTCAAATACCTGAATTCATTACATAGGAAGTTTGGTCTTTCAGGAACATTAAACCCAAGGTGAATTCTGAAACAACTGTGTCACTTTGAAACTAAAGCTTCATTGATTGGTATCAGCCAACTACAAGAGATACATTCCATTGAGTGCTTCCAGGATGGAATCTGCCTCCTGGCTCAGATTACCTATTGGCAGCAGCATAAGAGCATTGCACCTGGGAATATTTTACACACAAAAATATAAAGCCACTGAAAAGCCTTGTTTTACCACTAAAGAAGCATAATAATTTTTGACAAATTACATCAGAAGCTCTGAGGGTAAAGAATTCAGAAGGAGGGATGCGTTCCGTGCCTTGTGAATCCAGAAGTGGTAGGCAACTCCATGATGTATTATAGGAAAGAGGAAAGCATAGGAAGACCCTGTGTACCCAGGTGTTTGGGTACACAAGCATGAGTTGAACATGGCAACTCCTGGCCATCTCTTACAGTCTTCTTCCTGAAATCACTCATCAAACAACAAAAGATACATTTTGGGGGGTTCTAATTAGCAACTAAAAATGAGGAAGTCAAAATAGAGGGCAAATGGATTGCTGTATTTACAGTGGGTATTCACTGATGGGCTTCCAACTATTTATTAAATATTGTCTAAACATTGTCTGAATTTATTGAAACTCAGGGTTTGAATCGAGTTGGCAAACTCTTCTTGACTGTTACTGTTGTGTGATTATAAATGTGACTCTTCCTCCCCGCTTCAACTTTCCACATCTGTACAATGAAGAGAACAAAAAAATCCAATCTATCTCAAATGAATGTAATGAAGAGGATTCCAAGTTAATAATTTATAAGACTTTCTGGGTGAACGATTCTATATAAATGCAAGCCTGAGCAGAGAAGCCAGCAATAAAACCACAGGTATTTGACACCACATTTAGTATTTGATCCAGAACAATACCATTGTTTTAAAAATATATTTGGAAATAGTCTCACAGAGTTCTTTTTCCTGTCTCACCTCACCCACATCCTGCAAGGCTTTCTGATTATTTCCTATATTCAATGAAGAAGAGTGTCTTCCCCCCACTAAATAGATAAGAGTATTGTCAACTGCCTCTTTTTTTCCTCTTCAAAATATTTAAAAGACTTATTCATGGGATGATTGATCACTTGCTCACTACAGAATAGCACTTCAGGATTCTAAGTAAATGTAGTGTCTTCACTACAGAATGTACTTACACTACATTCTTATTATATATGACCACGAACAAAATACAGCATAGGAGTTCATGCTATGTAAATAGCAACCTACCCAGTTGACAGCAATATCGTGCATCTGCTACCTGGACTATAACCTCTAAACTAGTATCTGCCATAATTTAAAAGTGGCTGGGACACCTGGGTGGTTCAGTTAAGTACCTGACTCTTGTTTCCGCTCAGATGATGATCCAGGGGTCCTAAGGTCCGGCCCCATGTTGGGCTCTCGCTCAGTGGAGTCTGTGAGGATTTTTCTCCCTCCCATTTTGCCCCTTCCTCTGAACATGCACTCTCTCTCTAAAATGGATAAATGAATCTTTTTTTTTTTTTAAGTAAATGGTGGAAATTGTAAACTGTGTGAGTCAAAACTTTGTCTCACATATTATATACTTCTTTTATATTTACTAGGAACATTTATTACTTAAAGGAAAAGTCCTCTTTTTATCACATTTTCCATCTTTTTATAGTTGAATTGATAGCTAGTACAAATATGGTTTTTAGTACCATAACTACGAGTACCAGTAATATACAACAAAGCCACTTCACCAGCATAAAAGAAATAATTCCACTCAGCTATTCAGGACATATCTGGTACACACACAACCAAAGAGTACTTGTGCAGCTCCTGCTTGAGAGAGTAAGGTAGAAAGTGTAGAAAACACCAGTAAAAACATATAAATCAAAATGTCAAAACAAAAGGTATAACTGCTCAGAGATTTTACAAATACCTTCAGTAGGCATAAAAAAAAAAAAATCAATAGAATAGGTTCCGATTTGAACAGAGAAACAGTTCTCAATGTGGCATGAGATAAACAAGTTGAAACAGATTCCTAAAATAGTAGCCTATCCACAACTCCGCAGTATTCAGGGGTTTAACTGGAAAAGCACTAACAATTTCATTGGTCTTCTCTGGAACAATCAATCACGGAAAACATAGTATTAATTAAAGCAATCTGCATATAAGTAGAAATAAAATCACCATAAAGAAAACAATCTTTGATTCTTCAAGCCAACCCCTATAGTTTGTTTTATGTCTGCCCAATAAAATATATCTCTAAGTTCTACAATAAAATCATGAAAAATGTATGCCAACATTTTGACTGAAACAACAGGTCATTTCAACCCCCCTTATCCTCATAAGCATTGAGCCCAATTAAATGTCATTTCAAATTTCAAAAACAAACACAATTCTGTAATAGTAAAATAATCGGTAGTGTCTGTCATTTTGAAGGCAAAGTTCATTGTAAAAAATAATCATTATGCATAAATAGCTTATTCCATTCAGCAATAGTCATTATTGTAATTGTCTGGTTATCTATGGCTGCTCAACAAATTAGCCATACACTTCACAGCTTAAACCAACAGTTTGTATTATTATCATTATATCTCATGTTTCCATGAGTTTCAGTAGGCTTAGACAGATGGTTCTTCCTGAGTTTCTCAGGCAACTGGAATCAGAAGATGGATGGGGCTGAAGGCTCAACTGGGCCAGATGTTCAATACACCACCTTCACTCACATATCCGGCACCCCATTTGATATGCCTGGAATATTTGTGGACTGGCCATGCCCACACGTCTCCACTCCTCTCAGTTCCCCACCCTTTTCCTTCCTTTCTTTCTCCCCTCCTAGCTGCATGGCAGTGAGGAGGATCCTCACAAATGTGATAGGCTCAAAATAGTAGACTTCTTATGTGGTAGATACAAGTTCAAAGATACTATGGAAGTTGTAAATCCTCTTATAATCCACCCTCAGAGCTGCTCAGAGGAAGTCAAAACAGAGGGCAAATGGATTGCTGTATTTACAGTGGGTATTCACTGATGGGCTTCCAACTATTTATTAAATATTGTCTAAACATTGTCTGAATGACTTATGCCATCCCTTTGATGGCAGTAGACTGGTTACAGGTAGCAAGGCTATATTCAGTATGGGATTTGACTACTTAAATGTATGACTACCAGGAGGTCTGGTTCATTGGAAGGTCATTTGTAGAGATGAGACCAGTCACCACAGTAAGAAATAAAAAATCAACTATGAGATCAATGAATATTTGTTGTTTTTGTTATTAGTGTTGCTATCATTACTATTAGTATCATAGTTTTTGAACGAATGGAATACAGTTATAACAGATGCTTTAATTCCCCTGCCTGCTAATCCTACCTATGTCAATTCCAGACCAGGTTTGATTAAGTTATCTCCTCACCTCTTTATAGTAGATATTTTCCTGCTTTCTTATATAACTGGTAATTTTTGTTTTTGGACACAAACTTGCACATTGCAAATATCACCTTGTTAGGTCCTGGATATTTTTGTATTTTTGTACCTATTCTTGAGCTTTTTTGGTGTGGGTACATAAATTGTAAATTGTTGGAAGCAATTTGATACTTGCTTTAAAAAAAAAAAGATTTATTTATTTGAGAGAGAGAGCACACACACAAGCAGAGGGGCAGGATCGGTAGGAGAGTAGGAGGAAAGGAAGAAGCAGACACACCCTTGAGCAGGAAACATGACACAGGGCTCAAGCCCAGGATCCCTGGGATCACAACCTGAGCTAAAGGCAGATGCTTAAATGACTTTCCATCCAGGTGACCCTCATAACTTGCTTTTAAGATTTGTTAGGCAAGGGGCACCTGGGTGGCTCAGTTTGTTAATCCTCTCTTGCTTTCAGCTTAGGTGATGATCTCAGGGTCCCGAGGCTAAGCCCTACATCGGGCTCCACACTCAGCAGTTCTCTCTCTCTCCCTCAGCTCCTCCAACACCCACTTGTGCTCCTTCTTTCTGTGTCAAATAAATAAATCTTTTAATAAAAAATATTTTTTAGGCAAGTCTGGAGTGCAATCTGGGGTTAATTATTCCCCATTACTAAGGTTCCTCTAAGTAGTTGCCCAATACTCCATGAATCATGAGGTTTTACACTCTGGCTTACATAAGCACTGTGCATTGTTACCTCTAATACTTTCAGGAAGTTCGTTCCCCAGAGTCAGGTAATTTCTTAACACACATGTGCTGATTAGTACTCACCTGACTACTCAAAGATCATCTGAAGATCTCAGTAATTCTTTTTGTATAGATCTCTCCTTATGGTACTGTCTTGTACCAGCCTCGATCTCGCTGGCCCTCAGCTCTAGATCTTTAACTGAGGTAGTCTGCCTCCTCTGCCTGGGTTCCTCCTTCCTATACCATGGCCTAGAAACTCTCAAGACAAAAAAAAAAAGGGGGCAATCAGGATTCACCTCATTTTTTCATCTCTCATGGATGACTATCCTTCCTTTCCTTTGTCCAATGTCTTAAAATTTATTGTTCCTTATAATTTGCCCATTTTTTTTGGTCATTTTAGGAAAAATGGTAAATCTAGTCCCTATTACTCCATTTTGGTTGAAAGCATAATTCTTCTATTATTGTACATGAAGCTAATTAAAATTCTATCTGCAAAAGAACATGATATAAATTAAAAATGGAAAATTAATAACCAAGATTAATTTTAGAAAAATTAGTGAATTAATTTGAAGAGCAAAAATTATTGTAACACAGATTGAATAGTTTAGAGGCCTACCTTTGGTAGAAACATTTGTTTAAAAAAATCTGCCTCTCTCTGCCTTAGTATTATATCCCAATACATTTATACATGGAAACAAGGTACTGAGGTCCTGAAATGCCATTGCTAAAAAATGCTTGAGAGCAAAGCAACATGGCCAAAGTAAAGTCTGAGGCCAGGGGAGATGCTTATTACTTATGAAGGCATAAATACTGATTGGTAAGAATTGGTGAGAGTTTTGAACTCTAGGACACCCCATAGCACCATTCACATTCATGTTTTGATAGAGTATACCTATATGCTATTTGAAATGGCAAAATACCTGTCCTAAGGTCCCAAAGAGCTTGGTCCATAAAATACATGTTCCACTTTATTTTTTATAGAACTAATATTTTCTTTCTTTCTTTCTTTCCTTTTTTCTTTTTCTCTTTTTTTTTTTTTTTTAAGAGAGGGCAAGATGGGAGGAGGAGGAGACAGAATCTTGGGCGGGCTCCACACCCAGCATGGAGCCCAAATTCAGGCTCTATCTCACAATCCTGAGATCCTGACCTGACCTAAAACCAAGAGTCACTTTATTTTTTTCTTTTTACTAATTAACATGTAATGTATTATTTGTTTCAGGGATACAGGTCTGTGATTCATGATTACACTGTGAATTACACAATTCACAGTGCTCACCATAGCACATACCCTCCCCAATGTCCATCGGCCAGCCACCCCATCCCTCCCAGACTCTTAATCTCAGGAAACAAATTGAGGGTTGCTGGAGAAGAATCAAATGCTTAACCAATGAAGCCACCCAGGTACTCCTAAACAACTAATACTTTCTTCTTTCTCTTCCTTCACAAAAGCAGCAGCACCCTCTTGATTTCTTCCTCATCCCCTTGGCCAAGGCATTGCGCATCAATTCTTCCTATCTCATGCATTTCAATCTGTCTCCTCCTCTAGATCCTTCCTCTCAGTTTCCATGCATTTCAGGGTTTTGTTTTGTTCTGTTTTGTTTTTAACCAAACCTAAACAAATTATCTGTTAACATTCCACCTCTTTGAGCTCTAACCTCATGTCTCCCCTTCTCTTTCACCACCAAATTTCTATTCCATTCCTTTCTAAATTGAATCTTTTTCAGAAGGTTGACTTCAACCTTCTCAATTAAAAACATCAAAATATCTTCACTATATTCATTCTTCTTGATCTAACCAGATTTAATATTTTCCCAATGGTTTACTCTGTTTTTGTTTCCATTGCCTGAGGAGACCTATCTAGAAAAATGTTGCTATGGCCAGTGTCAAAGTCATTACTGCTTATGCTTTCTTCTAAGAGTTTTATGGTTTCAGATCTCACATTTAGGTCTTTAATCCATTTTGAGTTTATTTTTGCTTATGATGTAAGAGAGTGGTATTATTTCATTCTTTTGCACGTAGCTATCCCATATTCCCACTACCATTTTATATTCTTTCTTCCTTTGTTGTAGATTAATTGATCATTCAAGTGTAGGTTTATTTCTGGGCTCTCTATTCTGTTCCACTGATACATGTATTTTTGTTCCAGTACCATACTGTTTTGATTACTATAGTACATCTTCAAATCTGGGATTCTCAAGATTGTTTTGGCTATTTGAGGTCTTTCACAGTTCCATGCAGATTTAGCATTATTTGTTTTAGTTCTGTGAAAAAGGCCATTGGTATTTTGACAGCGATTACATTAAACCTGGAAATTGCTTTGGGTAGCATGGAAGATTTAATATTTTGATGAACTGCCTCCCTCCTTGGTTTCTGAAACTTTTTTCTTTGATATTTCTCTACCAAAGATAAATACAAATCAATTGGATTTTGTTTTGAGTTATTGTCTCATACATTCTCTCTACACTAGCATCCACTTCCTTACCTAGGACTCCCAACACTGTATCTCTAGACTTGAGCTCAGACCTGAGTTCCAGATTTATATTCTTCATAGGGACTTATCCCTGGAATGTGCCATGCCTTTGCCCAAGCTATTTCTGGCCTAGTGATCCCTAGTTTCTCCAACACCTTCCTTTAAACAATATATATATTGTGTATATATATATATATATATATATATATATATATCTCCAACCCAACTTTCTATGTGAAGCAATTATGGGCCTACACACACATGTAACATATCCACAAAAAATTATTTTATTTTCCATCAGCTCTGTCCACATTGGACCTTCTCACCAGTGGTGAAAATTTTACAGGATTTAGTTGCTCAAGAAGGGCCCAAAATGATAGTGTTTACACATCTGCAATTATAGAAAAATGACACAATATAGCCACAGCATTAAAGAGAGAATATGTGTCATAGCCAAAGGCTATCTCACAGTAGGAGATTTGGAGACACCAAGTACAAAATCCAATTAACCTCCCTTTATAAGGACCATGGCAGTATGTATTTACTGTCTTGAATGACACTCTAGAACCAGAGATCCCCAAATGGAAGTTATCACAGTAGCTTTTTTTTGTATTTTGCTGGTCATGTAGGTATATTCATTCTGTGTAGTTGGCTCAAATACGGATATCTTCAGGGATGTCACCAAGTCCAGGTGTAATTTCTCAATCTCATTGTCATCGATAAATAACAGTACAAACCACCCAAAACTCTTCAGACTCATAGTTATAGAGCAATGCTTTTACTGACTAAGAGTAAGTACCACACAGAGACAAGTAGATAAGGCTATTTCAGGCCTACTAGAATTAACCCTCACAGAACTGCCTTTACTAAAATGCTTATCAAAAGTCTGATTTGTGGCATTAGTCTTCCAAAATTGACTAAAATCTCCTGGAAAGTAAGAACTATATTTTACTTATCTTGATCTTAAATTCTCAAATTAGCACCATTAAATGTATTCTCCTTTTTCCTTAAGTATAGTAAAGACTGAATTAAAGGACCAAATCATTGACAAATAAGCAAGTGGAAATATAATGAAAAGTGTGTACCTACCTAGAGATTTCATTATATATAAAAGTTGTAGTTTCAAATTTGCAAATCTGAATTTGCAGCAGTATAAAACCAGTGGCTTCTGAAAAATCTGACTAGAAGATTTTTTTTCAGTAACTTATTCATTAAGAAATAAACATTAATACAATAATAGTAGGGGACTTTAACACTCCCCTCACTGAAATGGACAGGTCATCCAAGCAAAAGATCAGCAAGGAAATAAAGGCCTTAAACGACACACTGGACCAGATGGACATCACAGATATATTCAGAATATTTCATCCCAAAGCAACAGAATACACATTCTTCTCTAGTGCACATGGAACATTCTCCAGAATAGATCACATCCTCGGTCCTAAATCAGGACTCAACCGGTATCAAAATATTGGGATCATTCTCTGCATATTTTCAGACCACAATGCTCTAAAGCTAGAACTCAACCACAAAAGGAAGTTTGGAAAGAACCCAAATACATGGAGACTAAACAGTATCCTTCTAAAGAATGAATGGGTCAACCGGGAAATTAAAGAAGAATTGAAAAAAATCATGGAAACAAATGATAATGAAAATACAACGGTTCAAAATCTGTGGGACACAACAAAGGCAGTCCTGAGAGGAAAATATATAGCGGTACAAGCCTTTCTCAAGAAACAAGAAAGGTCTCAGGTACACAACCTAACCCTACACCTAAAGGAGCTGGAGAAAGAACAAGAAAGAAACCCTAAGCCCAGCAGGAGAAGAGAAATCATAAAGATCAGAGCAGAAATCAATGAAATAGAAACCAAAAAAACAATAGAACAAATCAACGAAACTAGGAGCTGGTTCTTTGAAAGAATTAATAAAATTGATAAACCCCTGGCCCGACTTATCAAAAAGAAAAGAGAAAGGACCCAAATAAATAAAATCATGAATGAAAGAGGAGAGATCACAACTAACACCAAAGAAATACAAACTATTCTAAGAACATACTATGAGCAACTCTACGGCAATAAATTTGACAATCTGGAAGAAATGGATGCATTCCTAGAAACATATAAACTACCACAACTGAACCAGGAAGAAATAGAAAGCCTGAACAGACCCATAACCAGTAAGGAGATTGAAACAGTCATTAAAAATCTCCAAACAAACAAAAGCCCAGGGCCAGACGGCTTCCCGGGGGAATTCTACCAAACATTTAAAGAAGAACTAATTCCTATTCTCCTGAAACTGTTCCAAAAAATAGAAATGGAAGGAGAACTTCCAAACTCATTTTATGAAGCCAGCATCACCTTGATCCCAAAACCAGACAAGGATCCCACCAAAAAAGAGAGCTATAGACCGATATCCTTGATGAACACAGATGCGAAAATACTCAACAAAATACTAGCCAATAGGATTCAACAGTACATTAAAAAGATTATTCACCACGACCAAGTGGGATTTATTCCAGGGCTGCAAGGTTGGTTCAACATCCGCAAATCAGTCAATGTGATACAACACATCAATAAAAGAAAGAACAAGAACCATATGATACTCTCAATAGATGCTGAAAAAGCATTTGACAAAGTACAACATCCCTTCCTGATCAAAACTCTTCAAAGTGTAGGGATAGAGGGCACATACCTCAATATCATCAAAGCCATCTATGAAAAACCCACCGCAAATATCATTCTCAATGGAGAAAAACTGAAAGCTTTTCCGCTAAGGTCAGGAACACGGCAGGGATGTCCATTATCACCACTGCTATTCAACATCGTACTAGAGGTCCTAGCCTCAGCAATCAGACAACAAAAGGAAATTAAAGGCATCCAAATCGGCAAAGAAGAAGTCAAATTATCACTCTTCGCAGATGATATGATACTATATGTGGAAAACCCAAAAGACTCCACTCCCAAACTGCTAGAACTTATACAGGAATTCAGTAAAGTGTCAGGATATAAAATCAATGCACAGAAATCAGTTGCATTTCTCTACACCAACAGCAAGACAGAAGAAAGAGATATTAAGGAGTCAATCCCATTTACAATTGCATCCAAAACCATAAGATACCTAGGAATAAACCTAACCAAAGAGACACAGAATCTATACTCAGAAAACTATAAAGTACTCATGAAAGAAATTGAGGAAGACACAAAGAAATGGAAAAATGTTCCATGCTCCTGGATTGGAAGAATAAATATTGTGAAAATGTCTATGCTACCTAAAGCAATCTACACATTTAATGCAATTCCTATCAAAGTACCATCCATCTTTTTCAAAGAAATGGAACAAATAATTCTAAAATTTATATGGAACCAGAAAAGACCTCGAATAGCCAAAGGGATATTGAAAAAGAAAGCCAACGTTGGTGGCATCACAATTCCGGACTTCAAGCTCTATTACAAAGCTGTCATCATCAAGACAGCATGGTACTGGCACAAAAACAGACCCATAGATCAATGGAACAGAATAGAGAGCCCAGAAATAGACCCTCAAATCTATGGTCAACTAATCTTCGACAAAGCAGGAAAGAATGTCCAATGGAAAAAAGACAGCCTTTTCAATAAATGGTGCTGGGAAAATTGGACAGCCACATGCAGAAAAATGAAATTGGACCATTTCCTTACACCACACACAAAAATAGACTCAAAATGGATGAAGGACCTCAATGTACGAAAGGAATCCATCAAAATCCTTGAGGAGAACACGGGCAGCAACCTCTTCGACCTCTGCCGCAGCAACATCTTCCTAGGAACAACGCAAAAGGCAAGGGAAGCAAGGGAAAAAATGAACTACTGGGATTTCATCAAGATCAAAAGCTTTTGCACAGCAAAGGAAACAGTTAACAAAATCAAAAGACAACTGACAGAATGGGAGAAGATATTTGCAAACGACATATCAGATAAAGGACTAGTGTCCAGAATCTATAAAGAACTTAGCAAACTCAACACCCAAAGAACAAATAATCCAACCAAGAAATGGGCAGAAGACATGAACAGACATTTCTGCAAAGAAAACATCCAGATGGCGAACAGACACATGAAAAAGTGCTCCATATCACTCAGCATCAGGGAAATACAAATCAAAACCACAATGAGATATCACCTCACACCAGTCAGAATGGCTAAAATCAACAAGTCAGGAAATGACAGATGCTGGCGAGGATGCGGAGAAAGGGGAACCCTCCTACACTGTTGGTGGGAATGCAAGCTGGTGCAGCCACTCTGGAAAACAGCATGGAGGTTCCTCAAAATGTTGAAAATAGAACTGCCCTATGACCCAGCAATTGCACTATTGGGTATTTACCCTAAAGATACAAATGTAGTGATCCAAAGGGACACATGCACCCGAATGTTTATAGCAGCAATGTCCACAATAGCCAAACTATGGAAAGAACCTAGATGTCCATCAACAGATGAATGGATCAAGAAGATGTGGTATATATACACAATGGAGTACTATGCAGCCATCAAAAGAAATGAAATCTTGCCATTTGCAACAACATGGATGGAACTAGAGCGTATCATGCTTAGCGAAATAAGTCAAGCAGAGAAAGACAACTATCATATGATCTCCCTGATATGAGGAAGTGGTGATGCAACATGGAGGCTTAAGTGGGTAGAAGAAGAATAAATGAAACAAGATGGGATTGGGAGGGAGACAAACCATAAGTGACTCTTAATCTCACAAAACAAACTGAGGGTTGCCGGGGGGAGGGGGTTTGGGAGAAGGGGGTGGGATTATGGACATTGGGGAGGGTATGTGCTTTGGTGAGTGCTGTGAAGTGTGTAAACCTGGTGATTCACAGACCTGTACCCCTGGGGATAAAAATATATGTTTATAAAAAATAAAAAATTTAAAAAAAAAAAAAAGAAATAAACATTCACAAAAATAAAAGAATAGAAAAATGAACTCATCATCAAACTATTATTATAGTAACCAATTCATGACTATTCTTAGGAAATACATTTTTAAACTTACCTAAATCTTAAAAACAAAATATAACAAAATATAAAAACAAAAGCATGAAGTTATATTAGTGGCTAAAATCAAAAAACATTTCACAAATATAGATTATGTTAAAGGTTTAATGCCCTTTGCCATCCTCTGGAACTAGGGTGTTTGTACCCATCACAGCCAGTGCCAAGTTCCACTTAATAAAAGCAACCCTTTTAAGGAATATTTCTGTCTTGACTTAACTTAGTGGCAATTGCACAGGCAAGACTACTCACCTTGCAACTAAATTCAGCTTCACAACAAACTGACACAGCACACGCACTGCCAAAAGGACTTCATTTCACTATCACCTAACTTATCGCTAGCCTCCAAGATAGTGCTACCCAAATTACAAAGAGTGGATGTTATATGTTCCTGAGTTACCAATGCATCAGCTGGGGCTCCAGTTACAGGATCTGCTCCATCTTGCTGATACAGTACAAGGAGATTGTGGTGTACAGTATCCCAAGTGCAGTCTCTGCGGTAGGGATGGGGGCAGATCCATCTTCCTGGTAAGACACAGGCTTCCAGCTACATCGGGATTATTGTTGGTGCTGTGTAAGTACTTTAGATGGGTGATGACATTTGTGTCCTCTGAGAGCTAACTCAGTTGGCCTCCAGAGCCCACTGTAGTATAATACCATTGTAGGAATCAAAAGAATATCATGAGCTGTCTTTCTTCTGCAGTAGTGACTAGAGGAAGGGCAATAAATCTATTGTGAGGCTCTACTGCCACTCAACTTCTTAAACTTAAAGCAAAACAATGAGAGAGAGAGACACGATAGCAGTTACCAACATATTACTACTTCTTGATATATTTTACCATTAGGATCTATCTCCTACCATTTTTTGTTTATACAGCAATACAGAGTTTTGGTTGAAAGAAAGAAAAAAAACAGGCTCCAAGTTTGGTATCCAGCCTTCTTATTTTTATTTATTTATATTTTGCTCCCCACTATTCGCCCTATTTTAATTTTTTCTTTACAGATGCATCAAGTGTTTCTTTGCTGCACTAATTATCACAAACTCTAGGCTTTGAAGTGTTCCTTTCATGTTGTTATTTTTTGATATCCCAAAAGCCCTTATTTGATTTTTGTCTCTTCTTTATATTAAGGAATAATCTAAAGAAATAACATGTGGCTTCATTTCTTTACTCCCTTCTCCAGTAAGTTTATTTCCCATAAATCTATTATTACCTAAATTTATCTATGAGAAAAACAAAAAACGAAAGCCAATTGTCCCAGAGCAACTCACACGGTGGGGTGTTGTCATAGGCAATATGTTATCTAAAGCTCTTCATTTATGACCCTGATGATATAAGAAGCACAGAACTCAAGATTTGTTAGGAAGTTTAAGAGTCTAATCAGAGGAAAAGGACTGCAGTTTGGTATTCTAACAATTGGACAACTGTTGGACAATAAATGATCAAAGAACCAAAGAGAATTAATGTTGCCATCTTGTAATACATGGATTTAATCTCTGGAGAATCATTTCTATCATGCCACTGTAATGGTTGGAGCTGTCAACTTCATTTCCAATTAAGTCAGTGACCACTGTTATTCTGTGTTATAATAGGTACCTCAGTCATAGCAATCACTAAAATGGGACTAATACTGTGTATTTAGGCATAAATAGACAACAATTTTCTTAAATTTCTTAAAGAAATTGCAATTATAGCTTATGCCATAAAACCCAACTGTTTATAACACTACATATCAAGCTCAGTCTGGGAGGAATTTGAAGATTATTCATCATATAATTTACTCATCTAGGTTCATTTTCCTTTAATCTCAGTTTCTAAGGATCCAACCAGATCATCTTTCACAAATGTTTCCTAGAACTACAGTGATTTCCAGCCTTCTGCTTAACAGAGTCTTAGTTCCCTTATCATAGAGCTGCCAAATACTTGAAATTCACCCTGAACAGTCAGTATGGTGATAATTATCTCCTTCTTACGCCTTCCTTTTCTCTATACATGCTCCTCTTCTGGTATTTTTTTTTTAAGATTTTATTTACTTATTTGACAGACAGAGATCACAAGTAGGCAGAGAGACAGGCAGAGAGAGCGGGGAAGCAGGATCCATGTCGAGCAGAGAGCCTGATACGGGGCTCAATCCCAGGACCTTGGAACTATGACCTCAGCTGAAGGCAGAGGCTTTAACCCACTGAGCCACCCAGGCGCCCCTCTTCTGGTATTTTCTATCTCAGTAATGGCATCACCACCTGCTCATTTGTCTAAGCTAGCAACATAAAATTCTTTTCAAACATTCACTCTTCCTCTTCCTCCACATATAGATTTCCACCATGCTATGGCCATTCTACCTCCAATAGGTCTTTTAAGTAGATCTCTTCTATATTCCCACTGCCTTATTTTTGATAATGTTCATGTCTCACCTTGACCATGAAGTATTTAAATGGTTTGATAAATGGGTTCATTCGTCTTTGTTTTTTCCTTTTCCAAACTGATGCCTGAATCAATTTTCTAAAATTTCTTCCCATAATATAATAATTTCCTATAGCCTCTATGATAAAGGCATTATTCTAGAAATATTTATAGAATACCTACTGTGTACTAGCTATTAAGTGCTTCTTATACAAAGATAAGAAAGGTAGAATCCCATGTCCTCAAAGAACTCACAATCTAGAAAGGAAAACAGCATATCAACATAGCATGACAAGTACTGGGATATTAATGTGTAATGGTCAGTGGTAGTATAAAATGCAAGAGAGTGACCAATTCCACCAGGAGGTATTAAAAAAAGTGTTTAGATTTGCCTGAGTCATGAAGTACATATAAACTTTTTCCAGACAACAAATGAGAGAAAGACTTCCAGGCCAACAACACATGCAAAGGTTCCAATACCTGAGTAAGCATTGCATTTTTAGGGAAACACAAGTTATTGAATATTGGGTTAAAGAGTATAAATGATATTAGAAAATGCATATAAAGGAGTCTAAAATTTGACCTGGAGTTTGCAATAAACTATTAGAAATCTAAGCTGGAGAATAACATGGATCATGTTTGTGTTTTAGAGGGGAAAAGGCTGGAATGAGAAAGAGAACAATTGGAACATTAATATAATAGGCAAGATATGATTAAGACCTCACTTAAACAATAGCTATGGCATTTATAACAGCTAGTGTTGGGGCAGAGAGAGTAGGACTCCTTACTATGAAACATAAGGCCCTACAAAATATGGCCTCAATCCAGCAGAGTTATTGGCACATAGTAGATACTCAATAAACTCAATAAACATTTGCTGAATAAATGAATTTACCTTCTGTATCTCTTATCTATTGCTTCATAAAAAACTGTTCCCAAACTTAGTACCTTAAAAGTATAATGCTTTTTACCTCTCACAATTCTGTGGGTTGGCTGGATGGTGCTTTTGCTAATCTTGCCTAAGTTCCTGTATGACTCCATTCAGCCTGCTTATCCACTGAGGATGAATTTCTGTCAAAAACTCAAATATTCACATGGCCCCTTTCTTTTCAATGGTTCCTTTCAATACATGGTGACTCCCTCTCTCTCACTGGCTCTCTCTACATATACATTTCTCTCTCTTCCTCTCTCTTGGATCTGTCTACATGTGGTCTACGTACTTTCTTAGAATCTTTCTCTATGTTGTTACTCCTTTTTCATGGGATCACTCATCTTCAAGGAGGATAATATGGGCTTCTTCAACTAGGACAGTCTCAGGGTCCCAAGCTGGTGTGTCTCCTGCATGAATATTTATAAGCCTCTGTATATATCACATGGTCAAACCTGGTCAATTTGAGAAGAGATTATACAAGATGAGTCTTCCAAGAAGCATGATTCCTTGGAAGCCATTATTGTAGCAACCATACATCTCTATTTTACATCACTTCCCCTCACAAGAACCCAGTATCATAGCCCACTGTCTTTCTCCTAGGTTCCCATACATGTAACCAATTTGTATGCCTTCTTAACTTTGGCCAGGATTCTCCTCTTACAGTGCTCCCCTTTGCCTTGGGATAATCTCTGTCTCAAATAGAAAGTACCTACCTTCACAAGTCAGGTTCAATGTTTGAGAAGCCTGTCCTGAAACCCATACAGAAGGAACAATCTCTCTTTCCTTTCTTTCACTTTATTCATAAATTACAGTACTAGTCTCAATGTGCCTTAATTATCCATTGACATGTCTTTCTCTAGCCAGAATTTGAGCACCTCAAAACTAGTCATTGTATCCCACTCATCTTTGTGTATTCAACAATTATTATGTTATCTTCCTTCTTTATGCACACTTTCCTCTCAAAAAAAAAAAAAAAAAACAAAAAAAAAAAAAACAAAAAAAACCGATTCTGTTCCCAACCTATATGCAGAAGGTTATAAATCATTCTGTGGAGTCATCATGTTATTACAGAAATAACCTAAAAAGAAATTATACACATTAAACAGATTTTACTCAGAAACAGAGACCTGAAAGAGGTCTTAGAACTTTACATTCCTTCTTGTAAACATAAAGAAGTGATGATATTGACTTAGGAGTTAGAATCACATTTCTCCTTAGAGAAGCAAATCCCTTGATAAGTCAATGCAAGATATAGCAGTTCCAGGAATGATATTCTTGACTACCTTCAAAAAAATATGGACCAGCACCCCAAAACTATCATCAGTATGGAGAATAATTCCAGCATCCTTGGCAGAACCAGCAAAATGATCCAAAACTAAACATAGTTTCTATAAACTCACTTCTGAGATCCCTACTTAAGAAAAGAAAGAGGAGATTTCCTAGAAAAAGGGGAGATAATCCCTCAGAATTCACTTCTACATCCACTTTGGAGACCTACCCTTTTAGTCTTGGACAGAATTCAATACCTTGGGTCAATCTGCCGCCGTGATACTGTCAATCGAATATAGTTCAAAGAACACTCTAAGTTGTCACTTTACACAATGTGACATTACTGTAAATTTCCAGGAGTCCCTAATGAGTGATAATAGTAGTCTGCCTTACAGTCCTCTTAGGGGATGACTTTCTTTTCATATCTGGAAATTTGTACTGAAGAGTCTAACAACAGTCTTGGGAGTGACATGCAGCAACTTCAGGTAACAATTAGTCACTGGTTTATTTATCAGGTTGTAGCAGAGGCAGCAACACCAAATATCAAAATATTCTATTTATTTATTATAAATTATCTATATCTATGTATTATATTCCCAGCCTCTCTGCACCTCAGTGAAGACATACAACACCTTCTGGCCAAAGATATTTGTGGGAAAAAGCCTGTATGTGATTCTCCAGTCTCTCTCTTCTCCTGCCATGATGCTTGAATGGAGACCTCTGTTCTAGATAGTGCTACTACAATACTGTGGAGCCTTTGTCAACCTAGATGCAGAGCCCTTTGTCAATCATAGTGACCTGTTGCAGAAGCAAGAAATAAACTTCTGTATTTGGAGGTTGTTTATTAACAAGAATGCAATTAAGCCTAGTCTGGTTAATATGTATTATTCAAATATTGGGTTTTTTCCAAATGTCTTTAAAAAACATTTCATCATACATTTACTGAGTATCTAGTGTGGGCCAGGAAGTCGACAGAGTATTTAGAATGTATCAGTTAACATTTGTAAACTGTCCTTGTGGAGTTGATATTCTAATCAAGAAAATCAAAATCACTAACAATGATTAAGTATACATAACATTGACAAATACAGGAGATACTGTATTAAAAATATTAAGGACAGGGGTGCCTGGGAGGCTCAGTGGATTAAGCCTCTGCCTTCTGCTCAGGTCATGGTCTCAGGTCTCAGGTCTCATTGAGCACCTCCAATGATGCTTGAAACTCAAATATTCATGTGGCCCCTTTCTTTTCATGGTTCCTTTCAATACATGGTGACTCCCTCTCTCTCACTGGCTCTCTCTACATATACATTTCTCTCTCTTCCTCTCTCTTGGATCTGTCTACATGTGGGACCAAGCCCCGAGTCAGGCTCTCTGCTCAGCAGGGAGTCTACTTCCCCCTCTCTCTCAGCCTGCCTCTCTGCCTACTTGAGATCTCTTTCTCTGTCAAATGAATAAATAAAATCTTTAAAAAAAAATTAAGGACAGTATTATTTATATGTTTTTTCTCTAAAATCACAAAATTAGAATATGTTCATTTTAGTGAGAATTTATCATTTATTTACACTTGATTCAAGACTTGCTTCAAATTACTTAAAATGTATAGCATTTTAAAAGGAACGCCAACAATTTTAGCAGGTTTGAGGAAAGGTAGATGAAGAAGTAAGTAGTCTACTACCTCATCAAAGTCCACTGTCATGGTAAACATAGTATCAGCCTGTGCCCCTTGAGAAAAGTCAATCAGCAGAAGCTTCCAATCATTACTTGAAAGTTGTGTAGAAGGCAAAGCCAAATTTCTGCTTTTCATTTGCTCAGATGAAACACTGAGCAAAGGGTGTCAAATTCAAGTCCTTTTGGTTCCAGAAAGTAATAAAAGAGTAAAGTAAGCCTGACTTTAAAAAAAAAAAAAAAAAAAAAAAGGCATTAACTGCTAATAAATATTGTTTGTTTATTTTTATTGAATTACAGTTTGAGTATATATAATAATGCAAACATGTATTATAGTTGGGATTATATTTTAAATTGTACCTTAAATATATATATTTAATAAAGAGAAGCTATTAAGTATTAAATGTGTCTTTCCTAATGAATTGCTTTTTGATTTAGAACTGGAAAATTCATCCTCTCTTCTACACCAAGATTGTTACAGAATTCAGCCTTTAGTAGGGGGTTTTATTCAGAAAAGAAAATAGCTATTCACAAACATAAGCACGTCTGGACATGTATAAAGTGTTTGCACAATTTTTTTTTACAATTCAAGAAAATTACTGTACAAAGGCATTTGTAGAATTCTAGTATTCTAGAACTTCTATTTTGTTTTCAGAAAACATTTTTGCAATTCAGAAACTCATTTGAAGCTCTCTGTTCTCATGATTAAGGTTAATGGAGGGAGCTTAATTTGATTAAAACTAAATGTTAGCACATGTTTGTAAACTCTGAAATCAGAGAATATCTTCTGAAATTCAGTTCCAATCAGGGAAACAGAGTTTAAGCCATAACTGTTACTTCTGGAGCCACTTTCATCAAAGGAACATAAATGGCAATGCTCCCTGTCATTTTGCAGACACAACTGATGCCTGATATGGGCACATAAATTCATTGGTAACCCTTTGTGAAGGTCCTTTTAAGGGGTTAGATAGGTTGTTACATTAACCAAAAAGCCTAAGATTCATGCCTGAATCTCTGGTGAGCTGAAGTAGAAATTTTCCCAAGATGACATGAGCAAACCAATTTCTTCCAACTCTCGAAAATAAGAAACTTTACAATGTAATTAACATGTCACAACTGAGTTACCTAGCCTCTGCATACAATAGACAACTTACCCAATTGTGATTCTAGAGCATCAAGTCCAGCACTGAGCTCTCTCCATTTCAAACCACAGAAGAACTTCCAATTTATAATATAAATAAGTGTCACTTACTCCAACCAAGAGAGTCTCCATTTTTTTTATTGACATATAATGTATTATTTATATAATGGTACAAGTCCGTGAGTCATCAGTCTTACAAAATTCACAGCGCTCACCATAGCACATTCTCTTCCCAATGCCCATCCCCCAGCCACCCTATGTCTCCCACTCTTCTCCCCTCCAGCAACCTTCAGTTTGTTTCCTGAGATTAAGTTAACTATTTGGTATAAGTAATTCCTGGCAAATTACAATGTGTCCCTCCAATTTTTATCATCTGAGATCTTCATCTCAGAAGGAGTTTGATGCTAACCTGGATTTCTGTGGCGTGTCACCTTATATGAGAGTCGCTTCCTCATATTTCTTAGCCAGTCTCCATTAAGCATTTCAAGACTTTCCTCAACACAGTTTGTTTTTTGGTGTTAATGCCTCTTATGGGCTTTATATTCAAAATTTCTTCAGTCTCATGTACATTTTCATTTGTAACATGTACAGATACTGCTTATCAGATAATATTTGCCACATCTAGGCTTTTGTCAGCTGCAACAGTACGTGACATAAATATTTTAACTTCTTCCTCCAACTTATCTTTTAAGGTATCAGCCATTTCTTTGACACTCGGAGCTAACATTTCTTTTTGGAATTACATCTTGCTGCCAATTTATATTTTCACAGGTACTACTTAACTGAATTTTATGGCATATTACTCAGATTTTTTTTAATCTAAAAGCAAGTCTAGTAAAAAAATAAAAATAAAAAATTTGGGATCTTCCCAGATCTTTAAGTTTCTCATCGAACAAGTTTTCCACAGATCAATCATATTTCTTACCATGGCTGCTTACATAATGGCATTTTAAGCTGTATTTTTTGGCCAAAAGCACATTTCCCACATTAAACACATAAGAATAATCTTCACTTTTGCCAATAAGTATGCTCTCTCCCGTATGTTACCCTCTCAGCTTATCATTTTCCCCACTTTTGATAAAGATAAAAATACAAGAAATCATTCATCTTTTTCTCTACAAAAGAAAATAATAGAACTGCAATGATATATGGCAATTGAAATTATGACTCTATCACATAAAGAAAAGGAAACTGTGTTTCATTCAGCTGCTGATACTGAGCTCAAGAGAACCAGCCAGTGATGGCACTGCTTCTAATTTTTCAATGAAAGGTAAAACACCAGGATTTTCTGTAAAACTACCCAGTTTTTACATGTTGAGAACTAGTTCAAACTGTTTTCAAAACATTGCTCATTCCAAACAACAAAATAGCCCAGAGTTGCAACTAGCCCACGGCTGGTTTGTGGTCTCTATGCTGAGTCAGGTCTTTATATCACATGAATTCAGACCCTTGTCCAACTACCCTACATCTTCCTAACCTTACATTTGACTGCAGAGCCTGAGCTCATAAATTCTTAAGCAAATCAATTAAGCAATCCATTATCCATCAAAAGCACTGCTTGCCATTTAAAAAAATGGTGAGACAATGGATTCATCCAGTAACTTATCTATACTACATGAATGTACGACCATCAACAGACACTGAAATATTTCAATGTGTAAAGGAATTTTAATAAAAACAGTATTGCAATAACGGCCCAGACAACCTATCTCACAAATGGATAGAAAACCAACATACTGTTCTTCCCCCATTAAAACTAATAGTACCTTTTTTTCATCACATGCAGTCAAAACAACTGGAAGAGTTTTTATTTTTAAAGTCTGCACATTAGTTCTTACACATCATATACAAGCACAAAGAATATCTGACTTTTGTATCCCATGAGAAACCACTGTGCAAGGATTTGGCCACCTGAAATTCTTCTCCAAATAGCTAAGCTAGAAAGTTTATTATGATTCAATAACTTGTTATATGTAAGGTCAACAAACTCAACTGTAATTTAATGTGTAAACATCTAGGCCAATGTCGTCCAGGAGAGAAAATCTTAAGGAAAGACCAGGTAATTGAGCTTTAAGAACTAAAATATAAGGAATAAAAAGTACAGTTGACACTGTATGTTCATATATATATTAACTGTCTCAGAAGGAGCATATTAAGTAGTATATAAAATATAGGTCTTAAAAAGTTACATTTTCCATTTACTACTAGGATCTAATATCTTCTCTTACATCATTAAATATTTAGTCTCAAGGGAGACATAATGTCATACAATAAGAACTGACCAATGTGATAAGCCCTTCCTTCTAAGACAATAAATACTTTATTATTGGGTTCATAGAAGGGCAACAGAGAGACTCATGAAGTCCCTGAAATTATATATACATGTTTAAAGTAATTAATAATACCAACTGGTTTATGCTTATTATTATGCTAGGTACTAGAATCAAAGGAAGAATTTGATTACTATTTCTGAGTATAAAATAAACAAACCCTATTTTTTAAAAAAAAACTTTCAAGTAAGTCATTGGTAATTGTTTAGCTGGGTCCTCACTAAATGTAAAGTGAAGAATTACAGCAGTGCAATAAATTCATTAGAAAAGGTACTGCAACGTTGAAAAAAATATATGGGTTAAGTAGTCAGACAGATCTATGTTTTTTCCAGGTCCTGTCAGCAACAAATTAACATGAAAAGAACAAGGTGCTTAAACTGAGTTCCGGTTCCTTCCTCTGTCAAAGGAAATAACAATCCCTACCTCAAAATGACTACTTTTTGAGTTTTAGAAAAATCTGAAGAACATAGCATTTCCTGGCACCTGGTAGGAACTAACAGTAAGTTTCCTTCCTCCTCTCCTTCCTATTGAATACATGTTCTTAATTGCCAAAAATATCCAGACCTTTCAATCCCAGTAACTATAAAGGCCAGAGGTAAGTAACCTGTAAATATCTATAGAAAACATAAACACCTCAACAATATCCACCAAAAAGAACCTAATAGACTTTAACCCATACTTAAGCCAAGAAAGGCCCCAATTTCATATGATAACTTTAAAAAAATAGCCGCAATGAATAAAAACTTTACCAAACCTAGACAGTAAATTCCACTTCACAAGCTCAGAGCTAAGCCACAAAGGTAAATGGAGACCATTCTGAAGGGCAGTACTAACTTCCCCTAGTCCTGCTTTGTGGAGCTGGGGGAAAAAAAAAAAAAAAAAACTCAAGAGAGTATCTTTTCTGACCAAAATAAGCTTGAGGAATCACTAAAGAGAATAAACTAATAGATTTGGGGAAACCCATCAAAACCCCTGAGGTAAAGAATGTAACCACGGTATTTGCACCCAGGCTTCACATAATTATGTGCACCTGAATGAAATAGAGCTTTGCCACCTGAAAGCATCTTCTACTATTCATGGGGCAGACAATTTTAAGTGAGGCCTGAGGGTGAAACTGTGAGCAGAGTAGCTCCCTACTTCTCGAGAGAGACAACTTCCATTAAACTGTGAAGAGAGAAAAAGAGAGAAAATCAATGTTGTAAGAATGTATATAGCCAAACTTGCACTATTTGAGAGACTGTATATATTTCCTACTTCAGAGGGATTAAAATATCCCTTTTTTTTTTAAGATTTTATTTATTTGACAGAGAGAGATCACAAGCAGGCAGAGAGGCATGAAGATTGAGAAAGAGAGAGAGAGAGAGGAAAAAGCAGGCTCCCTGCCCAGCAGAGAGCCCAATGTGGGACTCGATCCTAGGACCCTGAGATCATGACCTGAGCTGAAGACAGAGGCTTAACCCACTGAGCCACCCAGGCAGCCCTAAAATATCCTTTCTTTTATGCAACTGTAATAGTAGACAATAGCTTTTCAATTAATTTATATGTTAAATATAAAAATTAACACTACTATGTCTTTCCCCAATTTGAAAAATTGGATCTTTCAGGTAAAGGTCTAGAACTACTAATCTACCTGCTAACATTAATTATGAATCTAAGTTAATCATTTCATCATTATCAATATGACAACAGAAGATACTTAAAAATGAAAAGAAAACCAGAAGTCAGAAAAGAACATGACCAAGCTGGGGGATTAGAACAAATAACTATCAGTGAATGTGTAATTCTGGAAACAGGAAAGAACATTTTTTTTTAAAAATCCTAAGTAGAATTCTCAATGAAATGTGAGAATATTGTATTTGGTTTTTTGCGTAAACATCTATTTTTTTAAAAAAGAAGGCAGACATTCAGTAGTCTAAAAAAGATTGGCTAAATAGATAAATCAATAGAAGTAATGATTTTTCAGAAGAGTATTTCTCTGAAAACCCAGTCTATGAATCAGACCTTGAGAAATTCTTCCTTTGAGGAAAGGATTATGATCCTATAATTATGTACCGGTAAACTATTATTATTGTGTGAAAGCTAACATTTGTTCAATAAAAGAATGAATTATTGTAAGATGAATGAATTCGTTGAAAGGCACAAAGTATCACAAACCTATAACAATTGTGAACATTTATAGCAAATCCTGTTTGTCCTCACTCTTAGGACTGAATTCCACCTGCCCGTACCTGAATTCTGTTTCTTTCCTTTCTTATTGCGGGTTTTCTCTGGTTACCAGAGCTCACACTGACTGCAGATGAAATAGGCTAGAAATTCTGGAGAATTAATGCCTGCCAGCCCGAGAGTAGGCCTCAACTACTAACTGACAAGAGTGGACGGATAAATATCCCAGCTTTCTCACCAACTTGGCAAAGATAACTCTGAAGTTAATTTTCTACACTGGCTCCTGGGAGTTCCCAGAGGCGATAAGCTACTTTTGCTCACAATGGTAAATCACTTGCTAAGGCACCCTTTAGTGGCCTCCCTAGTTTCTTTGTCCCAATTCCCCATTCTTTTACCTATACTTTCTAGAAACTGCTTGCCCTTGAATCCAAGCTAAAATAACACTTCTTCTCCAAATAATTAGTCAAAATTTATAAAGAAAACTATCAGAAATATATGAAAGAAAATCACATCCATATTTGGAAACTGAAAAGTTCCTCAGAAGTTGATAGGCCAAGTAAGCATAAAATAACAGATCAGGAGACTTAAATAATAAATTGCAGTTTTGATATAATGAATTATAAAGATGAGAACATTATCAAACACCTACCTTTCCCCTATATCACCAGACCAAGGTGATATCCTAGACAAATTCAAAGAGCAGATTATGACTTTAAATTGTATAGAAAATAGAAGTTTTTCACTTGATTTTACAAAGCTAGTATAACTTTAATAAAAAACTAATTGACTTTGTATGCCCACCTGTGAGCTCACAGCTGCCTGCATATTCAATAACTACAAAGAAATCTCATTTGGGAATATAATGGGAAAAAATTCTAATTATGATATTAGCAAATCAAATCCACCATTAAAACAAAAGCATATTGCAACATGACCAAGTTGATTTTATTCCAGGGAAATAAAAATAACTGAACTTAAGAATTTCAATTCTAAATTCATTATGTTGACAGATCCATAGATTAAAACCACATATTTCTTTTTTTTTAAGATGTTTTTTTATTTATTTGACAGAGGGAGAGAGAGATCACAAGCAGGCAGAGCAGCAAGCAGAGAGAAAGAGGGGAAGCAGGCTCCCTGCTGAATAGAGAGCCCGATGTGGGGCTTGATCCCAGGACCCTGAGATCATGACCTGAGCCAAAGGCAGAAGTTTAACCCACTGAGCCACCCAGGTGCCCCTAAAACCACATATTTCTAAAAATGATTTTTTAAAAAGGATTACTTGTGATTTATCCATTCCTATATTATGAATAAAACTTCCTTTAATGTGATTCAGTCTAACAGGGAAAAAAAATGAGCATCATTGTACTTAACAGTGAAAAATTAAAAGCACTTCTACTAAAGTCAGAGATACATAAGGATAAATAAGTCTCACAACCATGAGATCGTGACCTGAGCTGAAATCAAGAGTTGGATGCTTAACCAACTGAGCCACCCATTCACCCTGAAATAAGAAATTTTCAAGAGAGAAAAATAGGAGGATCTGTTCTAAATAACCATTATTTGATATTGCTCTGAAGTTTCTAGTCAATACAATGAAACAAGAAAAAGACAGGTACACATAGATAAGCAAGGAAGCAAATTATCATGATTTGCAAATGATACAATTTTCTAGCCAAGAAAAGGCAAGAGTAAAAATTTTGAAATCCATAACAAAATTTAATGGCTAAATTATAATATTAATACACAAAATTAGTAAATCCTAAACATTAGTAATAATTGTTTAGATGTTTGAATGCAATCATTGTAGTCACAGTCCTATTGAAATATAGGCTATATTATTCATAGAAATAAACCTAAAAAGAACCATATAAAACCCCTGTGAAGAAAACTATAAAACTACTGATACACATAAAAAGACTTTCTAAATAGAATTTAATAAAGACTTTCTAAATAAAGTGGATGATGCCAGATTCCCAGATGGGAGAACTCAGTACTGTAAAGGTTTCAGTTTTCTCCAATACAATCTATAAATTCAAAGTACTTTTAATTAACTTCCTAAAGAACTAATAGAAATGAAATGTAATAATGGTATGGAATATACCAAAACTATGGTTAAATCTCATGAAAAAGGGTAAATTTATGAGGATAAGCATGGGGGGGGGGGGCAGGAGAAGGGCAGTAGGGGCAGAGAGAGAGGGAGAGAAAGAATCTTAAGCAGACTCCATGACCAGCATGGAGCCCGATGTGGGTCTCAGTCTCACAACCATGAGATCGTGACCTGAGCTGAAATCAAGAGTTGGATGCTTAACCAACTGAGCCACCCAGTCACCCTGAAATAAGAAATTTTCAAGAGAGAAAAATAAGGAGCATCTGTTCTACTGGGCAAAATTTATTAAAAGCTACAATTATTAAAACAACGTATTATTGGCAGAGGAATAAACACAGAAATTAAAAAGACTAAATAAGATCTAAATCCATAAATATATAAAAACTTTCATATTATAAATGTATCATTTCAAATCAGCTGGAAAAAAGATGAATAAATATAATAACTAATTTTGCACAGCTGGGTAAACACTTGGAAAAATATGAGTCTCTGCCTCAGACAAAAAACAGATGTATTAACATTTAAGTTCTTTTTAACATAAAATTATTATAGTCAAACAGAGGATTGTGTTATTTTAATATTTAAGAAAAAAGAGATACTACTTAGGTATAAGAAATCCAAAATTATAAATTTATATAACTGTATATTAATTTAAAAGCTTTTAAGTCAAAAACATTATGAACAAAGTTAAAAGATAGCAGAAATACATCACAATGTATATAAGATTCTAATATTATGTACGTTAGGATTATGTTATATTAATACAGAATAGATTGGTGGTTGCCAAAGGTAAGAGATGGGAGGGGTAGGCAAAATGAGAAAAGAGGGTCAAAAGATATAAACCTCCAGGTATAAAATAAGTAAGAAAAATGTAATGCAGAGCATGATAACTATAGTTAATAATAATGTATTGTTTATCTGAAGGTTGTTAAGAGAATAAATCTTACAAGTTCTCATCACAAGAAAAAAATGTGTAACTATGTACATATGGTGACAGATATTAACTAGACTTATTGTGATCATTTAATAATATATACAAATATTGAATCATGTTACACATATGAAAGTAATGTTAATTTTACCTCAATAAAAAAAGAAAGGAATAAAAGAAAATGTTTATGCAAAGAAAACAATACAATAACAACAACATGATGAAAAAGTAACTTACAGAGAATATATTTGCAAACCATATATCCAATAAAGGGTTAATATCCAACTAAATAAAAAAAAAACTGATTAAAAATGGGCAAAAAACCTGAATAGATATTTTTCCAAGGACATATAAATAGCCAATAGATACCTGAAGAGATGTTGAACATTACTAATCATCAGGGAAATGCAAATCAAAAACGCAATGAGATTATCACATCACACCTGTTAGAAGGGATTCAATAAACATTCCATGTTTATTGCAGCATTATTCACACACAATGGAATATTATTCAGCTATAAGAAAAAAGAAATCCAGCCATTTGAGACATGGATGGAACTTGGGGCATCGTGCTAAACGTAATTAGCCGGACAGACAAATACTGAATAATATCACTTATATGTAGTATCTGAAAAAGCCAAGCTCATAGAAACAGACAGTGCAATGATGATTACCAGGGACTGAGGGACAGGGGAGTCAGGGAGGTGTTGCTGAAAAGTGCAAACTTACAGCTAAAAGATGAAGAAGTTCCGGAGTTCTAATGCACTGTATGGTGACTAGAGACAAAAGTACTCTGACTATATATAATTCAAAGAGCCTGAGACTTGATTTTAAATGTTTCTCACCACAAATGATAATTATGTTCTGTGACAGAGCTGTTAGCTAATACCATGGTGGCAAATCATTGCAATATATGAATGTATCAAATCAACACATTTTATACCTTAGACATATACAATGTTAAATGTCAATTAAATCTCAGTTAAAAAAAGAAAAGAAATATGAAAAATTCCTTAATTTTAAGAATTCATATAAAAATAATAAGACCATATTGTCTTTTAACCTACTAGATTGGCAGTTTTAAAGTTTTAAGATACATGGTGTAAGACAATAGACACAGAAATATTTTTTTAATAGATTTTGTTTATTTGACAGAGACACACACAGTGAGAGAGGGAACACAAGCAAGGAGAGTGGGAGAGGGAGAAGCAAGCTTCCTGCCAAGCAGGGAGCCCAATGTGGGGCTCAATCCCAGAACCCCGGGATCATGACCGGAGCTGAAGGCAGATGCTTAACGACTGAGCCACCCAGTCACCCCAGAAATATTTTTGATAGCTACATAGTTTGAAAACTTCTTTCAGGAGAGCCATCTCATTACTTTTTAGAATTACATACTATTTGATTCAGCAATATATGAGAAAATAGTCAAAGAAATAATAGAACAAAGGTGTAAATACAAAGATATTTATTGAAATGTTACAATAGTAAAGGAAAAAATAGAATGTTCATCATGGAAATAATACTAAATAACTTCTTAAAACAATCACTTCTGTATTAACTTGGAAAGGAGTCCACAAAATACCTTTAAGTTAAATAAGCACATGCATCCTTATATACATATTATGTATAGTTATGATTATATGTAAATATATATGAATAATTTCAAAGGATGGAAGGAAATCTACTAAAACATTAATAGTAAATAGCTTTATAAGGTGAGATTACAGGAGAACTTCAAATTTTTCCATTTTATAATTTTTACCATGATTTATATTACTAAGAAAACATTTTCCATTTTGAAACAAAAATGAGGAATAAATATAAAATTTTATTATTTTGAACAGAGTCATTTGACTCACATTTTTATTCCTGTCTTTCCAATGAAGTCACTGACCTAAATAAATATTTATATCATCTATGAGCAGCAGCAAAATAGATGACTTTTTAGAGCTTGTGAATAAAATTGTGATTAAATTATAAAAAAAATTATAAAATTGTGATTTAAAGCAAAATAAACTTTTAATATTGGAGCCACAATAAAGCAGAATTTTGATGGTTTTAAGAAAAAACTTCTAACAAAGCAACCTCTATAGCTGCAAGGTATCTGAAATTCTTTTTTTTTTTTTTTTTTTTTGACAGACAGAGATCACAAGTAGGCAGAGAGAGAGGAGGAAGCAGGCTCCCCACTGAGCAGAGAGCCTGATGCGGGTCTCAACCCTAGGACCCTGGGATCATGACCTGAGCCGAAGGCAGAGGCTTTAACCCACTGAGCCACCCAGGCGCCCCAGTATCTGAAATTCTTACCAAAAAAATTCTATATACAAAGGAAAAAATAATTAGGTTTATGTTTTTGATTAATTTGATGATTCATATTGAACAAAAACTGGCAGAAGATAAAATACAGTCAGTGACTTAATATGTTATAGATAACAATGACTGAATTTAATATCAGAGGCTTGTCAACTAGTTTCGGCATAAGTATTCATTTGCTCATTTACATCTTCTAGCTACTCATGGAGGTAATTTACAAGATCAAAAGAATGAATTTTCATTAGATTTATCAAAAGCAGCTGGATTTGTTCTCGCTGGCAAAGACACACGTTGGTTTTAATGGAAAGAACACATATAAAGGGGGGCCTGACTGGCTCAGTTGGAAGAGTTTGCAACTCTTGATCTCAGGGTCATGGGTTCAAGCTCCACACTGGGAGTAGAGATTACTTAAATAAACTTTTAAAAAAAGGAAAGAAAGAATAACATTTGTATGCCAAGTGACTATATTTTGTTAGTCTGCTCATACATTATGACAATACTGTAACATTTTCATTCATAATATAATCTTACTAACACAACAAAAAGGTATGCACATTTTTTCATACACAAAGGAACACATTTAACACACTGTATATTAACCTAAATGCAATTCCATGAAATCAAACCAGTCAGTCAACCAAGTGCATCTTTTAAATAAATATTCTATGCCTAGCAGTGTAAAATATTTTTATGTTCCAAACATACAGTTACCTCCTCAAACACAACAGTTAGTAAAAAAAGCACTGTACTACATAAATAATGTTTACAGTTTTTGAAAGTTCATAGTTATATAACTATCCTTTATATCAATCTCAGGTTTCATCTTGATAGAATAACAAAAGGGATTTTGTGACAAATATAAAGAATATCTATTTGAAACAGTGTATTTACCACATGTTCTCCAGAGCAGAAATACTGAGTAGAATATTTTTATCTAGAAGATATGGGACTCTGTGTTGAATTCATTTTGTGTGATGAACAATTTAATTCCATAAACAAAATCTTAGTTGATGATCTCTATTTAGTAAACTAATTTGTAGATGCAACCCCAGGTTATAGAAGCAATATTCCTAACGCCTAAATCTACTCAATAACCAAAGTGCCTATTTGTCATTTTGATTAAAAGTGGAAAAAGCAGCCAATTTGATGAAAAAATCAACTAACAGTTATTTGATTTTAAAAGCCAAAGCAATACGGTTCTTGAGTAAATTTCCACTGTCAAATTTCTCACATTGGTTAACTCTAATTGTCTCAGGATAAAATGATTAATTAGGTTGAATTTTTAAGAAACATTGTGGAGGAATAGAAATATTATAAATAAGGAAAAAAGCATAAGAGAAGAAGAATAATTTTTCCAAATCCACAAAGGTGATAAATGCTGGATTCAAGTTTAGAACCCAAGTTTCTGACCCCAAACCAAGCTTTTCCCTCTTCACTATGCTTTTTCCACAGAGATCAAACCTGTCTGTAAGTACAACGTAGACATGTTCAGCAATATAAATTTATCTCCAAATCTTTGAATGTTACATATGAATTACTCTATTTTTAAAAAACTAGTACAAGTAGGTGGAGCCCTACTTTTAATTTTTTAAAGGATTTTAATTTACTTATTTGAGACAGAGAGAGAGCATACGAGCAGGGTAAGCAGCAGGCAGAGGGAGAAGCAGATTCACTGCTGAGCAGGGAGCCTGATGTGGGGCTTAATCCCAAGACCCTGAGATCATACCTGAGCTAAAGGCCAACAAACAACTGAGCCCCCCAGGTGCTCGGACTATAAGATTTAGAAATAATAACCCATCTCTTCCATGCAGTTAGCTAATAATCTTTTAAATTCTCTATAGTGACCAAAAAAAAAAAAAAAAAAAGAACAAAGAACAAAATATTAAGAAGATAAAACTTCCTGTTTCAGGTGTATCGGGTAGTCGATTCAGCTTCCAAGTAGGCTGGGGAAAATTGCTTTGTCTGCCTCAGACTCAGTTTTCTCAGCAAGAAAGGATCTAAAATACTGAGCATTTTATTGCTATTTCTTCCAGGGCACTATTAATACTCTACTCGCATAAAGGAGCTACTGCATCTTGTTATAGGGAACAGTTTTTCCATTACCCTAATTACTGCTCCGAGTACACTGGTTTGTTTTGAATTTTTTGAATAACAGTACTGTATTCTCTATTATTCTAGGTTCCTATGGTTGCAGTATTCTACCTATTTCCCAGTAAGCAATGTAATCTCAACTTTTCCATTAATAAGAAATCACAGGTTGGAGAAACTCATTTCCTAATTTGCACTAATGATGATAGGGAGAATTGACAATTACATTTTGTAGATTGGAAGATATATAAACAAACATCATTAAAACTTGAAGATACTGTTTCACTAAATGTACTTTTTCTCAGCAATTGCTTACTTTATTTACATGGACGCCCTTTGCCCTA
Organism: Mustela lutreola; assembly: GCF_030435805.1. NCBI lineage: Eukaryota > Metazoa > Chordata > Mammalia > Carnivora > Mustelidae > Mustela > Mustela lutreola. Next base: position 45,872,059 of record NC_081292.1, read on the forward strand.
ACTGTGCCATGATAGTGAAGTATCACCAAGTTTTAATGACACTTTAAACCATTTAATCTTTTCTAGCAATGATGTGAGACACTCTGATTTTCAAGTCTATGCATTTCTTTTCTCCAGCGGAGCAAGAGCAGAAAGAAAAGATCTAAAATTCTACTTGTAATAAAGCTTTTATTTTAAATGAAGTTCATTAAATGCTGGAATAAGGATAGAAAAAGGACAAAATAGAACAAAGAGGTGTTTTTAACTACAGAATAGACTTTCTATCCCCTGGAAGGATTCAGTTACAGTTCAAGAACCATCAACTCCTATAAATTTAAAAAGTCTTAGTCTGCACCAACACATAAAGAATGGACCATTCTTATTTCTTCAATTTATAAGCAAGAGAATTGAGAAAGAGGAACGAAATGACCGTGCAAGACCATACCATTAATTTGAGCATCACTATGAATTAGTATTCATAGGTCAAACTTAAATTTTTTTCACCTTGGAAAACACATTTTCAATTATAGTTGACAAAAAATAAACTTGTGGTTTGGGGAACATGGAGAGTTGATGAAAAATCACAATGTTTTATCACTCTAGGAAACACTGAAATTATAACTTCTGTTTTTACCCTTTTCTCTTTACACAAGTATTACTCCTGTTAATATTATTATATGAATCTTTATTCTTCAGAGACCTCATTATATGCCACTGGCATAGCGTGCTCAATTTAGGAGTTTGTGTTAAATAAAAATGACTTCGAATTCCAAATTTAAAGATATACAAAAGCACAGGTTTCAAATTTTTACTTCATCAAATTTTAAAGTTAACTTTTAGAGCTAAGTCAAAGAGTTGATTTTGTCTCTAATTTGATGGATGGGCCCCTAAAAGAGTCAGCAATAAGATTCATCTAATCTAAATTTGAATTCATGTTATTATTTGGAATAAAGATAATTCAGACTGCTATTAAGGAATCCATCTAATCAGAGCTCTTGAAGTAAAATTCACAGCAATGGAAATGGGAAATTGAAAAAAGTCTAAAAGTATGCCTTTCTTTTGTGACAGAACTTCACAAGGAGAAACAAAATTATTTTAACATGTAAGACTAAAGTAATAAGTGAAAATAGTATTTTCACTGCAAAAGTGAGAAATTAACAGGAAGAAAACTTCAGGTGAAAGTTTTATATATATGTAAAGTTACATATGTATCCTGTTAGAAACAAGACAACTGGCCCACAATGGAATCCTTATGTTAAGCCCATGTCGCCAAACCAAGACTTAACTTGATCGTAGTTTCCACTCTCCTGAAAATGTAATCTTAAATGAATCACTCAGGAATTGCCCAATCAGCATTAGTTAACTAATCTGCCTGATAGACTTTTGCCATCCTCTAAAGAAGAGTAATCTTACAATAACCAACCTGCTTTTTTTTATGTAGTATAACTTCCTGGTTCCTGATTCCTTCTCCCTACAAGTCTCACTTTGTACAGCAACTCAGAGCTCCTTTCTGTGAGGAGAACTTTCTGTTCAAATACATTCTTGAAATTTTTAACATACTTCAGTTTATCTTTTAACAGTTCTGGTATCAGAAGAGGGAACCAAAGAAAACTCTCGAAGGTCCCCAGGAACATCAAGCAACCAGATGTAGGTACCTGTCGAGCCCCTGGAGCTCGCTGTTTTCTCACTGCCTCTGAAGGTCATGGTAAGTCCCATTCAGATCCTAGCTCCACAGCTTTTGCATTATGAACATCAGACATCGAGCACTTCTTTTTCCAAACGGAGTCCAGAAACTGGCTGGAGTCAGACTGGGCCAACTTAGAAATCAGACTGGGTCCAGAGATAGAATGGGTCCAACTTGGAAATCAGACTGGATCCAAAGATGGACTAGGTCTGACTGGGAAACTGGACTGGGCCTTGAGTCAGCCTGCGTCCAACTTAGAAATTGGAAGGGGTCCAATTTAAGATGGACTTTATTTGGTGTGAGGCCTAGGATGAGTAAAATTTTAAGGCCAAGTGAGCAAGTTAACTTTACCAAAGAAAATCTTTAATTACAGTGGCCACAGTGGAGAACTTTTAACCTAGATAAGCTTATCCATTTATGAGGTACCCTAGAGAAAAGGAAGTCTCAGCCAAAGACTCACCATCAAGTGTAGAAGGAAATTTATTTTTCCTCCTCTACGGTTTCTGGTAATTAGGATGAGACCTACTGGGACACCCCCAATCACACCAAAGCCTGCAGACAGGATCTTGAGAAAACTGGCAGAAGCCAGCAAAGGGCAAGAATTCTCATCAAAGTCAGCTCTCCCCAATCTGTCTGTTTCAGGGGTGGCAGATAGGTAGGAGAGCAGGAAAATAGATTGGAGACTTTACTGTGTCATTTTGCAAAGCTAGGAGAGTACGAACTACCTTGAATTAAGGTCTGAGTGCTTGTGACAAGACCTGAATGGGTTGCTAAAAGATGGAATTCCTGGGCAAGTGAGGAGAGCATAGAAGGGGATGTTGTGATGAGCAGTGAAATGGACAAAATGCCCCATGCCATCCAATCACTAATACAAAGGAAAGCAAAAGCACAGTAATATCAACCCCAGCCAGTGGGACAGCTCCAGTTCAGGAAACATTCATGATGAGAGAATATATACTCCTGCAATGCTTCATGATAAAACTGCTAAATTCCAAGGAAAAGGCCAGGGAAAATATTCAGGCATGGTTGGTGTGCTATGGAATATGGCAGGACAATGGCATTTCTGTAACTGGGCAGGAAGCAGAGAAGACGGGAACATTGTCAAATACCCTGCCCTCCGGCACCAAGTGCATGGCACTCAGGGGACTCAAGATACTCACATACAGACTGGATTATTCTAGCCTGCAGGAAGTCTTGTTGCAATGAGGAGGATCTCCCTGGGCATGTGGTACCCTGAAAATCTATGGAGGAAGTACAATAAATTCTTGGTTAAGAATGAGAAAGGCTGGGGTGCCTGGGTGGCTCAGTGGGTTAAAGCCTCTGCCTTCGGCTCAGGTCATGATCTCAAGGTCCTGGGATCAAGCCCTGCATCTGGAATCTCTGCTCAGTGGGGAGCCTGCTTCTCCATCTCGCTCTGCCTGCCTCTCTGGCTACTTGTGATCTCTGTCTGTCAAATAAATAAATAAAATCTTTAAAAAAAAAAAAAAAAAAAGAAGAAGAAGAAGAAGAACGAGAAAGGCCATCTCTAACTCTGCCTTTGAAGGTGCTGTTCCAGCGTCATTTACTTTAGGAATGAAAGCCAAGATATTGCAGTCTGCTCCTACCACCTAGTATGGGATGCCAATCTGTGCTGAGCCCAGTCATGGAACAAGATATTTATCATATTGGACAACTCACTGCTGATCTGGGGGAAATTGACAAATTCCAGGAATAGGCTGTAGGAAAGACCCAAGACAAAGAGGGAACTTGAAAAACCAAAAGGTTATTCCAACCCCAGGACCTTTAGAGAGTCTGACCAACTCTAAAAATTGTTAATGATGGGGCACCTGGGTGTCTCAGTTGTTAAGCATCTGCCTTCGGCTCAGGTCATGATCCCAGCGTCTGGGATGGAGCCCCACATCAGGCTCCTTGCTCAGCAGGAAGCCTGCTTCTCCCTCTCCCTCTGCTGCTCCCCCTGCTTGTGTTCCCTCTCTCACTGTGACTCTATCTGCCAAATAAATTTTTTTTAAATCTTTAAAAATTGTTAATGCTTCAGTTTACATTTTAACAATTCACACTCATATATGCATGTATACTTCTAGGTATACATGTATATATAGATTCTATATGGATATATATATTTATATACATAAACATACATACTTCATATGTGTGTACAGATTAAATAGGTACATAAATCTTCTTCATTCTAATTTTCATCACATGTTAATCCCCTCTCACTGAATCCTAAATTTTACATTATTAGGACACACTTAATATCCAACAAAATTCCTAACCAGGCTAGGATTTCTGATCACTTGATCTTTGCCTACATAAAAAAACATTACTACTACTAATAAAAGGTTCACAGTTTGGGTTTAAAGTAATATTGAAAAATCTAGTCTTCTAACTATTAACAAACAAAACTCTTCCAGTATTGCTCAGCAAATAAAAAGTAACTTATTTCAGTTGTTTTGCGAGGGCTCTCATTTTACAATTTCTGATAACTGCAAAAGGAAATAATTCTTCACTATTTACACTTCACACCCACTAATGCTAATGAAAATGCCAAATTCGTCGTATTACTGGAGTCCCCAAAGTGGCTAGCTGAAAATAAGTATAGGTGATGACATGGTAAATTAATCTTTTGGTGGTAACTCCACAGCTGAATAACAAATTTGCACTTGCACATTCTAATTATGCTAACTAGTTTCCCTATCATCCCCCATGGCAGTACAGACCTAGTTCAAGTTCACAGGGGTCAAGTGATGAACTAGTTAACCTTTTCAGGATCTGTATTTTAGTTACTGCTTTTTTCCATGTAACACTTTATTGAGATGCCCATCATATAATATATTTGTTTTTGAATCACATGTAATTGACCTATCTCCATAGTAGAAGCATTTAGAATTACACAATCCAGAATTTCCAGTATTCATTTCAGGGCCATTACTTTTTATTAAAGATCCTTCTAGCTCCAATGTGTTACTAAAATGACGATTTTTCTCAAGGGATAATTATGACCTCTTGGATACTAACAAATACATTAATGGAATTACGTACATGTAAGCAAAACTTTTTATTTCATTAGTTGAGATCCAAATGTTCTGAACTCAAAATAATTTTTGTTTTAAATTAACAAACACATTTATTTTACATAAAAGCCAATGACTTCTTTTGTCCTGAGGATTATCTAGTATATACAAAATTTATATGGGCTAAATATTAGGAATGTTTTTGTAACTAGTCACAGTGATCTCAGCAAGCTGAACATAATGTAAACATGCTGATAACAGAACCCTGTCTCGAGTTCTTAAACACTACTTAAATATATTCATTCTATGTTTATGAAGAATGCTCTTCTCTGTCTCCCTCACCACCCTCTTCCCCCACTTCTCCTATAGGGACTATGTGGATAAATTAAAATTTATGCTTGAAAATTCAAATTATGAGATAAAATAAAGGTAAATAGGTCTAAAAAAAAAAAAAGAGAAAGAAAATTCCATATGGAAAGATCATGGAATGGACATTCAAGTTGTGGTGCTCCCATGTCACAATCCCCTTCAGTGGGGAAGATTTTCCAAGCTGCTAGTTTCAGAATATCATACAATTTTTAGAGTTAGAGGGTACCTTAAATGCCAATTAGTCCAACCCTTCTTTTGTTTCCTGAATTCCATCTTCAGTGGCCCATGATATAGAATATCTATCTACCAAGATCCCATTTCTGGAGAGTCTTGACTTTTAATACTTTTCTCACTTTAAAATTCCTAAATTTTCTATCCATTTGGCTTTCTAAAGTAACTTTTTAATAAAGGCAAGATGGCAGGCGGATAGTATAGGACATTTAAAGGGCTAAAGAATCCAGCAATCCCGAAATACCAATGAGAGCAGAAGAAAAAGGTGGGGGAAGGCCTAGAAAAACAGTAAACTTTTAGACAATAATCACTGTTCTGCTCCCTCTGGCCTCTGAGCCTTCAAACATACTGTTCCTTCTGCCCAGGACACCCTCTGCCATTACCAACATACCAACACCACCATCCCCCTGCATCCACCACCATCACGAGGCCCCCATATTTACCTTCAATTCTACTTTTATCTAGTACTTTCTTTCATGTGCTTATACACATCTCCTCCAGGAATCTTTCTCTGCCCCAACTGACTGAATTGGGTACACTCCGTACTCTCCCATAGTACTCAGCATTATCTATTCATAGCACACATTATATTGTGTTGAAATTCCTTGTTTACTTTTCTGTGTCTCTAACTAAAGAATAAACCCCTTGAAAATAGAGATCTTATGACTTAGCATTGCATCCCAGCTTCTACACAGTGGAAGGCACATAATGATTGTTAAAAAACACCTTTATTAACAAATTACAAGCCAGTATTTGCTTTTCAGTTTCACTATTTTCCATGGAAAAATATTTCCAATTATATAAATGGGATAGATTAGAAAATGGGATTTGATTCATTAAAAATCATTTTAAATCAACTTCATTAGCACAAATATATTTCATAACGAGAAAAATGACTCTTTAACTACATATGTTTGCATACACACACACATATACATACTTAGTGCCTATTTATAGATAAAGCTCTGTCTACTCATCTTCAAATAATTTTTAAACAATGCTCATCATCATTAACATTATGATTATTGGTGATTTAGTTAATTTGCATTTTCATGATCAAAAACCATAGTGCTGGGTACAGTATCTCTAAGTAGATTCTAATTTCCTTCCATCTATCTATCAAGATATTTGTTTACTGCTCATCATTGCTCTCCCTGGGCACATACATGATGTTTTCTGGGGGGGAAATTTTTAACAGCATTTTCTTTGAGGAAATTAAGATCATAATGTAAAATCTCTCAGTCTGATTTAGCCCTTACTATACCAAAGCTCTATTATTCCAAGAAACAAAACAGAATTCATTTTTCAAATTTTCCCTGCTATTAGAGAACATGAACATTCTTTCTTTTTTTTTTTTTTTTTTTTTTTTGCTACTAGGGAACATTCTTAATGATCTTTTCCAGTAGATATACTAGCAAGGTGCTAGAATAAAATTTGTTTTGTGTAAGATGGATTCTTTTTCTTTGCTTTTGTTTTGTTTCATTACTAATTATCTTTTTTTACTCTCATTTTTGTAGGGGCTTTAAAATACTTCTTTTTACCTCTTCCATGAAAACTTTTTTCCCCAGGAAATTTCTTGATTTTTGTGTCATGGCTAACTGGAAGGGGATATCCTCAGAGTAACTGAGACTGCACTCAACTTTAATAATCACTAAGTACCTCAAAAACATGAAGAGCTCTTATTATGATCAGTTGCCCTCACCTTCATGGTTTACTTCACACTGGCATTGTCTGCAATGCAGAAATCCAAACATCATTCAAAACAGCACCTCTAGTTAATGAATTGTGGCCCATGAGTGGAAATTAAAAATAACCATCTAACAATCATGCACCAATAAAATTGCCATAGAATTTTGCTATCATAAGGGACATGGGAATTGTTTCCCCAGTCAATTATAATGGATCAGGATGAATGCATCTTAAGATAAGAATCTTGACTCTAATTGAACACATTAATATGTTAACCTTAATAGATGCTTATTATAACTGTATTAATTACTAACTACTTGATCTGGCCAGCACCTTTTCAGGCTCTTTATCTGTGGTTTCTTTTTTAATCTCACAATACCATGAGATAGATATCACCATTTTTACATATCTTAGAACTAGTCTTAACCAAGGTCACAAAATTAAACAGTAGCAAAATCAGGATTTTAAGCCAGTCTTCCTAACTACGAAGGCTGTGCTTTTCCTATTATCCTACAGTTCCTCATAAGGAATATGTTATCATTTAATGAATAATGAAATAACAGTAAAAAGAAGTTGATTTATTTTTAATCTCACTATACACTGGGAAAGAAATTGTCAGACTGGTTAAAAAAGCAAAACCCAACAATATGCTGTCCAAAAGAACAATACCTTATATTCAAAAACTACAGATAGGTTGCAAGTAAAAGGATAGAAAACACGTATAATGTGCAAAAACACGTATAATGTGCAAAAGTAACCATAAGAGTAGAGTAACATATTAACATCAAATTGACTTTTTTTTAAATTTTTATTTATTTATTTATTTATTTGACAGACAGAGATTACAAGTAGGCAGAGAGTCAGTCAGAGAGAGGAGGAAGCAGGCTTCCTGCTGAGCAGAAAGCCAGATGCAGGGCTCGATCCCAGGACCCTGGGATCGTGACCCCAGCCGAAGGCAGAGGCTTTAACCCACTGAGCCACCCAGGTGCCCCAAATTGACTTTTTTTAAAAAAAAGATTTTATTTATTTATTTCACAGACAGAGATCACAAGTAGGCAGAGAGGCAGGCAGAGAGAGGGAAGGGAGCGGCTCCCCATTGAGCAGAGAGCCAATGTGGGGCTCAATTCCAGAGCCCCAGATCATGATCTGAGCTGAAGGCAGAGGCTTTAACCCACTGAGCCACCCAGGTGCTCCTCAAATTGACTTTAAAATAAGAAATATTATAAGAGACAAGGAAGGAAGTTTTATAATGATAAAATCATCAATATATCAGGAATATATAGCAATCATAAAGGAATACACACAAGAAGAGATTGTTCAAATACATGAACAAAAACTGACAAAGTTAAAAAGAAAAAGAGATAACTGAACACAAATAGTTGATATGTTAATAACCCACTTTCAGTAATTGAAAGAACATCTACATAGACATTCATCAAATATACAGATGATATGAACAACAGTATCTACCACTTGACCAAACTTACGTTAAAGCAGACTATTCATCAACTGTGGAATACATGGCATTTTCAATGCATATGGAATATTTTGGATAGATTATCTAATAGGCCATTAAGCTAGTCTCAATAATTGTCAAAAGACTGAATTTACACAATATATATTCTATGTCCATACAATTAAATAAGATATCAAAAGCAAAATAAAACTGAAAATATTTATAAATTAGACAATGCACTCTAAGTAATGCATGGGATAAAAATTCACAAAAGTAATTTTAAAATATTTTGAACTAAATGAAAACAAAAGTACAACATATCAAAACCTCTGGGATGCAGCTAAAGAAGTGTTTAGAGGGATATTTATAGCTTTAATTTTTAAGATTTTTATTTATTTGACACAGGGAGAGAGAGAATACAAGCAGGAGGCATTGCAGGCAGAAGGAGAGGGAGAAACAGGCTCCCTGCTGAGCAGGGACCCCCCCCCCCATGTGGGGCTCAATCCAAGGACCCTGAGGTCATGATCTGAGCCAAAGGCAGACACTTAACCAACTGAGCCACCCACATGTCCTATTTATAGTTTTAAGCACCAATATCTAATTAGAAAAAAAATATCAAACTAAACTTCTTTTTTTTTTTTTTTTTTTTGTATTTTATTTTTTTTTTTTTTTGGTGATTTCTTATTTATTAAGATATTAATATCTGCATGTACCTTTATTTTTTTTTATTTTATTTTATTTTTTAATTTTTTTATTTTATTTTTTTTTTTTATAAACATATATTTTTATCCCCAGGGGTACAGGTCTGTGAATCACCAGGTTTACACACTTCACAGCACTCACCAAATCACATACCCTCCCCAGGGGTGGGATTATCAAACTAAACTTCTATCATAACAACCAGAAAAGGCAAATTAAGCAAGCAGAAAGAAAATAATAAAGATTAAATTAGAAACAAATAATAAAGATTAATTTAGATTAAACTATAAAATGAAAACCAATAGAGAAGTATCAATGAATTCCAAAGTTGGTCCTTTGAAAGTATCAACTAAATTGGTGAGCCCTTACCTATACTAATCTGGAAAATAAGGAAGAAGATCCAAATTACCAAAAATAAATAAAAATGGTCATTGCTGGCATTCCTACCTAAATTAAAAGCATTATAATAGGATATTATGAACAATTTTCTGCCAACAAATTAAAAAATATAGGTGAAATAGACAAATTCCTAGAAAGATACAAATTACAAAAAGAATTATCAAGGAAAAGCAGAAAATCTGAATAGTTCTATAATAAGTAATGAAGTTGAATCCATAATGAAAAAGTGTTCCCAAAAGAAAATCTCAATCTCAGAAGGGGCTTTATAGATGAATTCTAGAAAATATTTAAATAAAAAATAATACCAATCCTTTACAGATTCTTCCAGAACAGAGGAGAAAACACTTCCGAACTCATCATCTTATAGGCTAGAAGGACCCTGATACCTAAGACAAATAAAGACATCATAAAATATATTGTTCATGAATATAAATGCAAAAACATTCACAAAAATATAAAATAATAAGGTTTTAAAACTTAACAAAATATTAGCAAACTGAGGGGCACCTGGGTGGCTCAGTCACTAAGGCATCTGCTTTCACCCGGGGTCATGATCCCAGGGTCCTGGGATCGAGCCCTGCTTTCAGGCTCTCTACTGGGCTGGAAGCCTGTTTCTCCCTCTCCCTCTCCCCCTCCCCTGTTTGTGTTCCCTCTCTCTCTCTGTGCCTCTCTCTGTCAAATAAATAAAGAAAATATTTTTTTTAATTAGCAAACTGAACTAAACAATATATTAAACAATTATACAATATGAACAACTTGATTTGATCCTAAGAATATAAAGTTGGTGGGGTGCCTGGAGGGCTCATCAGTTAAGCGAATGCCTTTAGTTCAGGTCATGATCCCAGGGTCCTGGGATAGAGCCCTGCATCAGGCTCCTTACTCAGCTGGGAGTCTGATTCTTCCTCTCCCCCTGCTCCTATACTCTCACTCTTTCTCATTCTCTCTCATGCATGTGCTCTTAAAAAAAAAAAAAAAAAAAAAAAGTACAGTTGGTTTAACATCCAAAAAATCAATATAAATATCATATTAATGAACAAAGGACTAAGAACCACATGTGTGGTTTGTGTGTCTATGTGGGTCATCTCAATTGACAAAAATGTATTTTCCAAAATCCAAAACCAACTCATGCCTTCTTTATTGCAGTATAGTTGACACACAATGTTACATTAGTTTCACACAATACAGTGATTTGATAACTCTATATACATCATGCTATGTTCATAACAAATGTAGCTACCATCTGTCACCTCACAATGCTATTACCATACCATTGACCGTATTCCCTATGCTGTACCTTTCACCCCCCTGACTTGTTCATTCCATAACAGGAAGCTGGCACCTCCCACTCCCCTCTGATAACCATCAGTTTTTTCCTTTATATTTATGGGTCTGTTTCTAATTTTTTTGTTTGCTTTTTCTTAGATCCCACATGTAAGTGAAATCAAATGGTATTTGTCTTCCTCTGTCTGACTTATTTCACTTAGCATAATGCCCTCTAGGTCCATCCGTGTTGTTGCATGGCAAGGTATCTTTTTTATGACTAATATTCCAACACACACACATACCCCACATCTTCTTTGCCTAATACCAATTCATGATTGCAAAAACTCATCATAGCAGGAATAAAAATGAACTTACTTTAACTGATAAAAGATAACTGTGAAAAAAATCTGTAACTAATCTCATACTTAATGGAGGAATACTAAACACTTTCCTCCTAAGGAACAAGGCAGAAATATCTCCTGTCACCAGATCTATTCAAGTTATGCTGGAGATTCTAAGAGGTGCAATGAGAGGGGGAGGCAAAGGTAAGGGGGAGAGAAAAAAGGAGAGGGAGAAAGGAAGGAGATAGAAGAAAAGGAGAAGAAAGGGAAAGGTGCAAAGGAAGTGAAGCACATATGCAAATATCCTAGAGAAAAAGGGTCCTGAAGAACTAAAAAGGATTCAATACAGATGGGGCACAAAACATAATAGAACAAGTGTGCTGGAAAGAAATTTATTCTGGAAAAAAGTCAGATATCAGATGTTGTTAATGACTTTGAAATTCTTGAACAGTACATACTCATTTCATTGATTAACTAGTTATCCATTTTCAATTTCCTAGGACATTTTTTAAAGGCTAATTTTTTAATTCCTTGCATGTATTGAGAACTTTCCACCTTGCATACTTTTAAATGTTACAAAGGTCCATTGGGGGAAAAAGTACAATTATAAATTCAAAGATATTAACATATAATAGCTTTCTTCTAGTCAGGTATTAATTCAGATTAAAATCAAGATGTGATAAATTTCCTGCCTATTAGTAGCCAAATGTAGTTTCTGAATATAGTTCCTTTTATCCGGGCCTTTAAAACCACTTTATAAATAACTGCTTAATCCAGTTGAGAGGTCAGGCAGAGAAGATAGAGAACAGTAAGCTACTCAAAGTTACTTTACAGACAGAAGTATTATGTCTTGGTGAGAGACCAGGACAGAGCAGCCCAGCAAGATGTACAGCCATGGGGAGCTGCTGATGGGCAGCACTCCAACAGGGAAATACTGAAGAAGGGAAAAGATTGCCCCCTCAAAAGAGAATAACATGAGTAAAGATACGCTGCAGCTATGTAGATTTTTGTGGCTGTAGAATTTAGATATTATGGGAATGGTGTTAGAAATAAGACTCCGAGTATATTGTAGAGATGTTTGTATTCTAGGCTGAGGGATTTAAATTCTATCCTTCATGTAAATAGGTACCCACTAAAATTGCGTCATGGAAATTAAATTGCATCAATTTTAAAATACCTTTGGTTTAAGATACCTGATTATCATGTCTCAACTTGCCAATTGTGGAATACCAGCAGAGATATTAAAATGTAAAAAAATATGAAGTTTAGAACTGATGTAAGTTATCAATTGCTGAAGCCTGATAACTTTAGATATCTAGGTAGGAAAAAAAAACTTGATAAAATCTATCTTCTATGTTTTATATCCCTTTCTCTTCATAAATCAAAGGATTCTGTGTCTGAAAAGGTAAAAAGACTGTTAAAGAAAATGAAAATATTTGAATGGTATTTACTAGTATTTGTAGCTCAAGAGGTTAAATAATGGGTTTAATGAGGCCATGGACTTCAGCATTATCCTAAGTAGGCCAGTTAATCACTAAGAAAAATCATTTTTGCTCAAGGCCATAGCCTATACTCCCACTTGGTATCTATTTTGAAAATGCACACTACTAACCACAAAAACAACAGGCCAAGCAGAAGCACAGTATGAACAAATGAGAGAGCTGGGAAGGATGACAGAAGTTATAGAGTAAAATTCTCCCCAGTGCATATATCCCCTCGACAACCCTCCTCACAGGCTGCCATTCAGTTTCCACCGGCACATTCTTTCCTGCTACACAGCAACCCTCGTGAAGACAGACACTGTCTGCCTTACCACTGTAGCCTCTTAAATCATATACTGAGGTCAGGAAATATTTCTGAACAAGTGAGTGAGCATTATTGTGGGGGAATTGTGCCACCACGTACCAGTGCTCATCTTTGGGGGAGAGCTCCAATCGAAAGAGAAGTCTGTTGAAACTGCACTAAAAGCCACCTCTGGTACCTTCTGGTAAAGTCTGTCCCTTCTTCCTTATGTCAGCCTTGCAAATACTTACAGGTGACTTCTCCCAGCCAAACTTTGCTATTTCATTCCACAATTTGCCACATGCCATGGTTTCCAAAACGTTCTACTGTCCCCTATATGAGCTACTTCAGATCACTTCTTTTTCTAAAACTGCGGCACCCAGAATGAAATATACTTCTTTCCCGTTGTCGCCTAGCTAACCCAAAGTACAGAATTCTCCATGACTAAATCTACGCAAAATCCTGCAATACTTGGGGACAGCACATCAAATAGCAAGATGATGCTGATAAGGTGTCCTTCCGAGAATATAAGTGGGTAAAACCATGAACTCCCTGCAAGAAGGTTTAATTCATTCATTAAAGACACTTCTATGAGGGGGTAGAATGCAGAGAAAGTGATATTGCCCTTGCAACTGGATCTACACTAAAAGATTTCTGGGAATTTTCTTTTCTGAATGGAAGCTAAGTACATTCATTAAACCTGGGAAGTTCTGAGTATTCCAATCTGCATAGTGAATTGGAACTGCAGTAGCCTGAATATGAATGGAGATGAGGTAATTCAGTAACATGAAATGGGAAATGCAGTTTAATTACCCTGGAGAATATTTTTGCAAATAAATTACTTCTACTTTTATGACAATACCGGATCACAAACTCATTCACCTTAATGTTGGGTAACAGGACTATAAAGCAAGTCATAAAAATGCTTTGTGAGCAATGCTGACTTTAGAAACCCCAATCTTATGGAAAAATCTCTTACTATTAAAATCATTTGTAGTTCAAAAATCCTAGACATGAAAGGATTCCCATGCATTTTAGAAGATCCTTCTTTTTTTTTTTTTCCAAAGATTTTATTTATTTATTTGACAGAGACCACAAGTAGGCAGAGAGGCAGCAGAGAGAGAGGAAGGGAATCAGGCTCACCGTTGAGCAGGGAGGCCAACATGGGGCTCAATCCCAGGACCCTGGTATCATGACCCGAGCCAAAGGCAGATGTTTTAATCCACTGAGCCACCCAGGCACCCCTTAGAAGATCCGTCTTACCTTAATTAAGGAACCAAAGAATTTGGGAACAGTAGTAAAAAGAATTTCTCATTTCTTCAAATCTATACAAAATATATACTTTACTGGCACTATAAAGTAGAATTTAATCTAGAAATGGCTGAATATAGTCTGAAAAGAGATATTCTTTTGAAGTGATAGTCTGGGACCTTAAACCAATAATAGTCCCAAGGAAAAATATTGTCTATGGAATTATGTATTTCTCCTATCAAAAAAATTCTATATATATATAGTGAGCATGAACATGTACAAGAGAGGATTTTTTTTCAAGAGAGGAATTTTTATCCCTTAGAAAAACAGAAGGTAAATTTTAATAATAGTGAATGCAAATTAAGAGAAATAATAACCTATTTTTACCCATTAGATTAGCATAAAATTTAAAAGGCAATAACACTCATTACAAATGAGTCTAAGTCATCCTCAGACTCTATTCATTTGACTATGAGTTGCTACAAATTGGGGAAAATAATTTGGAAATGTGTTAAAAATTTAAATACACTGCTTCATTAATAATGTTACTATCGGGGACTCTGTCCTATTGTAATTACGAACACATGTATCTAAGATAAATGGATAGAGGTGTTTGTCACAGCATTATTTGTCACAGTAAAAAAAATAGAAATAACCTAAACATCTATAATTATGGTTAATTAAAAATATTAGACTGTTAGGAAAGTATGAGTTAGATGCTGATGTTAATATAAGAGGGAGGTCCTTGAATTAGTAGTGAAATTTAGAGTGATATACAGAATATAGCCTCTTTTCTGTGAAACCAAATAAAAACAATAACAAACCCATATATGTGTATTTGGATGTTTGTATAAGCATATGGCGTTTAATACTGATTACCTCAGGGTAGTGACAGTACTAAGAGGTGATTTAAAAGGGAGCTTTAGATCTCCATAATCTACATTAGTTCCCTTAAAAGCCACTCCACATGAACATAAAAAGTAAAAAGTGTGCTTGCTATTTGTACACAGCTACAAGAAAGACACCCACTCCTTTCTCACCCTCCCACCCTGAAATCACCGCACTTAAACATTGCCACATGGAAATTCTAAAGTCATCATAGCTTTAGAGAAATGAAATGGAAAAGAGATGGCCTTCTCATGTACATCTTTTTTAAAAATCCATGTAATATTTTAAATGAAACTCATAAAAAAAAAGTTGTGGTGGAACTATTGAAGAATTTATGCTACCGTGTGTGCATGTGTGTGCCTTTGCACCCATCAGGGGGTTAAGAAGTGGGTTTCAGGAAGGAGATTAGTCGTAAATAACAAAAAGCATATAAACGTTAGTTTTCTTTTCATTGGCTTGTTTAATTCATGTGGGGGTTTTTCCTAGCCTTTTTGTCTCAGAGCTGTACCCCAGAGTCTAGACATTGTTAGTATCAATACCAAGAAGGATCGGAGTGCTTCTTCAAGTCATTCCATAGTCAATACTTTCTCACTTCCCTTTCAAAATTTATCTACCAGTATTTGCTTCCAAGATCACATATTTTTCATACAAAGATTCTGCTGCTAATATGGTGGCAACCAGGACATTTCTTAGAATTAGTTTTCCAGGAGTTATCAACTGCTTGCATCAATTAATTGGTCTTTCACTCTCATGACCATTTCACCTTACAACCTGAAGGGCCCTCCATGGAAGAAAGTTCTCTCTGTGCTTGTTATCTAAGTAAAGCTAGAAAACGTAAGCTTCAACTCTCACAGCAGAAAAACAAGGAGGCTTATGCAGACATATTAACTTATGCATTCTTCTATTATATCCGTATGAACAGTCATCTGTATGCATGTAACCATATATCCATAAGTCTAAGCTTCAAGAAGGCAGCCACCATGTCTTTTGGTTTCCAATGTCCAGCAGAGTGCTTGACATAGCAAGTATTAATAAAAGCTCACTGGATGAATATAAATACAAATAACTGAGCATTGAATGTACCCTATTTACTCCAAGAATAGTTATTTTCCTCTTGTGTAAAATAAGAATAATATTATTGTTCCACATAACACTCTCAGTCACTAAAAGTGAGAATCAGATAAAATAACTAAAATGAAAATAATTTGTGTACTGCCAAGTATTATAGAAGAGAGAACTCCATTGAGAAGTTTATTGAAAGAGATCAACTTTCAAATAATGGGTCTCTGAAAAGGATCCACATAAAATATTCCATAAATCCACTACTGGGTAGAATTGTAGTTCAAGAAACACAAATTTGAGGGTTCTCATGGTTAATTCAGAAGGTTAAAAAAATAGAGCTTGGTAAATTCACTTTAATTCACTTTAAGTCTACATTGGCTGCATTTGGATTTTCTCTTATTCCTCCATTTTGCTTTTGTACCATTGTAAATCAGATACATAGGGTATGCCTTTAGAGGACCTCAAGATCTCAAAAGATTCAAAACCAAACACTTTAGAAGTATTTATTTAATAAACTATCTATACTTATTACATATTAAAAATGTAACATGTATTCAGTTAGGTAGGTTTTTCTTTTTTCCAACTCCAATGGTCACTTCCAGTTCCCAAAAAAATCTTCAACAAATATTGCTTGGCATGGAAAGAAGAGATATAGGTGTTAAGGCCCTGAATAGTGTGTTAGCTGGGTCAGTAACTCACCTAGGTATAAACTTAGACCAGAATCTTGGTTTCTTTTTGCTTGGGCTTGTTCCTTCTAAGCTCATAGGAAGTAAACCATAATATTTCTAAGATCACTTCTTTCTCTAACATTTTAAGATTTTATAATTTTATCACTTTCCAGTTATAAGTCTACTTCAAGTTGAAAAAAAAAAACCCCACATAATCCTACTTCATCATGTTGGCAGGTCTTGTTCATTTAAACCATCTTAAGAAACATTCCTAGGATGACGCTCCAGTACAAAATAGAGTGGTTGATAGCAATAAATTAATTGTACACATTAATCAAAGTAACCTAATACTTGCCAAATACTTGCCTAATACTTTCACCTGACTTTGTTCAAATACCAAAATGTCTCAGAGAAGTCTCCTTTCTTCTCTCTCTCTCTCTCTCTCTCTCTCTCACACACACACACACACACACACACACACACCATCTATATGGTGGTATTGTTTATCAGCTTTCCCCTTGCATCTGAAAATCAAAACCTCTTTATGTTATTTCACTATATTATTCAGGAACGAAGATAGTTTATGGATTAGGAGAATGTGGGGGAAAGAGTGTCTGTTTTTAGGCTTCAGTCTCTGAGCTAAGGATCTCCCACCACCTGCTGCTTCCTACACTCTAAAACTCCTGCTCCAGCAAGCTTTCCTGCGAGGAGAGGAGAAAACTGGGAGGGGAAAAAGGTTGATGCGAGCTAGAGGCGGGAATGAGGAATGGGAGGCAGGAGGAGGCGTGGCCCAGCTCCGCTGTCAGGATAAATACTGAGAACTGGGTGCGGGGTGTGGAGAGAACTCGGGAAGACCGCCTGAGAAGAGCAGCACCGAGGACAGCTCCCGGCAGCGCCCGCCCCCGTCTTCCTCCGCAGATCTCTTTCACACACACAAACACACACACACCACACACACACACACACAAACACACACCCTAAGGTTTTTGCTCACCCCACACTCGCACTGACACACACACACGCATACTCATACACGCACACACTCGGCTGTACAATGGCAGAATCCCACCTGCAATCCTCCCTGATCACAGCCTCACAGTTTTTCGAGATCTGGCTTCATTTCGACGCAGACGGTGATTATCTCCTCTCTTTTTAACTGTTTGAAGACCCCCTGTCCCTGCCCTTTTCTATCCTTTTCCCCTCCGCTGAGCCTCCTAATCCTATTTTCCCTCGTTTCTTTACTTCTTCCCCCACCTCCCTAATCTTGTCTCTCCCACTTCCTCTCAAACCATCAACTTGAAAGTTTATATGTTTTTCTATGTTAGCCCAAAACCTTCAACTTTTTTTTCTCTCCAAGAATGCTAATGGGGGGGGGGAGAGTGAGAGAGAAGGAGCAGAGTAAGGGGACACCACACCCTAAAGTTTCTCTGGCTATACTTCACATCCGTACCATCCTTCTTTCCCTTAGGGGGTCCAAACTTTGACGCGAGGAGAGGGCTGCGCTACCCTTTCCGCATCCTTTCAGAGTTAATTAATGTACGGGGGGAGAGAGCTTTGCAGGTTGCCAGAACTTTAGCTGTTATGGAAATTGAAAGGGGAAGAAACTCATGTCTGATACCTGGGTGGCTCTTTGTCTTTTCAGGAAGTGGCTACCTGGAAGGAAAGGAGCTGCAGAACTTGATTCAGGAACTCCAGCAAGCACGGAAGAAAGCTGGATTGGTAGGTTTAAGTTTGCAACCAAGGAAAAAGACCTTCAGCCTTAAAACATAAATATTCTGAAGTTTTCATAATGAGCCATCGGAGATCAAGTGGCTTCCAGGGAATGCAGATTTATTGACTTGAGAAAGGAGAGGAAAAGCACCTTTCCGAACTGTGGGGGAGGGGGGATGAAAAGGGGACAGAAAGAAATCCCCTAAAGGGAAAAACCTTACACTATGAAATCAGAGCTTTTAAAATATAGATTCTGTACTTGTACTTGCTTTAATAATGCTTAAAAGTGAGGGTGCATGAGTCCTTTTAGCAGATCACCTCGTCTTCGATCGAGTTCTACAAGGTAATTTTTAACTTCTCTTTAACTGCGTGAGAAGTGGGGGGTGGAGGGGGCGGAGAAATACATTTCTGCCCCTTGGTGGTCAGGAAACAGATCTGCAGATTATGGATCTCTTGTTTTATTGCTACTTATTTTGAGATTTGATGTGGTTGGACAGATAAGAAAATGTTCTATCTTGACCTTTCTCACTGGGGGAAAGTTGGAAAATTTGTAACATAATAATGAGCAAGAACTTAACAAGAAAGATGTTCGTTTCTGTTAAGAGGGAGAAACCCAAAAGTCAGAGATGTAAAAAGTAAAACAATTTTAAGAATTTCATATATTTTTAAAAAGCAAAGCTATACTCTGATTGAAAACAACTAATGGGGTCTTGAAAGCAAGGTATATTTGTGATTTAAGCCATTAGGTAATTAAATAAATGACAATTCTTACCAATTATGAATAACTTCCTGTGGGCTTAAATTTACCTGTTAAGATGTTCTCAGCATAAAAATAAAGTATACCCGGGTTTAGAACATAGATGGGATGATTGTACAGAGGAAAATAGGACAAGAATTTTACTAGTATACTGGGGTTTATGTAAGACTACATTTCAGAAGACTGTGTTGGATTTGGGCTAGTTAGAGCTTAATGATTTTGGCCTTTTAACTAACTACTGGCTAGAGATTTTACATTACATATTATATATAATTTTTATGTCTTTAGAGGAAAACACAGATGTATGTGAAATTTAGCAAATCACCTTAAGCACTGATGTATGTATAGATATTTTATAAATATGTTACTAACACAGTTACTTTTTTTCTAACTAAATTGAAAATTGTGTAATACACATCTCTGTACAACATATTCAAAAGACTACCAGAGGACTCTAAAATGTATTATAATGTATTACAGAACTATCAGTTGCTAAAATCATGGACCGAATGGATTTAAAACCAGATAACACTCTGGGGATTGTTTTACCCAGATTTGATATTATATAAACCTGGAAGGATCAAATAAAATAGGAAATGTTCTATACACTCTCTCTACACCCTCCCCTCCTTATATATTATCATAAATAAATTCATGTAATATTATAGTTCTATATATCTTTGACTGATAAAGCAAAAACAATTGCTTGTTTCATTTAAAATATCTGTTTGGAATAATCTTACTTGCCATACAGTTTCAAATTAAAACATTGCAATACACTTCTAGTAGCTAAATGATTATATTTTTATTTTTTTAGAATTTTAATATTGTGATTTATTTTCAGGTTAGAAATTCAGATATTTAGAAACTATATTTTTTGAGATTTTTCTTTTCCCATTTAAATATTTGTACTGTTTTGTAAACAAATAACTTCATGTTAGAGTTCTAAAGATTTAAAAGTCTTTTTCTACTGCCCAGGTTCCAGTTTTAAGCTATTGGAAATTCTGATTATTAGGTATTAATCCAAAAATAGCAGACTTGAGCACAGGTATGAGATTATATCAAGTTGCTTAATATGTTGATTGCTGAGTATTTTTCTGGGTTATGTGTATAGGCTTTGGATAGTTAAAATCTAAATTGAGATCTAGACTGAGAGGTTCATGTACTGGACAAACATCACTATACTACTGGCGTCATTGTAGTAAACCCTTTCTTCTTTTTTTGTAGAACATAAAGACTAATCTTAAAAACCAGGTTTCTTTTCATTTCTGGCCACAGGATAACAAATTTCATTGTATTAATGGAAGCACTATTTGGGTTGTCATATTATTACTGTGAAATTTTGAAAATTTCACCAATTATAAGTGAATATAACATTTTTTTAAAGATTTTATTTATTTGAAAGAAAGGGAGAGAGAGCGAGAGCACAAACAGGAGGACTGGCAGAGGGAGAGGGGGAAGCAGGCTTCCTTGAGCAGTGAGTCAGCCATGGGACTCTGTCCCAGGACCTTGGGATCATGACCTAAGTGGAAGGCAAATGCTTAACCTACTGAGCCACCCACATACTCCAACTGAATATAACGTTAATGAAATATAAAAACCCAAAATATTTTCAAAGCTACCCTTTTATACTAAACATGGTAGTTTGTTTTTAAATTTGCATTTTTATAAAGCTTGATTTTATTATCATTGTCATTACATTTTGTACTGTTTAAAACCTAGATTTTGACATAATTACCACCAAACTAAATGTCATGTCTGCTAGTTAAACTAGTGGTACATGTGATTTTTGAGATTTAAAATCAAATAATTTGTTTTTGTTTACTTTAAGGTATGTGCAAAAAACTAAACTGAAGATCCCACTAATGCCAAGGGATGAACTCTTTCCTTCTCTTACTGCTGTAATAAAATTTAATAAACGCAAATTATAATTAAACCATAGAAGAGTTTTATTTCAAAGACTACTTTATAATTAAATTGCTTGATTACCATTTGTTAATTCAGTTCTAAAAATATTTACTTTGGTTCAAAAAGAATTCTGCAATAACTAGTAGTAATGATATTCAGCTTCAATATGAGTCTCGAACTATATTAACCTACCTATCCCTAAAGCAAACTCATGGGCTAGATAATACCATCATCTTGTTATGATAAAAACTGAGACCTTAATACACTTTTCCAAGGACATAGAATAGAATAGGATATTAGTAAAGGCTGACCTATTTTAAATTGGCTTCAGTTGATGCAACAGGGCTATCTAAAATGGGCTATGTTGGAGACCCAAGGGTATAAATTCAACTTCCTGAATACTAGGTCTATATTCAGATCACTAGTTTACAGTTCATAGCCCTCTAATCTGTCAATATGTGAAGAGATTATGTAAGCAATAGAATAGATTGGACAAAATAGTTCAAATGAGATGAAAGCATTCATTTTGTCCCTCTTAAACATATCTTCTTGTACTAAAATACATGGGAGAGAAAACATCTCAGGAAAAAATGGAAACACTGGAAAATTACTCTCTAAGTTATTCTGGGAGGCAAAGATCCTGAACATATAACCAATAGCTTTCAATAAGATCATCAAAATTGTTTCTCTCTAATGAAAGTACAAATTGGTAAAGTCATTTTTTTATCTGAATTTTTTTTAAATTTAGTTGTTCAATGTATTTAATCAGTAAATGCCATTCTGTTTTGGGAACCTGAAGATACTAGAAACATTGAAAAGTGACAATGTGAGGCACTCCAACATTCACATTTCTTGCTTGTCCAAACTGAAAACACCTATTATTACTTCCCATGGATAAACGTGTTAAAATAAGGAAAATGTTATAGGGCAATTAGTTGGAACAAGAATATTTCCTGAAGGAAGCAATGTTTAAAGTACATTATATTTAAATTCACTAACAGTTATGAACTCAGTAATTCTGACTACATTTTCAAAGGAGAGCATATTCTCAAAACTAAAGAAGATAAATCAGTAATTAATTAAGAAATTATAATAGTAACCCTTTCATTTGAAACCAGTAAATACTGTGTATCAGTTATATCTTCAGTTTTCATGAGAATAGTTCATCAGTGTGCATAATTCTAAATGGTTTCAATTCCAGTTTTTCTTTGCAGAAGTTATTAACATATCAGAAGCATAACTGGTAGTTTTTTTTAAATAAACTTCTTACCTTTTGATATAATTTTAGGAGTTATCACCAGAGATGAAAACCTTCGTGGATCAGTATGGGCAGAGAGATGATGGAAAAATAGGAATTGTAGAGGTAAGGAACTTAGTATTTTTCTGATATATTTTTTAATAAATGAGCTTTATTTTATACTTGAATCCAACTCAGACAGGATATGACAAGATCATATTTGATTTGATTTGATTTGATTTGGAGAGGCTTATTTTGCCTAAGTAAAATGTTATCTTCTATTCAAAATTATAAAATCAAAATGCTAAGAAAGAGACCTTAGAGTTTGCCTAATCCAGAGCCTAAATATAATACATTATGAAACCAAAATGTGGAGAGGTGAAATGATTTGCCTTTGGTTATGTGCCTTTTTGCTGGCATCGGTACAGTTAGAAGCCCAGGTCCCAGACACCTGGCAAAGTACCTTTGCCATTACATTACCCTGCCTCACTTGGATAAAACACCTACCAAGTACATGGTTCACTGGTATTTCTTACTTAACAGCATACAGTTTTCTGTGTATTTGTCATCACTATGACGATGGCAGAAAGCTGCATCCTGGTTCCTGAAATTCTATTTTAAAGATTGGCAGTTGACCTTAGTAAAAACAAAGAACTAAAGTTAATGAATATTTTATGATGTGTTATAGGTAAGGATTTCTTCTGAGTCTCTGAAAGATAAAATTGTGGGTGTCAAATCCTATCTTCTGATGAGGACTATTCCTATGGAGGACAAATTTTGTTTATGAGTTAAGGCAGCCAGACTTTGACTATGCATCAGCTCTTCAGCATTCTCAGATTTGTACAAGAGCTGTTGTTTTCCTTACTTGTACTTTCTGAAGCTCTGGTGTCTCAGCTACTTGATCTCTGCAACCTATTAGAAAAATTGAGTGGACAGCTTTGTCCAGAAAAATTAATAGGTGATATTTTAAAATATGCCAAATCAAAAGTATAATTATATTATTATAATATTCTTAGTGTATTAGGTTGTGATGTAGTCTGGCCATCAACAACATGTAGTCATAATTTACCTTCGATTCAGAGAATTAACTTGGCTTTCAATTAATTGATCTTATAGGACATCTGTCATTCAATGTGAAATGCTTATTTTTAAGCAGCTACCTACAAAAGGAGTTAAGAAAGGACATACTATTATTACCTTTGTAATTAAAACATTTCCCTGGAGTATACACTTTCCCCTTTGCCTTTGTATAACTCATTACAATATAAATAATAAATTAACGGTACTGGGACTTACAGATTCACATAGATGTAAACTCATCAAGATACGAAATCATTAAGGAAAAGAAAATAACTTTTAAAAGACCATAAATGAGATGAGGTAAATCTATTCAAAATGAATTGGAAAATCTAAAATCAGTGAAATTATGGATGCGGTTATTTCAAAGCTTGACATATTTTATAATTCCAGTAGAGGAAGGACCATCATCTGATATTTAACATACTTTACCTTAAAGGACTCCAGTGGTCTCAGCTATTTATTTTACTTAATTTCTTCAGTGAGAGTAAATTAAACAATAGTATTAAAAAAATCATGATCCAATTCACATGCATTTCACACTTTTAAAAGGACTCAATGAATCCATTTTGAATCCAGGTTTTACTATACAGGGTAGAGTATCACCACTTACGAATTATAATTTGAAGCCATATTTGAATGAGAGCCTGGGGGCCACTAGCAGATGCATTGTCCTAGAAGTTTGAGGAAAGAAATTTCTCTAGAAGTTTGAGATAATAAACTATTATAGAAAAGTTTTATGTGTGAGTAAAGACAGGTAATAGTCGAGGATAAAGAAGCTAATGGAGGCTAAAATGAAGAATTGAGAAATTTTATAGTAATCACAGTAAGAAAATTTACATTGTATGACAATATACAATTTATAAAATGCATTCTCTCATTTGATCCTGTGACAAAATAAAGGAAGTCTAATTTATAGTAGAAGGACCTATTTTATAGCTGGGGAATCTGTGGCTTCAATAGAATTTGACCAAAGAAAAAATAAGAAAGAAATGGTGAAACAGCCAGAATTCAATCATGTTCCTCTAAACTACTCTACTTTTTTAAAATAATATATAACCTGTGCATCTCTACATTAAAAGAAAATAGTTCCAAGCTTCAGTTGGTTGATTACTTAGGGAAAGGCTTTATGTTTAGCTTGGCTGAACAGGATGCATGAAACATAGAGGAGTTATCTAGCCAAAGCATTTGAAACGTGATTTGAGCACAACTTGCAGAACAGCTGAAGAAGACAGAGTTTAAAGGGAGAAAAACTTTCAAATAAATTCTTATGTGTCTCACTTAACTAACTATCCCAGGACACAGAATTTTTTGCCCGATGAGACTCCTGGGGAAAACTAGCCAAAACTCCTCATTTTAAGGATGAAGAAACTGAAACCCAGAAAGCCTAAATGCTGTGTCC
Organism: Mustela lutreola; assembly: GCF_030435805.1. Lineage (NCBI taxonomy): Eukaryota > Metazoa > Chordata > Mammalia > Carnivora > Mustelidae > Mustela > Mustela lutreola. The sequence continues at coordinate 45,896,925 of NC_081292.1, forward strand.
ATGGCCCCAGTGGCAGGGAGTGACAACAGGTGTATGCAAGCCTAGGTCTGACCATGATTCCAGAATTCTTTTCATTAATCTGAGTTATCAGCCACAGGCAAGAGGAGGGGTAGAATGGAGGATTGGTTGGAGAGAACATTAGAATGGGAGAGCAGAAAGAGGGATCACTGCAGGAGTTCATAGGCATGTTGATTAGGTCTAGAGTGGGTAAGTAGGAGTGAAGAGAGTAAAGAGAGGTTCTGAAAATCACTGGAAAGAAGACATTGAAAGTTAGAGGTTATGTGTCCTAAATGAGGAGAGGAAGAGTGGGAATGCCCAAATTTATAACACATCCTGGTGTGTCCACTAGGAAGTTGAATAAAATGAAGTTCATCTTTTTTTTTTTCCCCCAACTGAACATATATCACTTGCTAAGAAATCCTATATATAACATGGGACACAAATACACACACTCCAGCCAGCCATGATCGAATGGGAAACCCCATGTTTTCCAAAATTTATGATAATCTACCTAGTCACATCAAGATAATGTCACTTTATTGATCAAAGGGAGAAGAAGTTAGTTGTTCCTATATATTTAATAGGCATACAGATGGGATCCTCAAAAACCTAATTAAGGCAAACCAAATGATATTCATGTGGTAGTCTGCTTTCCTATGGAAATGAGCTAAAGTGATTTGACTTTAATTGAAATGTGTTGTTCAAAAGATCAGAAAATGTAGTGATTAATTTTCAGAGTTCTATCCTGAAATGGACTGACCTTGCAAACAACTTGCTTTTGAGATCCAGAAATACGTAAAATGAAGGGTAGTATATAGATGTCGTTCTTCTGAACTTTTAAAATTTCATGTCTTTAGATTTTAAAATTCACATAAATACAGTTCATTTATAAAGAGGTTGTTAATATGAACTCAAAACAGGAGCACTGAAATTTTGAGATACTTTAACAAACACCATGACAGTCGAAAAATGTTCTAAATTTATTCAGGCTAATAGCTTTATTGCAGGGAAGGCTGGTTAAAATAATTAGAAAGGAAGACTGAATGATTCAGCAGATAATATAAGTGCCAGAAAAGAAATTTCTAGTAAGTACAGATATCTCCCTTAGTAGGATATCAACTCTAAGTTTTTCACTTAATCCCTTGGGCAACGTGTGGGAAACTACCATCCTCTTCAATTTTTTTTTTTTTTTTTTTTTTTTTGTATTTGTCCAGGTCAGTACATAACACTGAAAAAAAAAAAAAATAGATCTAAAAGCTATTTTAATCCTAAAACTGTAACATCTCTCCCAGGGAGGCAGACACTATTTTCCCTCTTTTCTTCCACAGTAGGATTTGAGCATGTAAGTTTAGCTATAGTGAATGTAATTTTTCATAGCAGACTACTTTTTCACCTCAGAATTTGGGGAAATTATGAACAGTAAAATCAGATTAAAAACTTCCCTCCAGATAAATAATTTTCAATAATGAGGAAAAGGTTTTTGATTGGAGATTTTAATAGAGCATGATGGTTAAAGATAAAGGCTTCAAAAGTCAAGAAAGTCAGATGGTCCAAAGGCTTCAAAAGTCAAGAAAGTCAGATGGTCGGATTTTTCAAATCTGGTTCACACTAAATGATAGCAATTCATTTATCCTCTCTACCTATTTCTTTGTAAAGAGGGATAGTATATAAGTACCAACATCAAATGTGAGAAACATCAAACAAATACATCAACCTGGCACACTGTAGTAGTTGCTATCATTATTTTTTAAAAAACTGAAAATCTACACCATTCTTCTGAAAACCAAAACTTTTAACAACTTCTTATATAATTTTTCATATTAAAATTGTTAAACTCAACTGGCCTTAAATTTATGTAAGATTATTTGCTTTCCCAATTTCTTGGAATCACTTAATTGCCTAGGAAGAATACTTCTCTGGTTTCCAAATGAAAGAAGTGAATGCTCTGTTAATATGTGTTGAAGGAGGTTAACATGCACCACCAATGTCTTTAAGAATTATGCTTCATGTGTGCTTTGACTTACGTAGCTCAGTCACTTATGCTTTTAGTAAAATTGCCCATTGTGTGTGCTCTCTTTGTAACTAATATTGAAATTTATCACTACATCTCCTTTTTTGAAATTGTGGGAAATAATGTTTGAAATTATCTGCTTCCCTATAAGGTTCTTACCCACAGTGACTATGAATCCCCAGTATCTAGCCCAGTGCCTAGTAGGTTCTGAAACATAGCTCTGTGAGCTACAGCAAAGAATTTCAGCCTGCTCTAAGACATAAGAAGAGGGTTCTACATTATGCCTAGGAATAGAACAAAAGTGTAAAAACCCTGTGACATGTTCAGTTCCCTGGGAAGCAGATCTAAGCCAAAAATGAGCAATAAGTAAATTTATTGGGGGGTGCTCTTAGGACCAATACCTGTTGAGGGGAAATAAAAAGAGAGGACTGGGCAGAGAGAGACAGTGGTCCATGATATAGTCTCGGACTATATAGTAGAGGCTTCAGTCGACCCTACAGCGGACTTGAAAACTGCAATGGCCCCCAGACAGTATCCTTGAGAAGGCAGCGATCTTCAGCCTAGATAATCTCCCAAAGGCACCCCAGAGGCTCTCCCAAAGTAACACTCCCAGCACCTTTTAAAGGAACCTCTGAGTAGAGGATCACAATATCCACCCCAAATCTATCCACAATTCAGTAATAAGTTATTTGAATTCTTCCAAAGGAACTTTAGTTACAGCTTACGGTGACCCTAGGCCATACACCATTGCCTTCTTTCATAAATTCAGTAAGGTATTTACTGACATTTTTACAGGTGCTGGGCAAAGAAACAGTAATAAGACGCAGACCCTATCCTCAAGATGTGTGTAGTTTTTATGTATCTAGGAGAGACCGGCAAATTTTACTTCCCCACTCTGAGTGACAGGTACCAGTGCTTACACCTGAAGCTGAGGAATTCTGGTTACTATCATCTGCCTTCTAATTATTGCCTTGATATTCTTCCCTCTTTTCCAAACCTTAACGAAGTTTTGTGAGTTCATAAAAGAACAGTGAGGCAGCCCAAGGATTAAGAAATTACCAGTAACCTTGGATCAGGCAATACTGAATATTTCCATGGACAGCAGGGACTTAACAAATCTGAGAATAAAGCCACCTTACTTGACATCTTCAATAAAAGACCTCTCCTATTTGTAGAAATGCTCTAAGACACTAGTGCTGGAGAGTTATTGCACCCAGCTCTGAAATTTGAACTTTGACTCCCAGTATATTGATGGAAGCATCAACAGAAGGACCAAAGGTGAAACACACCTTTAAAAAGATGATTTATGTTCACTATAGTTACATCCTATCCACACATATTCATTGTTTCTCTTTTAATGGTTAGCTTGTTTTATTATAATCTTTTACATATTTGAGATACTTTTCTAATGGTTAAAATGGGATGGCTGTATATTCAGTTTAACATGAACAGTTCAAACTTACAGATTCAAAATGTGCATGTAAATATAGTTTGTAATGTTTTAAAAGAAATGAAACATGTCCCAAAATGACATGGGGAAAAAAATACACATTTTTACTATATATGCAGAACAATTTTACCATCTCTATATTTGACATTCTAGAGACCTCTAAATTTTATGCCAGTTATATGAACTTTAATTTTTGAGACAAAGATGGTTAAATTTTCCCTTATTTTACACTTAGTAATTACTTACTAGTTCATTCTTTTATTTTTTTCTGTGTGTAATTTTTTTTTTAAGATTTTATTTATTTATTTAATTGAACGAGAGAGATCACAAGTAGACGGAGAGGCAGGCAGAGAGAGAGAGATAGAGGGAAGCAGGCTCCAGGGAGCCTGATGCGGGACTCGATCCTAGGACCCTGAGATCATGACCTGAGCCAAAGGCAGCGGCTTAACCCACTGAGTCACCCAGGCGCCCTCTGTGTGTAATTTTTTTAAGAAAAGTTAGATTTCGTTGAAAACACAGCTATTAAAATTCAAGCAATATAGAAAATTGCAATGAAGATAGTAAAAACAAATACTACAAATCATGTTAAGTAGGTATTTTTAATGAAGTAAAATTATCAACCAATGCCTAGCATTTAGGTCAGGCATATAATGCACTGAGGACCACCCTAGGCATATAGGAGATTCAGACAAAGCATGGTCCCTGCCCTCCAGAAATGGATGGGCCAACAACACCTTACAAAGTGGTATCTGACAAGTTACATACCAATAACTAAAAGAATTGGCATTAGCTATTTCCTATTTCCCAAATGAATGCTTATGTAAATGAACAACTATACTAGTGACCTTTGTTTCAAAATAAGAAAAGGTCTTCTGAGGAGTCATATTGACATTCTAATAAGATATATGGCTCCATTCCTCAGTTTCATAAGCTGAATGGATCTAATTTGAGGTATTATTTTAAAGACATAAAAACACATAAATTTGAAAAGATACATTTTATATTAAAAAGCTTTAATATACCTAAATGGATGAAATTTTTTTTAAAGGGACATGAGGAGATAGATTTTCCTATAATTTGGTAGAAATTTTGGAACAGATACTGAACTTGAGGTATATCCATACCAAAGGTGCTTGGTCTAAAGTCCAGGGATGAGGGTCCATGCCTGAACTTCAAGGAAATTAGGTGAAGCATTGTATGTGTACTTTCATTCTTTAATGGCGAAGATGTAGTGATTCTAACAAAGTCTCAAAATCCTTTTGAACCCAGTACATTTAAGAGACATTGGTTTCTACTTCATAACTCCTTATTTTAATGATGAAGGTACTAAGTTCCAGAAGTGGCTGAGGGAGTTGCTGGGGACCACAGCTAATTAGCAGCTGAGCCAGGAATAGAACCCAGGCCCGCAGTGAGGCCATCAATCCAGCTCCCTCCCTCCTACACATAACAGATTACAGTCATCTTAAAATGGGATCTGGAACCCTTTTAAAAAAAAAAAAAAAAAAAAAGAGGAGGAGGAAGAGGGTTCTAAAGTTACAATCTGAGATCTAAGGAGACAGGTCATAGGGTCATAAATAGGGTCTTAAACCCAAGCCCTGGACCTGAAGTGGATATCCTCTTAGCTAAAACCAACAATATGAGAACTATTTCTTCCTATTACTATTCCATTTTCACTCTTCATTGTGAATGGTTTTTCCCCCTCTCTTTCCACTGCCTTACAATAGTCTTCAGTTTATCCTTTTAAAAAATATATATATATTTTATTTATTTATTGGGGTGGGGGTAGAGGGAAAGGAAGAGGGAGAAACAGACTCCCCACTGAACAGGGAGCCTGACACTGGTGTGATCCCAGGACTCTGGGATCATGACCTGAGCTGAAGGTAGACTTTTAACCAGCTGAGTCACCTAGGCGCCCCTGTCTTCAGTTTATCTTCCCTGCATCTCTTGGGCTTTCTCCTCAGATCTAGGGATGCATTTTTTTTCCTTCCTTCCTTTACCCTCCATTTGCATTTTTCATACTTTCTTTGCCTCTCCGTGTCATGTATATCTCTACACATACCACATTCTGTGCACCCTGAAAAGAGCAGCAGTGCTCTGTGGCACGGAAGAGATGAAGGCTTCAAGCCACCGGGATGAATCTACTTGGATGTCCAGCAGATAAGGAATGGTCAGACCTGTGTTATCTGAGCTTTCTGAACACACCTGCTGCAGCCACCTCACAGACCAGGCAGCCCTGTCACTCAGGGACATCCACGCATTAGAGAAGACAATGCTTCTCTGTGGGAACAAAGTATTAAAAAGGGAAGGTCAGTCCTAGCGTTTTTCCTCTCCTGGTTTTCTAGGCAATAAAACTTCTTCTAATATATTCAAGAAAACCGAGCAGGAAGTAATGATAAGGGTTGCTTCCCTTACAACTTTTTCAATCTTTTTCAGTTGGCTCATGTATTACCCACAGAAGAGAACTTCCTGCTGCTCTTCCGATGCCAGCAGCTTAAGTCCTGTGAGGAATTCATGAAGGTAAAATAGAGCTCTGCCCATGAGTGAGGTCTTCAGAAAGTTACTTAGTGTAGGAAAATTGTTGTGTATTTTTTAATCTATTTGGTTTTCCTTATCCAAAATTACTTACAGACATGGAGAAAATATGATACTGATCACAGTGGCTTCATAGAAACTGAGGAACTTAAGGTAAGCAAATAAAAACCTGTTGTTTTTTTCCTCTTGAATAGAATTATGAACTCTTTTAATTAGGAACTTTTTTAAAAACTTCCCACAAAAGAAACTTACATTGAGCAATGGCACATTTTCACCCACTCTTCCACATCGTTAATGAAGTACCAGATTAAAAAAGAGACATCAAGTACTTCTTCAAATTCTATTCAGGAATGCAAAAAAATTAGCATTTTCTGTGATATAAACAAATTGTTATACTAGATAGACAGATAGAACAATAATATTCTAGGCCAAATAAGATGCTCCTTTTCATTGAAATTTGCCATTTTATTTTATAAATTAAACGAATATAAACAGATTTCTCTCTCAAGAGAAAGACAAGGAAACAATTGTTGCACATTATTTTATCTAATCTTCATGTGAGTTCAGAAATCACTACTACCTTCATGAGGAAAAAGATTAAGAGTTTAGTGATACAGTGAGGCCACACAGAAAGACGATGCTGGGTTGCAATGTTTAAACCCAAACTCCTCTGCCTCCAGGTTCCCTACCCATTCCATAAAACCCCCTGCCTCTCAACAAGAACAACAACAAAGTCCTACTATAATCAAACTTCTGAAAAATTATAACTTTGAAACTGAATTTGTCAGTTCATCTCCCCCAGGTGTACAGAAGAGCTGGTGGGGGAGGAAAAGATATGAAGGAGAAGCCAAAGAGATCTAAAATCAAGTTATTGATACTTTTTTCTTCTTTTAAATGGGGATAATAATACCTTTCACTCCGATTTACTGTGAAGCTCGAGTGAAATTCTGTATATGAAAGATTTTGTGAAATACACATGGCACAATACATTGTATTACTCATTAACTCAATAATTTAGTAGTCTTTCAGAAGTATGGCTACATTCTTTCTGTCATTTCCTTAAACTGACCCCAAGATTTCTCAGTCCAGAGACCCTATTTTATCAGTCTCCGGGATAGAGAGTAACTAAACAGGAGGCAAATTAATATACTTATGTGGCAGGTATAGTATTAGGTACTTGAAATGTATTTTAAGATTTAATCCTCTCAGAAAACCTGCAAGACATGTATTATCATTTCCATTATACAGAGAGACAGAAATTTAGAGAGAGTCAATTTTTCAAATTTACCTAGCTGCTCATGAAAGAATCTAGACTATCTGATAATGATTCTTGTCAAGTGTGGAAATAGGAATATCAAATTCAGTTTCCTTCTCATGGTTTAACGTGGCTTGAGTCACAGACAATTTTGGAGATGGAACTAGGACATTTGCACCACTGTAAAATTGCTCAAACACAGTCAACAGCAGCCTCTTGGAAATATAAACATTTCTAACATGAAAACAATATGTTTTATACAGACTTGCAGCACAACAACCTAGAGCTCATGAGGTAACAGTTAAGCTATTGTGTCTTTATTCTATAGGACAAAAAAAACCAATCTTTTAAAAATCATTTCAAATTCACCATGAAAACCTTAGCTCATTTCTAATACTGACCTTCTTTGTTCTACATTTTATTCTCAGAAAGAGGTTCTAAATAGAAGTCCTCCTCTCTGGGGAATTTTGAAGATAAGTTGGTATTCTTTTTTAATGGATCTTTCAAGAAAGCTAATTTTAAGATCCATAATAGAGTAAAACATCACTTGCTCTCAGACACGACTTTGAATCTCAGCGGCCCCAGGTTTCTCCCAGGCTATTTTTGTGACCACCATTTTAGTCTCTGATGAAGCTTTTTAACCCAATTAATCTCTGACAAAAGACTCCTAAGGCTCAAAAATAAAATTCACCCCCAACACATAACTTTGAATTTTCCATGCTTCACTTTGGATTTGAAATGGAATGCTTGAAAAGAAAATGCATTTAATCAAACCAAGAAAAAGGTCTCCTTCCTCAAAAAGAATAAAGTTAAACCAGCCCAGCAGAATTCATACATTTGGGAAGAAGATAAACCACTGCAGAACCAAAGAAACCCAATCCTTCAATATATCCAAACACAGTACCTGCTTAGTTTTCCATAACTGCATTAATTCATTTTTGGAAAAAAAATAAAGGAGTCGTAAATGGACAGCTCTAGACAAAATGAATATTATATGCCTAAGTGTTCACACTGTCATTTATGTGGTTTTTGGAAAACTTTTGATTTATTTCTGTTTAAAAAAACTTAACTCCCTCCTAACCTCCAACTGTCAAATTAATAATGATCTTTTTTCATCCTTCCCACAATAATCTCTATTTTAATGTGATTCACATACCCTTCAAGGATTAGAGAACATCATCTGTGGCCAACTGTCTTTGACTGAACAGCCAGTTGAAGCTTTCTAACCAAGGTGTTTGAGACTGCATCCAGCCCAAAAGCTACATGACTGGCCCTTCAGAGAAACAAGCTTCCTACAATCTATATAAACCTCACAGTTTGTGAGCACAGAAAATGCACTTCAAATGATAGGTAGCTCTCCATCTGGCTTGCTAATAATTTTCACTCTTGTTACAATGGCAGAAAAGGGGGCTTTCTTACAGGAAAGCCATATGAGCTTTTATGAAGTTATCATTATGTAGAAATGCACCCATTGGGCTGGCTGGTATACAAGCTTGTACTCAGATTCCTACACAGTGTACAATCCAGATACACATTTAATTGAAGTCATAAAAGCAGTGCAACATAGACCACAACAGATCAGGTCTCAGTAAAATGCATATATCTTACCTGTCAGAGGCAGCATCGTGGCTGGAATGCCAAGTGAACCGAGTGCCATAATCTCCCTTCCGAGGTCCTCTCCTCACCCAGTTCTATCCTCCAAAGGAGGCTTTCTTTGCATTCTCAGGACATTCCATTTCAAGGCAGGCTGAAATGGAAATAGATTATAGGTTATTTATGACACTTACCTGAGTGTTCTTTTTCTTAACAGAACTTTCTAAAGGACCTGCTGGAAAAAGCAAACAAGACTGTTGATGATACAAAGCTAGCTGAATATACAGACCTAATGGTAAGACTGATCTTGGAGAGATAGTAGCCAAGAACCTATGAAGTATTACTGTGTTCTTGTTAATTCTCAAGGCTATGGAGGATGAGATAAATAAACCATGTGGGCATCACATGCGTTTAGGTATCATTTCCCTTGAAAAGTAAGGCCAAGTGAGTGCTGTCATCATTGGTTTAAGGCTCAACACATGAGCATTTCCTTTCTTGTGGAGGTAATTTATATCTATCAAAAGATCATTTTTCTGGGACGCCTGGGTGGCTCAGTTGGTTAAGCAGCTGCCTTCGGCTCAGGTCATGATCCCAGCGTCCTGGGATCGAGTCCCACATTGGGCTCCTTGCCCCGCAGGGAGCCTGCCTCTCCCTCTGACTCTGCCTGCCACTCTGCCTGTGCTCTCTCTCTCTCTGACAAATAAATAAATAAAATCTTAAAAAAATATATCATTTTTCTTACAAAGCCAGTGTAATTATATAATTTATACACATGTAAGTTACATTGTAGATACATAAATTAGATAACTAAAAACATTTTTTGAAGGTTCTGAATTTATTTTTATCATGACCCACAAAATCATTAATTTTGTAAGAGTTTAAACAGAACTTACAACTACTTTATTCTTTGGGTGACTAAAAAAAAAATGGGTATTTTAGAATATGGTCTTGGTGCTTGCTTGAGAAGTTCCAAATGTATCCTGAGCCTGATGCTATGGTAAATAGTGTAACCAAGATATCTTATAAAACGTTGATAATGAGCTAAGGAAACTGCTTCACACATAGACCCTTAATGTTTTAGGAATGAACAAATTTATGAAGTTCTGGATAGAATAATCCAATGCCCATGAAGTTCATCAATTTCAAGTAGGTAGTTTCCTCATTTGATGCATAGCATTAGAACTATGAGGAAAAGTCTTTGCCAAACTGATTCAGCTGTGGATCAGTATTTTGGCAACATTATAATTTTTGAAATTCAGGCAAAATTTTTAGAATTGTCCAAATCAGTACATATATTTATACATGCTTTAAGTACTGTAAAGGAACAGTGAATTCTTACCTTACAGATTTACATAAATACCCCCACAATAGTGCATATTATAAAAATTATGTTCTATTAGATTGATAAAGGAATTAGGCTTTTTAGTTACCCTGGGAAGTCATCTTATACAAGTCTTGATTATAAACCTCAGTTATGAGGTTTACTTTCAAACTGGGAGTCTACTTTTATGCAGAGGGGGAAAAAAAAACACTAGAACTTTACTATTGTCTTATTCACTATAGAATGATATTATAAAGCGGGACTAATCTTTAATTTCAAAATTAAAAATTTTTCATTGCAAGAAAGCATCTTCTTTAATCCATAGCGCTAGCATATGAATGTGTCACAGTGGGGACATCTAAGCTCTGAATAGCTTATGGGAAATGGACAATAACCTACATTTATCAATTTTCTGTTTTGTGCCAGTCTTATGGGATGTCTATTTAAAGTAAGAACTCCTTTCAGGTAGAAATTTGAAGCAGTCTTTTAAAAACTACTCAGATGGGAGTTTTCCCCCTGTTGGACTGGCCTGGCATATCTGATTCAATGTCATAAACCAGTTCAAATCTGAGAGGCAAATTAATCAAGTACTAATTAAGATTTAAATATATATGTAGGGAAATAGTCCCCTATGGACACTAAATTGTGTGCTCAGGTGTCCAGTGTCTTGGTAGACAGTTTGGTGATATCAGAACTTATGGTCAACAATTTATAAAATGTGTCAGTATCAGACTCTGAAAAAATCTGCCTCCTACAAAGCATTCTTAGAACATTTCAAACCAGAGACTGTTCTTTTTCTCCTTAAAGAGACTTCACTAAACCTATAACCATTATGACCTGATCACATTTTTTGAAAAAACAAAAATAATGTTGCTTTTTCACATATGTAGCATGTAAACTTTATATTTCTATATAATAGCATGTGGCATGTAAACTATATATTTATTTTAATATATCTCGTCTATAGGCCCTCCATGTACAATAGTTGCTACTTTCTAAAAACATTCATGCTTCCTGAATAAGAGTATGAGTTTATTTATATCTGAATGGGTCTTGGTGTATGATGTGAATTTAAGTATGGTGAGGAGGTGTCTACTATCCAAGGAAAATAATTGAAAATTAGTCAAAAATTCTGTTCTCTTAAGAATTTATTCATACTATCTGCCTGTTGCTTCTCTTTATGATTTATGCTATAAAGGAGGGAGACCAATATTTATTTTCATATTATTGTTTGGAAAGTTTTAGAATATACTTTACACTGCCAGACACCAACTCTCCCACATTTTAACACATACACATAATTGCAAGAAAAATAAATTACGGTATTCCATAATCTAGCTAAGATCTTTATTACCTTGACTATTCTATATTATCCTGATAAACTTTGGCAATTGACCCAACTTATAGAACTGAAAATTTGCACTAGAAGTTTAATAAAATCTAGTTTCTAGAATTTTACAGTCTATATGAGTAATTGATAACTCCAAATACTTTATTTTGAATTTTCTTCTCTTTCCTATAATAAATCATTCTTCAGTGGTTACAATAATAACCTTCTGTCTTTCAGCTGAAATTATTTGATTCAAATAATGATGGGAAGCTGGAATTAACTGAGATGGCCAGGTGAGTTTAAGAAGTACACAGATGGAGCACTTGGGTGGCTCAGTGGGTTAAGCCTCTGCCTTCAGCTCGGGTCATGGTCTCAGGGTCCTGGGATCGAGCCCCGCATCAGGTTCTCCGCTCAGCGGGGAGCCTGCTTCCTCCCTCTCACTCTGCCTGCCTCTCTGCCTACTTGTGATCTCTCTCTGTCAAATAAATAAATAGAACATTTTTTTAAAAGAAAAAAAAAGTACATAGGTGTTATAATGAATTGATCCTTATCCAAAAAATCTAATCTATTATTATTTCTCTCTCAAAAGGTTACTACCTGTACAGGAGAATTTTCTTCTTAAATTTCAGGTATTTCTCTTTTCCCTACCATAAACAATATTTCCCTTGCAAAGTTAGACTGTGGGAGATTTGCCAAGGGAAATACACTGAAATAGAATAGTAACACTTTAACCTTTGCTCCCTTCTCTATCATCCAGGGAGTCAAAATGTGTGGGAAAGAGTTCAATAAAGCTTTTGAGTTATACGATCAGGTAAAAGTTTTTTCTTATCTATAATTTGGTTATTTAGAAGAATTTAGAAAATGCTCACAGGGAAGAAACCCTAAATAAAACTCAAGGTCCATATTACAAGAAACACAAAATTACTCAGCCAATTTACGCTTGTCATAGTATCTTGTCATATGGTATTCCCAATTAGGTGATTCTTGATTCAAGGCCCATGCTACAGTTGATCTATTCTGAGGCTTTGAATAAGATACCAAACTCCTCTAACCCTCAGTTTCCTCATTTGTAAACAGGAGATCACTTTCCAGGGTGGGATGAGGGTTAAGTTAGTTGAAAATATCCAGGAGAATCCTCCCCATATAACAGATGGTAACATCATGTATATGAGGTAAGGCTGTTTGTGATGTCAGTAGTTACCATCCTTTATTTTTTCCTAATTTCCCTACTCCTGGGTCAAATCACTCCTCTGTGGGCTCTGGCACAGCTCTGCCACTACCTGGTGTGATATCAGCCTAGTCACACAGCTTCCCCAGGCCTCAGAGTCCATATTCACGTGAACATACTTAACGACAACCTAATAACTTCAACAGGAAGGGATACTGTTAACATAAAGTGAGATGTTATATGTAAAAGTACTTCAAAAAGTTCAAAGTATATTTTAAATGTAAGGTTGTTGCATGAGAGGCAATTCACATGTATTTTGGACCTTTGGAGCAATAAAGAATTTGGAGGGTCTGACATTAAGATGTTGGAATATCTGCCAAGTGTGCAGTAGGGAGACTTTGTGAAGAATCAGTTATTTCCGTTTTCTTACACCCCCTGTTACTGTGCAGTGGGTTGTATACTGGTTTATTTCTGCTCCCTCAGGATGGCAATGGATACATAGATGAAAACGAATTGGATGCTTTACTGAAGGATCTGTGTGAGAAGAATAAACAGGTAATCTAGTTACCATGCCACTCACTTTTTAAGCAGACTATAAGGATCCATCTAGAAGCACCACACCACAGACTATAAGGATCCATCTAGAAGCACCACAAAAATCTAAAGTAGATTTTTGGAAATCTACTTTAAAGATTTATAGAGCAGCAGAAGTAGAATTCAATTCTTAACCTGATTTGGTACTGGCCTAAAACTGTGTAACTGTGATAAATAGATTTTTAAACAACCTTGCGATTATTCATATTTGTGGAAGAATTTAATCTACCTCTTAATGGATTGATGTAACAAGAAGTTTTCATCCTACATTTTATCACTTGACAGTGGTTAATTAACTTCCATATTTAGCTGGATAACAATGCTATCTATATTCTATACAGGATCTGGATATTAATAATATTCCAACATACAAGAAAAGCATAATGGCTTTATCAGATGGGGGGAAGCTGTACCGAACGGATCTTGCTCTCATTCTCTCTGCTGGAGACAACTAGAGTTGGTGACCATGACCATTTACTAGCGATACATTGTATCTAACAATAACTGTGCACTGTAAGGGAGTAGGCTGTATTTTCTTTTGTATCTGTAAATTTAACTGCATTTAGATGATTACCCAGGATGTGTGGCACATTCTTTTCAGCTTGTTTCTACACTGTTTGTAATGTACAGTTTTTGTAACTACATGACTGAAAAAGGAGAAAGTTTCGGCTTAAGCCAGTCAATAGACCCAACTGAACAAAAAAATAACTGAACATATTCTTGCTTTCATAAATATAGTTGGACAAGATTTCCCTGAAAATTCCACTAGGATTCATCTCTAAAATTCTAGTCTCTGATGTGTAAATGCACATTTGTCACTAATGAGGAGAATTATATCTAACAAGTTACCATTTCAGACAATCACAGGTCTGTCCCACAAAATAGTCTTAAGCTGTATTTCCAGTTATTAGGAAGAATGTGCTTTTGCATCTAAAATACCAAAATATCAATCAATAGTTAGTTATTCGTGGCTCTATGAGGTTAACAGTCTCACTAGACAAGACTTAGTTAATTAATCAACAACACGTCTATGCTTGAATCCATACCAAGCTATTGGTTCAAGTTAATCTGATGACAAGGAAAGGTAGCACAGATGACACAAATCTGTCTGATTCTACATCTGTATTTCCAAGAAGCCTACTGTCAGAGAGTATGACCTTAATCCATTTTCTAAACTGTTTTCACGTGTTGCAGATTATAATTATTCTAGTCAACTGCTGTTTTTATGTCATATTGTGTGATCTCTGATTAAATTATATATGCCTAGTATCCTGGTGTCTACTTTGCATACTTCCTGGATTTTCTTCCTATGTAGGACTGTCCGTTTCCATCAAGGGTATCTGCTGCCTCTGAAAATATTTTTTTCTAGCTATAACAACTCTATTTTTTACTACATAATTAAATTTTAATGTAAAATTCATAGCACCCTGATTGTTGAATGTTATATCATCAATAATTTTGTGTATTCTGTGAATTCTATATATTTCGTATTGTGATCAGCATTCAAGATAGCTCTATTTCTATCTGCAAATAGTTTCAAATGAGTTAAAAATAACATCTGAAGAGAAATACTAATGTAATCATTTAACCTATTTAGCAAGGGAGATTTTATGGTCTTTTGACCTACATCCAAGTCAGTTTCATAGATCTGTAGCTAGAACATCCTGTTACTGGTTACACTTGACATGTAATGGGTGGTAATTTGACACTTTGATTTGAAGCAAAGAGCTAAGAGACATATGTCTGTATGAAATTTATAAAGTTACCGCCAAAGAGTTAACGGCTGTGGGTCAGTTTAAATGTCTCCAACTCTATAAATTCAGCACTACTTTTCTCAATTCATAGAAATCACAAACAAAATAAAAGTGAAGTATCTCTTTCCCCCAAGGATGAACAGAAAAGAGACTTGCCAAAAAATAAAATTTAACAAATGACGTGTTAGATTGGCTTTGCTTCTAGTATGTACATGGAAGCACTGACCTTAGGTTGAATTTAACAACTAAGAATAAATAAAGAGGAAAATAACTTTAATCTCTTGTATTTTTGTTTCTACCTCAAAAAATTCAGTTGACATGTAATTGGTAATCAATCCAGGTGAAAATGTAGGATACTCAAGTTATTATGGCCTAAGAAATCAAAATAAATGTCAGTCTGCCTGATTCAGTGGAATACATCTGCTCTTAAAGGAGCCTCTGACATCAAGATTTACAAAGAAATCCCAAAAATCCAAGTATTTGGGAGTCCTTTGCCCAACTGACATGATCAAATAGTTCTTGGTGAAAGATTTCCTTGACAGAAATAGGAGGGATATACAGATTTTCTACAGTCATCTGTTCATTACAGATGAAATGGCTATTCATTATGAAGTGTACACCAAAATAAAGAGCAGGTACACCAAAATAAGCAGCACCGAGAAAGAAGGAAAAACAACAGCCACAGGAAGTCTGATAGGAGTATAATCTGGGGTGGGGGGGGACTTCCTAGAAAGCTAATAACAATAATAATAGTCATGAATCCAGCACCCCTCCTGTTATGGTGAACTTTAACATCTGAGCACTGTCAGGGAAAGAAATTCTTATAACTCAGCTAAATCAGTCACCTTTACCTGTAAGTGACAGGCCTGCCTCCTGGAGCAGAAAACAGAAAAGTGGAAAACGACTCTGACAGGACAAATGTAAAATAGCTCATACACACCTATCTCATATCACAGACAAAATTCATTCCAGGTGTTTTATCAATCCAAATGCAAAAGGTACACAGACAACAACCTATTAGGATATCTCCCACTCCTCATGCATAGGAAGATTCCTTAACAACCAATAATGAAAAAAAACAGATTGAAAAATTGGATTCCTTAACAACTAATTTTGAAAAAAACAGATTGGAAAAACTTAAGAACTCTACTCCAAAAAGAGTCACTATTAAGAAAGTGAAAAATCAAATATGAGAGTGTGAGAAGATACTTGGTTTGGCTCAAAATCTCGGGAGTTTTCCAGGTGAAATCTGAAACTTTTCACCATAGCTAGAGGGCAATGAGAGACTGAAGAAGCAGGCCACTCCAAATTACAGGTACCAGATTAATAAGCCAGGAAACTTACTTAGGAGGTTTGTCCTGGGCAGCCCCACAACCAGTAAATGCCCACACCACCCACCCGAATCTTAAAGCTTATATAGAGGCCTTAATTGGCTTCAGTCATGTAGTATGTGGTCCAGGTGGTTTCAACAAGGCATTGCTGTCTCCACGCTGCGTCCTTGAAAACCGCTCCAGCCTGAAACGGAGTCGAGAACACGTGGAACCAACATTCCAAGGATGGGGGATGGGTGAGAAACCTCTGATTGCAGGTACAGCTCTTGGGTCAACCAGTGGTCATGTCCTCTTGATGATCTCCCACATCAATTTGTAACACATAATTGACAAAGGTACATACGCAGAAATATATAAACATTACTCTAAAAATAAATCTTAAAAAGCATAACCCAAAAGATGTGTGAGAAATTTAAACAGACATTTTACAAATAAAAAAAAAAGACCTCTAAATAGCCAAAATAAATAAAAGCAATCAACTTTATTAGTACTCAGGAGAAATACAAATTAAAACAATTGGGATACTGCTATGCACTCATCAGAAAAGTTAAAGCTAAGTATTAGTGAGGTTGTAGCACAGTGGAAATTCTTACTGCTGGGTAGAAAGTTAAATCGAGATAATTCTGGAAAGGTCTTTGGCAGTACCTACCAAATTTGAATATATACAGACACCTTATAACCCAGCAATTTCACTTTTAGGTTTTATCAACCCGACAGAAAAAGGTCTGTATAGTCACCAAAAGAAAAGAAGGTTTACAGTTGCATCTAGCATTATATTTGGCATAGCTGCAAACTAGAAACCCAAATGTCCTCCAAGAGCCAAACTAATATATAAACTGTTGTATATTCATGCAATGGAATGTTATATAGCAAGGAGAATACATCAACAATTGTCACACAGGTAAAAACCAAAAACGAAAGAATACTTAATATGTGATTCTACAAACAAAAGTAGCTTAGCTCTTTTATTAGAAGTCAAGATAGTGACTAGTTTCATAAGAGGGAAGTCAGGCTTCTGGATTCCTGGTGATGTTTTGTTTTTTACCCAGGTAGTGGTTACACAAGTGTATCCATTTTGTGATAATTCATGATTTGTGTGCATTAAGAAATCCTACATCAAATAAAAGGTTTAAAAATGGTGTGTGAACAGGAATTTAGGGAGGCCTCTTTGAAGAAGCCAGCCCCCCAAAATCAGGAAAAGCACATTCCTAGGACAAATAAGCACCTAGTGCAAAGGGTTCTAGGTCAAACAACCCCAAGGAATGGAAAGAAAGCTGCTGCAGCAGAGCCCAGGTTCAGGGGAGAGTGTGTTTGAGAGCAGGCAGCTCCTCCACCGCCAAGATAAATTGAGATTTTATAATTAAGGGCCATTTATTCTGTCTTCAAACATAAGGATTATTTTACCTCACAGTCGAGAAATTTAAGATACCAGAAGAAATTCAAATTAAAGACACTGAAGTTGAGAATGAAGTTAGGAAAGCCTAATGAATAGTTTTATGTCCACTAAACAAAATAACAAAATTGATCAAGAACAAAAGAAATTTACAAGCTTTTCCCCTCAAAAGCCTTTGCAAGAGAACTATATCTCATCAACACCCTGTTACTGCCTTTTGGCTTTAAATTATGATCCCAACAAATAGTCAAATTGGGAAGGAAATGACCTTGACTAATTGAGTGACCTAAGGCAAGTTCATAACTTCTCTGAGCTCTCAGTGTCCTCGATTATAAAATGAAGGGGTTAAGACATATCTTCTAAGGTTTCCCAGCTCTAAAATTCCATTATTCAAAGTCACTTAAATTATTGCTGCTTTAGTTTTTGCCACAAGAATAATATAACAACAGCTGTTACTCCATACCTGAAACATTTCCTATATTTTTCATATATTGATTGTAAGATTGGTGATATTGCTACCAATAGCCCTCCCTTTAACTTACTGAATATTAGCTTTTCCAGTATTGGAAGCAAGACCCTTCAAAATAGCACTAAATGGAATGGCAAAGTGATAATTCTTAAGATGAAACAGTGATATGATTACAGCCCCAAGGTGGTAGGTCATTATATATAGTAACTATTCATCAATAATGTCTCTTTCAGACTTCCTAAAAATTTCAATTAATTAATATTCTCATAATTTCTCTTTTCTGGCCTTCTCTTCCATGTTTATAATCTTTTCTTCCTCATTCAACATCGGTAATAGACTATAATAATGATGGGGCCCCTGGGTGGCTCACTTGGTTGGGCAACAGCCTTTGGCTCAGGTCATGATCCTGGAGTCCCAGGATCGAGTCCCACATTGGGCTCCCTGCTCAGCAGGGAGTCTGCTTCTCACCCTGACCCTCCACTTCTCGTGCTTTCTCCCTCTCTCTCAAATAAAGAAAATCTTAAAAACAAAAAAAATGAGGGGGCACCTGGGTCGTGCAGTCAGTTAAGCATCCCACTGTTGGTTTCAGCTCAGGTCCTGATCATAGGGCCCTAGGATCTAGTCCTGCATCTGGCTCCACGCTCAGCAAAGAAGTCTGCTAAAGTTTTTCTCTCCCTCCCTCTCTGCCCCTCACCCTTGCACTCTCTCTCTTAAATAAATAGAGCTTTAAATATATATAGATATACATATATATGTATATATATATGCACAAAACTATATTATATATAATATGTATTATCTATATTATATATATAAAAAAATACTGATGCAAACTCTAATAATAGAAGAAAAATGCGTTTAAAAACTTAGACAAAATTTTTTGCAAGACCCAATTAAGACACCAATAGGTAAAAAAAGCAAACAGGAAGTTCACAAGTATAGAAAAGTATTCTAGAGCCCCAGTAAATAAACACATGCTTGAAGAGAAGCTATCATTTTTTACTTATGAAGTTAGTAAATAGTTTGAAAATGAGAAAACTCCATGCTGGTAGCTATTTGGTGAAATAACCTTTGATTAATAATATTACTTCCAGAAATCTGTAAGAAGGAAAAAATTCCAAATTCTAAAAGGTTTCACACCCAAAGATGTTCATCACAGGTTTTTAATATACTGAAAATAAAAGCCTAATTCTGAGAATAATTAAATAAAGTATGATATATGTAAACCATGAAATACAAAAAAAATTTATGAAAAACACAGTATCTGATTTGTCATACAATCTAAACTGTTTTTAAAAAGAGGAAAGTTGAAAAAACACTGGGAAAAATATGAAGTTATAAAAATGTAAACATTGAATATTAATTGAACCAAAATTAAGGATATGGTTTTATAGGTAGACTTAGTAGAAGGAAAGAGTATATTTTGGGGGGAAAAAAATGAACTCAAAAAAGCTGAAAAGACTACTATATGGAAAGTGAGCTTGGAGGGAGAATTAAGGTGATGCTCTTTCTGTGCAAATTATATAAACAAATTATCTTCATAAAGTATAAAATTAAATAAAAAAAAGCCAGGGACGCCTGGGTGGCTCAGTTGGTTAAGCAGCTGCCTTCGGCTCAGGTCATGATCCCAGCCTCCTGGAATCGAGTCCCACATCGGGTTCCTTGCTCGGCAGGGAGCCTACTTCACCCTCTGCCTCTGCCTGCCATTCTGTCTGCCTGTGCTTGCTCTCTCCCCCCATCTCTCTTTGATAAATAAATAAAATCTTTAAAACAAAAAAAAAAAAAAAAAAGCCAAAGACTGAAAATAAATATACCAAAGTATTAACAGAAACATCTTTAGGAAGTTAGTCTTAAATGTTTTCTATTCAATTCTCAAGTTTTCTGTAATAACCAAGTCTTAAAGTGAAGGGATAGAATGACAGAAAGGCCCACCTTTCATTTGTGCATTTTACATTTTACAGTGTTTTCACTTTTTTGCCTCCCTTATTCCTCATGAGAACCGCAGGAAGCAGATATTAAAATCCTGAATTTTATAAGGAGGAAAATAAAAAGCAATAAAACTCATACAAGCTCATTTATATACTTACTGGCATCTTCTTTTCCCCTACACTATAAGAGGTATTAATAATTTGAAAAAGAAGATGTAGGCAGACAAGAAGAAAATGAGGGTTAGCATTAAGGATAAAATGCAGAATGTGCCTGCACTGTGAGAGTGTGAAGAAAAGCTCAGTATAATTGAGAATGTCAAGGCCACTTATTCCAAATCTACAATGTTACCCATTTATGTACACAATTTAATGTAAATTATGTACACAATTAACTGTGAATGTGGTAAGTGTTTCCATGTGAGACTTACAGCATATATATTCAAACAGGAAAACTAGATTCCTTGACAGATGTATTCAGAGGAGCTAAGATGGAAGTTAGTTCTTTCTCTTGGTAATTTGAACAATGGAGACAGTTTACAGAGATCATGTTTATGAGTAACTCGTCTGAAAACAAAATTGACCTTTTTTTAATATAAGCTCAAAATTACAGCTATATACATTTGAAACTGTGGGTTTATTATTTGATTCTCAGGATGACAAATTAGTCAAACCACATATGAAACGAAATGAAATGACACACAAAAATATTTTATAAGCTTGTTCATCATTTCTACCTAGAGAAATCTAGTCTTCTTTTAAAGCTGAGATGGAATGTTATCTCCTAGGTGTCACTTTCTCTACATTTTGGAGACAGAATGCATTACTTCCTCCTCCATACTTTTACACTGCTAGAATAATATTTATCACACTGCATCCACAAATAATTATTTATAGGTCTCTCTACCCTTCTAGATAATGTTTCAAGAAGGCAAAGGCTGTAGATGGTTCATGTTGTATCCTCAGTGCCAAATAAAATGGCAGACTGTAAGACAGGTCCTGGAAAAAGTTTGTTTGAATTAATATTGAGCTATCTAAAGAAGATAATTCACAAGTCCAGTGAAAAGGAAATCTAATGGAAAGGCAGAGTCCAATAAATCAGAGTCCATTAAATTTATTGTATACCATCACTTTCTTTCTTTAAGGCCCCATCATCACAGGCATGGTTTAATACATAACTCAAATGCTACTTCGACCATTAAGATTCTCCTGATTTTTCCAGGCTATAATATTTGTTTCATTCACTGTACTTCCAAGCATTTTACCTCTACCATAGCCTTCTCTTACTTGCCTTTTTATTAATTATTAAAAAAAAAATTCTGGAGGGAAAATATCCCATCTTACATATCTGTTAATGTACAATATCTACCTACCACTGGCCTGGCACATGATATACACTCAGTCCTGGTTTGTTGATTAACAATTTATTAGACTTGAAAATAATTCCAAGTATCATAAACTATAGCATTTCCCTTATAACCAAGATGAAGGCAAGAGTGGTCTTAGGAGCCTTTTGTCTTCCTGATGAGTCCTTCTAT
Organism: Mustela lutreola; assembly: GCF_030435805.1. Taxonomy (NCBI): domain Eukaryota; kingdom Metazoa; phylum Chordata; class Mammalia; order Carnivora; family Mustelidae; genus Mustela; species Mustela lutreola. The sequence continues at coordinate 45,918,589 of NC_081292.1, forward strand.
TCTGTCCCACTCCTCGTTGGTAACCTAACACAAACAGAAAAAGGCAATTTTATGTGGTTCTTGCATATTTTTAAGCTTGGTATCTTAGCTGCTAATATATTATATTCACAAAATGGCATTACCTTCCTCAGACTGTTGAATTCCCCTGAAATAAATACTTCCTCTCCACCATCAAATCTAATGACCTGAAAAAAAATAACAAAAACTCTGAAACTAACTCCTTTTGAAAGTTTCTGAGTTAACCATTTTCCCATCTTAACTGGATGTAACATCTCCTTGGCACTTTCAATCAAAACCCAAAGTCTGAAGACAAAAGTCATGATTAAACCCAATCTGATTTACTAATTTTAGAACCTCTTTCCCCCATCTCAACAATTTCAAATTCTACCCAATATTAAAGATCACCTTAAAGGCATATCTACCAGAGTAATTGGCATTTAATAAAACTAATTTATCAATGAACAAACTCCATAGGCTAAACACCTACATTAATATTTTAATATTATCTACAGCTAAATAAATATTTTCTTTTTTAACTTAATTTTATTTTTCAGTGTTCCAAGATTCACTGTTTTTAAGTCACATTTATATTCAATATTGTCAGGAATGGTTCCACAATATGCCTTCCCACCCCAAATACACCACCCCAAAAAGTCAAGAGAAAACAATACTTACTGCCCCATTAATCCAAGAAGCATAATCACTGCAAAGGTAAGCAGCAAGATTTGCAAGTTCTTCCACAGTTCCTAGCCGACCACAAGGAATTCTAGCAATCATATCCTTCTCAAATGTTCCCATTGGGTCAAGACGACTAAAGGCACCCTTAGAAATTGAGAAAATAGTTTTGCTGCATTAAAAAGAATTTAAGAACTAGTTTAGACAAAATGGAATATTACGATGGGAGCCTGTTTATACCTCAGGCTTTGTAAACAACAAAGAATTTTGTCAAATTCTTCCAAAGTCTCTTCAGCTCAAAACAGGTCATTTTATCTAATACTGACCTATAAATATCACCAGAAAATATAACCTTTTTACCCCCATCTATAAAATGAGGAGAAAAACTGTTGTAAGCATCAAATGAGAAAATGTATATGAAAGTACTCTGAAATCTGTACAAGCTTAGTGTGGGGGATGCCATGGTACTGTGTTTGATTGAATAATCACAGAAGAGTGACTCAAGTGGGAAACCTTTAAAAGGAAATTCCTTTTCTTCATTCTTCTCAAAATAACTGGAAAGGAAGAAAACAAGTATGTAGGAATATTAAACTGAAGTAGCTCCTAGAGGGGGAAAAAAAACCCTGTAACTAAATTTGCCAACCAATGTCTGGCTTCTACTAATGATGCAAAAGTGCAGACCAAGATGAAGTATGCATGGGCAGTGATTTTTTTTAAAAAAGAAGATTGAATTTCTCTGTATCAGTGCCTGGAAGTCTAGGTGAAAGTTTTCTCAACAAAACCGGTGAGAGACAGAGCAAAGTTGCTCTCAGGAGGCTCCTTGTGAGCCCTCCAGCCCTTTTGCCGTCCCTGGGCAGGTATAACCCAGCAGCGGCAAAGGGCAGCAACAGATCCCAATTCTGGCTCTGTAGGGATTGCTGTGGAGTTTCTATACTCTGTTTTCTTTTCATCTCTTTAAAGCTACATACTTGTTCCTTGTGTACAACTGATACTTCTACTGCTACACTGTAAACTCCTTGATGGCAAATCCTCTGTCACAAATGTTTGCTATCTTGCTCAGTACCTTTGCACATAGTAGTCACTCAAATATATTTTAAATAAATAAATAAAATGCAGGTGACCTTTCCTAGGGTTTGAGGTCCTAAAAAGAAGCTTCTGTGACTCCAGGTTTCTCTTCAAAGAGTGTTCAGCACAGGGCTGCCCTGAATTATGTGTTTTAATGTATGCTTTTGAGTTATTTTTCCATTAATTGTATTAGATTCTTTATTACTAGAGTGTCAAACATGATAATCAAGTTTCATTCACTCAACTAGTTCTTCTTTCTATTTTCTGCCCTTTGAATAACTAAATAAACTATGCAGCCATGTCCGTATTGACATTTAGTACCCAGAACTACCTATAATCCAAAATGTTCCTTAATACTGTTTTCTAATGTATTTATACAACCAGAACAAGCTATCATACTTCACGTAGGCCTTTGGAGCTACAGGTCAGTTGGGATTGTAAATTCTTGCTTTACACAGAAACAAAGAGTGAGAGTGAAGTTATCTGGGGCAATGTGAGAGAACACAGAACCTGTGGGCCTTCTGGCCGTAACTGCATTAGTAGTCATTGTGAGTCGCAATGAGTATCTGTAAGCATTTTTTATTACAGGAGAAATGCCTGTCATCAGAAAGATTTGTAATCAGAGAGACATGGGATTATATAACATACATAATGGAGTGTTTACAAATGAAAGGCACAGACATGAGTCAAAGAAAATGCTACCTATAGAAAGACCAAGCCTCTATGATAACTTCCCAGAACATCTCTTAAAATAAAAATATACTTATACTTCCATGAACTAAAAAAGAGATGTCAATCAAAGTTAAGAGTCCATAAAAAATATAGGTTAATATCAGATTACTGAAGCAAATCAGACGAAATACCAAAATGGATGGCATAAAAGATCCCAGATTAAGATGTTGAAACAGTTCTTATCAAGAAGTTACACAGCTGTTGTATTCCTGCCCACCTCCTTATTTATATTGGATAATGGCAAACCCCTCTTCCCTACCACCATGGCTCCAAAGTCAGGCATCCCTGACAAGTCCTGCATACAACAATCAGAATATTCCTATCAATGTTTCATTCCTTAATCATACAGGAGATAATAGGCAAACTAAAACTTACTTTTGTTTTTATAGGCCCTGGTTGAATCACATTAAATCGCAGTCCATATTTACCCCATTCAGCTGCAAGAGACCTAAAATTTTAAAATATTTTAATATTCTAAAATATTATACTATATGTTAAAAATAATAATCCAGACTCACTGCATGTTTACTATATGCCAGAGACCACAACCCCAACAAGTAGGTACTATTATCATTCCTCGTGTTACAGACAAGGAAACTGAGGCATAGAGAGATTAAATCACTTGCTCTGAGTCATATGGCTAGTGAAAACCTCAAGCGGTCTGCCTCCAGGTTTGTGCCTTTAATCACTCCACTATAATATCTACCATTTGCATTTTAGTGTTCTTAATCACAATGCTGTACTACCTACTCCTTATATTTAGAACTAAGTCCAATATCAAAATACATTATTAGAGCAAGTATCATAATTCAGCATAAAGAGGTGAGAGAATCATGACCCTCTGCCACACTTTCTGGAGTTCAGTGCAACATGTACTACTTATATATAGTACATTGAATTATAATGTTTGCAACATCATGAGTACTTTTAAGGAAGAGATGGATTACATAGTTATAAAATATTAACCACATCCATGTTTAATGAGGCTTTAATACAATTGCTGCACTACACTCAAAGGGAAATAGGAATCTAACAAAATCTTACTAAATGTCATGAAGCAAAACATAATAATAGCAAACATGGAAACTTGAAGCAATCTGTTTTAAAAGCCTACTTGATAGGTCTAACTTTCACTTTCTAAACTCGTTCTACGACTTTACAGTTATATGTACATCTCTGTGTATATATACTGAGTCTAGCTTTAAAAAATGACTTAAGGTAATGACTTTTAAAAAATACAATGCAAATGAGGAAGATAAAATCGTTGAAAGGAAAGAGAGACAGAAAAAAGAAGGAACCAAGGAAGGAGAAAGGAATCGAAAAATGGGTAAGGAAAGATTAAAAAAAAACCAAAAAGGAGCTAATACCTAAATGTTTTGTGGCATTCTATACAATCACAATAGGTTGGTCACAAGTTTGCATCCACTCTTTCCAAGAAGCCCTAATCAATTATACACTTTGTAGAGCCCATAATGGAAAGGCAAGTTAATTTCTCAGGAAAAGCACAATTGTGCTTGATTAAAAAAAAAATCAGAAAAGCATTTCTTTCAAGAAGACTTCTAAAATGAAAAATGTGTAATACAGCAACACAGTACGGTGTCCTTGCAATAGATACAAAGAGATAAGTCTTATGAAACTGTAAGATATCAGTTAATACATTCTGACAAGATCACTTCAAAGGCCAATTCAGCAAAACTCATTCGACATGATAGGGGGCAAGTGCTCCAACTACAATCTGCTAATCTATCTTAGTCCACCGGGTGAATTTTAGAGAAGGGTGGACTGCACCTCTTTCAGGCAAATCATACATCAAAACTGCTTCTGAGTGACACTTTTGACAGAATTCATGACCATACCTCCCCTTGGCATGTGCTTGTAGTGCACCTGCTCCAAACTGCTAGGGAAGTAGCAATTTCGTGTCTTAACAGAATTACGAGCTGATGGGATTAACATAGTAGTACTCACTTGCTCATGGCTTCCACTCCTGCTTTGGCAGAAGCACTTGGTACTACAAAACCTGACCCACTTTCAGCATAGATGGTTGTAATAGAAAGAAATACTGCTCCTGAAATTTGAAAAGGATATAGTAATTAACAATACAGCTAAGTCATTTCACATCAAGAAAACATGATTTAAAAGACTGGGATCTGATTCAAGAGGACATAACAAAAATGTAGCATCTTTTAAACTTCAGTAGCCCTAAATTAATGACAAAGTAATCTAATGGAATTGCTACAACTTGCTAGTACTCTTGCTGTCATGCAAGATGACCCAGTCTGTGCTTACTGGAAATTCTATGGCAGGTGAGTCACGACGGTGACCCAAAACTCAGAGGCATGGCCGTATAACCCCCTGCATAATCAGCTGGATGGACTTTCCATTAACTAAGCACCCACTTAAATAAGAATAAATCAGGGACACTTGGGTGGCTCAGTTGGTTAAGCATCTGCCTTCAGCTCAGGTCATGATCCCAGGGTCCTGGGGTTGCGCCCCTTGTCAGTCTCCCTGTTCACCAGAAAGCGAGCTTCTCCCTCTCCCTCTGTTGCTCCCCTCACTTGTGTTCACTCACTCTAACAAATAAATAAATAAAAATCTTTTTAAAAAATAAGAGCAAATAGAATCAAAACTATATTAGCAAGGACTTGACTTCCAGTCATGAGGGACTTGCCCTCTCCCTGTAAATAGCAAGAAAACTGTGTAAGATACATAATTACATGATACAACCATTTTCGGATACTGTATAGCAAGCAGGAAAATACAAGGACTCCTGAGAGAAGACAAATGAAATGAGCCCTAAGGTCACCCCAGATTTTTGCCTAAAGGTACTGTATGTGTGTGTATATATATATATGTGTGTGTGTGTATATATATATATGTGTGTGTGTGTGTGTGTATATATATATACACACACATACACAATATACTATACAATATACTATGGTGTATACTACAAATATACACATTATACACACACACACACACACACACACTCACACACACGAACTGTACACTAAACAGGAGGAGAAATACAAGTAAAACATAGCATTCTCACTGAGTTGAGGAAACGGATTTCAGAGTTTGGGGAGACTGAGGAAGTCGGAATTTGTACGGAGAGTTCTCCCAAGGAGGGAAGGATACAGAGACAGAGTTCCATAAATCTGCATAGTATCTCCTCGAGTCTTTGGCCAAAATCAAGCTATACATGTTTAGACCAGGCAAAGAACCGTCAGACAGCTGTACACTAAGCAGTTCCTAGAGCTCACATGGACGGGCAGATAAGTGAGTTCTAGGCAGCTTCACTGAACATCTAGGATTTTCAGTGGAGAATTCAGAAAGGCCATGCCTTATTAGGAGAGCTAAATTAGCTCAAAAATAAAGGCTACTCTAGATGTACCCAAATAAAGCTAAAAATGAACACTGAAATGCTCGAGCTGATCTAATGACTTTTGTTGGACACCCTATTTTCCTATTTTACAGATGTTTGATCCTCAACCCAGAGCAGGGAAGTGACTTGGTCAAGGTCAGCAGCTGTCCAACTAGTAAAAAGTAGACTCGATATTCAGGCCTAGATATCTTTATACTATTCTACCTCTGTTGGTTATGGGAACTAAAATTGTTTATTATTTTAGTTTTTATTTTAGTTTTCATAACTTGGATTGAAACTAGATTTTAGAACATTTGAGTCTTTTGAAACTGGACATAATCTTACATTCTATCTAAATCTTACATTTAAACGAAGATTTTATTTTTAGGTAATCTCTACACCCAGCGTGGTGCTTGAACTTAATGGGGACATCAAGTCACATGCTCCACCAATTCTGCCTCTAGACTGTGACTTTTAGTGTTTCCTTGTTATTATTTTGTCCCATTTTGAAGTAATGAAGCCACTTGTAGCTTGCAATCTGGGATGACAGAGTTCGTTTCTCTTACGAAGGCCCCATCACCAGGGGTGGTGTGATCCCGCACATCCACAAGTCTCTCTGATTGGAAAGAAGGGCAGCAGAGACCCTTAGAGCATTGTTTTAACCAATCCCCTTCCTTCCTGTCATTGCATTGTAACTGGGACAGAAGAAATAATGGGGAGTGTGGAATTTTTGTAAGAGGCAGACAGAAAAGCATAGACAATTAGTGTGGGCATATAAGAGACACTTGTACATTCTTAGGCTCAAAGTTTGATAAAGTACCTTTCCATGTGGCAGCACTTAATGTCAATTTGCTAGGTTTCTCTGTGTGTTTTATACAAAAATGGAATTGATAAACCATTTTCTAACAACAACAAAAATGACAAGCTATTGCTCCCTTTCTTCATTTACTTGACCTCAATAAATAACAGATTCATTTCTGCTTGTCTGCACTGGGAGGTTAGAAATCTGTCATTTCCAAACTTCTTCTATAAGAAGTTATTCTAGTTTAAAGAGTTGGCCTTGGGATACCTGGGTGGCTCAGTCAGTTAAGCGTCTACCTGTGGCTCAGGTCATGATCCCAAGGTCGTGAGATCAAATCCTGCATCAGGCTCCTTGCTTAGTGGGGAGCCTTCTTCTCCCTCTGCCTGCTGCTCCCCCTGCTTGTGCTCTTTCTTTCTCCCTCTGACAAATAAATAAAATATTTAAAAAATAAAAACATTAAAAAACTAAAGAATTGGCCTTTCTGCAAAAAGAAAAATGTATCAATAACTAACCCTGGTAATCTGAGAATTTTTTATTTTCGAGTTTTTAGCACCACTGTTAATTTATTTATTTTTTTTTTTAAGAATTACTCATTTATTTTAGAGAGTGTGCATGAGTGGGGCAGGGGCAGAAGCAGAGAGAGAGAAATGCTCAAGCAAATTCCACACTGAGCATGGAGCCCGACATGGGGCTTTGTCCCAGGATCATGACCAGAGCCAAAATCAAGAGTCAGTTAACCAGTTGAGACACACAGGCACTCCACCACTGTTCACTCTTTAGAGTCCAGCTGTATTGTTCTACTCTGCAGCATTAACCCAATTAGGATAGTACAGTAGAATTTTGCCTCCTCCTTACATTCAGGGGCAGCGCTATCTCATTCTAAGCAGTGGGCAACCCAGCTCTTCAAGGCTGAGAAAATAACACCTAAAGGGAGAAAGAGGAAGACAGTATCTTTCATCTTCAGTTTCTGAATTATATAAAATGATTTAATTCTTCCTCTCCCACACCTGAATAAAATTTGTTAAATCTGAATCAGAAGTTAGAGCACTTTCTACTGCAGCATTTGCTTTATGTAAGTAAGTATCACTTTTTAAAGTAGTTTTTATGGTTTTGCTCTAAGGGTGACGCAGTTAGCATCTGCTGTCAATGATCCTTAATTGTGTACATGGTTGTTCTATATCCCTCCTTTTCCACAGAGTGATTTTGGAAGAAAAGTATTTTCAGAACTCTGAAAGAGGAAGAGTTTGATATACAAAAGGAGTTGCCATAATGATCAACCATTCTTATTTCTCATACTCTCAGAATGGCACTCCTGCCCCCCCTTTACCCCTCATGTTGGCCAGGATATGCTGAGTTTTGTTACTACTTTGGAAAATGCAGAGGGGAAGAGAGACTAACTATTTTTGGAGTAGGAATAAAATGTCTCTGAAAATTCTTCAAACGATTTTTATTATCTTTCAAACTTGTATCCTTGAAGTATGTATTCTTAAAGTATGTGTACTGCTTTATAAAATATAGTTTCATCCTTTTGCAAATATTAAACTTGTAATATTTTTTAGTGTAGCAACTAAGTAAGAAATAGAAAATCATGATTTCTTGGCAGCTAAAGATTATTATTTTAAACTTTCATTTATTTCAATTTATTGAGAATCTATTGTGTCCCAAGCACTGTTGATTATTGTAAGTTTTGTGTCTTTTTTAATGTAGCTTTATACAGTGAGTTATTTTCAAAAGCAGTTTGGAAAACAAAAAATTTAAATATTTACTGTTACATTTACTGTTTCTGACAGCCATCATTCCATCTGAATATTTGAGTTTCTATTTAGTATCATTTTTATTTTGCCTGAAGAACGTTTTTCAATATTTCTTGTAGTACACATCTGCTGGCATTGAATTCTTGCAGCTTTTGTTTGTCAGAAAATACTTTTATTTTTGAGAATATTTTGCTGTGTACTGAACTCAGGGCTAATAGGTTTTTGTTTTTTTCCTCTTTCAGCACCTTCGAGTTATCATTTTATTGTTCTCTAGCAAACATTGTTTTCTGATGATGTCAGTGAATATTTTTATTAACTATTCTTTTTTTATATTGTTCTCTGTTTCCTCTGATTGCTATTAAGATTTTCTCTTTTGGATGCCTGGCTGGCTCAGCTGGTAGAATAGGTGATTCTTGATCTCAGGCTTGTAAGTTCAAGCCCTACTTTGAGTGTAGAGATTACTTAAAATAACATGTTGTTGAAAAAAGAAATTTTCTCTTTATCATTAGTTTTGAGTGACTGATTAGGATATGCCCTGGTATGGTTTTCTTTGTATTTATCCTGCTTAGGATTTGTTGAGCGCCCTGGATCTACATATTGTAGTTTTTGCCAAATAGGGAAAATTTTCAGTCTTTGTTTCTCCAACTGATATTTCTGCCCCTTCCATCTTTATATTATCTTCATAATACATCAAAGTAAGATATATATGGTTGCTACAAGAAATTTTAACAAATGAAGTTTAAATATTACATCAAACTAAGCAAGATAACTCTAGCAAACAGTAATTTTTAAAAGGATACTAACACTACCCTAATAAAGTCCAACTGATGACCAGGAATGTTTTTAAACATTCTTTAAATGTCCCCACTATTCTAAGAAAGGCATGGACACAATACACATAAAGATACTCATATGGTCCTACTCTACTTTAAAATCTAAACAGCACTTAACTTGCACTCATACTACTGAAAGATAGGAAAGCCATATTCTACTCCTGCTCTACGATTCCTTCCTTGTCAAGCAAGGAGCACTGCTTCCATACTACTTGATTTTGTCAAAATGACTGGTCATCTTCTACTCTAGTAGTGAAGCTGGCAGACAAAACTGAAAGAAGTATTAAATATGCCCTCAACTTCTCTTGTTTTTGTGGGTCTCAAAAATGTTTCATTTCATAAACAAAGCATCACCTTTGTGCTTAGTAATGAGTTAGGAATTCGTGGAGAGAGGACTGGAGACAGGGCTGAAAGGGTTTGCACATGGGATATGAGTTGTGTATCTTGCTGGGTGAAAGCATTTCCAATCTTGATGGATGCGACAAGAGTAACAACAGGGAGTAATAACAAATGTAGCATGTGTCTTTTGAAATACAAAGGTGTCCGTAACGGCCTTTGAAAGGGCTTCTTTCATTGAGTTGTGCAACTACAGCTGGGCATGAAGATTCTGTGCGGCTTAGAGAGAAACAGCCAAACAAGGGGTGGTTATGGAAGGGATGAGACTGGACAGGCTGAGGGCACCGGATGATGGAGAGGGAAGGAAAAGGAACTGGCCAAGGACAGTATCAATGGATTAGAAATAAAAATATTTTAAAATTTATTTCTGTGTTTACAGTTCACACACTAGTCTAAGACAGGAAGATCATTAAAAACCTTGGGTTTTCTGATAATTTATTAAAACTTAGCATATGAAACGCATAAAATATTTTACTTAGTTCATGTATTTACTATTTCTCCTATCTATTGACCAAAAGGATGCTCTCTCTTCTTATTCTTTCTTCAGTTAGTGAATTGGTTCAATTTATTCTTCCTCTACACAAGGCTGCTGGTAAGATTACCTCAGGAATACTTCCAATGACATCCATCTAACCACAATTTCCTTTGGACACATTTCTTAAGTTACTTTCCTCTTTCCCCTCATTTTATGTGATTAATCTGCCTAAACAGTGACCTTTCACTCCCTCCCTTTCCCCCATAAAGGCTTCACATGGTTCAAGCTGTCCTGGACTGCTTCTGACTATTCCCACTGCTTACACACCCACCAAATTCTTCATATTATTTAGGCTAGCATATGTTTATTGACATGCATGAAGAAGCACATGTGCATTGGCAAGGCAATTTATATTTTTCATGAAGCTTTTATAGCTATCAGTTTGTTTTATTACTAAACCTTTGAGAAGTAATTAATTATACAATCTGTTTTACAGATGAGAAAGCTGAGTAAAGGTAAAAATATCATGACTCCCTAAGTGTCCAAGTATCAGAGTAAACTAGATGACTATGACTTAAACTGAACTACAGTTCTTCTTTTTTCTCACTAGACTTTAAAAATGTCAATTGTAGGGGCACCTGGGTGACTCACTTAGTTAAGCATCTGACTCTCAATGTTGGCTCGGGTCATTACCTCAGGGTCCTGAGACTGACTGAGCCCTATGTAGGGCTCCTTGCTGAGCATGATTCTCTCTCTCCCTCTCCTTCCACCTGCACTTTCCCCACCCCCCGCAGCTTGTGTGCTCTATCTCTTTAAAAAAAAAAAAAAAGTCAATTGTCAATTCTGACAATGATAGTTGATGCTTAATAGGTATTTAACAAACCAGTTTCTTAACTGTAGAACTGAGAATTTAAAACATCTACCTCAAAAAAAAAAAAAAAAAAAAAAAAAAAAAAAAAAAAAACCATCTACCTCATATATTAAAAAAAGACTAACTCTGAGCCACCTGTAACTATACAGGAATAAGGTAAGTCATATCTTACAGAGTAATTGCAAACATTAAGTGAGTTGATAAATCTTTAGCATTTAGGACAAAACCCAATACAGAATAAATAAGCATTCAATAAATGTTTGGTATTTAAAAAAAGGAAGGAAAGATAGAAGGAGGAAAGGAAAGGAGAAAGAGAAAGGAAGAAAATTAAAACATTTCCTTATAAATAATGTTTTGTTTTTTGCTTGTTCAGTATTCTAACACCTGTTCAGTCATCTATCTTTATTTAATAATTATAGAAGTTGCAGTAATGACTACAGAATACTGATATGATCTCATGTGGGAGGAATTCTCGCTTCTTGGTATGAAGTAATCCACGTGTTACCTAAGCTAGTCCAAAATCAAGTATAATATCTGGGTAGTATATCCTATAATAAAATTTAATAAAAATTTGTTTTATTGAGATAGAATACAAACATGTTTTTTAAAGACAACCATGGATAGGTGGCCAATATTTTCACTTGGATGTCAAGTCATTTAAGATTCTGATAAACAGCCAAATAGGACGTATATCATGCCATGTTGAACACTCTTCTAATATGTTTTCGACAGAGGCCTAAGAAATGGTTTGGGGTGTAGGTTAAACATGGTATCAATTTCAAAAGGTAGGGCTGTAGCCAGCACATCATATCATCTGTTCACAAAAAAACAGAGCTGAGAATGCCACAGCAGGTAGGGAGGAGGAAGCAACATCTGCATATAAATTCACCTCAAATATGTGGCTCATCCTCAAACTGAACCAGCACGGTCACAGCTCTAAGAAACGCAATTGAGAGTACTATCTGGAAGCTGAAAAAGTGAGCTTTACAAAAATTTTAGCAAAACAAAATCTAGCAATATACAAATAGACAATATATCATAACTAAGCAAGATTTTTATTCATAATGCAATGTTGGTTTGAAATCAAAAATTAATCAATGGAATTTACCATACTACCGGGTTTTTAAAAATCGGCATCTCAATAAAGATAGAAGATTTGACCAATTTAATGCCTATTCATAATTTTTTTTTAATTTTCAGTAAACGAGATACAGAAGCAAATTTCCACAACTGATAAAGAGCATTTATGAAAACCTACAGGTAAACTCTTAATTAATGATGACTAAATGAGTGCTTTGCTTTTGCTATCAAGAGGAAACATTTGCTTTCACCACTCCTATTCAACATTGTCCTATTTAACACTGGAAGTCCCAGATGGTAACTTAAGGCAAGAAAAGGAAATACAGATTAGAAAAGGAAGACAGAAAAATTGTCTTTTTTCACAAACAATTATCGAATATAGAAAATCCTAAAGAGTCTACTGAAAAAGGTATAAGAACTATTAAGTAATTTTAGCAAGCTCACAAAAAAAAAAGGCTAATATACAAAAACAAACCCATTGTGTTTCTAAATACTAGAAGTAAAAAATTTAAAAAATGAGAATATCATTTAAAATAGCACCAAAAATATACAATTATTTGGCAGAAATTTAACAAAATTTATTTAAGACCTTGCACACTAAAAATAGCAAAACATTGCTGACAGAAGTTAAAGACCTAAACAAATGGAAAGACACTGCATGCTGAAGGACTGAAAGATAATATTGTCAAAATGTGACTTCTCCCCAATATAATCTATAGATTTACCACAACCCTCTTCAAAATTTCAGTAGACTCTCTTGTAAAAATTATTGAATTCTAAATTTATAATGAAAATGCTCTAAACAGGGGTGTCTGGGTGGCTCAGTCATTAAGCGTCTTCCTTCGGCTCAGGTCGTGACTCACAATACCTGATGTCAAGCTAACATAAAGCTAAAGTAAGCTATATAGGATAGATGTATGTATTACAAAGCTAGGTCATCAAATAATGATAGATGTATCAGTTAAACAGAATAGAGAGCTCAGAAATTGACCTACGTTTATATCACCAACTGATTTTCCATGAAAGGACCAAAGTATTTTACTGAGGAAAGGATGGGCAGTTGGAGGCAAAAAATCACCTACACTGTTATCTCATACCAAATGCAAACATTAAGTCCAAATGGATAACCTAAATGTAACAATGAAAACTATAAAAGTTCCAGAAGAAAACAACAGAGAAATTAATTATTACTTTGGGTTAAGGAAAGATCTCTTAGGATTCAAAAAGCATGAGTCATAAAAAAATAATTTCATTAAGTTGAACAACATCAAAATTAAAAATGTTTCATCTTCAGAAGACATTGTTAAGAACATGAAAGACAAATCATAGACTGAGAAAAGGTATTTGCAAAACATGTATCTGATAAAAGATTTATATTCAGAATATGGAAAATAACTTTTTGATCCAATACCAAGAAGACAAACAACCTAACAAGAAAATGGACAAAAGATTAGAACAGACACTTCAAAGAATTTATACAACTGATGAATAATCACATAAAAAGATGTCAACTTCATTAGTTACTAGGGAAACATAAGGGGATATTACAAATGAGGGACCACTACACAAACTAAGGTAGGCCAAAATGTAATAGAACCAATCCGGTGTGGGCTAGAATATGGCACAAATGCATCTTACAAATTGCTGTTGGGAACGCAAACTCCTAGAGCCAATCTGGAGAACAGTTGGGTAGATTTGTCAAAATGCAGTTTCTTCTACTCACTAAAAGACAGTGATAAAGAAATGAAAAGACAAGCAGTAGATTGGGAGAAAATATTCTAAATACATGCTATATCTGACAAAATATACAGTCCAGACTAAACAAATAATTTCTAAAAATTAGTAATAAAAAAGACAAACAACCAGATAAAAATGGATTAAAAACTAAGATAGTGGGGATGCCTGAGTAACTCAGTTGGTTAAGCATGCAACTTTTTTTTTTTTTAAGATTTTATTTATTTATTTGACAGACAGAGATCACAAGTAGGCAGAGAGGCAGGCAGAGAGAGGAGGAAGCAGGCTCCCTGCTGAGCAGAGAGCCCAATGTGGGGCTCAATCCCAGAACTCTGGGATCATGACCTGAGCTGAAGGCAGAGGCTTTAACCCACTGAGCCACCCAGGCACCCCAAGCATCCAACTCTTGATTTTGCCTCAAGTCATGGTCTCAGGGTCATGAGATTGAGCCCCTTGTTGGCTCCACACTCAGCATGGAGTCTGCTTAAGATTCTCTCTCCTTCTGCCTTGCCCTGCCCCTTTCTCATGCTTTCTCTCTCTCAAAAAATAATAATATTAGTTGTTGTTGTTATTATTATATATTTATAAAAATATATACATATATATGTATATATAGTGAGGAGTAAGTAGAAGATAGCAAGAGGGAACCTTTGGTGGCAGTGGAAATGTTCTATGTCTTGGTTGGGGCAATAGTTACCTAAATGTGTAAGTTTAGCAAAACTTTGATCTGAATATATAAAATTTGTGGATCTCACTATATATAAATTTTATCTCAATTTTAGCAAACTAAAATTAATACATTCAAGTTATGTTATGCATTGATTTACTCTTTTCTTTAAGAAGCTTATAATAATCTTGATTTCATACTGTTTGCATCCTGGTATATGAAAGTACTTTGTAAATTAAAAAGTACCATAGTGGTATAAAGTATTATTAGTGCTACCTCAATAAAGTATTTTTATTAATTATTTTTATTAACATATAATGTATTATTTTCCCCAGGGGTACAGGTCTGTGAATCGTCAGGCTTACACACTTCAAAGCACCCACCATATCACATACCCTCCCCAATGCCCATAACCCATCCACCTTCACCATAACCCCCCTCTCCCCAGTGACCCTCAGTTTGTTTTGTGAGATTAAGAGTTTCTTATGGTTTATCTCCCTCCCAATCCCATCTTGTTTCATTTTTTCCTTCCCTACCCCTCAAACCCCCCACTCCATCTCTCAAATTCCTCCATCAGGGAGATCGTATGATATTTGTCTGATAAAGTATTTCTTATATGTCCTGGGGCACCTGGACGCCTTATTCAGTTAGGCATCTGACTTTTGATTTCAGCTTGGACCGTGATCCTGGGATTGAACCACAAGTCATGTTCCATGCTCCATAGGGAGTCTGCCTGACATTCTCTCCCTTCTTCCTCTTCCCCTCCCCACCCATGCTCTCTCTCTCTCTTTCTCTAAAATAATAAATAAATAAATCTTTAAAAGAAAAAAAACCTTACATGTCCTAAAATCATCTCTTGAGAGTTTTAAGAGGTATCTATTGTTTCTAGTGTTCTAGGGTTTGATGGAAAAATTTAGTATTTATCCTATCTTTGTGGCTAGATTTAAATAAAACCCCATATTAGTCTCTCTTTTGATCTCTTCTCAATGCAAGTTCTCTGATTCTTCAATAAAATTAGGTCTTCTTTTTCATACTATTCACTAATTTTTACATTGATACAAGACATCCTAGAGATGAATGGACCTCTGCATAATATTTTCAATATCCTTCCCAATAAGGATCAGCCACATATTTATTGACTTTTGTGATTATAAAAGCACATTGAGCTAATAATGTCTTTAAGAGTTTCCTAAATCTTTAATTTGTTCATAATTACTAATTTTTATCAATGCTACTTAAAACATAGTTTAATAATGTCCTTTTAATTCTTATCTTCTCTAGCTATGGCCACTGTTCTCTTCATCCTCAATCATCTGCTATCCCCTCTCTGAGTGTATGTCATCAACAACTCCTGCAAGCAAATGTCTATCTTTCGGTTGGGGGTACCCTTATCTTCTGTAGTCTGACTTCCCTCGGTATCTTACCTTGACTGATTTCTTAAACTCCAGACCACCAAACATACTTCTGACCACAGATTACCTGCCCCCTGAACTGACTTCTTTGACCTACTTCAGAGATCATTAGCACCTGAATTTCTTAACTCTTGCTCTAATACCAGAACAGACCCTGTGCACTATACTCTCCAGAGCCCAGTGGCATAAGTCCTTCAAACCCTGTCAGGTTATGGCATCAATAACTGACAGGAATCTTGGAAGAATAAAAACTGGCTTCCATTTTTTAAAAAGTCTTAGCTAATATATTTTTAATGAAGCCCATAGAATTTTAATTCAATGTGATGAATAAAAATAGATCATATTCTGTTAAAATGAAAGACAATAATGAGAAAAGGAAGAGTCCGACAGAAATCAAGAGTCAGCAGAAGGAATAGAAAGAGAATGAGGCAGAGGAACACAAAGAGGAGAAGGACCAAGCAAAATAGGGAATCAAGAGTGAAGAGCTGACAGAGAGAGACAGAGAAAGAAATAGAGAAATAAGTAACAGATAAGGAGAAAGAAAATCAGACAGTGACAGGCAGAGAGAGAAGAAAATCAGAGTCAGGGAACCTTGGACAAAAAGGAAGAGAGAAGAGCCCATTCTTCTCTCTCTTCCCAATCATCCATCTCTTCTGGAAAACAGCAACAACAAAAACCAACCACAAACAAATAAGCAAAAACTCACAAAATTACAAACAAACAAACAAAAAATCATGGAAACTCCAAATGGAATCGATATTCACTTTGCTGTAGGGGGAATGAGTGACCTGGGACTTCGATTTCAATGAGTGCATGGAGAAAGAATGGAAGTTCTACAGACTCCAAAACATCTAGCACCTCTCTAATAGCCTTCTGTCTGTTCTATATCCTTTTTCCAGTTGGCTTCAGAATTATCCACACAGTAAAGAAGAAGAAATTGATAGGGCACCTGCGTAGCTCACTCAGTTAAGCCTCTTCCTTCAGCTCAGGTCATGATCTCAGGGTCCTAGGATCAGGTCCTGCATTGGGCTCCCAGCTCAGTGAAAAATCTGCTTCTCCCTTTCCCTCTGTCTGCTGCTCCCCTTGCTTGTGCTCTCTCTCTAATAAATAAATAAAATCTTCTTTAAAAACTAAAAAAAAGAGAAGAAATTGAATCTAATGAGGCAAAAACTTCTGAACCAGAGGACAGAAACTGGCCAGCTCCATGCCTTCTCTTCTCCCCTGAAAACCCAAAGGACATCCTTCAAGGAAAACAAGGACTCTTCCTTCTTTTCCTAGCTCAGAATACTTTCCACCCTGAGAAATAACCCTATCTTTTAAGTCCAAACCCTTCCCACTTGTTCAGGGACAGAGTTTCATTCACCTCTATCATTTGGGCATACAGCACAGGACCTGCTACACAAAAGTTATAAGTAAGTGTCCCTTAAATGAACAAATATACACTAATTCTAGACGTATAAAGAAATACACACAAACATATATGTTTACACACAAACATATGTATATATGTATATTTGCTGCTTATATTATATGAACTTTTATAAGGTTTGTACACAATACTAAATAAAAATGTTCTAGTAATTTCCCTCTAGATCTACTCTCAGCAGTGTTCTGAACCACACTGATGTCATCATCATCCAAACTATTCACTCAGCATAAGCTCTCTCATCTAATCAGAAAGGCCTGCTGATTTTATCTGCTAAGTGTCTCCTAATTTATCCCTCCCGTAATGCAGCTACATGCCAAAAGAAAAGTTGGAATGGTCTCCCTACTCTATTCTATCCCCACATTGTTGCCAGTATCCTTTTTAATCAAGTCACATTCTTCATGAAACACCTTCAAGAGAAATCCATAAGGAAATAACTCCCCATTTCCTTCAGAATTAAAATCCAACTTTCTACTTCGGTGTTGGGAACATTCCCAATTACACCCAACCCACCTACCAAGAGTCATTTCCTACCATTCTCCCTCTGCATCTCTAACCACATCAAATTTGTCAACGATCCCTAAACCCTCGTTTTTCTCTTTCCATGGACATTTACATTTAGTCCCCACCCTCCTTCCACCCCCACTTCTCCACATCTAGATATGGGAAAACTCAGCTCAAATTGCATTTTGTTCCTCAACCTCATACTCATCCTTAGGGAGAATTAGTCATTCCTGTCCCTGGGTTTCCAATATACATGAAATAAGTATTTATTATAGCTCATATCATAGCATGTGGTAATTATTTAAGTAATTTCTTCTCCATTAGACCATGAGCTGTACAGCTATCAACACTGCCTTATTGGTGTTTGAAAATATCCCAGGACTTATCACACAGAACCTGTGTGTAGTAGGAACCTGAAAAATACATGAAAAATTAATAAACATACCTTTCTGTGCTTTAATTAGTTGTTTTCCAATTTCTAGTGTCACATAGGCAGTACCATTTAGAACTATGTCAGTTATGGTCTTCCAAGCATTAGGAGAGAGTCTTTCGGTGGGAGAAATAAAATTCCCTGCCGCATTGTTTATCACAATCTAATAAATGAATAAGGCAAGTGACACAAATTTTTAGATAAGGAATAACATTTTCCCTGAAGAGTTTTTACTTCTGAAACTTATTATTCCAAATAATACAATAAAGCTAAAACTGATAGTCTGCTATAAAATAATACCACCAGATTTGGTTTGGTTTTACTTTTTTTGAGCCTGTGAAAATCTCCTGTGTATTTACCGAATTTCAGAATCCTAATCCCTGTCAATAGCAGGGTAGAATCTATCATTATGAAAACAAATACAGATAAACATATCTACCATCTGTCTATACTGTATTTCAAGGAATCTCAAAATGTCGTTCAATTTCTGGTGATATTTTGGCTTAATTTACCCAATGAAATTCTTGGTTGATAACATGTTTCTTCACTATCAATAAAGATTCTACCTAGTTCTATTAGCAGATCAATATTATTGGTCTGTCTGAAAATACCTTTAACTTAGAACAGTGCTCTGAGACTACCAGAGGAAATGACTTCTTTCTGATACATGAACCAAAAAACAGCAAAATACCCATGCACATCACATCTTGAGTCTTAAAAAGAAAAATTTGGAGTATCTTGTAGATTTCTTTACTTGAATCATTCTCCTCTACTGATAGAGATAATCAAAAGTTATTAGGAAAGGCAAAGAGCATGAACCATTTAAACTAGATATTGTGCTCTTGGATAACTGCTCTTCTTATTTCATGATCTTATTAAAGAAAGTGAAATCAAGTTTGACTGCAAACGCATTTTTAAAGTATTTCCGAAAGGCAATGGTGTAGCAGTTCACCTAATCTGTTCCCTGCTCTGACCAGAGCTGGATCTTTCCTAGGGACAGAAAATAGGTGCTTCTCAACACAGCATTTGCTCACATCAGTATTTTATTTCCTTAGTGCATCCTCAGCACATCTTGGTGGGTGTCATCAATGTCAAAGGCCCCATCAATGGTCAAAGGCCTCATCACCATTACACTTACATCAGGATGTCCTGCAACTTTGATCAATTCTGATACAGTGTTTTGCACCATTTCAGGATTCCTCACATCACACTGAAGCGCATGAACCTGAAAAATATCAGAGAGAAAAAGGAATCCTCAATTTTTTAGACTTCTTAAACCAAAAACATGAATAAGTTACTTAAGCATGTTTTAATTCCTAAATCTAAATTAAATAACTCTTTTTAATATACCTTATTTCCAGTTTGAGAAGAAATTTCTTCTGCAGTCTCTTTTAAAACATCAATCTTCCTAGAAATAAACACATGGTACTTCACATGAGTTCTGAAATGACTTCATATTATTTTTTCTTTTTAATTCCATAAATTAAAAAACAAAGAGCATCTATAGCTTAAACAGAGGCAATCCTGACAAAATACAAAAGCTGTATCTACAAACAAATCAGTTTGAATGAATTCATTTTCTACAAGTTAAATTAGTACAATTTTTGCATATCTAATACTCAATTACTGAATTATTTACTTTTAAACTAGTTGTTTTATATCTACACACATATTTAAACTTATTTCTGTAATACAAAAATACTGATTCAAAGGGGTACATGCACCCTGATGTTTATAGCAGCATTATCAACAATAGCCAAATTATAGAAAGAGCCCAAATGTCCATCAACTGATGATAAAGAAAATGCAGTGTGTGTATACACAAATACACACACACACATATATTTATATGGATAAAGAATGGATAGATATACATATAAATAGATAGATATCTATATACATATATGAATGGATAAAGGAGTGTCTTGATGGAATATTACTCAGCCATCAAAAAAGAATTAAATCTTACCATTTGCAGCAGTGTGGATGGAGCTAGAGAGTATTATGCTAAGGGAAGTAAGTCAGTCAAAGAAAGACAAATACCATATGAATTCACTCATGTTGAATTTAAGCATCAAAACAGATGAATATAGGGGAGGGGAAAAAAGAAAGAGGGAGGCAAATCAGAAGAGACCCTTAACTATAGAGAACAAATTAAGGGTCACTGGAGGGGAAGTGGTTGGGGAATGGGCTAGATGGGTGATGGGTAGTAAGGAGAGCACTTGTGATGATTACTGGGTGTTATATGTAAGTAATGGATCACTAAATTTTACTCCACAAACTAATATTATGCTATATGTTAGCGAACTAGAATTTAAATGAAACTTGAAACTTGACAAAAATAAAACAAATAAAATTATTTCACTAATTACAATAATTTCTGTTCCCTTGCCCAAGCCTGCTTTAGAAAGAAAACATACTCATGATATAATGTAAACTTCTACTATACAAAATCTGTTATGTATAAAATGTGTTAGATTTTAGACCGAATTTAAGAATATAAAAGCATCATATGTATTGTTTCATACTCTTGAAAGAAACATGAAAAATAAACCATAAACATATATTATGTAGTATTACAAAGAAAATAATATATTAGGGGTGCCTGGGTGGCTCAGTGGGTTAAAGCCTCTGTCTCCGGGTCAGGTCATGATCTCAGAGTCCTGGGATCAGGCCCCGCATCAGGCTCTCCGCTCCGCGGGGAGCCTGCTTCCTCCTCTCTCTGCCTACCTCTCTGCCTGCCTCTCTGCCTGCTTGTGCCTGCCAAATAAATAAATAAAATCTTAAAAAAATTTTTTTTAATTATTTGTAAAAACATAATATTTTTTAAAAATGTTCTTGCCAATTTGCATTAAAGGAAATATCTGAAAGAAATTCCTTTGGCCCTTTGTAATTTACATAATGACTTGTCATTCAGATTCTTATTCAGCCTATGTAAAAATCTGACACTGTGCAAAATAGGAAGAAGGTGTAGATTTTTTTGACCAGTCTCTGGTCTCTAAAGTTCAGTCTCTGAAGTTGTAGACTTACACAGTTACAGGATCCCAGGATAGACCTAAATAAGAAATTCCATCTATATGGCCTTATCCTTCCTACATTTATCACAATAGATGTTTTAAAATATCTGCCCATCTTATAGAGAATGGAAGGATTATATCCATTATCCTAATACAACGTTAATTATCCCTAGAAGCAGTAACTATAATCACTCCTACTGAAAACAGCCTCAATACAGTGCTTTTTAACTTAAGCTTCAGGTACAAGAAAAAAAATTCTATCACTGAATTTGAGAAATATATATACCATGAGTTCCATAATCAATCATTACTGATCTTCCTCAATCTAACAATGGGGTTACATCCCTGGTAAACCCACTGTAAGTTGAAAATACCATAATGTGAAAATGTATTTTAATATACCTAAGCTACTCAACATCATGGCTTCATCTGGCCTACCTTAAATTAGCCTATAGTTGGGAAAAATCATCTGACACAAAGCCTGTTTTATAATAAAGTGTTAAATCTCTCATGTAAACTTACTGAATACCACACTGAAAGTGAAAAACAGAAGGGCTGTATGTGTATAAAATGACTGTGTTCTTGGTTGTTCACTCTCACAACTGAGCGGCGGCTCACTGGAAGTTGCACTTCACTGCCGGCATCAAGAAAGAGCATCTTACTGCATATTATCAGCCTGGGAAAGGTTCCAAATCCAAAATTTCAAGTACAATTTCTACTGAATGTGTATCACTTCCACACCGTTGTGAAGTCGAAAAATCCTAAACTGAATCAATGGAAATCATGGTCCATCTGTATTTCTATCATTACAAATTATAACTGGTTTTTCCAAGGAGATTTATTTAAATAATCTAAAGGATATGCCATAGAAAATTAAGATGAAAAACAAAACTCTGACAAATAGTGTTTTCAATATCATGGCACAGAACTGTTCTATAATAGGCTCTTGCCAGATAACTCACTGAGCATGACTTACCGGCTGGCTATCACACACTGAGCTCCCAGGCTGGACAGAAGAGTGGTCATTCCTTTACCAAGGCCAGTACCTCCCCCAGTAAGAAACGCCACTTTTCCTTGAAAACTATTAGGTGGTAGCATGGCTTTTTGAATGGGTTTGAAGAATTTAGACTGAAAAGCTTCATTGTTTTGATACAGTATTTTTGTTCCATAACTGAAAAACTGAAAGGGAAAAAAAAGATTAATTAAAATTTTCAAAAATGCATTTCCACAAAATAGATGATTTTCAAAAAACTTACTCTTGAATTTACTATTAATCAAATTCTTGGGTTAACAAACCCACTGTAAACATATTGTATTGCATTTAATCAATTATGATTTTCTTACTGAAATGTTAAGCAACATAGTGGAATGGTTAAAAGCATGGGCTTTGGAGCAAGACTACAAAGGACAGAATTTTCCCATTAGTTGCATAACCTTCAGCACGTGATTCAACCTCTGTGTGCCTCAGTTTCTTCTATAAATGGAGACAATAACAGAACCTAACTCAAAGGATATTGTAAGCATCACATGAGTAAATACAAGTAAAATACCAAGACCATTGTTTAGTTTATACCAAGCACTTTATAAATGCTAGTATTATTATTTACAAGGGTTCTGCTTAAATTTAACTTTAAAAAGCACTAACATAGCAAGGAAACAGTCAATAAAACTAAAAGGCAGCCTACTTAACAGAAGAAGATATCTGCAAATGTCTTATGAGATAACAGGCTAAGATGCAAAAAATCCAAAATCTATCAAGAACTTATGAAATTCAACACCCCAAAAAATAAAAAATCAAGAAATGGGTAGAAGACATGAATAGGTATTTCTCCAAAGAAGACAACCAAATGGCTAACAGACACATGAAAAAGTGCTCAACATCACTTCACATCAAGAAAATACAAATCAAAACCACAATGAGATACCACCTCACACTGGTCAGAATGCCTAAAATTAACAACTCCAGAAACAACAGATGTTGGCGAGGATGCGGAGAAAGGGTAACCCTCTTACATTGTTGGTAGGAATGCAAACTGATTCCACCACTCTGCAAAACAGTATGGAGGTTAAAAATAGAGCTACCCTAAGGCCCACCAATTGCACTACTATGTATTTATCCAAAGAATAAAAAAAATTGTGACTCAAAAGGGACACATGTACCCCAATGTTTATAGCAGCAATGTTCACAATAGCCAAAATATGGAAAGAACCCAGATGTCCATCAACAGATGAATGGATGAAGAAGTAGTAGTATACATACACAATGGAATATTACCCAGCCATCAAAAAGAATGAATTCTTACCATTTGCAATGACATGGATGGAAGTAGAGGATATTATGCTAAGTGAAATAAGTCAGTCAGAGAAAGACAAATGCCATATGATTTTATTCATATGTGTAACTTAAGAAACAAAATAGATGAACACAGGGGAAGGGAAGGAAAAATAAGATGAAAATTAAAAGCGAGGCAAACCATAAGAGACACTGAAATCTAGGAAACAGAGGATTGCTGGAGGGGAGGTGGGTGGAGGGAAGGAATAACTGGGTGATGGGCATTAAGAAGGGCACATGATGTAATGAGCACTGGGAATTATATGCAACTGATAAATCACTAAAAATTCTA
This sequence comes from Mustela lutreola, assembly GCF_030435805.1. NCBI lineage: Eukaryota > Metazoa > Chordata > Mammalia > Carnivora > Mustelidae > Mustela > Mustela lutreola. The sequence goes on from NC_081292.1 coordinate 45,942,450, forward strand.
CCACTGAAACTAATAAAAAAATAAAAAATGATCCTAGTTGAAAGATGCAAATAAAAGTTGCAAAAAAAAAAAAAAAAAGGAAAGAACATAAAGCACATTCATCTTTTAACAAGAATAATTTGGATAAAAATAACATTCCATTTTTGAATCATTGAAAAAAATTATTCAAATTTCCTCATAAGGCTTATTAAATCAAATGTCTTTTCCTATGTTGTCTTCCTGAGAGTAAATTTAGAATAGATAACTATTTGTTATATTTGAAATAGGGGGAAAATAATATCTTACACTAAAAATATTTGTATTGCCCTATCTTATCAGTCTTACAATTCACATTCTCACATTACTTGTGAAAAACACTGCCACTCTCTAACATCTAATTCTAAAAACAGACTTTTTTTTTAAAGATTTTATTTAATTATTTGACAGAGAGAGATCACAAGTAGGCAGAGAGAGAGAGAGGAGGAAGCAGGCTCCCCGCTGAGCAGAGAGCCTGATGCGGGACTCAATCCCAGGACCCTGAGATCATGACCCGAGCCGAAGGCAGCGGCTTAACCCACTGAGCCACCCAGGCGCCCCTAAAAACAGACTTTTAAGTGTTGAACATAACAAACAATAAAGAGTTAATTTCATCAAATGCTTACCATGTGTCAGGCTTCAATTATCAAACCAGTTCATCTTCACCACGCTATGAAATAGATACCATTTTTACCCCACTGTACAGGAAGGACCCAGAGAAGTTAATTATATTGCCCAAGTCACAGAACAAAGATACCAATGTGGTCTGATACTCCAGCGCCCTCCCTCATCATCACCTTGTGTATTTCCTCACTACTCACTGAACTTCTACAGACCTTAATGATCACCCCAAAGAGGCACATGATATTCCCCAGGTCATGGCTGGAAATTTAAACTCCAGAATCTTATCATTTCCTGATAGAATATTCCTGCATGCTAAGTGGGTTTCCATCAGTTGGTCAAGGATATCTAGAAATGTATACTAAAGAAATAACTGGCAATGTAGTCAATGATTTAAGAGAAGGCTGTTTATCAACAGGAAGTACACAAGAAAATGCGTATGATATGATGTTAAGTGAATAAAAAGGTACACAATATGTTCTGAACTATAAATAAAAATATATGCTTAGAAAAAAGACTACAGGGGCACCTGGTTGGCTCAGTGGGTTGAGCCGCTGTCTTTGGCTCAGGTCATGATCTCAGGGTCCTGGAATCGAGTCCTGCATCAGGCTCTCTGCTTAGCAGGGAGCCTGCTTCCCTCTCTCTCTGTCTGCCTCTCCGCCTACTTGTGATCTCTCTCTGTCAAATAAAAAAAAATAAAATCTTAAAAAAAAAAAGAGACTACAAAATAACAACAGTAAGTAGTAGATTCAATATTTACCATGTTCCAAGGTCTACTAAAGACTTTTAATGCATTACCTTGCAACAATCCTGTAAGGTGAATTCTATCATTATCGCCAAATTATAGGAAAAAAAGCTGAAACATAGAAAGTCAAGTAACTAATTTTTAAAGACAAATAACCAGTTGAAAGGAGCCGACTCAAATCCAAGATATGTCTGAGTTCAGGGTCCATCCATTACCTTCCTTACACAGTTATTAACTCTAGGTGATGAGATCATGGATGATTATTTTTGCTTTTTGTTTGGTTGGTGTTTCATATTTTAAAATCTTTTCAGAAGTATGATTTGCTTTTATACTCAGCAAAAACTGCTGTTGAAAGACAAAAATTTGAAAACATGTATAAAGTAATTGGTGAAGATAAATCTGTAAATCTGATTATGTTCCATGCTTGCTGGTCGTTGTATTTCCTTCCTTTAACTTCATGTTGACAAAGCATTTTCCTTTTGTATCCCTTTGCCAGAGCATAATAATCCAAGTGACCTACAATAATAATCATTCTCTACATAAATGGCAGTTTTACTTAAGGTTGCCGCCGCCTCCAGGACTACTACATTAAGATGATGAATCAGGAAATTTGCACAAGTAGGCTGGTGAGTTAGTCACTTCCCATTAATAATGAAAAAAATGTATTCTAATTTTTCAAAGGCTCTAAAATGAGTTTTTATTTATTTAGTGTTGATTTGTATAAGGAATACGATGTGGTACTTCATGAAAGATAAATTAAGTAACTAAATAAAATATTTGTGTATATACAAACATTTTTTTTATTTATCTTAAAACATTTTCCAACCTCCCAAATAATAAATCACTTTGATAATAATTCCTACTAAGTGTCTATAAGGTATCAGGTTACTACATAGCACAGGCTTATCTGTTGTATTTTATTTGACCTAATCAATACTGATTTTTCCCACCAAACCAGAAGTGAAGAAATTGATCTATTTTAAATCATATTACCTTCTGATAATTCATAACATATATGTTATTGAATATTAAATTCAAACCATCCGTTTGCCTAAAAGCAGGTTTTTCATTTCAATATTAAGACCCATAGCAATGACCAGACCTCACAGAATCATGTTATATTCAGTCTCCTATTTCTAAAAAGGAAGATCCTGAATAACCTGAGATAGCATTTTGGCCATTTCTTTTTGAGTAATAAAAAGTGAATACAAAACAGACTGTAAAGTTTTCAAATCTTGCTTTGTGTTTTTTCTAGAAATAAGTTGTCTTCTGAAAATAGATATAACACCTTTCGTATCAAGATTGATTTCTCAGGACATTTTTTTTTTTATGTAAATTCAAGTTAGTTAACATGTAGTATATTATTAGTTTCAGGGGTAGAACTTAGTGACTCATCAGTCGCATGTAACACCCCGTGCTCATTACATCAGATAGTGCCCTCCTTAATGCCCATCACCCAGTTACCCCATTTCCCCCAACCCCCTCCTCTCCAGCAACCCTCAGTTTGTTCCCTATAGCTGAGTCTCTTACAGTTTGCCTCTCTCTCTGTTTTTTTTTCTATTTTTTTAATTTTTTTTATTTTTTATAAACATGTATTTTTATCCCCAGGGGTACAGGTCTGTGAATCAGCACTCACCAAAGCACATACCCTCCCCAATGTCCATAACTCCACCACCCCTTCTCCAAACCCCTCTACCCCCAGCAACCCTCAGTTTGTTTTGTAAGATTAAGAGTCACTTATTGTTTGTCTCCCTCCCAATCCCATCTTGTTTCATTGATTCTTCTCCTACCCACTTAAGCCCCCATATTGCATCACCACTTCCTCATATCAGGGAGATCATATGATAGTTGTCTTTCTCTGCTTGACCTATTTCGCTAAGCATGATACGCTCTAGTTCCATCCATGTTGTCGCAAATGGCAAGATTTCATTTCTTTTGATGGCTGCATAGTATTCCATTGTGTTTATATACCACATCTTCTTGATCCATTCATCTGTTGATGGACATCTAGGTTCTTTCCATAGTTTGGCTATTGTGGACATTGCTGCTATAAACATTCGGGTGCACGTGCCCCTTTGGATCACTACGTTTGTATCTTTAGGGTAAATACCCAGTAGTGCGACTGATTGGTCAAGATGGCGGAGAAGTAGCAAGCTGAGACTGCTTCAGCTAGCCGGAGATCAGCTAGATAGCTTATCTAAAGATTGCAAACACCTGAAAATCCATCGGCAGATCGAAGAGAAGAAGAACAGCAATTCTGGAAACAGAAAAACAACCACTTTCTGAAAGGTAGGACCGGCGGAGAAGTGAATCCAAAGCGACGGGAAGATAGACCCCGGGGGGAGGGGCCGGCTCCCGGCAAGCAGTGGAGCAACCGTGCACAAAATCAGGACTTTTAAAAGTCTGTTCCGCTGAGGGACATCGCTCCAGAGGCTAAACCGGGGCGAAGCCCACGCGGGGTCAGCGTGGCCTCAGGTCCCGCAGGGTCACAGAAGGATCGGGGGTGTCTGAGTGTCGCAGAGCTTGCGGGTATTGGAACGGGAAAGCCGGCTACAGAGACAGAGCCGACAGTAAGCTCACAGCTCCGTGTTACCTTGAACCGGTCGCAGGCTCGGTGAGCGCAGCCGGAGGTCAGGCAGACGGGAGTAACTGGGCGCGGTTCTCTGAGGGCGCACTGAGGAGTGGGGACCTGGGCTCTCGGCTCCTCCGGGCCGGAGACCAGGAGGCCGCCATTTGTATTCCCGTCCTCTGGAACTCTACGGAAAGCGCTCAGGGAACAAAAGCTCCTGAAAGCAAACCCGAGCGGATTACTCACCCCGGCCCCCGGTAAGGGCAGTGTAATTCCGCCTGGGGCAAAGACACTTGAGAATCACTACAACAGGCCCCTCCCCCAGAAGATCAACAAGAAATCCAGCCGAGACCAAGTTCACCTACCAAGGAGTGCGGTTTCAATACCAAGGAGAGCAGCAGAATTCCAGAGGAGGAGAAAGCCAAGCACGGAACTCATGGCTTTTTTCCTGTGATTTTTTTTAGTCTTGCAGTTAATTTAATTTTTTCTTTTTCATTTTTTTTTTTTTCTCGCCTTCGGGTAAAAATTTTTTTTAACTGTTACCTTTTTCTTTTTTAACGATTTTTTACTAGTTTATCTAATATATATATTTTTTCTTTTTTACATTTTTCTTAGGTGTTTTCTTTTTTAAAAAATTCTTTTCTTTTCTTTTCTTTTTTTTTTCTTTTCTTTTTGTTTTTTTTATTTTTTTCTTTCTTCCTTTTTGAACCTCTTTTTATCCCCTTTCTCCCCACTCACGATTTTGGATCTCTTCTAATTTGGTTAAAGCATATTTTCCTGGGGTTGTTGCCACCCTTTTAGTATTTTACTTGCCCCTTCATTTACTCTTATCTGGACAAAATGACAAGACGTAAAAATTCAACACAAAAAAAAGAACAAGAGGCAGTACCGAAGGCTAGGGACCTAATCAATACAGACATCGGTAATATGTCAGATCTAGAGTTCAGAATGACAATTCTCAAGGTTCTAGCCGGGCTCGAAAAAGGCATGGAAGATATTAGAGAAACCCTCTTGAGAGATATAAAAGCCCTTTCTGGAGAAATAAAAGAACTAAAATCTAACCAAGTTGAAATCAAAAAAACTATTAATGAGGTGCAATCAAAAATGGAGGCTCTAACTGCTAGGATAAATGAGGCAGAAGAAAGAATTAGTGATATAGAAGACCAAATGACAGAGAATAAAGAAGCTGAGCAAAAGAGGGACAAACAGCTACTGGACCATGAGGGGAGAATTCGAGAGATAAGTGACACCATAAGAGGAAACAACATAGGAATAATTGGAATTCCAGAAGAAGAAGAAAGTGAGAGGGGAGCAGAAGGTATACTGGAGAGAATTATTGGGGAGAATTTCCCCAATATGGCAAAGGGAACGAGCATCAAAATTCAGGAGGTTCAGAGAATGCCCCTCAAAATCAATAAGAATAGGCCTACACCCCGTCACCTAATAGTAAAATTTACAAGTCTCAGTGACAAAGAGAAAATCCTGAAAGCAGCCCGGGAAAAGAAGTCTGTAACATACAATGGTAAAAATATTAGATTGGCAGCTGACTTATCCACAGAGACCTGGCAGGCCAGAAAGAGCTGGCAGGATATTTTCAGAGCACTAAACGAGAAAAACATGCAGCCAAGAATACTATATCCAGCTAGGCTATCATTGAAAATAGAAGGAGAGATTAAAAGCTTCCAGGACAAACAAAAACTGAAAGAATTTGCAAATACCAAACCAGCTCTACAGGAAATACTGAAAGGGGTCCTCTAAGCAAAGAGAGAGCCTACAAGTGGTAGATCAGAAAGGAACAGAGACCATATACAGTAACAGTCACCTTACAGGCAATACAATGGCACTAAATTCATATCTCTCAATAGTTACCCTGAATGTAAAAGGGCTAAATGCCCCTGTCAAAAGACACAGGGTATCAGAATGGATAAAAAAACAAAACCCATCTATATGTTGCCTCCAAGAAACACATTTTAAGCCCGAAGACACCTCCAGATTTAAAGTGAGGGGGTGGAAAAGAATTTACCATGCTAATGGACATCAGAAGAAAGCAGGAGTGGCAATCCTTATATCAGATCAATTAGATTTTAAGCCAAAGACTATAATAAGAGATGAGGAAGGACACTATATCATACTCAAAGGGTCTGTCCAACAAGAAGATTTAACAATTTTAAATATCTATGCCCCCAATGTGGGAGCAGCCAACTATATAAACCAATTAATAACAAAATCAAAGAAACACATCAACAATAATACAATACTAGTAGGGGACTTTAACACTCCCCTCACTGAAATGGACAGGTCATCCAAGCAAAAGATCAGCAAGGAAATAAAGGCCTTAAACGACACACTGGACCAGATGGACATCACAGATATATTCAGAATATTTCATCCCAAAGCAACAGAATACACATTCTTCTCTAGTGCACATGGAACATTCTCCAGAATAGATTACATCCTCGGTCCTAAATCAGGACTCAACCGGTATCAAAAGATTGGGATCATTCCCTGCATATTTTCAGACCACAATGCTCTAAAGCTAGAACTCAACCACAAAAGGAAGTTTGGAAAGAACCCAAATACATGGAGACTAAACAGTATCCTTCTAAAGAATGAATGGGTCAACCGGGAAATTAAAGAAGAATTGAAAAAAATCATGGAAACAAATGATAATGAAAATACAACGGTTCAAAATCTGTGGGACACAACAAAGGCAGTCCTGAGAGGAAAATATATAGCGGTACAAGCCTTTCTCAAGAAACAAGAAAGGTCTCAGGTACACAACCTAACCCTACACCTAAAGGAGCTGGAGAAAGAACAAGGAAGAAACCCTAAGCCCAGCAGGAGAAGAGAAATCATAAAGATCAGAGCAGAAATCAATGAAATAGAAACCAAAAAAACAATAGAACAAATCAACGAAACTAGGAGCTGGTTCTTTGAAAGAATTAATAAAATTGATAAACCCCTGGCCCGACTTATCAAAAAGAAAAGAGAAAGGACCCAAATAAATAAAATCATGAATGAAAGAGGAGAGATCACAACTAACACCAAAGAAATACAAACTATTCTAAGAACATACTATGAGCAACTCTACGGCAATAAATTTGACAATCTGGAAGAAATGGATGCATTCCTAGAAACATATAAACTACCACAACTGAACCAGGAAGAAATAGAAAGCCTGAACAGACCCATAACCAGTAAGGAGATTGAAACAGTCATTAAAAATCTCCAAACAAACAAAAGCCCAGGGCCAGACGGCTTCCCGGGGGAATTCTACCAAACATTTAAAGAAGAACTAATTCCTATTCTCCTGAAACTGTTCCAAAAAATAGAAATGGAAGGAGAACTTCCAAACTCATTTTATGAGGCCAGCATCACCTTAATCCCAAAACCAGACAAGGATCCCACCAAAAAAGAGAGCTATAGACCAATATCCTTGATGACCACAGATGCGAAAATACTCAACAAAATACTAGCCAATAGGATTCAACAGTACATTAAAAGGATTATTCACCACGACCAAGTGGGATTTATTCCAGGGCTGCAAGGTTGGTTCAACATCCGCAAATCAGTCAATGTGATACAACACATCAATAAAAGAAAGAACAAGAACCATATGATACTCTCAATAGATGCTGAAAAAGCATTTGACAAAGTACAACATCCCTTCCTGATCAAAACTCTTCAAAGTGTAGGGATAGAGGGCACATACCTCAATATCATCAAAGCCATCTATGAAAAACCCACCGCAAATATCATTCTCAATGGAGAAAAACTGAAAGCTTTTCCGCTAAGGTCAGGAACACGGCAGGGATGTCCATTATCACCACTACTATTCAACATCGTACTAGAGGTCCTAGCCTCAGCAATCAGACAACAAAAGGAAATTAAAGGCATCCAAATCGGCAAAGAAGAAGTCAAATTATCACTCTTCGCAGATGATATGATACTATATGTGGAAAACCCAAAAGACTCCACTCCCAAACTGCTAGAACTTATACAGGAATTCAGTAAAGTGTCAGGATATAAAATCAATGCACAGAAATCAGTTGCATTTCTCTACACCAACAGCAAGACAGAAGAAAGAGATATTAAGGAGTCAATCCCATTTACAATTGCATCCAAAACCATAAGATACCTAGGAATAAACCTAACCAAAGAGACACAGAATCTATACTCAGAAAACTATAAAGTACTCATGAAAGAATTTGAGGAAGACAAAAAGAAATGGAAAAATGTTCCATGCTCCTGGATTGGAAGAATAAATATTGTGAAAATGTCTATGCTACCTAAAGCAATCTACACATTTAATGCAATTCCTATCAATGTACCATCCATCTTTTTCAAAGAAATGGAACAAATAATGCTAAAATTTATATGGAACCAGAAAAGACCTCGAATAGCCAAAGGGATATTGAAAAAGAAAGCCAACGTTGGTGGCATCACAATTCCGGACTTCAAGCTCTATTACACAGCTGTCATCATCAAGACAGCATGGTCCTGGCACAAAAACAGACACATAGATCAATGGAACAGAATAGAGAGCCCAGAAATAGACCCTCAACTCTATGGTCAACTAATCTTCGACAAAGCAGGAAAAAATGTCCAATGGAAAAAAGACAGCCTTTTCAATAAATGGTGCTGGGAAAATTGGACAGCCACATGCAGAAAAATGAAATTGGACCATTTCCTTACACCACACACAAAAATAGACTCAAAATGGATGAAGGACCTCAATGTACGAAAGGAATCCATCAAAATCCTTGAGGAGAACACGGGCAGCAACCTCTTCGACCTCTGCCGCAGCAACATCTTCCTAGGAACAATGCAAAAGGCAAGGGAAGCAAGGGAAAAAATGAACTACTGGGATTTCATCAAGATCAAAAGCTTTTGCACAGCAAAGGAAACAGTTAACAAAATCAAAAGACAACTGACAGAATGGGAGAAGATATTTGCAAACGACATATCAGATAAAGGACTAGTGTCCAGAATCTATAAAGAACTTAGCAAACTCAACACCCAAAGAACAAATAATCCAATCAAGAAATGGGCAGAGGACATGAACAGACATTTCTGCAAAGAAGACATCCAGATGGCGAACAGACACATGAAAAAATGCTCCATATCACTCGGCATCAGGGAAATACAAATCAAAACCACAATGAGATATTACCTCACACCAGTCAGAATGGCTAAAATCAACAAGTCAGGAAATGACAGATGCTGGCGAGGATGCGGAGAAAGGGGAACCCTCCTACACTGTTGGTGGGAATGCAAGCTGGTGCAGCCACTCTGGAAAACAGCATGGAGGTTCCTCAAAATGTTGAAAATAGAACTGCCCTATGACCCAGCAATTGCACTATTGGGTATTTACCCTAAAGATACAAATGTAGTGATCCAAAGGGGCACATGCACCCGAATGTTTATAGCAGCAATGTCCACAATAGCCAAACTATGGAAAGAACCTAGATGTCCATCAACAGATGAATGGATCAAGAAGATGTGGTATATATACACAATGGAATACTATGCAGCCATCAAAAGAAATGAAATCTTGCCATTTGCAACAACATGGATGGAACTAGAGCGTATCATGCTTAGCGAAATAAGTCAAGCAGAGAAAGACAACTATCATATGATCTCCCTGATATGAGGAAGTGGTGATGCAACATGGAGGCTTAAGTGGGTAGAAGAAGAATAAATGAAACAAGATGGGATTGGGAGGGAGACAAACCATAAGTGACTCTTAATCTCACAAAACAAACTGAGGGTTGCCGGGGGGAGGGGGTTTGGGAGAAGGGGGTGGGATTATGGACATTGTGGAGGGTATGTGATTTGGTGAGTGCTGTGAAGTGTGTAAACCTGGTGATTCACAGACCTGTACCCCTGGGGATAAAAATATATGTTTATAAAAAATAAAAAATTAAAAAAAAAAATACCCAGTAGTGCAATTGCTGGGTCATAGGGCAGTTCTTAGCAAACTCAACACCCAAAGAACAAATAATCCAATCAAGAAATGGGCAGAGGACATGAACAGACATTTCTGCAAAGAAGACATCCAGATGGCCAACAGATACATGGAAAAAGTGCTCCATATCACTCAACATCAGGGAAATACAAATCAAAACCACAATGAGATATCACCTCACACCAGTCAGAATGGCTAAAATCAACAAGTCAGGAAATGACAGATGCTGGCGAGGATGCGGAGAAAGGGGAACCCTCCTACACTGTTGGTGGGAATGCAAGCTGGTGCAGCCACTCTGGAAAACAGCATGGAGGTTCCTCAAAATGTTCTCTCTCTGTTTTTATCTTATTTTTCCTTCCTCTCCCCCATGTTCATCTGTTTTGTTTCTTAAATTCCATATATGAGGGAAATCATACAGTATTTGTCTTTCTCTGGACAGCTTTAAAATCTAAAATTCTTAAAACTCTCTAACATCTTCAATTTTGGCAAACAAATTTACTTATTAGAAGTTCTAAAATCTTCCCTCTCCCAAAAAAAATCAGCTATCATCTGCCTTCCCCTCCATATAACTCTCCCTCATCATATAAACAATATTTTCTTCCTTCATGTGGTCCTAAATGATAGCATCTAAACTAATGAAAAGTGATCATACTTCTAATCCCTCAGAATGGCAATTCTTTTAAGAGTCTTGACTGTCCCCTTCTAGAGAATGAAAACTATATACTATTGAGATTTCATCTTAAATTACCTAAGTATTTTGGCTGGTCTCAAATGCTAGAATAAATAGCTACAACAAAGGCAGATTGGTGACTCATACCACATGTTTTGTTAGGCCTGCCCAATGTTTGAAAATTTTTGAGCCAATATTTGGATACTGAGAGAATTCAGATAAAAATCAGAAGCTCTACCAACACGTAGGTCCAGCTTCTGATAAGGCTGAGTTAATGTCTCCTTGAGACAAGGCCTGAGCTCTGTCCAGTCCCCACACACAAAGGTAAAGTGAATCCTTTTCACTGGGCTACCACTGTCATTTCTAGGACCATCCAGAACTTAAGGCATTTGAGTTCATGACCCTTTATCTAAATGAAACCCAAGAATCCAATACATATTAGAAAGCAGAAATGATTTTTTTCCTTTTTTCAATACCAATATAAAAACAATTGTTTAATATTCTAGGTATACTATAAAGAAAATTGAGTTTCAAATCTGTAAAAATCATTATTAACAGACCCTCACACAGAATTCATGGAGCTAAGGAATGTAATATTTAAATAACTCCTAGAGATCTTACCATCATTGTCACCATTACTAATTGACTAATTGGAGGCTGGGCCTCCACATTAAAATCCCATACCTCGAAAACATTTATGTCCCTGGAGTGCCAGTCGGTTAAGCATCTGCCTTCAGCTCGGGTCATGATCTCTGGATCCTGGGATCAAGGTCGACCTCAGGTTCCCTGCTCAGCAGGGAGTCTATTTCTCCCCCTCCCTCTGTCTCTCCTCCCCACTCCGGTTCTCTCTTTCTCTCTCTCAAATAAATAAATAAATAAAATATTTAAAACAAACAAACAAAAAACAACAACAACAAAAAAAAAACACTGACATCCTCCAGAGTAAAAAAATGCAAAAATTAAACTCTTTAGCATAATACTCAAGCTGGACAACATGGCCTCAACCTACCTTTTCCGGCCCTATTTCTAACCATTTCTACCACTTAGAGGTATACTCTATGCTCACCAACCTCTTAACATTCCTGAAACCTGCCAATAACTTTCTCCTTTGGCCTTGCTCCTGATTTCTTGTCTTCCTGAACTACCCACTTTATTTGTCAACCTAGCAGAACCAAACTTCAAAACAAAGCCAAAGTATCAAAAATTGTTGACACTTTTGAACATGTGCCTTTGTTACAAATGGGCCAAACAAATCCCTCCCTCCAACAGGATCTCCATTTTCAGCACCAGACTGTGAGCACCCAGAAAGACAAAACAGTCGCCATTCATTACTGTAATTAGGTTTCTAACACCAGTTAAAACATTCAGTAAATGCTTGTTTCACTGATGGTAACCCTGACTGGCCAGGCCCCAATGCCATCAAAAGTGCATGAGTGCAGACAAGTAGTCTTAATGGAGCTATGGATACAAACCCAGCTCTCTGTCACTTGTTTCATCAAGTTGAAATAGTCATTTCCCATGATTCTAAATAATGCCATCTCAAAAAGTAGTTTAACCCCCAAAATTAGTTTAACCCAAAAAAACCTATTGATACATTAATATTAACAAGTTATTTGCAAAAAGAAAAACTGAGCAAAGGCTTTAAAAGATAGTCCACATGCAAAAAATACAACCATTGTTATAACCGAGTGAATATAATTAAACAAGATATCATTTATCTCTCACAAGATTGGTAAGGTTCAAAATCTCATAATACATAATACAAAAAAATTGCTTATTCAAGTCACTCCTAAAATCTGCTGATATGAGTTGGGACAACTTCTTTGAAGGCCAATTTGGTAAAATTTATCAAAATATTTGACCCAGCAATTCTACATTTAGGAATTAATCCGATAGATATACTCATTCGTTCGGGTATGGAGGGAGAAGCTATGTTCAAAGATATGCACTACGATGAAAATGAAATTAACAATTCTCTTCACAATCACATCAACAGGAATAAAATGCTTACTAATATATTTAATAAAAGTATAAGATTTATAAATTTAAAACTATAAAACACCATAAGAGATTAAAGAGGCCCTAATTAAATAAAAAGACATCCTGTGTTCACAGATTGGAAAACTTAATTTTGCTAAAATGACAATACCCCCAAACTGATCTACAGATTCAATGTAATTCCTATCAAAATCCCAGTTGGGTTTTTGCAGAAGTTGATAAGCATATCTCAAAGTTCACTTTTAGAGACTCAGAAATGCAAGGGATACAGAATAGTCAAACATATAGTATACGAAAGATTGTTTGTAATCAAAAAGACTAGAAAACAATCTATCAGCATTTCAATAGGGGATATACCCCACCAGTTAGGGCACATCCATACAACAAGATACTGTGTATTTTGCAATATTCTATTAATATTCTATTAATTCTATTAATATTCTATTCTATTCTAATAACAATATGTGGCTATTCAATCACTCAACAAATATTTGTTGAATACCAATACAAGGCAATACATGTTAAAGGAAAAATCCACAGTAGGGAAATATGTATAAAATACTCCCATCTGTGTGGTGTTTTTTAATGAAAATATCTCCATACATATGTTGATATATAAACAAAAATTATTGGAATGATCTACAAGAAACTATTCAGTCCCTTAGGAGAGGGACTTTCTATACAGTCACTGCATATCATTTTGTACTGTTGAGTGTTAGATATGCTCATAAATTAATTTTACTAAAAACAGTTAACATAGGGGCACCTGCATGTCTCAGTCAGTTGTGTGTCTGACTCTTGTTTTCAGTTCAGGTCATGATCTTGGGGTTGTGTGATAAAGAGCCCAGCATAAGACTCCCCACTCGGGGGGAGTCTGCTTCCCCTTTGCCTCTCCCTTTGCTCCCCAACCCCGGCTTGTGCACTCTCTCTAAAATAAGTAAATAAATCTTTTTTAAAAATAGCACAAAATCAAATCATATTTGCAAGCACATGATCTAAAAAGGGTATAAAGGAAAAGTTACAGCAAGAATACTAGCATATGATCAGTGTTCTGAGGATGTTACTTAAAGTGTAAGTACTATTTATTCCACACATAAGTGTGAGCTATACTTAAAAGGAAAATGAAACACGACCATATCTATTTATTTGGGGGGGGGGTTCTAAGTACCTATTGGTTTAGGTTAACACGAATATTTTTTTTTTAACATGAATATTTTTTTAAGAGCAAATTTATCCTGACTCAAATTCACAGAATAAGAGCTTTGCATATTGGGCCTTGACTGTCATATAAAAATGTCAGCTTGGTAAAGACCTGACAATCTTGTTTTTCAAAGGTTATCTTCGGGAAATGTGTATTTTTGCACTCCCAATGCAACCCAATAGTCCGTGCACAATAAGCCTCTAGTAAATTACTTCCTGATGTATTTTTTCTAGTTGCCTAGACCACTGCCACTTCAGCATAGTGGAGGTGTCTCTTAGCCAGAAGCATCTCGAAGTTACAAGAGAGAGCTGGGCAAGATGCTAGACTTAATGCTCCAGCACAGAAACAGTGCTACAGAATGAAGAACTGTCCCACCCACGAATACCAACAGAAATCCTACAAACTGTAAAAAAAAAAACAAAACTTAAGAGCCCCAATTCTGCCACAGGCCCTGTTGCACTCAAGCTGTGTGCCTGCGTGGATTGCTTGAGTATCTCTACCGTCTCCTTCACTTAAAGCAGGGCACTGAACAGAGGCCACTGATATTCTGAGCTTCTGCGGAACACGGATCCCGTTGCCACAGCAACTTGAAGGTAAGGCTGAGCAAACATAAAAGAAAGTGAGCTGGACCCCAAGCTGCAGTGGCTAGGCTGAATTATGCAGTTGTTGCCAGGAGCAACACAGAAATTACATTTTTAAGTCATGATACACCTTATAGCAATGAACATGAGTCTGAAAAAGTAGTTGCTCTGAGCTTCATGGTATATACTTCCTGTTTTTATTACAGTTCTTACTTGTCTGCAGTTACATGTGGACCAGACAGATGCTTCCCCGACGGAGATGGGGAGATGAAATCAAGGAGACAAATTAGCAGGCAGTTTGAAATCTTGAAGTGGGGTCTTCACTCCTGCTTACCTCTCATTTGAATAACCTCACTGATGCCCATCACACTAGTCATAACTAATATGACTACCTTTTTTGAACCAAAAAATAGAACCCCTGTTCTTGGAAAGGTTTTGTTTTGATGTGGGAATCTGCATCTATATGAAAAAATATTAGAGATAAACACAGTATGATTTGGTATGGAGTTAACTCATTTATCTATTTTTAACAAGTTTTTTAAGGAGCATCTCCTATGCCATAGGCACTGTTCTAGGAAATGGCCATCTAGCACTGAGCAAAACAGATACAATCTTCTACCTTGAGAGATTATTTTTAGAGGGAGGGGGATAAATAAATAATATATATACTTACATAGTATATTAAAAGCTAATACTCTCTGTGGAGAAAGGTGTTTAGAGGCCTGCTCTATACTGTTCTGCCTATGTTGAGAAGCAATGTAGGAGGCAAGGTTGGAAGCAGGGATGATGCTTCTGTAGCTGGCCAGGCAAGAAGTGATGATGGCTTAGACCTGGATGCCATCACCAGAAGGGGCAGGAAGTTAGCAAATGAAATTATTTGCTCGTAGGAAGGGCCCAGAAAATAAGGGTGTAATAAATTATCACTGTACTTAATATCATCTGGTCCAATTATTTCTTGCCTCAAAGCCCAACCTCAGCATATGTTGGTCTATTTCACTAAAGGCAGATAAGAGGGCCCCTACTTTCCTGAAAAGATCAAACCCATTCAGCTGAAAGAGCCTTCTTCATCTCCCTCCCCTTTACCTCAGAATTCTATTACTCTTTGCATTGCCTTTGTGTTTTAGAAAGTAAGATCTAACTCTGAGCTAGAAGGAAATGGAGATCAGTCTGACAGAAGGTGTTGGTCTAGGGGAGAAGTAACGAGGGCAGCAGAAATAAAGACAACACTTTCCACACATATTTAACATGTAGTCTAGCCTGAATTCAGAAGCCAACCAGCTGGAAGTGGTGAGCAAGAAAGGGAGAGATGAAGATGAGCAAGTTCTCTAGCTTACATGGCTACTTGTTGGAAGCTGCTATAAAGGATAGGATTGACATGGGAAGACCCAAGTTGGAGGATTGAAGACAATGAGTTCCGTATTGGAAACACCATACCTGCAACACCTGTGGGACATTCGGGTGAACATACCTAACCTGTGGTTGGAAATACAGTTTTGGAGTCCAGAAAATAATTCATGGCTAAATGTAAGTGGCAACATTATTCAAGAATTTTGAGAGCCTGCAGTTCTACCACTGATGCAATGCAGTGTGGGAGTTTCCCCATACTGGAAAGACCAAAGAAGAATTGTCCCCTTACTTAACTTACTGATATTTACCCAGGCATTTCTGATTCCAAAGTGAATCATCACCTCAGGAAGAGAACAGCATAGGATAGCTGAGACAGTTAATCATTTTCTACCTGGAATTTTCTTTAAAAACCAAGGGTTGCCAAACCTTGATGGAATGCCTTCTATTATGGGCTGTAGGCAAACCTAACTTTAGAAATTCCCTCCTCTTTCAATGTGTTTTTATAATGATTTTTGTGGATATCTATGTATATTTTTAATATCCTAAAATTAGCTTTATAGTTTTGGGAGGAAGTTTGTTTTGAAATTTCTTCACATGCATATTTGAACTCTGACACCACCACTGATCCATGGGATTCCTTCCAGTGACTCCCTTCAAGGCCTCTTTCTCTTCACCTGAGAGATCCAACCCATCTCCAGTCCCACGTATTTAACCTCCCAGTCAGTATCTTTCCTCTCCATCCACTGCTTGACTTCCAAGGTCTTCCAAGGTCACCCACAAATACAGAGGTCCTACTTTATGTCATCTCTTGTCTCTGGCCTCCAGTGTCTCCTCTCTTCAGTTTCTCTGTGATGCTGACCTCCAGAATACTGCAAACCTGCTCATGGTACTTTTCACCCTAAGGCTGATCTATGGCTCCCTGGCAGCTGCATAAATTCCAGATTCCTTTGCTTCACACAGCATGGCAATTCCTTGTGACTTGGCTCTTATCCATCTCTCCGGCTCTTTTCCCTCTGCTTTACTCCCTTGAAATCTGCACTCAAAAAAACAAAATATTCAGGGTTCTCCAAACATAAATTGTTTCCTACCTCCTTATCCTACCAATTCGATCCCCATATCACTCAACATTCATCATTCCAAAGGTAGTTCTAAGAGTTCTTCGGCCTTTCCTAACACTCCCAGACAGAATTAACGTTCTCATCTCCATTCCTGTAACCAGTTCCCCCTGGTAAGTGCCCTCTCTCAAAGGCACGGCCCTTAGCTCAAGGGCCAAAGACAGAAATCTGGGCTTTGTCTCATACCGCACATCCAAACCACAAAGTCCAGTTTGTTCTACCCTAAATAGCTCTAATGCTGCCCTTAGTACAGACTCTTTATCATTTTTGTTTGGACTTCTAGTCTCCCTATGTCAAGTCTTACCTGATTATTACTTCCCTGCTCACAACTGTGATGGTATTATAGCACCTCAATATGACCCAATCTTCCTTCCTCATCCCACCACCAACCAATCACCAAGGCCTCTCAATCTTCCTCTTAAGTATCCCTTGACTTTTAGTTTCTTTGCATTCCCATTCCCTATGGGAGGCCACCACAGAGAGAGGAGTACCTAGATTTGACTACCTGTCTCTATTTTTTTTTTAAAGATTTTTATTTATTTATTTGACAGAGAGAGATCACAGTAGGCAGAGAGGCAGGCACAGAGAGGGGAAGGGAAGCAGGCCCCCTGCTGAGCAGAGAGCCCGATGCGGGACTCGATCCCAGGACCCTGAGATCATGATCTGAGCCAAAGGCAGCGGCTTAACCCACTGAGCCACCCAGGCGCCCACATGTCTCTATTTTTACCTTCACTCCCATGCTGTCAGGCCAAAGCTCTCACTCTTTAATGTGGTCCACTGGCTGCTCAGTGGCTTCTGCTCATTAGTCGCCCCACCTGTCTCCCTCTACCTATACACTTTAGCCTGGCTTTTCACACAGACCACTCTCCCACATAGAAGCTTCTTACTCATATTCCTCCCCTTGGATAACTCCCAATTCATCCTTCAGGTCTCAGTCTAGATGTGTACCCCAAAAATATATTCTATAAAACTGTACACCCCTCCCTTTGGGAGTGGGAAATGGCTTCTTCCCCAATCCTGATGTGTCCTTCACATCAGGGGAGCTCAGTTAATGTAACTCTAGGCTTCTTCCCACACCCTTAGTTTCCTGGTCTCCGGAGATAGTTTACCTGACTGGTAGACTTTGACAGAATAGTTGCGCCTAAGTAGTTCTTAAGCCTTCCTCCTGAGATTTAGCTGCCTTCAGAGAACAATTCTACTGTCCTTGAGGCAACAAGTTTGCCTAATTCAGGAAGTCCAGTTAGCGGGGCCAGCTGGCTCTCATGTGGAATGGTAGTAAGTGATACTTTGGCCTCTGTCTTTACTCTTGTTTTTCAAACTGGAGAAGAGAGATGCTTTATTTCTGGACCTCTTCTGAGATCGAGAACACTCATCATAATACTTACCACATAAGACCATGTCATTCGATTATAAACTTCCAGAGAGAAGAAGAAATCAGCTCTTTCTCATCCTTGTATCTCTAGTACACTGCCTAGCACATAGTAAATGCCCAGTCTGTCACATGAGTGAGTGAAGCCCACCATACTCTGACCCCGGCAACCTCTCCAGTCTCATCGTCACTGTACTTTTTTTTTCCCTCTGACCTTGTATTTTAAACTCCACAATACTAACCCACATTTTTTTTTTTTTTAAGAAATAGGCTATGTTCCCTCACTTCTTGATATATGCTATTCCTTAGGTATTATCATATTTGAGGCCCCATATAGTCCAACTCTGCCTTTAAAAGTCAGCCCTGGGAGTCACCTCCTCCATGAAGCCTCCTCCAGGCACACACCATTTTGTTTACATATGTATTGTAACATACCTCTGCATTTTCAGTCTACTCACATCCTGTGTGACCTACTAGACAACCATTTTTCAGACATTTATATATTCTATAAAGCACAGCAAGAAATACATTTTATATTGCAACACGGTACACACATTCATTCATCTAACAGATATTTATTACCTGTTTACTCCATGCTAGGCACTATTACAAGCATAGAAATACAGCAGTGAACAAACAAGATATAAATCCTTGACTCCAAGAAGCTTCTATTCTGGAATTTTAGGTTGGGTACAGAAAGATTTCTTAAGCTTTCCAAATAGGAAAGCTTAGAAGGAAAGAAGACTCAAAACAGACAAGGAAAAAAAAAAAAACATCCAC